>NC_091820.1:78842500-79467500 GCF_041296235.1 Equus asinus
AATGCAGACAATTTTTCCAGTCGATTGTTTTAAGGAACTACCAGACACATCAAATCATGACAAATATTTGATAACCTGGCTTTGAAAGAAAACCAGCCTCCCTCTAGTAGCTGCCAGCTTCTGTTTACACCAAAAATCCAGGCTAGTATTTTCCAAGCTTACAACCAAGCTAGAGAACAGAATATAAGACTAGGTCAATTTCAAACACCAACAAGCTCATTATTCTTACTGATACTTAATCATTTTTTTAAAAGAAATACTTCATGGATATATGTAAGGTTCTTGCTCAGTTTCAGGTTCTGAAAAAATTTATTCTGACAAATTTCACCAGTTTTTCTGTTGCTCCTATAGCAGAGGAATTTTTGGATGTTTCTACTCTGTTATTTTCACTGACATCACACTTCATCCATATTTAATTTAGTTTCTGCTTATATTATTTAATTGTAAGAGTTATTTATATGTTCTAGATATATTTTTAGCCATTTAGAGCTTGACTGCTTTGCATTCTCCATGAAACTGTACCCAACATCTGCTAGCCATAGATAACGTCAACCCTCGCTATAAAAGACTCCAAGCCGCTGAAGCCTTTTGGATCTCTTTGAGCCAGAGACTTCCCATCTTGCTGCTGAGCTGCATCAAGAATTATCCCATTCTCGATGCTGCCTCAGCATGGCTTGATGACTGGTGCTAGGTTCTCGCCCAGGATCCTAACCAGTGAAACCCTGAGCCCCGAGGCAAAGTGTGGAACTTAACCACTTGGCCACGGGGCCAGCACCCACGAAACAACTGTACATACTGTACGATTCCATTTCTATAAAATTCCAGTAAATGCAACTGAATCTACAATGACCAAAGCAGATTCAGTAGTCACCTAGAACCAAGTGGAACATGATGATTAGAGGGATTTTGGAGGATAATGGATATGTTCATTATCTGATTGTGGTAATGACTTTACAGGTGCATACCTGTGTCAAAACTTATCAAATTATACATTTTAAATATGTGTAGTTCATGGTATGCCAATTATACCTCAATAAAGCTGTCAAAGCCAAACAAACAAACAAAAGAATTATCCCATTCTCTTCCCCTTCTCCTCTGGTAACTACTAACGTGTTCTCCTTGTTTATGTCTTTGTTTATCTTCCCCATATGAGTGAAATTATATATTGGTCTTTGTCTGTCTGACTTATTTCACTTAGCATAATACCCTCAAGGTCCAACCATGTTGTGACAAGTGGGATGATTTTGTCTTTTTTTATAGCTGAGTAGTATTCCATTAGATATTGTGAATATTGCTGCAATGAACATAGGGAGACATAAATCTCTCTGAATTGCTGATTTCATGTTCTTTGAATAAATGCCCAGTAATGAGATAGCTGGATCATATAGTATTTCTATTTTTAATTTTTTGAGAAATCTCCATCCTCTTTTCCATAGTGGCTTCACCAGTTTGCATTCCCACCAGCAGTGTATGAGAGTTCCCTTCTCTCCACACCCTCTCCAACATTTGTTATTTCTTGTCTTGTTAATTATAGCCTGAAACCATAAAACTCTCAAAGAAAGTATAGGTAGTACACTACTTTAGTTTTGAAATATGTTAAAGTTTGTGTTATGACATGCAATATGGTTGATGTTGCTGTTGTTGGGTGAAGTGTCCTATAAATATCAATTGGATTTTGTTGGTTGATAATGTCCTGTTCTTCTACATTCATGCTGGATTTTCTCTACTAGCTGCATCACTTGCTGAGAGGGATGTTTGGAAGTCCAAACTTTTTAAATTCTATAAGTTTTTGCTTTATGTATTTTGAAGCTCTGTTGTTTGGTCCATTCACATTTCAATTTGCTATGACTTTTTAATAGATTGATCCTTTATCACTGTGTAATATCTTTTTGTATTAATTTTATTTTCTATGAAGTATATTTTGTTTGATATTAATATAGACAGACCTTCTTATTTTCTGGTTGTTTCTGTGACATATCTTCTTCCATTCTTTTCCATTCAGTCTACCAATATCATTACACTTGAAAGAAATTTGATGTAGATAACATATATTTGAATCATTATTTTTAATTTACTCTGCCAATCTTTGTCTGTTAATATGTTTATTTGGACTATTTACATGTAAGGTAAAAATTGATATGTTACAGCTTGTGTCTGCCATATTAAAATTTGTTTTCTTTTTGTTCCCTCTCTTTCTCATTTCTCTGTTTCCTTTTTCCTTGACTACCTGTGGATTACTTGAGAATTTATTAGAATTCTATTTTTTCCTATATAAAATGCTTTTAAGTATATTGTATTGTGTAGCCTCCTTAGTGGTTGCTCTTGCTCTTATATAGATATATAACTTATCACAGCCCAGTAGCATTGATGTTTTACCACTACGAGTGAATTATAGAGAGCTTAATTTCACTTAACTCCCTTTTACCCACTTCTTTTTTTATATATAACAGCATTAAGAAGTTCCTTTACATACATCGAGTACAACATCAATTGGTGTTATAACTTTTGCTTCAATCACAAAACATAATTAAAGAAACTAATGAAGTGAAGAATATTATGTTTTCTTTTACTTTTACCAATTTTGATCTTCTTCTTTCCTTTTTGAAGGTCTCAGATCTCTTTTGTTATAATTTTCTTTCCTTTTGGAAAGCCTCATTTAGCTATTCTTTAATACTAGATCTACCAGCAACAAATTCTCTTTGTATTAATTTGTCTGAGAATGTCTTCATTTTCCCTTCATTTCTAAAGTATAATTTTGCCAGATACAGGTGTCAGGATTGGCAGTTCCTCTATTTCAGAGCTTGAAAAATTTCAGGCCACTTCCTTCTGGCCTCTGTTGTTTCAGATGAGAAATTCATTGTCATTTAAATTAATAGCCCTTTATTAACTATGCATCATGTCTCTCTGTCTGTATTTAAGACTTTTTCTTTGTCTGCAATGTTTAGAAATTTAATTATAATGTGTTGGTGTGGATTTCTTTGGGTTTATCATATTTGGGGTTCACTCAGCTTTTTAAACTTGTTGGCTTATATCTTTCACTACGTTTGGGAAATTTCCAGCGATTACTTTTTTGACTACTTTTTCAGTACCACCCCTTTTTTCCCTCTCTTCTTCTGGGACTTCAGTGATATGAATGTTGGATTTTTTGCTATTGTCTCACAGATCTCTGAGACTCTATGTTTTTCTTAATTCAATTATCTCTTTGTTGCTCAGACTGATTCTACCAATTTGTTATGATGTTCACTTATTCATTATTGTGTCATATACACCTCCTACTATTGAGTCCAGACAGTTTTTAAATTTTGGCTATCGTATTTTCAAAACTATAAGCTCCATTTGATTTTTTTTAAGCTTTCATTTATTTGCTGAGGTTTTCTTTTTCTTTTTTTAATTTGCTTCAAGAGAATTTGTAATTTATTTTTGAAACATTTTTAATGAAACTTACTTTTAAATCTTCTCTGATAATTCTAGTAACTGATTTATCTTGACGTTAACATCAGTTGGTTGTTTTTTCTTGCTCAAATTGTGATTTTCCCACTTCTTTGTATGAAGAGTGATTTTCTATTGTGTCTTAGACATCATTATTATGTTGACAAGCATTTTTCCTGTTTAAACATTCTATTTTAGCAAATATTTGTCTATTTATCTTTAACATGTATATTCTGACCTACTTTTGTGAGCTTTAGCTTCAATGACAGTTTTATTTTCATAGCTCCTGTAATAATATTTTGATATTATTCCTTCTTCTGTTGATCCTGAGGCTCCAACTCAATCACTGAATGGTATTATCTGGGGAGGTTGAAGGCCCTTCTCAGGGCCACCTCTTCTTACTGGGCAACCTCCCTAAAGGAAGAAGAAGCCAATTGGCTTATGACTCGCTCTGCCACTGAGTGGAAGGCAGAGAGACAGAGATTTGCTGCTGCCTTTGCAGACAGAAAGGATCATCTGGTTGTGGAGCAGGGGGCTGGTATGGTCTTTTGCTTCACTGTTGCTGTTGCTGACAATGGATGACACTAGTCACTCATTCCCCCATTCTGAATAGGAACTGAGATGACCTGAAGCTCTGTTGTTGCCATTATAGGCAGACATATTGACTAGTTGAGCCATGGTTGTGTAGCTGTGGCTGGGATGGTCAGCCTTTACTGATACTATGACTTCCAGGAGATCAGACTTCTTCAATGGACCTTAGCTCTGGGGTGAGATTTGAACTCCCTCACTAAATCTCTATTGGGCTTCCCTTTTCTCTAGAGAAATTAGGCTTTTCTTTATTCATTAATTTTTTTCCTTTTGATAGCTTTTTCTTATTTTATAACACTACAGGATTCTTAAAGTTTATCTTGTAGTTTCTTTGCCCAGGTTTAGAGTCAGTCACTTCTCCAGGGAGCAATGATACCTTTTATTGTATAATGGTATTCAGAAACTAAAATATAGGTACTGGATGTGCTGGTTGCTACAGGGGAGTCACTGCTTCTAGTTTTTCTCAATTGACAAAGCTAGGAAATTTATGTTGTATGCTATCACATGTATACCCACATATCTGTATTTATTTATATACTTATCTATCTGGGTATGTTTAACAGATTATTTCAAGTGATGCTATATTATTTACTCTATTGACTATTAAATATACCTCTATTTTGTTTTTTACTCTTTTTATGTGTTTTCAATATATAGTTTAAATTAATCTAGGTTTAACTTCAAATATTATATCACTTCAAGCACAGTGTAAGAAATTTATAATGTATTTTTTTAAATCCTGCCTCCTACTTTTTGTTTTATTGTTGTCATATATTCACCTTTTACATATGCACACAATATATTCTAACAATTTTTATCTTAAACAATTTTATTTTAGAACAATGAAATATAAGAAAAGAGTGAATTGTATTTTACCTTCATGTATTTCATTTCTGACATTCCTGATTTATTTTAGTAGACCCAAGTTTCTAATATTCGCATAATCTCTCGGACCCAAAAACTTCCTTTAAGAAAACTTCCAGTTTCTATTCTGGCATGTAAGGACTTTAGAAGTCATCATTCTCACCTTCACTACAAGAAAATAGTTGAACAAAGTGAAAATCACCAAATCTTCTTACATTATTGAAAGAATTATGGCCAGAGAGCAAATTGAAAACTAAAACTGCAAACCAAAAAATGGAGAGAAAACCAGGCAAATACAGAGAAACACAACTTACCAGAGCACAAGCCCAGAAGCAGAAACTTCTATGAGAATCAATACCATACTAGGACAATGTAAACTATAATTGGTGAATTTCTGGAGGCTCACTGTGGACAAATTTGAGCATTAAAACTTACAGAGGGGCCCAGTCTTAAGGGATCCCACATTTCTCTGAGTTTTGCCTCTAGGATTCCTAACAGATATTCACAGTAAAGGTTTAAGAAAAATTTCCTCATGCCTCTACCAAGTGAGGAGGAAATAAACCATTTTGAAATATGTACACAGCACTCTGTTCTTTTTAACAAGGATTGCCCTCAAGGGAAACTATTTTACCCAATTCTAACTGACTAGGATTTTACCAGGGACTAAATGACCTAAAGGAATTCAAATACTCAAATCTAGCCCCCTCTCACCATCCATGTAGGAGAAGGGAAATATTCAATTACAAACTGCAGTATCCTCTAGCCATCCTATCCCACCTAAGGGGTAAAAACGTAAGAAGCACTTGTGAAGCTCACAGTCTCGGGGCACAGGCTCACTAAAATCTGAGAGATAATCATAGGACTTCCTCTCTTCCCATATCTTACCATCATATCAATAGGACTCCTGTAAAATGGACAGAACAGAATGAAATGCATGTCTCAGTCCGTCTCTAGATGAAGACTCTAGAGACACCTAAGACCACAGTGGAGATTAAAACAGAGACACCAAAGTAAATATTAGCCTTGAAGTTATGTCAATAGAAACTGCCAAAACTGAAATGAGAAGAGAAAAGAATAAACGAGACAGAACAGAATATTCAAGAACCATGAGAAAATTAAAAATGATATAACATATGCATAATGAGATTATCAAAAGCAGCTGAGAATAAAAAATAAGAAATATTTTAAGTAATAATGATTGAGAATTCCTAAAATTAAGGATAGATACTAAACCACACATACAGTAATTTCAGAGAAACCAGACAGGGTAAATACCAAGGGAATGCACACCAGGATACATTATATTAAAACTGTAAAAAGTCAAAGACAAATTAAAAAAAAACTTTGAGGGAATACAGATGGCAGTGAAAATGATCTTAAGCTATAGTGAAACAAGGATAAAAACTACATTAGACTTCTCTTCAAAAACTACACTAGAAAGAAGAGAGTGAAGTGAAATATTCAAAGTGTTAGAAGAAAAACAAAAAATAAATCAACCTAGCTTCTGTCCCCAGTAAAATATTCCTCATAAGTGAAGGAGAAATAAAGAACTTCTCAAACAAACAAAAAGTGAGGAAATTTATTGCCAGTAGAGCTACTTTGCAAAACAAAATTAAAAGAAACTCTTCAGACAGAAGGAAAATAATATAGGTCAGAAACTTTGATCTACATAATGAGTGGAAGAGCATTAGAGAAGGAATAAAGAAAAGTAAAATATTTCTTATCTTTTTCTTATTCTTAATTGGTCTAACAGACAACAATTTCTTCACAATAATAATAGCAACAATGAATTTGAAGATTATAGCTTATGGATAAGTGAAATGAATGACAATGCTGTTAGAAGGGATTTGAGGGACAAATTGAGAATAAACTCTGTTATAAATTACAAATAGTACACATGAAGTGGCATAGCAGTATTTGAAAGTGGACAAGGATTAGCTGTAAATGGATATTGCAAACACAAGGACAAATGTTAAAAAAGGAAAGAAAGAAAGAAAAAGGAACAAAGAAAGAAACTAAATATGCTAGGAGAAGAGAAAAAATGAAATAGCATAAAATACTCATTTAAAACAGGAGAATGCAAACAAGTCATGGAAGACAAAAAAAGAATGATCAAGGGCAATAAAATAGAAAAGAGAACAAATATGATTTATTTGATTCCACCCATATCAATAATCACTTTGCATATCAGTGATATGTGCAGACTAAATGAAAGCTCAAGATTCTCAGAGTGGATTAAATAAAACAAGACCTAGTTATATGTTGTCTACAAGAAACTAACTTGAAGTATAAAGACACATCTAGACTAACAGTAAAAGAATGGAGAAAGATATATCATGCCAACCCTAATCAAAAGAAAGTAGGAGTCGCTATACTAATTTCAAGGAGAGCCAACTTCAGAGCAAGAGAAATTATTAGGGATAAAGAGGGACATTACATACTGATAAGGGGCTCAATACTTTAAGCAGATATTACTATCCTTAATGTGCATGCACCTAATAACAGAGAGTCAAAATATGCGAAGCAAAAACCTATAGAACTACAGGGAAAAATAGATAAATGCACTATCATAGTTGGAGAGTTTAGCATCCCTCTACCAGAAATGGACAGATCCAGCAAGCATAAAATCAGTGAGGACATACTTGAACTCAACAGCGCCATCAATCAAGAAGTCTATAGATGTCAATTTAAATGCATATTTAATTGACATCTATAGACTCCTTCAACCAACAACAGCAGATTACACATTTTCCAATTCACAGGGAACATCGACCAAGTTAGATTATACTCTGGGCCGTAAAAAACACATTAACAAATGTAAAAGAGTGGAGATCATATAAAGTGTGCTATTAGATCACAATGAAGTTCAATAACAGAAACATAGCTAGAAACCCCACAAATACCTGGAGATTAAACAAGACACTATTCAATAAAGCAGGAGTTGAGGAAGAAGTCTCAAGAAAAATTTTAAAAAATATTTCAAACTAATGAGAATACAACTTATCAAAATGTGTATAACACAATAAAAGAAGTGCTCAGAGGGAATTTATATTATCAAATTCATATACTATAGGCTAAATTGTGTGCGCTCAAAATTCACATGATACAGACCTAACCCCCAGTACCTCTGAATGTGACTATATTTGAAGATGAGATAAGGGCTTTAAGAGGTAATTTTGCTAAAATGGGTTGGCCCTTATCCATATGGCTGATGTTCCTGTAAGAGGATATTTGGACACAGCCAGGTGCAAAGGGAACTTCAACGTGAAGATGTTAGGAGAACATGGTCAACTACAAGCTAAAGAGAGAGGCCTCAGAAGAAATACTTTGATCTCAGACTTCTAGCCTCGAAGACTGTGAGAATGGTACTTTGATTGGAAGTCAACAAGCTAATCCAGCCTATATTAAAAGAAATAAAAACCTAAAATTGATAATCTATGCTTCCACTTTAAGAAACTAGGAAAAGAATAATTAATTAAATCCAAAGTAAGTAGAAGGAAAGAAATAATAAAAAAATACAGCATAAGTCAATGAAAGAAACAGGAACTTGTAGAGAAAATCAATAACACCAAAAGCTGGTTCTTTGAAAATGAGAAAAAAATTATAAACTTCTAGCTGAAGTTAAGTGGTCTAGTGGTTAAGATTTGGTGCTCTGACCACAATGATGTGGGTTTGTTTCCCAGTCAGGGAACCACATCATCCATCTGTTGCTTCTCATACTGTGGTGACTATATGTTGCTGAGGTGCTGAAAGCTATAACAGTATTTCAAATGCCAGCATGGTTACTTCTGTTGGACAGGTTTCAGAGGAACTTTCAGACTACGATAAAGTAAGAAAAAGGATCTGACCACCCACTTCCAAAAAAATTGACCATGAAAACCCTATGACTAGTAGCAGAGCATCATCTGATATAGAGCCAGAAGATGAGAGGATGGTGCAAAAAGACCAGGCTCTGCTCTGCTGTACACAGGGTCACTAGGAGTTGGAGTCAACTCAATGGCAGTAACAACAAGGTGAAGTCAACTGAGAAAAAAGAGGAAATATACAAATTACTAATACAAGAATTGAAAGAGGGATCAGCTATATTGATTTCATGAACATTAAAAGGATAATAAAGGAATATTACAAACAACTTTATGCCCACAAGTTTGATAACAAAGATGAAATTGACTAATTTCTTGAAAGACACACTCTACCCAAACATTAAAAAGGAGAAATGGATAACCTGAATAGCCCTATATCTACTAAAAGATTTCAATCAATAATTAATAACTTTCCAAAATAGAAAACATTAGGACAAGATGTATTTACTGGTGAATTCTACCAAATATCTAAGGAAAATATATTAATACTGCACAATCTCTTTCAGAAAATAGAAGCAGAGGGACTACTGGAGTGTCAGGTGCCAAATGGTGGTGCTTAATTGCCAAATGTCAGGAGGATGTGGTTACTCTAATAGCAAAGTCAATGGAGTAATCAGAACAGTCTAAATTCCATTGACCTATGGTGTTGGGTACTTGATCTTGGTGTCTCTAAAAAAGCTGCGGACCAAATGGCTTTCTTGGTAACACCAGAAAATTAACACCAATAATTTCCAAACTCTTCTAAAAAATTAGAGGAAAAAATACTCCCAAACTCAATCTATAAGAATAGCATTACACTGATACCAAAGCCAGATAACGACGCTATGAAAAAAGAAAAAATATCTTTTATGAATAATGATACAAAGTTCTCAACAATGTACTATCAAATATAGTTGAGAAGCACAGTAAGAATATTGTGGAGTGATATCACCAAGATAATGACTTCACACTCCCTAACAAGAACAACTAACACCTATTCAAGAATAAGACACCACTGAGATAATTCTAGAACACAGAGGTGAGACTGAAGCACCCCCTTGCACCACAGAGACCAAGACAGACCACATCAGAAGGGTAAGAGAAGCATCTACATGCTGGCCACATTGCCCTTCCCCAAGGCGAGTGCAGCACCACATGGACAGGTCTCCCAAGAGCCTCCAGTGGGAAAAGAGCACCTTGGGGGAAACCAGCCACCCCCAGCATTGTGGGTGGTTTTGTAGAAGTTCTTACTCTGATCTTGCCCCACGGGTATTGCAGGGAAATATACAGGGTTCAACCACAGGGAATTTGACTATGACAGAGAAGGAGAGAGGGGCTGGCAATAACCAGCATACAGATTTTGGTAGACAGAGTTAATACGTGCAGCACCCAAATAATAATCCCAAGGAACAGATTTGTTCTTCTGTAAAACCAAGTTGATAGCACAGTCTGACCAAGGAACTCAATAGGGTGCAGATCTGCTTG
Organism: Equus asinus; assembly: GCF_041296235.1. Taxonomy (NCBI): domain Eukaryota; kingdom Metazoa; phylum Chordata; class Mammalia; order Perissodactyla; family Equidae; genus Equus; species Equus asinus. The sequence goes on from NC_091820.1 coordinate 78,852,709, forward strand.
ATTTGGATTCTCAACCAAGGCATTTTGTCAGCCCTAGAGCCTGGCTTGCCTGTGTCTTGGCTAAGAGTTGAGTCACTGCTCCACCCAATGTGGAGAAAGTCTCCCAGCCACATCTGACCAGGGGATTGGCAGAAACACCTGGAAGTTGTATAATCCAGCAACACTAGAATTGAGAGATGAGTGGGCATAGGTGATCACTCCCAAAGCAAAGACAGTACCAGGCATGGAGGATTCCTGTGCTACACACAGGCAAGGGAATTAATTCATAGCCAAGGCAGAGGGTAGCTCCTGGCTCATCCCAATCAGAGAGTCTGTTTGGTAAATTTAGAGTTTCCTGGGGTGGCCCCTATTCTTTCTGCCCAGGTAAGGGAGCTGAGACAGTTCCATCTAACCACTATGGCTCTTGGCCCCATATGACCAGAATGGCTGGCAAGAACGCTTGGAAGCTGTGGAGCCCAGTGGCACTTGAGCTGAAAGAAGGGCAGATAGAGCCAATAGTTTGTAGAGCAAAGCTGGTGGACCTGTGTGGCTAGGGAACTTGGGGAATGAGTTGGCCTGAGTTAAGACAACTAAGAGCTTTACTGGCTTAAGAGCTCCTTTTCGCACTGCACTGGTGCAGGGAAATTAATTTCTAGCCCTGCTCATTACTGAATATGGCTTCCAGCCTGCCTGACCAGGAAACATAACCACAGCACACAGGAATCTGTGTAGCTTATCTAATAGCTCTGCTTACAGTGGCACTTGAACAGAGAGCAAAGTGCATGGTTTTCCCCATGTGTAGAGCACAGGAAGCCTCACCTGACCAGGAAATTCACTGCATACTCTTGCTTGATTCAGGTCCCCAAACAATGAACCATATAGGCCCTGGGTCCTGTCCTGCTGCCCTGCTAGGGCAGCAAAGCTAATTCAGAGCCCAGTTTACTACTCAGTATAATATCCAGTCCCAGCCATCCAGTAAACCTGACAAGAGAATCCAGATAACCATGAACCTTATCCTAAAGCCTCACTTGTGTAGCAAATCAAGACAGCAGTTGTATCCAAGTATTCTCAGCCAGTGACATATATCATTTCCAACCTCACAGCTCAAACAGCTGCCTCACCCCAAAATATCCCACTCTCAACAATGAATTGATTATCCAGACATATAATCAATAAGGGAACAGAAGATTTGGATAATGCTATAGACCAGACAGACATATACAGAACATTCTCTCCAACAGCAGCAGAATACACATTCTTCTCAAGCACGCATGTAACATTTTCTAAGAGAGACCATATGTTAGGCCAAAAAGAAGTCTTAGCAAATTGAATAAGATTGAAATCATATCAAGTATCTTCTCTGACCACAGCAGCATGAAACTAAAAATCAAAAACAAGAGGAAAATTGAAAACTTCACATACACTTGGAAATTAAATAATACTCTCCTAAAGAACCAATGGATCAAAGAAGGAATTAAAGAGTAAATAAAAAAATTTCTTGATAAAACAAAAATCAAAACAACATATTAGAACCTATGGGATGCAGCAAAAGCCTTTCTAAAGGAAATTTCATACTAGAAAAAGAAGAACAAACTGCCGAAGTTGACAGATGAAAGTAAATAATAAAGATTACAGCAGAAATAAATGAAATAGCAAAACAACAATAGAAAAGATTAACCAAACTAAAAGTTGATTCTTTGAAAAGATAAACAAAATTGACAAATACTTAGCTAGACTAACCAAGGAAAAAAGACGGAGGACTCAAATCAACAAAACTATAAATGCAAAAGGAGACATTGCCACTGATACCACAGAAATACAAAAGATCATAAGAGGCTACTATCAACAACTATACACCAACAAACTGGACAACTTAGAAAATATGCAAAAATTCTTAGAAACATAAAACTTACCAAGACTGAATCAGGAAGAAATAGAAAAATCTGAATGCACCAATTACTAGTAAGGAAATTAAATCAATAATCAAAAATCTCCCAACAAAGAAAATCCCATGACCAGATGGTTTCACTGGTAAATTTTACCAACCATTTAAAGAATTAAGACCAATACTTCTCAACCTCTTCCAAAGATCAAAGAGCAGGGAACACACCCAAACTCATTTTAGAAGGTCAGCATTATCCTGATACCAAAACCAGAAAAGGACACTAGTGGAATAGAAAATTACAGAACAATATCCATGATGAATATAGATGCAATATTCTCAATAAAATACTAGATAACTGAATTCAGCAGCACATTAAAAGGATCATTCACCATGATCAAGTAGTATTTATTCCTTGGATGTAAGGATGCTTCAGCATACACAAAACAATCAATGAGATACATCACATTAATAGATGTGAAACAAAAGAGTCATATAATAATCTCAATAGATGCAGAAAAAGCATTTGACAAAATTCAACACAAATTCATGATAAAAACTCAAAAAATTAGACATAGAAGAAACATATCTCAACATAATAATGGTCATATATGACAAGCCCACAGCTAACATCATATTCAATTGTGTAAGATTGAAAGCTTTTCCTCTATGATCAGAAACAAGACAAGGGTGTGCTCTCTGACCACTCTTATTCAACATGGCACTGGAAGTTCCAGCTAGAACAATCAGGCAAGAAAAATAAATAAAAAGTATCAGTATTAGAAAGGTAGAAGTAAAAATGTCTTCAATTATAGATGACATAATTTTATATATAAAAAATCCTAAGGGCCAGCCAGGTGGCACAGCGGTTAATTTTGTAAGTTCTGCTTCAGCAGCCCTGGGTTCACCGGTTCAGATCCCAGGTGCAGACCTAGGCACCACTTGTCAAGCCATGCTGTAACAGGCATCCCACATATAAAGTGCAGGAAGATAGGCATGGATGTTAACTCAGGGCCAGTCTTCCCCAGCAAAAAGAGGAGGATTGGCAACAGATGTTAGCTCAGGGCTAATCTTCCCCCCCCCCCGGAAAAAAAGAAAAAAATCTTTTTAAAAAAATCCTAAAGACTCAATCAAAAAAACCTTAGATCTAATTTTGAATTCAGCAAAGTCACAAGCTATGAAATTAATATACAACTGTCCATAGCACTTCTATACACTAACAATGAATTTTCTGAAAAAGGTATGAAAAAGTTGATCTCTTTTGCAATAGCATCAAAAATAATAAAGTACTTAGGAATAAATTTAACAAAGAAGATGAAAGACCTCCACTCCAAAAACTACAAGACATTGATGAAAAAAAAATGGAAGACACAAATAAATGGAAAGATATCTTGTTTTCATTGATTGGAAGAATTAATATTGTTACTACCAAAAGCCATCTATAGACACGATGCAATTTTTATCAAGATCCCAATGCCAATTTTTACATAAGTATAAAAAACACTCTTAAAATTTATATGGAACCACAAAAGACACTGAATAGCCTAAGAAATCCTGAGAAAGAAGAATAAAGCATGAGGCATCACACACTGATTTCAATCTATACTATAAAGCTAGAGTAACCAAAGCAGTGTGGTACTGGCATGAAAACAAATAGACTGATGGAATATAATCAAGAGCCCAGAAATAAACTCAAGAAAATACAGTCAACTGATACTTGATAAGGAAGCCAAGAATACTCAATGGAGAAAAGACAATCTCTTCAATAAGTGGTGCTGGGATAATTGGATATCCACATGTAGAAGAATAAAACTGGACCCCTATCTAACACCACTCACAAAAATTAATTCAAAATGGATTAAAAACTTAAAGGTAAAGTCTTAAACCATGAAACTCTTAGAAGAAAACATGAATAAAGCCCCTTGACATGGTCTTTGGGATGATTTTTTGGATATGACACCTAAAGCAAAAGCAACAATATTAAAAACAAACAAGTGGAATTACATCCAACTGAAAAGTTTCTGTACAGCAAAAGAAACCATTGACAAAGTGAAAAGACAACCTACATAATGGGAAAAAATATTTGCAAACCATATATCTGATAAGGGATTAATATACAAAATATATAACGAATTCATACAGCTCAATAGCCAAAAAACTAATAATTCTATTAAAAAACGGGCAGAGGACTTGAATAGACATTTTTCCAAAAAAGATATACAAAAGGCCAACACACAACAAGATGCTCAACATTACTAGTCATTAGGAAAATGCAAATTCAAACCACAGTGAGATATCACCTTATGTTTTTTATGCAGGATCCTCAAAAAGTTATAAGTAGAACTACTATAAGATCCAACAATTCCACTTCTGAGAATATATCCAAGGGAAATAAAAACACTAACTGGAAAAGATACCTAGAGCCCCATCTTCATAGCAGCATTATTTACAATAGCCCATACATGGAAGCAGCCTAAATGTCTATTAATGGAGGAATGGATAAAGAAGTTGTATATATATATACGCACACACATATATGTATACAAAATGGGGTATTATCCAACCATCAAAAATGAGGTCATCCTCTCATTTGCAAGAACATGGATGAATCTTGAGGGCATTATGCTAAGTGAAATAAGTCAGAGAAAGAGAAACACTGTATGATCTCACTTATATATGGAATCTAAAAAAGAAAACCCCAAACAAAAAACAAACTCATAAAAAATGAGATCAGACATGTGGTGACCATAGGTGAGGAGAGGGGGGAGGGAGAATTGGAAGATGATGGTCAAAAGGTAGAAATCTCCAGTTATAATATAAATACTAAGGAGCCAATCCTGGTGGTCTGCTAGTTAAGATTTGGCACTCTCACTGCTGCAACTTGGGTTTGTTTCTCAGTCATGGAATGGCACCAACCATCTGTCAGTTGTCATACTGTGGCAGCAGCTCACATAGAGAACTAAAGTAACAACTAAGATACTCAACCACGCATTGAATCTTTGAAAAAGCGAAGATTACTAGAGATGCCATGTGCAATAGGATGACTATAGTTAACACTGCTGTATGATATCTAGGAAAGTTAAGAGAATAAATCCTAAGAGTTTTTATCACAAAAAGGATTTTTCCTTTTCTTCTTTCTTTTCTTTATATTTTATCTATATGAGATGATGGGTATTAACTGAACCAATTGCAACAATCATATCACAATATATGTAAATCAAACCATCATGCTATATGCCTTAAATTTACACAGTGAGGTATTTCAATTATTTCTCAATAAAACTGGAAAAAAGTGTAGACAGGAGAAGTGTAAAAAGATTCAGTTTTAATATGATTATTTATACCAAGTAACAAAAATAATACAATGGGAAAAAAAAGGTCATGCCACATAACAAGTGAGATTATTCCTGGAATGCGAGTACTGTTTAACATACAAAAATCAATCAACAAAATACATCATAATAACAAAATGAAAGAGAAAAATGTAGTCACCTCAAATGATTCACTAAAAAATAAGCTGAGGGGCCAGTCCTGTGTCCTAGTGGTCAAGATTGGCATGCTTTGCTTCGGCAGAGCTGGGGTGGTGACTCATATACAAAACAGAGGAAGACTGGCAACAGATGTTAGCTAAGTGCCAATCTTCCTCCAAAATGAAAAATAAAAAAGAATTTGATGCTCTTTCTTTATAGAAAACAAACTAAGAGTAGAATGAATCTACTTCATCATAATAAAGTCCATATATGAAAAACTCAGAGCTAACATCATACTCAATGGTGAAAGAATGAAAACTTTTCATCTAAGATTAGGAACAAGACAAGGATGCCCACTTTTGCCATTTCTGTTCAACATAGTGTTGGGAGTACTAGCCAAAGCAATTATGCAAAAATAAGGGGAAAAAGCATCCAAAATGAAAATTATCTCTGTTTTCAGATTACATGATCTTATATATAAAAAGCCCTAATGATTCCCAAAAAAACATGCTAGAACCAACATATGAATCAAGTAAACCTTGCAAGACACAAAATGAGCATGCAAAAATAAGTTGTGTTTCTATACAATAATGATAATAAATCTGAAAAGGAAATAAAGATAAGTCTGTTCAGAATAGCATCTGTCTTAGTCCATTTGGGCTGTTATAACAAATTAACATAGGCTAGACGGTTTAAACAATAAACATTTATTTCTCACATTTCTGAAGGCTGGGAAATTCAAGATCAAGGCACTGGCAGATTCATTGTCTAGTGAGGTCCCTCTTCCTAGTTCATAGATGGCTGTCTTTTTGCTATGTCCTCACATGGTGGAATAAGAGATACCAGGGTCTCTTTTATAAGAGCACCAATCCCCCTCATGAGAGGTCTACCTCATGACCTAATTATTCCCAAATGTGCAGGTCCAAGTTATTGTGCAAGATGCTCTGCCAATTGGGACATATCTAGCATATTCAATAGTGCTTGAAGTGTCAGTGTCAAACAGACATGCTGTTGGAGCCTGTGGCAAGCTCCTATAGGTGAGTTAAATCACAGATCCCTGGGATTTTGTAGCAAAGCTCTTCCATCTTCTGTAGATAAGTATTCTTATTTTGAGAAGAAGCTTTTGGCGTACTACTGGTCCTTAGTAGAGACTGAATGTCTTAATCATGTGCATCAAGTTACCATGTGACTTTAGCTCCCCATTGTGAATGGGGTGTTGTGTGACTCATCAAAAACTTCATGTTGGACATGCACAGCAGCACTCCTTTAGCAAATAGAATTGGTATATATGAGCTAGATCTTGAGCAGGCCCTGAAAACACAAGTCCCATGAGGAAGTTACCCAAATATCAATGACCCCTACTCCTGCTCCATGACCTTCTCTCTCCCAGCCTGCACATATGACTCCAGGACTAATCACTGAAGAAGAAAAATGTGGAGGATTACAGGTGGTACTGCAGGTACTGCTCCAAATTAGACAGCTGCAACATTACAGCCCTTCTCTGGAACATCCCTGAAAGGCAGTGATGAAGTGAAATCCGCCCAGTGGGTGGAAATTAGAGCAGTGCAACTGATTGATCATTTTGCTCTTAAGAAGAAATGGCCAGAGGTAAGAGACTATATCTATTCATTGCTGTGGCCAAGGCTTTGGCTGGAAGATCAGGTAGTTGAAAGGAACATGCTTAGAACAGTGGTGGCAAGGAGGACTGGGGGAAACAGTACATGCATAGACCTCTATGAATTGGCAAACAATGTGAAGGCATTTGTGTCCCACAGGAATGTTCATCAAAGGTGACCTCAGCAGAGAAATATTCTAATGATCAAGTGGACAGGATGACTTGTTCAGCGAATACCTACCCACTCCTGTCATTGCCTAATGAGCTTATGAACAAAGTGACCAAGGTGGCACAGATGGGGGTTATGAATCAACTCAGAAACATGGAATTACATTTGCCAGGACGGAAATGGCCCAACTACTGCTGAGTGCCCAATCTGCCAGTACCAGAGGCAAACACTGAGTACTCAATATGGCATCATTACCTGCGGTGATCAGCCAGCTAACTAGTGGCAGATTTATTTTATTAGATCACTTCCATAAGGTAAGGGGCAGTGCTTTCTTCTTACTGGAATACATTTATTATAGACATAAATTTACTTTCTCAGCACAGAATGTTTCTGCCTAATTTACCATCTGTGGATTTATTGAATGCCGTAGAAACCATCATTCTGTTCCATGCAGCATTGCTTCTGACACAGAAACTTGCTTCACAGCAAATAAAGTGTCGTAATGGATCTATGTTCATGAAATTTCCTAGTCTTACAATGTTCCCTGTAGTCCCGCACCATCTGGCTTCATAGGTCAGTGAAATAACCTTTTGAAGACAGTTTCAGCACAGGTAGGTGCCAGTAACTTGCAGGGCTGGTGCAATATTCTCCTGCATGATGCATATACTGTAAATCAGTATCCATATTGTGCTATTTCTCCCATAACCAAGATTTCATGGATCCAAGATTTAAATTATGGAACAGGGAATGGCTCTACTCATTGTTACTCCTAGTGACCCACTAGCAAAAAAGAAAGAGATTTCAGTCCCCACAACCTTATGCTCTGCTACTCTAGAGGTCCTATTTCCAAAAGGAGTAATGTTTCCACCAGGAGTCACAACAATGAATTCATTGAACTGGAAGTTAAGATGTTCAGTGGGACACTTCAGTTTCCTCAAGCCTCTGAATCAACAAGCAAAGAAGAGAGTTACTATACATACTAAGGAGAATGATACTGATTATGAAAGGGAAATTGGGCTGCCACTATAGAAGAGGTAAGAAAGAGTGTGTATGAAATACAAGAGATGCCTTAGGGTGTCTCTTAGGACTACCAAATCTTGTGATTAAAGTCAGTGTAAAACTACAACAGTCCAATTTAGAGAGGATCACTAATAACCCAGAGATTTCAGGAATAAAATTTGGATTATCCCATCTAGCAAAGAACCACCACCAGCTGAGGTGCTTGCTGAGGGCCAAGGGAATATGGAATGGATCATGGAAAGAGGTAGCTATAAATACAAGCTACAACAATATCACCTGTTTCATAAATTAGGCCTGTAATTATTATGAGTGTTTATTCCCTATTTTGTTATATGTTTGTATATTATTTTGTTCCCTTTCTTATCCCCATGTCATCCAGCATACAATGTGCTAATAATAGTTAAATTTACATCAAAGTATTTAAATTACAGGATATCAAGGAGAATTGTGAACATCATCAAAGGGCTTTGCACCCTCTTCTGAGGAAGGCATTGACATGTTTCTACTTGTACACATGATAGTTGTAACCTGTTAGGTGGAAGTATGACTTTACAATTATCTTTATTTGGAGATTTAGTCTCCAGTTATTCAAACACTGACCCAGGTGTTACTGGTAAGGTAATTTTGTGGGTGTGATTAACATCTACAATCAATAACAGAGATTACCTTTGATAATCTGGCTGAGCATAATAAAATTATTTGAAAGGCCTTAGGGCAGAACGGATTTCCCTGAGGAAGAAACAGTTCTTCTTGTGATACAGATTCAATTCCAGCTCAAGAATTTTCAAACCCTGCTGTTCTGATAGCCTTCCCCTTGGAATTTGGATTTTCCTAGGCAGCTCCCACAATTGCATAAGCCAAATCATAGATAGAGGGAGAGAGATTGATGACTGCTTTGTCTCTTCAGATTGTATTCTTGCCTTTCTTATGCCTTTAAGCATTTATTGAATGCCAGACATGTTGTATAGGACAGAAGATACTAAGTATATATTTTTTATTGAGGTAACAGTGGTTTATAACATAATATAAATTTCAGATGTACATCACTATATTTCAATTTCTGTGTAGACTATGTCATGTTTTCCACCAAAAGACTAATTACAATCTGTCACCTTAGGCAGGTGTCCTATCACCCCTTTCACCCTCCTCCCTCCCCTATTCCCCTCTGGTAACCACCAATCTAATCTGTGTCTATGTGTTTCTTTCTTATTGTTGTTTCTGTTTTTATATTCTATTTATAAGTGAAGTCATATGGCATTTGACTTTCTTGGTCTGACATATTTTGCTTAGCATAACACCCTCAAGGTCCATCTATGTTGTTGCAAATGTCAAGATTTCATCTTTTTTATGGCTGGGAAGTATCCATTATGTATAATATACCACATCTTCTTTATCTGTTCATCCATCGATGGGCACTTAGGTTGTTTCCAAGTCTTGGTTATTGTGAATAATGCTGCAATTAACATGGGGGTGTAACTATCTTTACACATTCATGTTTATGTTTTCCTGTTCTTTGGATGAATACCCAGCAGTGGAATAGCTAGATCATATGGTAGATCTACTCTGAATTTTTTGAGGAATCTCCATACTGTTTTCCATAGTGACTGCAGCAGTTTGCATTCACATCAGCAGTGTATGAGCGCTCTCCAACACTTGTTATTTCTTGTCTTGATAATTACATCCATTCTGAGGGGCATGGGGTGAGCTCATCGTAGTTTCCACATGCATTCCCCTAATAATTAGTGATGTTGAACATCTTTTCATGTGCCTGCTGATCATCTGTATATTCTTTGAAAAAATGTCTGTTCGGATACTTTGCCCATTTTTTAATTGGGTTACTTGTTTCTTTGTTGTTGAGTAGTATGAGATCTTTATATATTTTGGAGATTAATTCTTTATCAGATGTATGATTTGAAAATATCTCCTCCCAATTGGTAGATTGTCTTTTCATTTTGTTGATGGGGTCCTTTGCTGTGCAGAAGCTTTTTAGTTTGATGTAGCTCCATTTCTTTATTTTTTCTTTTATTTCCCTTCCCCGGTGAGACATGATATTCAAAAAGATGCTGCAAAAGTATGCAGAAGAGCATACTGCCTATGTTTTCTTCTGGAAGTTTTATGGTTTCAGGTCTTACATTCAAGTCTTTTATCCATTTTGAGTTATTTTTTGTATATGGTATAAGATAATGGTCTACCTTCATCCTTTGCTTGTGGCTGTCCAGTTATCCTAGCACTATTTATTGAGGAGACTTTCTTACCTCCATTTTATTTTCTTGGGTCCCTTGTCAATAACTAGCTGTCTATAGATTTGTGGGTTTATTTTGGGGTCTTAATTCCATTCGATTGATCTGTGTGACTGTTTTTGTGCCAGTACCATGCTATTTTGATTACTACAGGTCTGTAATATATTTTGAAATCAGAGAGTATGATACCTCCAGCTTTGTTCTTTTTTCTCATTGTTGCTTTGGCTATTCAGGGTCTTTTGTTGTTCTATATAAACTTTAGGATTCTTTGTTCTATTTCCATGAAAAATGTTGTTGGGACTTTGACAAGGATGACATTGAATCTGCAGATTGTTTGAGGACACCTATGAATTTTAACTACCTTAATTCTTCCAGTCAGTGAGCACAGAAAGATATTCTGTGCTCATTTCTTTGTATCTTCTTTGATTGCTTTCAATAATGCTTTATATTTTTCCATATATTGGTCTTTCAACTCTTTGGTTAAATTTATTCCTAGGTATTTTTTTCTTTTTGTTGTGATTGTAAGTGGGATTGTATTCTTAATTTCTCTTTCTGCTGTTTTATTGTTCACCTATAAAAGTGCAACTGGTTGCTGTATATTGATGTTGTACCCTACAACTGTACTGTATTTGTTTATTTCTTTTTTTATTACTAAATATTGATATTTAATAAAAATGAAATCGGGTATACATTCACAGTCAAGAAAATAATATTAATAATTGCTCTAATAGGCTTTTGATAAACCAAAGTTATTATTATTTAATACTGGATCCATTCATAGTCCTCAAAATATGTCTAGATATTCACTGAATAAACATTTCCATTACATTAATAAAAATTAAGGTTATTTTTAGTTCCAGGTTATATTATTTCTTTGCTTTTACCACTACCATAGAGGGCTATTCACACATTTATTAGTTTATCCAATATATGCTGAGGAGTTTCCGCATGTCAGGTACTATTACAGGCTTTGGGGAATACAACAGTGAAAAAACATTAAAACAAATGAGCAAAGTCAAATCTACCCCCTTGGCACTTACACTCTAGTCAGAAATGAATGACAGTATACAACAATAATAAGTAAAATACATATTGTGTTAGATAGTGATGTGTAACAAAGGAAAATAAACTAGGAGAAGGAGTTGCCCAAGGGGAGGGAGGTAGAATTTTAAAAATAACGGTCATGAATAGCACCCCTGTGATGGTCAAATCTGACGACAGAGTCTGTACAGAGGGGAGAGGGGGATCCATGTCGACAGCTGAGGTAGGAGAGAATATTAGGTTTGGGATATGCGTTTGGGAGAAAAAGGTGATTCTTCACCCCAGGAACATGAAGAATGAATTTGTCACTAGGAATGAAGAGCCTGGAGAAGGAAAAGATCTGGGGAGAAAAACCAGGTGTCCTGTTTTGAAGATGCAAAATTTGAGACCAATTAGTTGATGTATCAAGTAGAAAGTGGAGATAGAAGTCTTGGGTTCAGAGAGAGGTCTAAATTTGAGAAAAAATGGAGAACTATTATTGTACATGTCTGAGACACTGTGTGTGTGTGTGTATATATGGATACATCTATGTATATGGACCATCTAATTAAATTTAAATTTCAGATAAACAATGAATAATTTTTAGTATAGTATGTTTCATGCTATAATTAAGATAATGTTGCATGGACATAGCTATACTGAAACATTACTGTTTTTCTGAAAATCAAATTTAACTGGGCATCCTGCATTTTATCTGTCAGGCCTCCATGTATGTAAGGCTGGGAATCCTGTATTTTGTCTGTTATCCCTACATTATTTGGCAGGGTATGGGCCCTAATAGAAAGGAGAAGAGGCTCAAGGAGGAGACTGTGCATCTCAGTGGTTAGTTTTCAGATCAGACAGAAACACCAAAGGCTGATAAGAGGAAGTGCCTGACCTGGAACGATGAGAGGGCAGAAACTCTGGAGTGATATTCTTAAATAGTTGAGAGGGGAAAAAGCTCTACTACAAACTAGAGGGACTGGCTTCATCCAGAAGCATGAACTTGTGCACAGAAACAAGTATGAAGCAGAGGCCATGACACAGATGCAGGTAGCTAAGATCTTTATGTAGGGGTGGGGGGAGAGAGAGACTAGCTGACACAGGTTGTTTTTCTGATTACTTCCATTTTATCAATGAAATATACACATAAGACCATCAGTGAAGTGGAGGAAGAGGTTTTGGAAGTTTGAAGTTTAAGGAAAGCACAGGAACAAATATGATATGTCTGAATTCTCATTTTCAAAGCAAAATTGTTATTTTAATTTAACTACATTTTATATATCCTTTATTTTTGATGATCTGTTTATGGAAAGTAAATATTAAACATATTTAAGCACAATATATATCAAAAAAGTTTTCAAGTAAAATAGCTTTATTTACTGAAAATATGTAATATAAGTTTGTGAAATTAAAAATTAAAAATACTAGATATTTAGATCTTACCTTCTTTGACTTTTTCCTCAGTTTTCCAGGAAAATCTGAATTGTGTTTTCTGTGATCTGCTGTTAACCTTACGTGAGCAATATGTTTGTAAGCTAGAGATTTAAAAACAGCGTGACCTAGAACTAGGTGACAGTCATCAGCAGGGAAACCATATACTATATTTTCCAAATCAGGAAATTTGTGAAAGTGAAAGGAGGCACTGGTAATAACTATGCTGGGGTAACAGGAATAAACTGGGGCTATTCTAGGTTAACTAGGATGCATATTCAAGAGCAAGCTTTCAAAGGTGTGAGAATAGGGACGATCTCTGTTGCTTGGTTATGAAGCCTCATGGAGAGGAAAACCACAATGTTTTGATTTGGTTAGTCTTGTTAATACTGCATTGTACCATGAAGGAAATTTTTTTTCAAGGATATATATTTTTTCAAGAGTTTTATAAATTCTTACTGTGACAAATACCCACAAAAAAAAACTTGGCCTCCTTTAAGTAATGTGGTGACAAAAAGAGAGGCAATACATCTAGATCAACAAATTCTCTCCAGCCTCCAATAAGTTGATGTCCCAGGATAGCATTCTCTTACAATGGCACAAACTAAGGTGTGGCAAAATTATGCTTTTGGAGTCGTGCTCTTTTCTGTTTTCTTTATGTTATCTCAGCATAAAAAATTGATTTATTATATAAAAAATGGATTTATTAAGCATAAAAAATTGATTTATTTATTATTTATTAAATAATTTGTTGCTTATTTATCAAAGTGAGATCACACTCTTCCTCTTGTTTTCTGGTTATAAAAAATTATATTCTGATGTCTTGGCTAGTTAGCCCCACTATTGAGAGGATTCTACTAATTGCCCAGTGTAATCATATTCTCTGTATTCGGCAAGGGCCTTTTAGAAAAACCTATGATAAAAGTTTAGTGTCAATAAATAATTATGGACACAGGTTTTTTCAAGTTATGAGTACGTGTTCTAAATCAATGATAGATCTACATCAGTTTCAGTGATTAATAACATATGATTATCAGCAGTCATCATCACATAACATAGACAATAAATTTTGTAAATATGCATAGAAGCTTAAGTCCAGTCCTTTTACATGCTGCTACTCTTGTACTCAGTATATATCATCAAAAGTTATCACGATCTCCTCAGTTTGCATGGTCACTGATAACTCCTTTATCTCTCTTCAACCTCATATCTAGCCAGTTATCAGGATTATTAATTTTTTTGTTAAGGTTATGATAGTTAACAACCTTGTGAAATTACAGTTGTACATCATTATTAGTCATGTTGTAGGTACACCACGTCACCCCTAGTGCCCTCACCCCAACCCTGGTATCCACTGATCAGTTCACTTTGTCCATATGTTAACTACTACCTATGAGTGGAGTCATACAGAGTTCGTCTTTCTCTGTCTGGCTTATTTCAGTCAACATAATACCCTCAAGGTGTATCCATGTTGTTGTGAATGGGACGACTTTGTCATTGTTTATGGCTGAATAGTATTCCATTGTGTATATATACCATATCTTCTTTATCAAATCATCAGTTGCAGGGCACTTAGGTTGGTTCCATGACTTGGCTATTGTGAATAATGCTGAGATGAACAGAGGGGTGCATGGGACTTTTGGAATTGCTGATTTCAGGTTCTTAGGATTGATAGCCAGTAGTGGGATGGCTGGGTCATAAGGTATTTCTATTCTTAACTTTCTGAGGAATCTCCATACTTTTTTCCATAGTGGTTGCACCAGTTTGCATTCCCACCAACAGTGTATGAGGGTTCCCTTTTCTCCACAGGCTCTCCAACATTTGTCACTCTTGGTTTGGGATATTTTTGCCATTCTAACAGGTGTAAGGTGATAACTTAGTGTAGTTTTGATTTGCGTTTCCATGATGATTAGTGATGATGAGCATCTTTTCATGTGTCTATTGGCCATCCGTATATCTTCTTTGGAGAAATGTCTGTTCATGTCCCCTGCCCATTTTGTAATTCGGTTGTTTGATTTTTTATTGTTGAGTTATGAGCATTCTTAGTATATTAGGGAGATTAACCCTTTGTCGGATAAATAACTTGTAAATATTTTTTCCCAATTAGTGGGCTGTTTTTTTGTTTCAATCCTGTTTTTCCTTGCCTTGAAGAAGCTCTTTAATCTGATGAAGTCCCATTTGTTTATTCTTTCTATTGTTTCCCTCATGTGAGGGGTTATGGTGTCCGAAAAAATTCTTTTGAAGCTGATGTCAAAGAGTGTACTGCCGATATTCTCTTCTAAAAGACATTGTTTCAGACCTAATCTTTGGGTCTTTGATCCATTTTGACTTTATTTTTGTGAATGGTGAAAAAGAATGGTTGCTTTTCATTCTTTATATGTGGCTGTCCACTTTTCCCAGCACCATTTGTTGAAGAGACTTTCTTTCCTCCATTGTAGGCCCTCAGCTCCTTTGTCAAAGATTAGCTGTCCATAGATGTGTGGTTTCATTTCTGGGCTTTCAATTATGTTCTATTGAACTCTGCATCTGTTTTTGTACCAGTACCATGCTGTTTTGATTACTGTAGCTTTGTAATATGTTTTGAAGTCAGGGATTGTGATGCCTCCAGCTTTGTTCTTCTTTCTCAGGATTGCTTTAGCAATTAGGGGTCTTTTGCTGCCCCATATGAATTTTAGGATTCTTTGTTCAATTTATGTAAAGAATGACATTGGAATTCTGATTGGGATACCGTTGAATCTGTAGATTGCTTTAGGCAGTATGGACATTTTAACTATGTTTATTCTTCCAATCCATGTGCATGGAATGTCTTTCCATCTCTTTATGTCGTCGTCGATTTCTTTCAAGAAGGTCTTGTAGTTTTTGTTGTATAGATCTTTCACTTCCTTTGTTAAATTTATCCCGAGGTATTTTATTCTTTTTGTTGCGATCGTGAATGGGATTGAGTTTTTGAGATCTTTTTCTGTTAGTTCATTGTTAGTATATAGAAATGCTACTGATTTATGTATGTTGATTTTATACCCTGCAACTTTGCTGTAGTTGTTGATTGTTTCTAATAGTAATAAAGAATCTGTGGATTCTTTGGTGTTTTCTATATATAAGGTCATGTCGTTTGCAAACAGTGAGAGTTTTGCTTCTTCGTTGCCTATTTGGATTCCTTTTATTTCTTTTTCCTGCCGAATAGCTCTGGCCAAAACCTCCAGTGCGATGTTGAATAACAGTGGTGAAAGTGGGCACCCTTGTCTTGTTCCTGTTCTGAGAGGGATGGGATTCAGTTTTTGTCCGTTGAGTATGACGGTGGCTGTGGGTTTGTCATATATGGCCTTTATTATGTTGAGGTACTTTCCTTCTATACCTATTTTATTGAGGGTTTTTATCATAAATGATGTTGGATCTTGTCGACTGCTTTCTCTGCATCTATTGAGATGATCATGTGGTTTTTCTTTCTCATTTTGTTAATGTAGTGAATCCGGTTGATTAACTTGCAGATGTTGAACCATCCCCATGTCCCTGGTATAAATCCCACTTGATCATGGTGTATAATCTTTTTGATGTATTGCTGTATTCGGTTTGCCAAAATTTTGTTGAGGATTTTTGTATCTATGTTCATCAGTGATATTGGCCTGTAGTCTTCCTTCTTTGTGGTGTCCTTGTCAGGTTTGGGGATCAGGGTGATGTTGGCTTCATAGAATGTATTAGGGAGTGCTCCATCTTCCTCTATTTTATGGAATAGTTTCAGAAGCATAGGTATTAAATCTTCTTTGAATGTTTGGTAGGATTCTGCAGAGAAGCCCTCTGGCCCTGAACTCTTATTTTTGGGGAGGTTTTTGATTACTGTTTCTATTTCTTTACTTGTGATTGGTCTATTCAGATTCTCTATTTCTTCCTGATTCAGTTTGTGGAGGGTGTATGAGTCAAGGAATTTATCCATTTCTTCTAGCTTGTTGAATTTGTTGGCATATAGTTTTTCATAGTATTCTCTGATGATCCTTTGTATTTCTTCGGTATCTGTTGTGATTTCTCCTGTCTCTTTTCATAATTTTATTTATTTGAGACTCCACTCTTTTTTTTTTTCATGAGTCTGGCTAAGGGTTTGTCAATTTTGTTTATTTTTTCGAAGAACCAACTCTTTATTTCATTGATCATTTCTACTGTCTTTTTTATTTCAATATCATTTATTTCTGCTCTAATTTTTATTATTTACCTCGTTCTGCTGACTTTGGGCTTTGTTTGTTCTTCTTATTCTAATTCCGTTAGGTGTCGTTTGAGGTTGTTTATGTAAGATTTCTCTTGATTATTGAGGTGAGCCTGTATTGCAATGAATTTCCCTCTTAGGACTGCCTTTGCTGCATCCAAAATCATTTGGTATGGTGTGTTTTCATTTTCATTTGTCTCCAGATAATATTTGATTTGTTCTTTAATTTCTTCAATAATCCATTGTTTGTTCAGTAGCATGTTGTTAGTCTCCACATTTTGGCCCTTTCCCAGCTTTATTCTTGTAGTTGTTCTAGTTTCATAACATTATGATTAGAAAAGATGCTGGATATTATTTCAACCATCTTGAACTTCTTGATGCTTGCTTGGTTTCCCAAGATATGGTCTATCCTTGAGAATGTTCCATGTGTGCTTGAGAAGAATGTGTAACCTGCTGTTTTTGGATGAAGTGTCCTATATATATCTATTAAGTGCAGCTGATCTAATTTTTCATTTAATTCTATAATTTCCCTGTTGATTTTCTGTCTGGATGATCTGTCCACTGGTGTTAATGGGGTGTTGAGGTCCCCTACTATTATTGTATTGCTGTTGATGTCTCCTTTTAGTTTTGTTAATAGTTTCTTTATGAATGTTGGTGCTCCTGTGTTAGGTGCATATATTTATAAGTGTTATGTCTTCTTCGTGGAGCATCACTTTTATCATTGTATACTACCCTCTTTGTCTTTCTTTATCTGTTTTGCTTTGAAGTCTACTTTGTCTGATATAAGTATGTCAACACCAGCTTTCTTTTGTTCGTTATTAGCTTGGAGTATTGTCTTCCATCCCTTCACTTTAAGTCTGTGTTTGTCTTTGGGGCTGAGGTGTGTTTCCTGGAAGCAGCATATTGTTGGATATTGTTCTTTGATCCATCCTGCCACTCTGTGCCTTTTGATTTGAGAGTTGAATCCATTCACGTTTACAGTGATTATTGAAACGTGGGGGCCTACTGTTGCCATTTTATCACTTGTTTTCCGGTTCTTTTGCATTTTGTCCTGATGGAGAGCTGTTACTTTGTGTCATTGTCCTTCTGCTTATCGCCTTTGTTCTGGATTTTGTAACTCCTTTCCTTTTTTTGATTTTTCAGGAATGAGGTTCTTCCTGAGCATTTCTTGAAGAGGAGGTTTTGTGGTGATGAACTCCTTTAACTTTTGTTTATGTGGGAATGTTTTTATTTCTCCATCGTATTTGAAGGATATTTTCACTGGGTAGAGTATTCTTGGCTGCAGGTTTTTGACCTTCAGAGTTTTGAATATTTCATTCCAATCTCTTCTAGCCTGTAAGGTATCTCCTGAGAAATCTACTGATAGCGTTATGGGGTTTCCTTTGTAAGTTATTTTCTTCTGCCTGGCTGCCCTTTGTATTTTCTCTTTGTCATTGACTTTTGCTAGTTGCATTACTATATGCCTTGGAGTTGGTCTTCTTGCATTAATAAAGTTTGGAGATCTATTGGCTTCTGTCACATGAAGTTCCATCTCTCTTCCCAATTTTGGAAAGTTCTCAGCTATTATTTCTTTGAACAGGGCTTCTGCCCCCTTCTCCTTCTCTTCTCTCTCTGGTATACCTATAATCCTTATGTTGCATCTCCTAATTGAGTTGGATAATTCTCAGAGAGTTTCTTCATTTCTTTTTAGTCTTAGTTCTCTCTCCTTCTCTGTCTGCAGCATTTCTATATTCGTATCCTCCAAATTGTTAATTCTGTCCTCCACATTATCGACCCTACTGTTCAGAGAGTCCAGATTTTTCTTAATCTCCTCCATTGTGTTCTTCATCTCCAGTATTTCTAATTGGTTCTTCTTTATAGTGTCAAGCTCTTTTCTGACATTGCTCCTGAACTCATTGAGTTGTCTCTCTGAATTCTTTTTTAACTTGTTGAGTTTTTTAATAATGGCAGTTTTGAAATCATCATCATTTAGGTTATAGATTTCATTGTCTTTGGGATTGTCTTCTGGGTGCTTTTCATTTTCCTTCTGTTCTGGAGATTTAAGAGATTTTTTCATACTGCTTGATGGTGTGTATTTGTGCCTCTGCATAGATATAGAGTTTAGTCGCTGCTTCCACTTTTTACAACTGGCGTTGGGGGGGGGGAGCAGATGTTTAGACTGCACTAACCAGGAACCCTGTCAGCTGTTACTGACTGGACCTGGACCCCTCCTGGTAGTCACAGTGGTACTGTGGGGTCCCTCATTGGTTATGGGGGCAATCACAAGGGGGCCTCAGGCTGCTGGTGCTTACTGTTGCAGCTCACTTAGACATGCTCCCTCCTTGGGGTCTGCAGCAGTGTTATGGGCTTTCCCAGCAGCCGGGAGCGGGATCACCTATAATCGCAGCTTTGTCACTGACAGAGCCCACAAGATCACACTTGTGCACTATAGGTCCCAGTAGAGCTATGGATTTCTTCTGCAGTCTGTCGTTAGCTCACCTAACTGTGCTACCTTTGCCCCAGGGCCTTCTCGCCTTGTGATTGCCAGTCAGGACCTCTCCACTAGTGCTGTACAGAGGCTTTCGCTGAAGCTGCTGTAGGAACGTGGAGTTCCCTCCTGCGCCATGTAGCCGTTTCACCAGAGCTCCACTCTGGTCCACACCACTCTGATGGGATCTCTGGGATCCCCTTGCCTTGTCTGGGACACGGCCAGAGTCCGTGGGCCTGGTGGGTGCTGGCAAGCTGCTGCCTTGCGGGGAGTTCTGCTCTAGGGAGCTTCCGGGTGTTCTGAATGCTGGGTGGGACCACCCTGCCAATGGTGAGCAGAGGCCCACCATGACGGGGTGGTGCGGGACACTGGAGCCTCCCCCTGGGCTGCAGAGCTGGGCGCTGGAGCTCCACCCAGTCCCCAAGCACATCCACGGGAAGTCTGGGTGCTCCCTGCACCAACCCATGCACGGCTGGAGACCATGGGACCAGCAGCAGCTGGCTGGCTGGTGCTGTGTTGGGGAATCTGCTCGCTGGGAGCTTCCCTTTGTTCTGGTTTCTGGGTGGAGCCTCCCTGCTAATGGCAAGCAGAGGCCTTCCCTGCTGGGGGGTGTGGGACCCTGGAGATTCCCCCTGGGCTTAGGTGTAATCACAGGGGGCTTAGGAAGGGCTGCTGTCACCTGTTTCCACTGTCACTCCCCTGGTGAGTGCACACTCCCACCCTTGGTGTGTGGCAATGCTATGGGGGAGTCTACTGGAAGAGAGCCTCCCGCAGGAACTAGGCTGTCCGGGCGTCGGGGGTCGGGGACTGGGGGTCAGAGAGTTTTCACCTATTTCCACCTCCTCCTGGGGGGAAGTCCGTCCACCTTCCGATGTGTAGTAGCATGAGACTCTTAGGCGTCTTGAGATGCTATCTGGATATCCTTTGTTAATCAGTGAATGTCCAATTAGTTGTAAACTCGATGGGGGAGAGACAAAGAAGACCACTCACTCTGCCATCTTGGTCCTGCCCCTGCTTATTATTTCTTAATAATTTTTTTGTGAATTCTTTAGGGTTTTCTGTATATAAAATCATGTCACTTGCAAATAGTAATAATTTTACTTCTTTTGCAATTTAAATCTCTTTTATTACCTTTTCTTGCCTGATTTCTCTGCTTAGAACTTCCAATACTATGTTAATTAAGTGTGACAAAAGTGGACATCCTTGTCCAGTTCCTGTTATTAGGACAGCTTTCAGTTTTTCACTGTTGACTATGATGTTAGCTGTGGATTTGTCATATATGGCCTTTATTGTGTTGAGATATTTCCTTCCATACCATTTTATTCAGAGTTTATCATAAATGGATGCTGTATCTTGCCCAATGCTTTCTCTGCATCTATTGAGGTGATCATGTAATTTTTATTCTTTATTTTATTAAGATACACTTTTTTTTTTAGTGAGGAAGATTGGTCTTATTCTAACATCTGTTGCCAATCTTCCTCTTTTTGTTTTCTCTAAAGCACCTGTACATAGTTGTATATCCTAGTTGTAAGCCCTTCTAGTTCTTCTATGTGGAATGACACCACAGAATGGCTTGATGAGTGGTGTGTAGGTCCACACCCAGGATCTGAAACAGCAAACCCCAGGGCACTTAAGCAGAATACACAAACTTAATCACTATGCCACCAGACCAGCCCTATTATTCACTATTTCAATATGGTGTATCAAACTGATTGATTTACGAATGTTGAACCATCCTTGCATTTCTAGAATAAATCTCACTTGATCATGATGTATGATCCTTTTAATGAACTGTTGTATTCAATTTGCTACCATTTTGTTGAGGATTTTTACATCTATTTTATTAGTGATATTGGCCTGCAATTTTCTTTTTGGGGTTGTCCTTGTCTGGTTTTGATATCAGGGTAATGTTGGTTTGTAGAATGGCAGGAAGTGTCCTCTCCTCTTTACTTTTTGGAAAGAGTTTGAGAAAGATAGGTATTAAGTCTTCTCTGAATGTTTAGTAAAATTCACTGGGAAAGCCATCTGGTCCTGTACTTTTGATTTATGGGAGATTTTTGATTACCATTTTGATCTCCTTACTGGTGACTGGTTCTTTAAAATTCTCTATTTCTTTTTGAGTCACTTTTGGAAGGTTGTATAACTCTAAGAATTTTATCCATTTATACTAGATTATCCAATATGTTGGGTTATAGCTTTACATAGTATTGTTTTATATTCCTTTGTATTTCTGTGATGTGTTTTGTAATTTCTCCCCTTTTGTGTTTGAACTTATTTATTTGAGCCTTATTTCTTTTTTTCTTGATGAGTCTCAGGGTTTGCCAGTTTTATTTATCATTTCAAAGAATCAGCTCTCAGTTTCATTGATTCTTTTCTGTTGTTTTTTTATTCTCTATTTCATTTATTTCCACTCTGATTTTTATTATTTCCCTCCTTCTACTTATTTTGGGCTTTCTTTGTTTTTCTTTTCCTAGTTGCTTTAGGTGCAAGTTAGATTGTTTATTTGAGATTTTTCTTGTTTCCTCAGATAGGTTTGTTTTGCTATAAACTTTCTTAGTACAGCTTTTGCCATATCTCATAGAATTTTATACATCATATTTTCATTGTCATTTGTCTCCAGGTATTTTAAGATTCCTCCTTTGATTTTTTCATTGACTCAACAGTTGTTCAGTAGCATTTTGTTTTGTCTCCAAATATTTGTGGCTTTTCCAGTTTTCTTCTTGTAGTTGATTTCTAGTTTCATGTCGTTGTGATCAGAAAAGGTGGTTACTATTTCAATCTTCTTAAATTTATCGAGACTTTTTTGTGGCCTAATATGTAGTTTTTCCTGGAGAATGATCCATGTTCATTCAAAAGAATGTTTCTATAGTTTTGGGTTGAATGTTCTGTATATATCCACTATGTCCATCTGGTATGATGTGCCATTTAAGGCCAATATTTCCCTACTGATCTGTTTGGGTGATCTATCCATTGATGTGAGTGGAGTGTTAAAGCCCCCTACTATTATTGTGTTACTGTCAACTTCTCTTTTTGTGTCTGTTAATAAATGCTTTATATATTTAAATGCTCCTATGTTGAATGCATAGATGTTTACAACTGTTATGTCCTCTTGTTGAATTGTTCCCTTTATCATTATGTAGTGCCTTTCTTTGTCTCTTGTTACAGTTTTGTTTTAAAGCAGATGCCTGGGGCTGGCCTCAGGTGTAGCAGCACACAATCATTTCAGGCATTGGAAGGAAGGGCAGATCCCCTGTGTGACCATTTGAGATAGCCACTGGTTCAAGTCTACTGCAGCTGACATGCCCCATAACCCATGGGCCCACAGGCCCCCCCCAACCGAAGCCCACCTTCATACACACCCCACCAGTGTAGACCAACTGGCTCTGCTTCAGAGGTCTCCCACATGCTGCCTATGTGGGCCCACAAGTTCATAGCAGGCTTCCTGGTGGGTTTGGACAGTCCCTGTGATGGCCTGCCTGCTCTGGTTGCAATTGACTAAATCAGTGCTCTAGTGAGTGAGGCAAACCCCTGCACTAATAAGCTACAGGAAGGAATGCAATGGCAGCTGCCAGCCTCTCTGTCAGCATGACTGAATTAGGTCACAATAATGGCTGCTTCCAGTGTCTCAGTCCCTGGATGGGTTAGGCCCAGCCACTTCCTACCTCTCTGAGATGTGCTCTGAGCTTAGTAAGTATCTTTTACCAACAAACTATGAATTTTTCTACCTGGTATTTTTGTGTTGGTTTCCTGATCAGGTGAATATGTGTGTGATCCCTCTAAGAGTGGGCTTTTCTTTCTCTGAAGTTCTGTAGTTTTTCTTAGCATACTCCCCGTTGGTTTTCAAAGCCAGCAAAGCAAGGTATTATGGGATTTCATTTAGGTTGTGCTGAACCTAAAGGTTTGGATGCCTATTATGCCATAGATCTCCTGCTCAGATCACCCCCTAGCTCATCCAAGAAAAGATTTGTACCTTTGACATTGCTCCCAACTGTGAAGCACCACCATTAGGATATGTTTCTTTCCTCAGCAGAGGTGTATTTTTGCCTCTTCCAGTCCTGTCAGTGGATTATGGGGGTTCTTTTTATCCACTTTCCAGATCTCTATCAGAGGAAGTTGTTCCACAGATGGTTGTAGATTTGTCGTGTCCATGGGAGAAGGTGAGATCAGAGTCCCCCTATACTGCCATCTTCCAAATTCCCTATTTTTCTTTCTTGCCTAATTGTTCTGGCTATGACTTCCTATACAATTTTGAATAGCAGTTGTGAAAGTGCAGATCCTTGTTTTGTTCCCGATCTTAGGGAGAATGCTTTCATTCTTTCACAATTGAGGAAAATGTAAACTGCGCATTTTTTGTAAATGTCCTTTATCATGCTGAGAAATTTCTTTTCTAGTCCTAGTTTGCTGAATGTTTTTCTCATGAAGGGGTTTTGGATTTTGTAAAATGATTATTATGCATCAATTGAGATCAACATGTCTTTTTTTTCCCCTTTCATTCTATTAATGTGGTGTACTACATTTATTGATTTCCATATGGGGAAGCACCCTTTTATTATGGAGATAAATTCCTCTTTCACCTGGTGTATAATCCTTTTAAAATGCTGCCAAATTCTGTTTGCTAGCATTTTGTGGAGGACGTGGACATTGATATTCTGAAGGGATAGTTTTATTTAGTTTTGTTAGTGATTTTAGTTTTTTTGTCATTGCTGTTTTATTTTTGGTAGGGGCTTGATATCACGGTAAGGCTGACCTCAGAACATAGAATGTGTTAGGAAATATTCCCTCCTCTTCTATTTCTTGGAAGAGGTTGAGTAGGATTGATGGGGGTTCTTCTTTACGTTTGCTAGAATCTAACAGTGAAGCCTTCTGGTCCTAGAATTTCCTTTGTTAGAAAGTTTTTTATTACTAATGCAATCTTTTCAGTGGTTATAGAGGTCTGTTCAGATTTTCTATTTCTTCTTAAGTCAATTTGATGTTTGTACCTTTCTGTGTATTTGTCCATTTCAAATAGGCTATCTAATTTGTAGGCATACATTTACTCATCATATTATCTTAAAGTCATTTTTATTCTTTGAGATCAATAATAATGTCCTTTTTTCGTTCCTGATTCTTATTTGAATCTTCTTCCTGTTTTCTTTAGTCAGTCTACTTAATGATTTATCATATTTAAAAATCGTTTCCAAGAACGAACTTTGATTTTGTCAGTTTTCTCTAGTGTTTTTCTATTTTGTGGGGTTTTTAAAATCTCTACTCTAATTCTATTATTTACTTTCTATTGGTAACATTACAATAAGTATGCTCTTATCTTTATTAACTTTTAGGTGTCGAATTAGGTTATTGACAAGATTTCTTAATGTAGTCATTTATAGCTATAAGTTTCTCAGTGAGCACTGCTTTCACTGCATTCCATTAGTTTTAGTATACTCTGTTTTTGTTTTCATGCATCTCAAAATTTTCTTTCTAATTTTTCTTGGAATTTCTTCTTTGATCCATTGTTTGTTTAAGTGTGTGTTATTTAATTTCCACATATTTGTGAATTTTCCAGTTTTCCCTTGGTTATTGATTTCTAGCTTCATTCTATGTGCTGATAGAAGATAATTTGTTTGATTTTGAACTTGTTTTGTGTCTTAACATATGGCCCTTCTTTGAGAACGTTCTATGTGCATGTCACTTAAATGTGTATTCTGCTCTTATTGGTTGGAGTGTTCTGTCAATGTTTATTATGTCTGGTTGATTTATAGTGTGTTCAAGTCCTATATTCCCTTATGTTCTATATGAAATTGATAGTGGAGTATTGAAGTTTCTAACTATTATTGCGGAACTATCTATTTCTCCCTTCATTCTGTCAATGTTTGCTTTATGTACTTTGCGGCTCTTTTGCTTGTTGCATATAATTTTATAACATTCTTTATGAATTGACGCTTTTATCAAGATATAATATCGTTCTTTGAATTTTGTAACAGCTTTTGAATTAAGGTCAACAAATCTAATTTTCTATATGTTTTATATCTTTTGTGTTACTCAATTCCCCACATACTGCCTTCTTCTGTGTTCTTTTCAAGATTTCCTTTTTTATTCTTTCTTAATTTCCTTTTCTCTATATTTTTAAGTTATTTTCTCAGTAGAGATTGCCATTGTAATCTTAAATTTATAATAAACTAGTTTGAATGTATAACAACATATTAAATAGTATACAAAACTCTGCTCTAATATGATTCTGTCTTTCCCCATTTACGTTATTATCATAAATTACATTTATACATTGTGTGCCCTATAATATGAATATATATAATTAGTGTTTTATGAATTTTTTATATATGAGAAGAAAAGAGGAATTACAAACCAAAAGCATTATAATAGTGGCTCTAATATTTACCTAGGTATTATCTTTACTGGAGTTCATTATTTCTTCATATGGCTTTGAGTTACTGCCCAGTGTACTTTCTTTTCCATGGGAATGACATTTTCAGTATATCATCCAACTGCCTTCTAGCTTCCTTGGCTTCTAATGAGCAATTGGCTGTCAAGCTTGTTAAAGAATACTTTTATGTGATAATTCACTTATCTCTTGCAGCTTTCATGATTCTCTCTTGGTCTTTTGTTTTGGGCAGTTTGATCAAAATGTGTTTCAGTGTAGATCTTTTTGAGTTTATCCTATTTAGGATTGGTTGAGCTTCTTGGATATGTAGTCATGTCTTACATCTTATTTGGGAAGTTTCTGGCCATTAATTCTTCAAATATTTTTTCTGACTTTCTCTATCACATTTTTTTTTGAGGAAGATTAGCCCTGAGCTAACTACTGCCAATCTTCCTCTTTTTTCTGAGGAAGACTGGCCCTGAGCTAACATCCATGTCCATCTTCTGTTGTTTTATATGTGGGACACCTACCACAGCATGGCTTTTTGCCAAGTGGTGCCATGTCCACACCCAGGATCTGAACCAGTGAACCCCAGGTCACCAAGAAGCTGAATGTACACCCTTAACTGCTGCACCACTGGGCCGACTCCTCTCTATCACTTCTTTTTCTGGGACTTTCATAATGTCTATATTGATATGTTTGATAGTATACCCCAGGCATTTACACTGTTCATTTTTCTTTATTTTTTTCTCTCTGCAGCTCAGATTGGATAAGTTTAATTGACCTATTCTCAAGTTTGCTGGTTCTCCCTTCTGCCTGCTCAAATCTGTTGCCAAATCCCACTAGTGAACTTTTCACTAGAAGTTTTGAACTTTTTTGCTCTAAAATTTCTACTTGGCTCCTTTTAATAATTTATTTCTCTTTTTTTATATTCTCTAATTGGTGAGGTATCATTGTCCTGATTTTCATTAGTTCTTTGTTGAATATTTCCTTTAGCTAATTGAGCATATTTAAGACAGTTGATTTAAAGTCTTTGTCCAGTATGTCTAATGTCTGTATGTCCTCCAGAACAGTTTCTGTTGATTTCTCTGTTTTCTTGTAAATTGAGCCTACTTTCTTGTGTCTTTCCATACCTCACAATTTTTCATTGAAAACTTGACATTTTGTATATTATCATATTGTTAATTTGGAGATCAAACTCTCCCCTCTTCCTGGGATTTTTTTGTGCTATTTTTGTTGGAATATTTGATTATTGTGTGACTTTTCTAAACTATCTTTGTAAAGACTGAATACTTTTTAATGAGTGGTCACTGAAGTCTCTCTTCTGTTAGTTTTGTGGTCAGCTAATGATTCGACAGAGATTACTTTAAACTCCTGGAACCAATAAGAAAATAAAATATTCTTGTTTCTACAAATTTACTCTGAATTGGGTCAGTTCTTCTATTCTTATATAGGCCTTTAAAATTTGGCCTTAGCTTTCAATTCCTGCTTATGTGGGATTCAGCCAGAGTGAAAGCTTAGGTTCTTCTTAAGTGTTTTCTGAGAATGTTCTATTCCTGGGCATGTGTGCAGTTGTCTTCATTCCGCAGTCCATACCAGAGCTTTTCAAAGCCCTTATTTCCCACAGATCCCTTTCCCTAGACTATTCATTCTTAGGCTTTTTTGTTTTGTCTGCTACTTGCCCCATATGTTGTCCCTTGCCTTAATCAGTTTTTGTTAGTATATACCTTTACATGTGTTCAACGTATGCTTCCCAGAAAACCACTCCAGCCCTGAAAGAATTTAGAGGAGTGTGAAACAAAGGTAAGCCACTTAACTGATCCTTCAGGGAGCTACCAAACAGAAAGAAATGCTCAATCACAATTTTTTTGAAAACAAGTGCCATGTCCCCACTCTGGCACCAGTAGGCTACAGCAGAAACATGAGTTGCCATCTTCATGATTGCATCTGACCTGGGGATTGGGGAATAGTAATTGAGTAAACAAAAATGTTACAATATACTCTTAGTAAAGTTTAGGACCCTTTTTCTTCATTAAACATTCTCCTAGCTGTTATAAGTTTGTTTGTGTGCTCTTTTATATTCCAGATTCATAAATTCAAGTGTCTCAAGAACTTGACTCTGATAGATTTTTTCAGCTTAATCAATGCTTTACTGGAGGTGCACACCCTTGGATCTCCCTACTCAGACATTTTCAATCCTAAATACCTCTTTAAATCTCATTTCTCAGTTGTATTTTCTACGTGTGCAAATCCCCAAATTTCTGGATTTTCTGCATTTCTTTTTATTCCTGTTTGCAAAGTATCCTATTCATTTTCAAGATAACCTCATTTTCATAATACATTGTTTAATACAGCCAGTTACATGTAATGATCTAATAATAGCTAAGAGGTAAATGTTCTAATTCTTTCTAAACACTTAGCCTAGAGCTATAAGTTCATTAGGCATCTTATAAGCCTTCAATGTTAAACCAGGTGATAATTTTACCAAATAATCTGCTGCCAGGGTATAATATTATCTTTATGTTTCCAGCCTCAGATATCAATTTCCTCATTTCCCACTTCATGAACACTAGGCCAATGATACATAGTTTAACATTTTATTGTAGAAACATACATAAGAAATCCAAACATCTCAGTGTCTTAAATAAATTTATTTTATGATACAAACAAAGTTTCACTGCAGATATGGCAACTATCATAGGGAGCTCTTTCCTAAGAGGGATTCAGGATTATAGTTTACTTCAACAACTAACTCTGCCTTTTCAGAGTCATTCTCTTCCAGCCTAGGTTATCTCAGAAAAACATTGAGACAATAAGCTCTAAAAAGGTTTTAGGGAGCAGACCTGGAAGTGGTATGCAGTACTTCTATCCACAATTCTTTGGCAAGAGTTGGTGACACTGGGAGAGAAGGATGCTGAGCAGTGCAGCAGCCCGCCAGCTGCCTCTGGCTCACACATTCTGGTAGTGTCCCAGAGGAGGCAAGGAACACCCAGTGAGCCCATGGGAATGGGTGGGGCTGAGTTGGAGCCCCAGTGGCCATGCTCCATGGTCCAGGGGGAAAATCCAGGGTCCCACAACAGCCACAGGGAAAGTTTCTACTTGGCATTAGTGGAGAGGCCCCACCCAACATTCAGAATGCTGGGAGGCTCTGGGACAGGAGAATCCCAGGAAATGCAGCAGCCTGCCAGTTGCCTCTGATTCATGGCCTCCTGCTGTGGCCAAGAGGGAGCAAGGGACACCCAGTGAGCCCATGTGGGTGGGTAGTGGCAGGTTGGAGTCCCAGCAAGCCTGCTCTGCATCCAGTGGGAAATTCCCTGGTCCCACAGCAAATGCTTCTTTGCAGAATTAATGAAGAGGCTCCACCCAGCGATCATAAGGTTGGAAGACATTGAGGCAGAAGTAGCACAGCTGGGTGAGCTAGCCACAGACTGCAGTGCATACCCATAGCTCTGCTGTGACCCTTAGTGGACAAGTGAGATCATGCGGGCCCTGATGGTGACAGAGCTGTGAATCTAGGTGAACCTGCTCCTGGCTGCTGTGAAAGCCCATAACACCACTGCAGACCCTAAGGAGGGAATGCATCTAGGTGGTCTGTAACAATAGGCACCAGCAACCTGAGGCATCCTTGTGATTCTGACAAGAGACCCCACAGGACCTCTGTGACTATGAGGAGGGTCCCAGGTCTGGTCAGCAACAGCTGACAGGGTTTCTGGTCAGTGAAGATTAAACAGATGTTCCCCCTCCCACTACAGTAGTAGCAACTGGAAGCAGTAACTAATCTCTCTCTCTATGCAGAGGCACAAATCCATGCCATCAAGCGGTATGAAAAAATATATTAAATCTCCAGAACAGAAGGAAAATGACAAATACCCAGAAAACAATCCCAAAGGCAATGAAATCTATAACCTAAATGACAATGAATTCAAAACAGCCATCATTAAAAAACTCAATGAGTTAAAAGAGAATATAGATAGACAACACAATGAGTTCAGGAGCTATGTCACAAAAGAGCTTGATACCATAAAGAAGAACCAATCAGAACTGCTGGAGATGAAGAACACAATGGAGGAGATTAAGAAAAATCTGGACTCTCTGAACAGTAGGGTCTATAATATGGAGGAGAGAATTAGCAATTTGGAGGATAAGAATATAGAAATGCTGCAGATAGAGCAGGAGAGAGAACTAAGACTAAAAAGAAATGAAGAAACTCTCTGAGAATTATCCGACTCAATTAGGAGATCCAACATAAGGATTATAGGTATCTGAGAGGGAGAAGAGAAGGAGAAGGGGGCAGAAAGCCTTTTCAAAGGAATAATGGCTGAGAACTTTCCAAACATGGGGAGAGAGATGGAGCTCCATGTGACAGAAGCCAATAGATCTCCAAACTTTATCAATGTAAAAAGACCAACCACAAGGCATAGAGTAGTGAAGCTTGCAAAAGTCAATGACAAAGAGAAAATACAAAGGGAAGCAAGGCAGAATAAAATAACCTACAAAGGAACCCCCATAAGGCTGTCAGCAGATTTCTCAGCAGATACCTTACAGGCTAGAAGAGAGTGGAATGATATATTCAAAATCCTGAAGGACAAAAACTTGCAGCCAAGAATACTCCATCCAGTGAAATTATCCTTCAAATATGATGGAGAATTAAAAACTTTACTAGATAAACAAAAGTTAAGGGAGTTCATTGCCACAAGACTTCCCCTACAAGAAATGCTCAGGAAGACCCTCATACCCGAAAAGTCACAAAAAGGAAAGGGGTTACAAAGCCCAGAGCAAAGGGGACAAGTAGAAAGACAAAAACAGAAAGTTGCAACTCTCCATCAGAACAGGTTAGCAACTGCTAGTTATAACATTAAAGATAAAAGGAAGGTAAACACCAAGAATAAATATAATCTTGTCATTTTAACCACAAACTCATGGCACAAGAAGGAAGAGAAACAAAAATGACAATCACAACCTAGAAGGGGAAGAGGAAAGGGATGGAACGTCTTAATCTAAGGAAATAAGAGGCTATCAGAAAAAGGACTTTCTCATCTATGAGATGTTTTACAAACCACTTGGTAACCACTAAAGAAATAACAAGAATAAAGAGACAAATTGCAAATAAGAAGAAAGCCAATATAGAAATCTACCTACCTGAATTAGTAGTCCAAAAATCATGGGACAAGAAACAGAGGAAAGGCAAGTGAACCAGAAAACAAGTGATAAAATGGCCATGTTAGGCCCCACATTTCAGTAATCACTCTAAATGTAAATGGATTTAACTCTTCAATCAAAAGACACAGAGTGGTGGTATGGATTAAAGAACATGACCCAACAATATGCTGCCTCCAGGAAACACACCTCAGCCCCAAAGACAAACACAGACTCAGAGTGAAGGGATGGAAGACAACACTCCAAGCTAATAATGAACAAAAGAAAGCTGGTGTTGCAATACTTATATCAGACAAAGTAGACGTCAACGCAAAACAGATAAAGAAAGACAAAGAGGGGAGGCATATAATGATAAAAGGGAAGCTCCACCAAGATGACATAACACGTATAAATATATATGAAGCCAACACAGGAGAACATAATTTGTAAAGCAACTATTAACAAAACTAAAAGGAGACGTCAGCAACAATACAATAATATTAGGGGACCTCAACACCCCATTAACACCAATGGATAGATCATCCAGACAGGGAGTCCACAAGGAAATTATAGAATTAAATGAAAAATTAGACCAGATGGACTTAATAGATATATTTAGAACACTCCATCCAAAAACATCAGGTTACACATTCTTCTCAAGTGCGCATGGAACATTCTCAAGGATACACCATATATTGGGAAACAAAGCAAGCCTCAATAAATTCAACAGGTTGAAATAATATCCAGCATCCTTTCTGATCATAATACTATGAAACTAGAAATCAACTACAAGAATAAAGCTGGGAAAGGGGAAAAAATGTGGAGACTAAACAACATGCTACTGAACAAACAATGGATTATGGAAGAAATTAAAGAAGAAATCAAATATTATCTGGAGACAAATGAAAATGAAAACGCACCATCCCAAATGATTTGGGACTCAGCAAAGGCAGTCCTAAGAGGGAAATTCATTGAAATACAGGCTCACCGCAATAAACAAGAAAAATCTAGGATAAGCAATCTCAAACAACACCTAACAAGATTAGAAAAAGGAGAACAAAGCCCAAAGTTAGTAGAAGGAGGGAAATAATAAAAATTAGAGCAGAAATAAGTGATATTGAAGCAAAAAAGACAGTAGAAAGGATCATTGAAACAAAGAGATGGTTCTTCCAAAAAATAAACAAAACTGACAAACCCTTAGCCAAACTCACTAAGAAAAAAAAAGAGAAGGCTCAAGTAAATAAAATTAGAAATGAGAGAGGAGAAACCACAATGGATACCACAGAAATACCAAGGATCATAAGAGAATACTATGAAAAAGTATATGCCAACAAATTGGACAACCTAGAAGAAATGGGTAAATTCTTAGACTCTTACAACCTCCCAAAATTGAAGCAGGAAGAAATAGAGGATCTGAATAGACCAATCACAAGTAAAGAAATCAAAACAGTAAACAAAAACCTCACCAAAAATAAAAGTTCAGGACCAAACGGCTTCTCTGGAGAATTCTAGCAAACATTCAAAGAAGATTTAATACCTATCCTTCTCAAACTATTCCAGAAAAGTGAGGAAAATCGAACACTCCCTAACACATTCTATGAAGCCAACACCACCCTGATCCCAAAAGCTGACAAGTACAACACAAAGAAGGAAAACTACAGGTCAATATCACTGAACATAGATGAAAAAATCCTCAACAAAATTTTGGCAAACCAAATACAGCAAGACATTAAAAAGATTATACACCATGATCAAGTGGAATTTATACCAAGGACACAGGGATCGTTCAACATCCACAAGTCAATCCACGTGATACACTACATTAACAAAATGAGAAACAAAAACCACATGATCATCTCAATAGATGCAGAGAAAGCATTTGACAAAATCCAACATCTATGTATGATAAAAACTCTCAATAAAATGTGTATAGAAGGAAAGTTCCTCAACATAATAAAGGCCAGATATGACAAACCTGCAGCCAACATCATACTTAATGGGCAAAAACTGAAAGCCATCCATCTGAGAAGAGGAACAAGACAAGTGTGCCCACTCTCTCCACTCTTATTCAACATAGTACTGGAGGTTTTGCCCAGAGCAATTCAGCAGGAAAAAGAAATAAAAGGAATCCAAATAGACAATGAAAAAGTGAAACTCACACTGTTTGGAGATGATTGACCTTGTGTGTAGAAAACCCCAAAGAATCCATAGGAAAACTATTGGAAATAATCAACAGCTAGAGCAAAGTTGCAGGATACAAAATCAACATACCTAAATCAGTAGCATTTCTATACTCTAACAATGAACTAACAGAAAAAGAACTCAAGAACTCAACCTCATTCACAATCGCAACACAAAGAATAAAATACCTTGGGGTAAATTTAACCAAGGAAGTGAAAGACCTATACAATGAAAACTACAAGACTTTCCTGAAAGAAATTGATGATGACATAAAGAGATGGAAAGACATTCCATGTACATGGATTGGAAGAATAAACATAGTTAAAATGTCCATACTACCTAAAGCAATCTACAGATTCAAGGCTATCCCAATCAGAATCCCAATGACATTCTTTACAGAAATTGAACAAAGAACCCTAAAATTCACATGGGGCAACAAAAGACCCTGAATTGCTAAAGCAATCCTGAGACAGAAGAACAAAGTTGTAGGCATCACAATCCCTGACTTCAAAGCATACTACAAAGCTACAGTAATCAAAACAGCATGGTGCTGGTACAAAAACAGGTGCACAGATCAATGGAACAGAATTGAAAGCCCAGAAATAAAACCACACATCTATGGACAGCTAATCTTCAACAAAGGAGCTGACGGCCTACAACAGAGAAAAGGAAGTCTCTTCAACAAATGGTGCTGGGAAAGCTGGAAAGCCACATGTAAAGTAATAAAAATTGACCATTCTTTTTCACCATTCACAAAAATAAACTCAAAATGGATCAAAGACCTAAAGATTAGACCTGAAACAATAAGTCTTCTAGAAGTGAATATAGGCAGTACACTCTTTGACATCAGTTTCAAAAGAATCTTTTCAGACACCGTAACTCCTCAGACGAGGGAAACAATAGAAAGAATAAACAAATGGGACTACATCAGACTAAAGAGCTTCCTCAAGGCAAGGGAAAACAGGATTGAAACAAAAAAAAAAAACAGTAGTTGGTAAAAAATTTACAAGTTATTTATCTGAGAAAAGGTTAAACTCCATAATATATAAAGAACTCACACAGCTGAACAACAAAAAATCAAACAACCCAATTACAAAATGGGCAGGGGACATGAACAGCCATTTCTCCAAAGAAGATAGACACATGAAAAGATGCTCATCATCCCTAATCATCAGGGAAACGCAAATAAAAAGTACACTAAGATATCACCTTACACCTGCTAGAATTGCAAAAATATCCAAAACAAAGTTGGAGAGGTTGTGGAGAAAAAGGAACCCTCATACGCTGTTAGTGGGAATGCAAACTGTTGCAGTTACTATGTAAAACATTATGGAGATTTCTCAAAAAATTAAAAATGGAAATACCTTATCACCCAGCCACCCCACTACTAGGTATCTATCCAAAGAACTTGAAATCAGCAATTCCAAAAGTCCCATGCACCCCTGTGGTCATTGCAGCATTATTTACAATAGCCAAGATGTGTATCTATATATACAATGGAATACCACTCAGACATAAAAAAGAATAAGATCGTCCCATTCACAACAACATGCACGGACCTTGAAGGTATTATGCTAAGTGCAATAAGTCAGATAGAGAAAGACAAACTCTGTATGACTCCAGTCATAGGTGGAAGTTAAACATATAGACAAAGAGACCTGATTGGTGGTTACCAGGGGAAAGGGGGGATGGGTGGAGGGCACATATGGTGAAGTGGTGCACCTACAACATGACTAACAATAATGTACAACTGAAATTTCAAAAGGTTGTAAACTATCATAATCTTAATAAAAAGTTAAAAAAAAAAGAGTTGGTCATACTCCCTCAATGTAAATTCAAGGGAGGGTAGAAAATGTAATATTCCTGTGACATAAGGAAGAAAAAATGTGCCTTATCATTAACTGATCTCTGCTACACACTGAACACATAGTTATTTTAAAATATGAGTCTGGTAATTTCAACATCTGAAGTTACTCAGACATTTGGTCTCCATGGTATCTGTCCGATCTTACTCATGTGACTTATTTTCTTATTTGTCTGTTAATCTTTGACTTCTTCCAATTTATTTCCTTTCAAGATTATGTGTGAGGATTTCCTAAAGTCTAGGTTAGATTTGTTTTCCTTTAGGCAGTTTTTTTCATTCTCTTGTGTTTTTTTTTTTAATTTTTATAAAGTTAGTAGGAACATTGCAATGGTGCTTTAATATCCTCCTCACCTCTCTTGTTGAAGGCTTGAATTCAAAAATTGGAGTCAAACTTGAAACAAGAATAAATCTAAAAGCTGTCTTCGCTTTCCAATCAACCAAACCTTAAGCCACTGTAAATTATCCAATGATTTCTGGTTATAAAATACAGTCAATATTTTTTCCTTAGGTTATATGACTGTGTCAGACACACCCTAAAGTAATCCCCAGTGAGTCATACTTTTAAATAATCTCCTCCTCTTGAATACAGGCAGAGCCTGTGACTTGCTGCTAGTCAATAGAAAATGGCAAAAGTAATGGGATAGTCACTCCTGTAACTACATTACATAATACATAACTCTGTCTTATCTGTCTCACTGGAGTGGGAGATTCTCTTCTTGGCCTTGAAGAAGTGAGCTGCTATGTTATGAAAGGGCCTGTTAGCACCTGTAAGATCTGAGAGCAACAATCAGCTGACAGCCATGAGAAAGTAGGGATCTCAGCACTACAACTAAAAGGACTTGAATACGGTCAACAATCTGAGAGAGTTTGGAAAAGGGCCCCAAGCTCCAGAAAGGAACACAGCGTGGATAACACCTTGATTGCAGCCTTGTAAGACCCTCATCAGAGGACTCAGCTAAACCATGCTGGGAATCATGACCAATGGAAACTAAGAGATAATAAGTGCCTGTTCTTGTAAGCTGCAAAATTTGTGGTAATTTGTTAGACTGCAGCAAAAAAGTAGATATAATGTCATCTTTAAAAATGAGATGATATTTAATCTTATTATTTATACATATATATAGTTTACAAAGCAAAGAATATAATTATATTATACATTCTTCATTCTTTTTCTTTTAAATCAGTGTACATTTGTTAGTTATATTTTCTCTTTTGCTGGCACCTCCCTGCCCTTCTTCCCCTTCTTCTTCTCCATTTATCTACACCAACCCCAACCCAATAAGCTGAATTCTAATTCATTATTTTAAATAACTGTATAACATTGTACAATATGGATATAACAGTATATTCAGTGATTCCTCTATTATTGAGAACTTGCTTTTTTTCTGATTGTTTGCCACCATGAAGAATACTGCAATAAATGTATTTATACATATGTCCATACAGTCTATTGATTGTATTTCCATTTGTTGGTTTCCAAAAACTGAGATTATTGGGTCAAAGGTGTATGCATTTTAATTTTAATACATGCTTTTAGATGACTCTCAAAAATGACTGTGCATTTCATATTTCTACCAACAATTTGTAAGAAAATTAAACAGCTATCAATATGTCTAGCTGCAATAGGCAACATATCTCAAGTTTTGCAAAAGAGAGAGATTATTGTTACTTTAACTTGCATTTCACATAATATTAGTGAGTTTGGGCAACTTTTCATGTATTCTTCCAGCCATTTAGATATTTTCATTTACGAATTTTTTTACTCACATAATTTGCTAAATTTTCTATAAAATTTTTTCCCAGTGGATCTAAGAGCTTACATTTTTGACAGATATTAAATGTTTGCCATCTGCTTTGCATATATATTCTTCCGAATCCAATGTTTATTTATTGTAACATATGCTACATGACAGTTAAATCTTTATATACTTAAATGTGTATTTTTGAAGCTTCTGAATTTGAATATTAAGAAATCTCTCCACCATCTCTCTCAGTTTGTACATATGTATTCTTATAATTATTTTTTAAAATAATATTTAGATCTCTATTCATCTATAATTTATTTGACTATGACATTCACTAAGAGCTCTACTACAATGTTAAATAATACTGACAAGCTTTGACATGTCTGTGTTAGTACTACTGCTATAACTAAACAGCTTAACCTCTGTTATTTTATTAGAGTTATTAGGAATAGCTTCTGTACTTTTTCAAACACCATTTCAACAATGTTTATGAGTTAACATGAAGATACATATCAGATTTCCTAGCATGTCATGATAGTGAACATCCTTCGACGACCAGAGGAGGACAGGAGAGGCCTATTAGATCTTAATGAATTGTTCTTTTAGTATATTGCTGGAGTCTATTTGCTACATATATTGCTTTTACATTAAAAAATAAGATGTACTTTCAGGTTTTTATGCCCACAATCTTAATGTTTTACCTTAATATTTTGATATAATTTTATTCTGCCCTCATACACTGAACTGGAGAGACATATTTTTTCCTTTTTCCAGAACATTTTTAAAAACATTGGAATTATTTTCTCTTTAAAGATTAAGTAAAATATACATAGAACCCATTTGATTTTGATATATTTTTCAGTGGCAGATATTAAAATTTACGTCAAATTTATTTTATGGTAACGTGTCTTAACAAATGTTTCACAATACTGCAATGAATACTTGAAAGTTATGAAAGTAAATCTTAAATGTTATCACCACACACCCCAAATGGTAACTATGTGAGGTAATGAACGTATTAACTCACGTTATTGTGGTAATGATTTTGCAATATATATGTATATCAAATCATCACATTGCACACTTTAAATGTACACAATGTGGAGAAGATCCAAGATGGCGCCATGAGTAGCCCTCATTGTCTCTCCCCCTTCGAGTCTACAATTATTTGGACACTTATCGCTTGACAAAGGATATCCAGACAGCATCTCAGGACGTCTGAGAGACCCACGCGACTATACATCGGAAGGCGGACGGACTTTCCTCCGGGAGGATGTGGAAATAGGTGAAAACTCTCTGACCCCGAAGAGCAGCCTAGTACCCGCAAGCGGCTTTCTTCCAACGGACGCCCCCAGAGGATCTACACACATCTAGGGCAGGAGCGAGCACACAACAGAGGAGCGACGGTGGAAACAGGTGACCAGAACCCTACCTAAACCCCCCACAATTACTCCTAAATGCAGAGGGAAACTTTGGAGTTGCACACCTGAGCCCGCGGGGAGAGGCTCTCCCCGCCATCGGCGGGGAGACCCCGCCTGGTGTTTGCGGCACCCGGAGGGTCCCAGAGAGAGTCGCTGAGGGTACGGAGGTCTCCCAGCTGCCATTGCCCGCCCCGTGGGACTAGGGATTGCCGGAGATCTCGGAGAGGACCGGGGCTGGGGGAAATTTCAAAGGCCGGTTCTGCGAACCGGAGGGGAAGCGTGGGAGTTCCGCCCAGGCAGCAGACAAAACTCTCTGTCTGCCATTAGCAGAGGGGCCATGCCGAGCATTCACGGCTGCGGGAAAGGCCCGGAGAGAATCCCAGAGGACGGGGCGACCCCCAGCTGCCGTTGCCCGCCCCGTGGGACTAGGGATTGCCGGAGATCTCGGGGAGGACTGGGGCTGGGGGAACTTTCAAAGGCCAGCTCTGCGACCCGGACGGGAAGCGTGGGAGTTCCACCCGGGCAGCAGACAAAACTCTCTGTCTGCAATTAGCAGAGGGGCCACGCCGAGCATTCACGGCTCTGGGAGAGGCCCGGAGAGAATCCCAGAGGGCGGGACGACCCGCAGCTGCCGTTGCCCGCCCCGTGGGGCCAGGGATAGCTGGAGATCTCGGAACGGACTGGGGCTGGGGGGAGTTCCAGAGACCCAGCTTTGTAGCCTAGGGGGAAACCCTACAGGCTCACAGCAGCCTTAGGGAAAGCCTCTGCACAGCACCAGTAGAAGGCACCCAGCCGCCAGCCACAAGGCTGGAAGACCCCAGGGCAAAAGCAGCATAGCTAGGTGAACTAACCACAGACTGTAGAAGATGCCAATAGCTCTCCTGCGACCCATAGAGGACAAGTGAGATTTTGTGGGTGCCGACAGCAACGGAGCGACAAATATAAGTGATCCCACCCCTGGCCGCTGGAAAAGCCCATAACACCGTTGCAGACCCCAAGGAGAGAGCACATCTAGGTGGGCTGCAACAGTAGGCACCAGCAGCCTGAAGCCCCCCTGTGACGGCCCCCACGGCAGAGGAGGGAATCCAAAGGGCCACTGTGGCTATGAGGAGGGGCCCAGGCCCAGTTAGCAACTGCGGACAGGGTTCCTGGTTGGTGCAGTATAAACAGCTGCTCCCCCACCGCAGCAGCTGAAACAAGTGAAAGGAGCAACTAAACTCTGTCTCCATGCGGAGGCACAAATCAACAACATCAAGCAATATGAAAAAATACATTAAATCTCCAGAACAGAAAGAAAGCAACAAATACACAGAAAACAATCCCAAAGAAAATGAGATATATAACCTAAATGATGATGACTTCAAAACAGCCATCATTAAAATTCTCAATGAGTTAAGAGAGAGTTCTGACAGTCAACTCAACGAGTTCAGGAGCTATGTCACAAAAGAGTTTGATACGATAAAGAAGAACCAAACAGAAATATTGGAAATGAAGAACACAATAGAGGAGATTAAGAAAAATCTAGATGCTCTGAACAGTAGGGCCGATGATATGGAGGAAAGAATTAGCAATTTGGAAGATGGCAATATAGAATTGCTGCAGGCAGAGGAGGTGAGAGAAGCAAGACTAAAAAGAAATGAAGAAACTCTCCGAGAATTATCAGACACAATTAGGAGATGCAACGTAAGGATTATAGGTATACCAGAGGGAGAAGAGAAGGAGAAAGGGGCAGAAAGCCTATTCAAAGAAATAATGGCTGAGAACTTCCCAAATCTGGTGAGGGAGATGGATCTTCAGGTGACAGAAGCCAATAGATCTCCAAACTTTATCAATGCAAGAAGACCAACTCCACGCCATATAGTAGTGAAGCTAGCAAAAGTCAACGACAAGGAGAAAATACTAAGGACAGCCAGGCAAAAGAAACTAACCTACAAAGGAACCCCCATCAGGCTATCAGCAGATTTCTCAGCAGAAACTTTACAGGCTAGAAGAGAGTGGAATGATATATTCAAAAATCTGAAGGACAAAAATCTACAGCCGAGAATTCTCTACCCAGCGAAAATATCCTTCAAATACGATGGAGAAATAAAAACTTTCGCAGATAGACAAAAATTAAGGGAGTTCATTGCCACAAAACTTCCTCTTCAGGAAATCCTCAGGAAAACCCTCATTCCTGAAAAATCCAAAAAAGGAAAGGGGCTACAAAACCAAGAGCAGAGGAGATAAGTAGAAGGACAACAACAGAGAGTAGCAGCTCTACATCAGAACAGATTAAACCATGGGACGAGAAACAAAGGAAACTGAAGAAAAGCGGAAAACAAGACACAAAATGGTAGTGGTAGGCCCCCACATCTCAATAATCACTCTAAATGTAAATGGATTGAACTCCCCAATCAAAAGACACAGAGTGGCAGGATGGATCAAAGAACAAGATCCAACAATATGCTGCCTCCAGGAAACACACCTCAGCCCCAAAGACAAACACAGACTCAGAGTGAAGGGATGGAGAACAATACTCCAAGCTAATAATGAACAAAAGAAAGCAGGTGTCGCTATACTAATATCAGACAAGGTAGATTTCAAAGCAAAACAGATAAAGAAAGATAAAGAGGGACAGTATATAATGATAAAAGGGACTCTCCACCAAGAAGACATAACACTTATAAATATATACGCACCCAACACAGGAGCACCAAAATTTGTAAAGCAACTCTTAATAGAACTAAAAGAAGACATCAACAACAATACAATAATAGTAGGGGACCTCAACACACCATTAACACCAATGGACAGAACATCCAGACAGAAAATCAACAAGGAAGTAATAGAATTAAATGAAAAATTAGACCAGATGGACTTAATAGACATATATAGAACACTTCATCCAAAAACAGCAGGTTGCACATTCTTCTCAAGTGCACATGGAACATTCTCAAGGATTGACCATATTTTGGGAACCAAAACAAACATCAATAAATACAAGAGAGTTGAAATAATATCAAGCATCTTTTATGATCATAATGCTATTAAACTAGAAATCAACTACAAGAAAAAAGCAGAGAAAGGTGCAAAAATGTGGAGACTAAACAACACGCTTCTCAACAAACAATGGATCATTGAAGAAATTAAAGAAGAAATCAAATTTTATCTGGAGACTAATGAAAATGAGAACACGACATACCAAATAATTTGGGATGCAGCAAAAGCAGTCCTAAGAGGGAAATTCATCGCAATACAGGCTCACCTCACTAAACAAGAAAAAGCTCACATAAGCAACCTCAAACGACACCTAACAGAACTAGAAAAAGAAGAACAAACAAAGCCCAGAGTCAGTAGAAGGAGGGAAATAATAAAAATAAGAGCAGAAATAAACGATATTGAAACAAAAATGACAATAGAAAGGATCAATGAAACAAAGAGTTGGTTCTTCGAAAGAATTAACAAAATTGACAAACCCCTAGCCAGACTCACCAAGAAAAGAAGAGAGAAACCGCAAATTAATAAAATTAGGAATGACAGAGGAGAAATCACAACAGATACCAATGAAATACAAGAGATCATAAGAGAATACTATGAAAAACTATATGCCAACAAATTGAACAACCTGGAAGAAATGGACAAATTCCTAGACTCCTACAATCTCCCCAAACTGAATCAGGAAGAAATGGAGAATCTGAATAGGCCAATCACAAGTAAGGAAATAGAAACGGTAATCAAAAACCTCCCCAAAAATAAGAGGCCAGGACCAGACGGCTTCTCTGGAGAATTCTACCAAACATTCAAAGAAGACTTAATACCTATTCTCCTCAAACTGTTCCAGAAAATTGAGAAAGATGGAGAACTCCCTAACACATTCTATGAAGCCAACATCACCCTGATCCCCAAACCTGACAAGGACAACACAAAGAAGGAGAACTACAGGCCGATATCACTGATGAACATAGATGCAAAAATCCTCAACAAAATTTTGGCAAACCGATCACAGCAATACATCAAAAAGATTATACACCATGATCAAGTGGGATTTATACCAGGGACACAGGGATGGTTCAACATCTGCAAGTCAATCAACGTGATACACTACATCAACAAAATGAAAAACACAAACCACATGATCATCTCAATAGATGCAGAGAAAGCATTCGACAAGATCCAACACCCATTTATGATAAAAACCCTCAGTAAAATGGGTATAGAAGGAAAGTACCTCAACATAATAAAGGCCATATATGATAGACCCACAGCCAACATCATACTCAATGGACAAAAACTGAAAGCCATCCCTCTGAGGACAGGAACAAGACAAGGGTGCCCACTTTCACCACTCCTATTCAACATAGTACTGGAGGTGCTGGCCAGAGCAATTCGGCAGGAAAAAGAAATAAAAGGAATCCAAATAGGTAACGAAGAAGTAAAACTCTCGTTGTTTGCAGACGACATGATCTTATATATAGAAAACCCCAAAGAATCCACAGAAAAACTATTAGAAATAATCAACAACTACAGCAAAGTAGCAGGATATAAAATTAACGTGCATAAATCAGTAGCATTTCTATACACTAACAATGAACTAACAGAAAAAGAACTCAAGAACTCAATCCCATTCACAATCACAACGAAAAGAATAAAATACCTTGGGATAAATTTAACCAAGGAAGTGAAGGATCTATACAATGAAAACTACAAGACTTTCTTGAAAGAAATTGACGATGACATAAAGAGATGGAAAGACATTCCTTGCACATGGATTGGAAGAATAAACATAGTTAAAATGTCCATACTACCTAAAGCAATATACAGATTCAATGCTATCCCAATCAGAATCCCAAGAACATTCTTCACAGATATTGAACAAACAATCCTAAAATTCATATGGGGCAACAAAAGACCGCGAATTGCTAAAGCAATCCTGAGCAAGAAAAACAAAGTCGGCGGAATCACAATCCCCGATTTCAAAACATACTACAAAGCTACAGTGATCAAAACAGCATGGTACTGGTACAAAAACAGGTCCACAGATCAATGGAACAGAATTGAAAGCCCAGAGATAAAACCACACATCTATGGACAGCTAATCTTCGACAAAGGAGCAGAGGGCCTACAATGGAGAAAAGAAAGTCTCTTCAACAAATGGTGCTGGGAAAACTGGACAGCCACGTGCAAAAGATTGAAAATTGACCAGTCTTTTTCACCACACACCAAAATAAACTCAAAATGGATCAAAGACCTAAAGATTAGGCCTGAGACAATAAGTCTTTTGGAAGAGAATATAGGCAGTACACTCTTTGACATCAGTTTCAAAAGAATCTTTTCGGACACTGTAACTCCTCAGTTGAGGGAAACAATAGAAAGAATAAACAAATGGGACTTCATCAGACTAAAGAGCTTCTTCAAGGCAAGGGAAAACAGGATTGAAACAAAAAAACAGCTCACTAATTGGGAAAAAATATTCACAAGCCACTTATCCGACAAAGGGTTAATCTCCATAATATACAAAGAACTCACACTGCTTAACAACAAAAAAACAAACAACCCGATCAAAAAATGGGCAGAGGACATGAACAGACATTTCTCAAAAGAAGATATGAATATGGCCAATAGACACATGAAAAGATGTTCATCATCGCTAATCATCAGGGAAATGCAAATCAAAACTACACTAAGATATCACCTTACACCCGTTAGATTGGCAAAAACATCCAAAACCAAGAGTGACAAATGTTGGAGAGGTTGTGGAGAAAAAGGAACCCTCATACACTGTTGGTGGGAATGCAAACTGGTACAGCCACTATGGAAAACAGTATGGAGATTTCTCAAAAAGTTAAAAATAGAAATACCCTATGACCCAGCCATCCCATTACTGGGTATCTATCCTAAGAACCTGATATCAGAAATCTCAAGAGTCCGTTGCACCCCTATGTTCATCGCAGCATTATTTACAATAGCCAAGACGTGGAACCAGCCTACATGCCCAGAAACTGATGATTGGATAAAGAAGATGTGGTATATATACACAATGGAATACTACTCAGCCATAAAAAAAGACAAAATTGGCCCATTCACAACAACGTGGATGGACCTCGAGGGTATTATGTTAAGCAAAATAAGCCAGTCAGAGAAAGACGAACTCTATATGACTCCACTCATAGGTGGAATTTAGTATATTGATAAGGAGATCTGATCGGTGGTTACCAGGGAAAAGGGGGGTGGGGGGAGGGCACAGAGGGGGAAGTGGTGTACCCACAACATGACTAACAAAAATGTACAACTGAAATCTCACAAGGTTGTAATCTATCAT
The DNA here is from genome assembly GCF_041296235.1 of Equus asinus. NCBI lineage: Eukaryota > Metazoa > Chordata > Mammalia > Perissodactyla > Equidae > Equus > Equus asinus. The sequence goes on from NC_091820.1 coordinate 78,897,197, forward strand.
AACATTAATAAAAAAAAATTTAAAAAAAAAACATAGTTAAACCCCTTATGATCCTGATTATGGATAAAATAGAGCAAAACATATAAGAGTAATCCATGAAAAAATATCCATAACACATGGACCTGGAAAAATGAAAACAAAGACCAAAAAATACCACATTCTTCTATGTATAAATAAAATAGAAAATCTAGAGAAAATAGAATATTTCCTAGCAAAATAAAAATTTTTTAAATTTAGCCAAGGAGATGTGAAACACTGCTTTCTGTTTTATATTTTTAAAATTTTTCCCAGGTTTATTGATATATTTAACATATAACATTGTGTACTTTTTTTTCCTTTCTTTCTCTTTTTTTTATTAATGTTATGATAGATTACAACCTTGTGAGATTTCAGTTGTACATTTTTGTTAGTCATGTTGTGGGTACACCACTTCCCCCTCTGTGCCCTCCCCCCACCCCCCTTTTCCCTGGTAACCACCGATCAGATCTCCTTATCAATATACTAAATTCCACCTATGAGTGGAGTCATATAGAGTTCGTCTTTCTCTGACTGGCTTATTTTGCTTAACATAATACCCTCGAGGTCCATCCACGTTGTTGTGAATGGGCCAATTTTGTCTTTTTTTATGGCTGAGTAGTATTCCATTGTGTATATATACCACATCTTCTTTATCCAATCATCAGTTTCTGGGCATGTAGGCTGGTTCCACGTCTTGGCTATTGTAAATAATGCTGCGATGAACATAGGGGTGCAACGGACTCTTGAGATTTCTGATATCAGGTTCTTAGGATAGATACCCAGTAATGGGATGGCTGGGTCATAGGGTATTTCTATTTTTAACTTTTTGAGAAATCTCCATACTGTTCTCCATAGTGGCTGTACCAGTTTGCATTCCCACCAACAGTGTATGAGGGTTCCTTTTTCTCCACAACCTCTCCAACATTTGTCACTCTTGGTTTTGGATGTTTTTGCCAATCTAACGGGTGTAAGGTGATATCTTAGTGTAGTTTTGATTTGCATTTCCCTGATGATTAGCGATGATGAACATCTTTTCATGTGTCTATTGGCCATATTCATATCTTCTTTTGAGAAATGTCTGTTCATGTCCTCTGCCCATTTTTTGATCGGGTTGTTTGTTTTTTTGTTGTTAAGCAGTGTGAGTTCTTTGTATATTATGGAGATTAACCCTTTGTCGGATAAGTGGCTTGTGAATATTTTTTCCCAATTAGTGAGCTGTTTTTTTGTTTCAATCCTGTTTTCCCTTGCCTTGAAGAAGCTCTTTAGTCTGATGAAGTCCCATTTGTTTATTCTTTCTATTGTTTCCCTCAACTGAGGAGTTACAGTGTCCGAAAAGATTCTTTTGAAACTGATGTCAAAGAGTGTACTGCCTATATTCTCTTCCAAAAGACTTATTGTCTCAGGCCTAATCTTTAGGTCTTTGATCCATTTTGAGTTTATTTTGGTGTGTGGTGAAAAAGACTGGTCAATTTTCAATCTTTTGCACGTGGCTGTCCAGTTTTCCCAGCACCATTTGTTGAAGAGACTTTCTTTTCTCCATTGTAGGCCCTCTGCTCCTTTGTCGAAGATTAGCTGTCCATAGATGTGTGGTTTTATCTCTGGGCTTTCAATTCTGTTCCATTGATCTGTGGACCTGTTTTTGTACCAGTACCATGCTGTTTTGATCACTGTAGCTTTGTAGTATGTTTTGAAATCGGGGATTGTGATTCCGCCGACTTTGTTTTTCTTGCTCAGGATTGCTTTAGCAATTCGCGGTCTTTTGTTGCCCCATATGAATTTTAGGATTGTTTGTTCAATATCTGTGAAGAATGTTCTTGGGATTCTGATTGGGATAGCATTGAATCTGTATATTGCTTTAGGTAGTATGGACATTTTAACTATGTTTATTCTTCCAATCCATGTGCAAGGAATGTCTTTCCATCTCTTTATGTCATCGTCAATTTCTTTCAAGAAAGTCTTGTAGTTTTCATTGTATAGATCCTTCACTTCCTTGGTTAAATTTATCCCAAGGTATTTTATTCTTTTCGTTGTGATTGTGAATGGGATTGAGTTCTTGAGTTCTTTTTCTGTTAGTTCATTGTTAGTGTATAGAAATGCTACTGATTTATGCACGTTAATTTTATATCCTGCTACTTTGCTGTAGTTGTTGATTATTTCTAATAGTTTTTCTGTGGATTCTTTGGGGTTTTCTATATATAAGATCATGTCGTCTGCAAACAACGAGAGTTTTACTTCTTCGTTACCTATTTGGATTCCTTTTATTTCTTTTTCCTGCCGAATTGCTCTGGCCAGCACCTCCAGTACTATGTTGAATAGGAGTGGTGAAAGTGGGCACCCTTGTCTTGTTCCTGTCCTCAGAGGGATGGCTTTCAGTTTTTGTCCATTGAGTATGATGTTGGCTGTGGGTCTATCATATATGGCCTTTATTATGTTGAGGTACTTTCCTTCTATACCCATTTTACTGAGGGTTTTTATCATAAATGGGTGTTGGATCTTGTCGAATGCTTTCTCTGCATCTATTGAGATGATCATGTGGTTTGTGTTTTTCATTTTGTTGATGTAGTGTATCACGTTGATTGACTTGCAGATGTTGAACCATCCCTGTGTCCCTGGTATAAATCCCACTTGATCATGGTGTATAATCTTTTTGATGTATTGCTGTGATCGGTTTGCCAAAATTTTGTTGAGGATTTTTGCATCTATGTTCATCAGTGATATCGGCCTGTAGTTCTCCTTCTTTGTGTTGTCCTTGTCAGGTTTGGGGATCAGGGTGATGTTGGCTTCATAGAATGTGTTAGGGAGTTCTCCATCTTTCTCAATTTTCTGGAACAGTTTGAGGAGAATAGGTATTAAGTCTTCTTTGAATGTTTGGTAGAATTCTCCAGAGAAGCCGTCTGGTCCTGGCCTCTTATTTTTGGGGAGGTTTTTGATTACCGTTTCTATTTCCTTACTTGTGATTGGCCTATTCAGATTCTCCATTTCTTCCTGATTCAGTTTGGGGAGATTGTAGGAGTCTAGGAATTTGTCCATTTCTTCCAGGTTGTTCAATTTGTTGGCATATAGTTTTTCATAGTATTCTCTTATGATCTCTTGTATTTCATTGGTATCTGTTGTGATTTCTCCTCTGTCATTCCTAATTTTATTAATTTGCGGTTTCTCTCTTCTTTTCTTGGTGAGTCTGGCTAGGGGTTTGTCAATTTTGTTAATTCTTTCGAAGAACCAACTCTTTGTTTCATTGATCCTTTCTATTGTCATTTTTGTTTCAATATCGTTTATTTCTGCTCTTATTTTTATTATTTCCCTCCTTCTACTGACTCTGGGCTTTGTTTGTTCTTCTTTTTCTAGTTCTGTTAGGTGTCGTTTGAGGTTGCTTATGTGAGCTTTTTCTTGTTTAGTGAGGTGAGCCTGTATTGCGATGAATTTCCCTCTTAGGACTGCTTTTGCTGCATCCCAAATTATTTGGTATGTCGTGTTCTCATTTTCATTAGTCTCCAGATAAAATTTGATTTCTTCTTTAATTTCTTCAATGATCCATTGTTTGTTGAGAAGCGTGTTGTTTAGTCTCCACATTTTTGCACCTTTCTCTGCTTTTTTCTTGTAGTTGATTTCTAGTTTAATAGCATTATGATCATAAAAGATGCTTGATATTATTTCAACTCTCTTGTATTTATTGATGTTTGTTTTGGTTCCCAAAATATGGTCAATCCTTGAGAATGTTCCATGTGCACTTGAGAAGAATGTGCAACCTGCTGTTTTTGGATGAAGTGTTCTATATATGTCTATTAAGTCCATCTGGTCTAATTTTTCATTTAATTCTATTACTTCCTTGTTGATTTTCTGTCTGGATGTTCTGTCCATTGGTGTTAATGGTGTGTTGAGGTCCCCTACTATTATTGTATTGTTGTTGATGTCTTCTTTTAGTTCTATTAAGAGTTGCTTTACAAATTTTGGTGCTCCTGTGTTGGGTGCGTATATATTTATAAGTGTTATGTCTTCTTGGTGGAGAGTCCCTTTTATCATTATATACTGTCCCTCTTTATCTTTCTTTATCTGTTTTGCTTTGAAATCTACCTTGTCTGATATTAGTATAGCGACACCTGCTTTCTTTTGTTCATTATTAGCTTGGAGTATTGTTCTCCATCCCTTCACTCTGAGTCTGTGTTTGTCTTTGGGGCTGAGGTGTGTTTCCTGGAGGCAGCATATTGTTGGATCTTGTTCTTTGATCCATCCTGCCACTCTGTGTCTTTTGATTGGGGAGTTCAATCCATTTACATTTAGAGTGATTATTGAGATGTGGGGGCCTACCACTACCATTTTGTGTCTTGTTTTCCGCTTTTCTTCAGTTTCCTTTGTTTCTCGTCCCATGGTTTAATCTGTTCTGATGTAGAGCTGCTACTCTCTGTTGTTGTCCTTCTACTTATCTCCTCTGCTCTTGGTTTTGTAGCCCCTTTCCTTTTTTGGATTTTTCAGGAATGAGGGTTTTCCTGAGGATTTCCTGAAGAGGAAGTTTTGTGGCAATGAACTCCCTTAATTTTTGTCTATCTGCGAAAGTTTTTATTTCTCCATCGTATTTGAAGGATATTTTCGCTGGGTAGAGAATTCTCGGCTGTAGATTTTTGTCCTTCAGATTTTTGAATATATCATTCCACTCTCTTCTAGCCTGTAAAGTTTCTGCTGAGAAATCTGCTGATAGCCTGATGGGGGTTCCTTTGTAGGTTAGTTTCTTTTGCCTGGCTGTCCTTAGTATTTTCTCCTTGTCGTTGACTTTTGCTAGCTTCACTACTATATGGCGTGGAGTTGGTCTTCTTGCATTGATAAAGTTTGGAGATCTATTGGCTTCTGTCACCTGAAGATCCATCTCCCTCACCAGATTTGGGAAGTTCTCAGCCATTATTTCTTTGAATAGGCTTTCTGCCCCTTTCTCCTTCTCTTCTCCCTCTGGTATACCTATAATCCTTACGTTGCATCTCCTAATTGTGTCTGATAATTCTCGGAGAGTTTCTTCATTTCTTTTTAGTCTTGCTTCTCTCACCTCCTCTGCCTGCAGCAATTCTATATTGCCATCTTCCAAATTGCTAATTCTTTCCTCCATATCATCGGCCCTACTGTTCAGAGCATCTAGATTTTTCTTAATCTCCTCTATTGTGTTCTTCATTTCCAATATTTCTGTTTGGTTCTTCTTTATCGTATCAAACTCTTTTGTGACATAGCTCCTGAACTCGTTGAGTTGACTGTCAGAACTCTCTCTTAACTCATTGAGAATTTTAATGATGGCTGTTTTGAAGTCATCATCATTTAGGTTATATATCTCATTTTCTTTGGGATTGTTTTCTGTGTATTTGTTGCTTTCTTTCTGTTCTGGAGATTTAATGTATTTTTTCATATTGCTTGATGTTGTTGATTTGTGCCTCCGCATGGAGACAGAGTTTAGTTGCTCCTTTCACTTGTTTCAGCTGCTGCGGTGGGGGAGCAGCTGTTTATACTGCACCAACCAGGAACCCTGTCCGCAGTTGCTAACTGGGCCTGGGCCCCTCCTCATAGCCACAGTGGCCCTTTGGATTCCCTCCTCTGCCGTGGGGGCCGTCACAGGGGGGCTTCAGGCTGCTGGTGCCTACTGTTGCAGCCCACCTAGATGTGCTCTCTCCTTGGGGTCTGCAACGGTGTTATGGGCTTTTCCAGCGGCCAGGGGTGGGATCACTTATATTTGTCGCTCCGTTGCTGTCGGCACCCACAAAATCTCACTTGTCCTCTATGGGTCGCAGGAGAGCTATTGGCATCTTCTACAGTCTGTGGTTAGTTCACCTAGCTATGTTGCTTTTGCCCTGGGGTCTTCCAGCCTTGTGGCTGGCGGCTGGGTGCCTTCTACTGGTGCTGTGCAGAGGCTTTCCCTAAGGCTGCTGTGAGCCTGTAGGGTTTCCCCCTAGGCTACAAAGCTGGGTCTCTGGAACTCCCCCCAGCCCCAGTCCGTTCCGAGATCTCCAGCTATCCCTGGCCCCACGGGGCGGGCAACGGCAGCTGCGGGTCGTCCCGCCCTCTGGGATTCTCTCCGGGCCTCTCCCAGAGCCGTGAATGCTCGGCGTGGCCCCTCTGCTAATTGCAGACAGAGAGTTTTGTCTGCTGCCCGGGCGGAACTCCCACGCTTCCCGTCCGGGTCGCAGAGCTGGCCTTTGAAAGTTCCCCCAGCCCCAGTCCTCCCCGAGATCTCCGGCAATCCCTAGTCCCACGGGGCGGGCAACGGCAGCTGGGGGTCGCCCCGTCCTCTGGGATTCTCTCCGGGCCTTTCCCGCAGCCGTGAATGCTCGGCATGGCCCCTCTGCTAATGGCAGACAGAGAGTTTTGTCTGCTGCCTGGGCGGAACTCCTACACTTCCCCTCCGGTTCGCAGAACCGGCCTTTGAAATTTCCCCCAGCCCCGGTCCTCTCCGAGATCTCCGGCAATCCCTAGTCCCACGGGGCGGGCAATGGCAGCTGGGAGACCTCCGTACCCTCAGCGACTCTCTCTGGGACCCTCCGGGTGCCGCAAACACCAGGCGGGGTCTCCCCGCCGATGGCGGGGAGAGCCTCTCCCCGCGGGCTCAGGTGTGCAACTCCAAAGTTTCCCTCTGCATTTAGGAGTAATTGTGGGGGGTTTAGGTAGGGTTCTGGTCACCTGTTTCCACCGTCGCTCCTCTGTTGTGTGCTCGCTCCTGCCCTAGATGTGTGTAGATCCTCTGGGGGCATCCGTTGGAAGAAAGCCGCTTGCGGGTACTAGGCTGCTCTTCGGGGTCAGAGAGTTTTCACCTATTTCCACATCCTCCCGGAGGAAAGTCCGTCCGCCTTCCAATGTATAGTCGCGTGGGTCTCTCAGACGTCCTGAGATGCTGTCTGGATATCCTTTGTCAAGCGATAAGTGTCCAAATAATTGTAGACTCGAAGGGGGAGAGACAAAGAGGACTACTCACGGCGCCATCTTGGATCTGCCTCCGGGGTTTAACTATATTTTTGAATGGATGAATGAGTATTCCCTCTCATCTAGATGGTATCTCAGTATGATGACAATAATTCTAATTGTCAAAGCTGCCAAATTAGCTCCAATGTATAATAACCAGGAATATCATAGGTAAAAAATAAAATTCAACTTAAAATTGTGTGATTAGTGGCTGCATATTGACATGGTATCAGAAAAGATACTGTTTCTCAAAATTCCTGATCCCATACTTAGAACCACATAATTTTCATGAGAAACTCTTATTGAAAGTCTCTGTTTCACTAGAATTGGTTTCTTAATTTCACATGAGTACCCATAGAAATAGTAAAGGTAATATCACCTGCTCTCACCAAATTATAACAGAGTTAGCAAAAGAAACTGGCCACATCACAAACCAACAGATTATGTAGTATGTATTTATTACTCAACAATTTGGCACATAAAAGGAAATAATAGTGATAAATAGCAAAAAATTAACAACTCTTTTGTAACATGGCATATGATATCTTAAACCTTTTCAAAATTCTAAAAAATATGTTGATTTCTGGGAACTGGCCTGGTGGTGTGGTGGTTAAGTTTTCATGCTCTGCTTCAGTGGACTGGGGTTTGTGGGTTCAGATCCTGGGAATGGACCTACATAGTGCTCATCAAGCCAAGTTGTGGCAGCATTGCACATATAAAATAGAGGAAGATTGGCATGGATGTTAGCTCAGGGACAATCTCCCTCACCAAAAAAAATGTAGATTTCTAAAATTTGTTCCTTTAAGATAATTTTGTATTAACACAAATAGCTTCAAGAAATATAAATTAAGTTAAATGAAGTCCCATGTATAGCATTTGCAGTTATAAGAAAGGAAGTTTGCATATTTCCTCACATGGGAATGCTTAGCATATCTAGAACTTACAAACTTGGAATAGATCTAACAACTAAAAACACTTTCAAAGATGTGCTAATTTCCTTTTCTTAACACTTCTATTAGTAAATCATAAGATAAATCATCTTTTCCTTTTTTAAAAATATTTTTTAATTTTTTCCTTTTTCTCCCCAAAGTCCCCTGGCACAGAGTTGTATCTTCTTGGTTGTGGGTCCTTTTAGTTGTGGCATGGAGGATGTAGCCTCAGCATGGCTTGATGAGTGGTGCCATTTCTGTGCCCAGGATCCAAACCCGCGAAACCCTGGACAGCCACAGCAGAACGCGTTAACTCAACCACTTGGCCACAGGACCAGTCCCCATTTTTTCCTTTTTTGACAGTTATATCACAAGGTTGATACATTTCAAATTTAGGGTCAAATAATGCCACTAAGTCATTTTCATGCTACTATTAAAGTAATGTAATGTATTGGACTCCAACTCAGACAAACTTCATAGATAATCTTGGCTCAATTACTGACTAGTTAAGAGACATTTTGATATATGCATATATATATTTATGTATATAAATATGTATATATATAAATGTATGTATTTAATATATATATTAAAATTTAATCAAAAAGCTTCAGAAGGCTCCTATGAGGATTAAATGTGAAACATATGACAAAAAACATATTGGAAACTAAAACACTGTTTTTCTCTTTATTTTCCTTCTCTTCACAGTTAATTTTGAGGAATGATGAGAATACGACTTTGGGTATTGTTTTTGCATGATTTCGGTTAGTTCTTGAAACTCTGTGGTACCATCACATGTACTACTCTTCTTGGATCTGCTGATTCAGTTCAGTCATTTCAAAAAAAATAAAATATAAATAAATTAAAATCATTCCTAGGCGCCAACCCCATGGCTGAGTGGTTAAGTTTGCATGTTGGTGGCCCAGGGTTTCACTGGTTTGGATCCTGGGTGTGGACATGGCACAGCTCATCAAGCCATGCTGAGACAGCATCCCACATGCCACAACTAGAAGGAGCCACAATTAAAATATGCAACTATGTACTGGAGGGATTTGGGGAGAAAAAGCAGAAAAAAAGGAAAGATTGGCAATAGTTGTTAGTTCAGGTGCCAATCTTTAAAAAAATTTTCTCTTCCTGTAGATAACATCTCCCTGGAGCCTGGGTCACCATGGTAATGAGTGTTTGAGCTGTTTTTCAGGAATTAGAACCCCTTGTCCACTTCAGGCCTGTTGAGACCACCAACCTATCAACTGGGCCTATGTAGATGTCCCATAAGCAACCTTTTGATGTGAAGAGGCTACAAACTCCACCCTCAGATCATGCTAATGCCACCATTTTGTGAATATGAATCCCATGAAGAGGCATGGATGATGGATGATGGCACAGATCATCAATTTCCTCAGTTCTCCTCACCTCCAATCATCTATCTTTACATTTCAGACCACATTTCCCCCTACCCAATAAATATCCCTGAGTCCCCATTTTCAGAGAGGCAAATTTGAGATTCATTCTCCCATTTCCTCACTTGGCTGCCTTGTGATTAAACCCTTTCTCTGTTGCAATCTTGTCATCTCTGTGTTTGGCTTTTTGGATGATGGGCAAAAACAAACCTGGTTCAGTAACACCTATACCATATTTCAAACGAAGATGAGACCACTACTCAGTATCTGAAAACAAAACAAAACTGAATCCCTTACTTACTGTAGTGTGAGAGAGATATGCTCATCATATTTCTCCAAGCAGAGCAGATAGCTGATATTATATATGGCTTCTGGACAGCATGGAGTACAAAAATTGATGAAAAATTATAGGTGTGATTGTGTTGTCATCATCTGTAGAAATGTGCTTACTCAGGTGAAACTGTTATTGATTGGTTGATATTGTAAGGCATGTTTATCAGAATGAGGCGGCCCTGACTGATTGACTTTCAGAAGAGAGGAGTAGACATTGAGTGGTTGGCTTAGAAAATCGTGTCCACTCTAAGGGTAGATATAAATTAAAAATAAGAGGCTTAATTCTCCTGGCTTAACGTAAGGGGAGAGACTTCAGCCTCTCTCTTTTTTGTTTCAGAAATTATTTCTCGGTCCTTTTCAAAAGTGTTTAAATCTTTATTGTGATTAAATAAGCTTCTTGCCAGTCTCTCAACTCAGGTATGATTTCTCAAAGACCTGGGAGTCATCTTTTTGAAATGCAAACATCAAGGGAGATAGAGCATCTACCTCCCAGTTTCTGTGGGATAGTAGGAAACTGCCTTTGGTGGGTGCCTTATTCCAGTTTGCAATAAGACATTTGTTTCTCCACTGGATAAATCCAACACAAGGGGTCTCCCTAGTGATCATGATAGTTAGGACACACTGTGTGTCAAAGGTGTCAATTCCTCTTACTTGAGAACTAGATATTGTGTATCTTGAAAACATGTAACAGGTTGTATCTACTTGTATAAGGGGATGAAATTCATTTCTGTCTTTCAATCCCCTAGATATTGCCTGTGTTGCACGCACATTCTGGTTCAATGCATTATTCAATAATAAAACTTAGGAATTTTTTTTTCAATTATACTCCTTCAGCACCATTGTGGTAGAAATTTGTTAACTTCTGAACAGATGTAAAACTGGTTCTGTTACCTACTTGTTACCATGGTTACAGAACAATAGGTCTTTTCCTAAGTTTGTGGGAATTTTTAAATTCTCACATGCTTTCTATTGCCCCTATAGACCCTTATAGGCATACAGCTTAATCAGTACTCTTTGGGTAGCAAAATAGCCCACCAATAAACCACACAACCATCAATCCAAACTTCTTGGGTTTGACTTCCAGCTTACTATTTACTCACTCTGTGATTACAGGCAAATTACCTTCCTCTCTAGGTACCACCTTCCTTATTTGTAACATATAGATACTAATAGTATGTACTGTATAGGATTATTCTGGAGAATTGACGTGTTACCAAATGCAACATGGTTAAATTATTTATTTCTTTTTGAGGAAGATTAGCCCTGAGCTACCATCCGCCACCAATCCTCCTCTTTTTGCTGAGCAAGATTGACCCTGAGCTAACATCTATGCCCATCTTCCTCTACTTTATACGTGGGACACCTGCTATAGCATGGCTTGATAAGTGGTGTGTAGGTCCATGCCCGAGATCTGAACTGGTGAACCCCGGGCTGCCAAAGTGGAGCATGCGAACTTAACTGCTACACCACCAGCCTGCCTCCATAGTTAAATTCTTTTTATAAATAATATGTAAAATTATTTATAACTATGTTACAATAATATTATAATTAAAATAGTGTCTGGCCCATAATAAGGAGTACATATTGTGTTTATTAAATTAAAAAATATTCTTACACTATAAGTTTCTTGAAATCATAATGTAAAATTGATTATATTTATATCCCAGAAGCATCTAAGTCTAATAAAAGCCATATTTTACTTATAGAGCATGTATATTTTAAGCTTGTTCCTTCCTGATTCTCCATCTAGTGTGATGTGGAGTGCATGATGTGTCACTCAAAATTTTTTGCTATAAATGAATAATTATATTTATTTACAAATAGACTGCAGAATGGCAAATAGTTCAGAAGCAATAAAATGATGACAGAACTAGGTATTAATTGATGATAATATATCTAAAGAAGTTCTGTATCAGACTACATGGGGATGTAAAAATCAATTGCAAAGAGTGATTTTTATGAAAATCATATATAGATTTTGCCTTGGGAATAATGAACAATTCTATAAGAAGCATTGCTGTAAAATGGAAAGAGTTGTGGTTGTAGTTTTAAGTGAAACCCGGGTTCAAGTGTAAGCTCTACTGTGTGTTAGCTGTGTTACCTAGAGCAATTCATTTCACCCTTCTGAGCCCCACATTGTGAAAAAGGAATAATGACATTTAAAATTCATAGGATTCTTAATATTAAATGAGATAATTTCTTTGAAGTGCTTTGTATATGGAAGACACATGTCAAATTACAGCCATTATTATTACGAGCATTAGCTGTAGTAACTAGTAGTTGTAATAGTAATACTAGTAGTTGTAGAAGTAGTAGTAGTTGCAATATTTTGGTAGTCTGCTATTTTAGCACCCATTGCCCCTTTTGCAGGGGCTGCCATTACACTTCAGGCAGTTGGTGTCCTTCCATCTGTGTCAGGAAAAGATCTAACATTGGCTATTTGCATTTCAAAGGCATTTCCTATTAAATTCTTTTTATTTAGAATGGCAGACTGGAAAAAGTAGGTGGAAAGATATTTTCCTTGGTTTATTTTAAAGGGTGTGTATGTGCAGATTTTAGTTCCTGAAATAATATTTCATTAGCAGCTCCCAGTTAGTAAGGCTATTGTTGCCTGTATAGAGTTGATTTGCAGCTTTCCACGTTCATCTTCTAACTAACGCAATGATCTGATGCAACTAGACTTTGCAAGTTTAATTGGTAAAAAACGTCTTTATGCTATTCTCAGAATGAATCAAGATGGTCAATGGAATATATTTTTAATATTTTAAAGAAATTATTCAGCCAAACATCTGCTTCCTTAACTAGAAAAACAATATATATTCAATGTAGAAAATACAAATATTTTAAAGAAAAAAGTACTAAAAAATACTCAAATTTCGTGACTCTAAGAAATTCTTTGTCAAAATTTGAACTATTTTTTCTGCATGTACTTATATATTTTTTCTTATAATAGGTTATATTTTTTGGTTACTTAATGTTTTCTTTGAGAAGAATTATACTTTTCTAGAAGCTTTCTTAGTATCTGCATGTTATTCCTTTACATAAATGTATCACAATTTTCTTAGGAAAACTATTATTAATCATTTTCTCTCATGGTCAAGAACATTGGGTATTGTGTGTGTGTATGTGTCGTTGTGTTATAAATTGCATCTGGTTGAATAATTGGCAATTTTAAACAGATGGATTAAATAAGATAAAATATCTGGAAAGTTATGTTACTTTGTGAAAAACAATAATTTTATTTCATGTTACAAAAAAATGAAAGAAAAAGGTCTTTAGGTAGTGGCAAAACTCTTAGTTTTACAAGTTAAGTTCATGAAAGTTAGAGCTAGAGTGTGTGTAAAAGAAATCTGGACAATTTATATATACGTGTATCTTTCCATTATATATCTTGGATCTAAGCATGAAATGACAGGTGCTTTTTTACTGAAATGGAAAGAAATAATTTGCTGCAACTGTGACAAATCTATTTAATTAATTTACATAGAAAGGAAGAATCATGTTTTATTGCCATCATGAATTTTGAAAGTGTTGAAAAATCTTCCACCTAGGACAACTGAAGTGGGTATATGCTATTGATGTGGATTAAGGCTGCCCCAGCCAGAGAAGCCCAAGGTGACCTGGCCTACATGCCAAACTATATGACCCAGTGGACTTTTTTTATGGTATGAATTAGGACTGCCCCAGGGAGAGAAGCCCGGGGCATCCTCACCTACATGCCGATCTATATGGCCAGATTCGTATCTAAAGTTATATGACCGCACAATAACCAGACCCCATCTGCACTGAAATCATTTAATGACTTTTTACATCATCTTTTCTTTTTTTCCAGTAAAAATAAGTCACGTACCCATGCCTTATAAAATTAGCCCTAACCCTCAACTGAGGGCAGCAGAAGCTCTGACTGCCCATGGGTCCTGTCCCCATGCTATTCCACACTATTCTCTAAATAAAAGAGCACTACTGCCAGATCTTGAGAGTCTAAGAAATCTTTCTTTCAACTCCTCGGCTCACCGACCCCGCATCACTATCATTACTTATAACTTTTATTTGTTTTAACCAAAATCAAAGAAAAAAAGTAGTTTTCTTAAAAAAAATCTAAAAAATCCATACAACTTTCAGAAATGAAATCATTATGCTAACTTGAAATTTCTTCAAAATTTTCCTCACAGAGCATTCATTTTGTTTTAGCTGAAATTACTGACTAACGAAACTGGGACTTCCTTGACATGTATAAACTGTGTTTCTTTGAAATTTACTTATAATTTAAATGGAATTATTTTTAGTAGTCAGAAATTGGTTAGCATTTCTTTTCCCAAATACCAAGCTCTACTATAACTGATCCCTTCGTATCTTTCATCCCCTCCCGAACCTGTTATATTCTGAAGCAGCTGCTGCAGCCTTAGCTCTTCTGCCTTTCTTTTTAAGATTCTAAAACATCTGGATGACAGTTGCTAGTATTTAGTCAAAAACTCAGATTCTCTGATTATATTTTTTCAGGTGTTTACTAAGAAGAAAAGGATAGTTTCTGCTTCTCCTTAAGAGGAAAGGATACACATTTGATTGCATCATTATTGGAATGTGTTTACAAATGGTCAGAGCCGTTGTATACAAACAAACCCTGGTGGGCCTTTCTGTCAAGAGAATCTGCAATCTTTCTCATTTGCCTGCCTAAGTGTGCTCACCATTGTTTTGTGCTCCTGCATAACATGGCTCACCATAAGATAGCAAGAGTCCAAGCTTTAGATTTACACTTAGAGTAAGTAAATAGAATTCCTGTTGCAGTCTTAAGCCTAAACTGCATTGGGTTGGACGATAGGTGGTATTGGGGACTACCCTAGATCAGACTGAAAATGTACCTTATTTATCATTGCCTATATGCTGCATTTCTGTATATGTATTTAGAAATCTCCAAGAGAAGCAGGATGATTTGACATTTTTTACATGACTGTAATGACTTCTTAATACTCCCACGACATTATTCTAAATTGTCACAGCTAGCAAGATGTAGATATAATACACAGATGACTGATTTTTATTTCACCCATTATCTGGATAATTTAATATCATATGACTGTAAACTAAAATTTGTATGAGAAAATCTTTAGTTTATAAAATGTGTATATTTTTAAATATAAATTCAACAGAACCAAAGACTTGGTGTTTAAAATAAAACTGATTTCCTATCATGAAGTAGTGTTTGATAATGTATGACTATCACTCTTCAACTAGCTTTTATTTGAGCTGTTCATAATAAATAAATGTATTCTGGGCTGAATTAGTTAACAATGATGGATCTTTATTTAAAAAGCAGACTTAGAAAGGAAAAGGAAAAAGGAGAACATTTAAACTGAGAAAGTATTAGCATATAAAATTCAAAATCCATAGTAATCAAATGATTTTACCCTTGCATATGTATGCATATATAAAGAGATAGGTTCCTAAAGAGATATGATAAGCATAGAAATGGTAGGATAGTTACCTGAAGCTTGTTAATTTCCTTTTAGTTAAAATGCTGAGGATTCTTTGAATAGGAAATCTCCAAGTTAAATTCAAATGCTTCTTGTTTGGGCTTGACCTTTGAATACCTCAGAACCAGTTTGTTTGGCTCTAGCTTTACTCAATTGTGATAGAACCCTACAATAAACAGCACAGTATAACACTATTTACTCCGCTTTCAGCCCTTTGCATTATTAATATAAAGCTATTTTTCTCAAAATTTATTTTTCAGCCATGTATTCTTTCTTTGATATATTACTCATCTCAAACAATAATAAGTTACTTATTTTTTGTCAATACAAATTCTATTTGCAGATGATCACCTACTAGTTCAGTATATTCATAACAATTGTTACCTCAATAACACCTTTGATCTCTCTCTCCCTCTTTTTTTTTTATTCTCACTAGCTATTCACCAAAACAGTCATTTATGACCTATCACTTAGATTCAGGTACAATATCTTAAGTCATCTTGCTGTTTATAGTATTTCCTCAGTCTAATCAATCTGTACACTGCCACCAGGGTTTTCTTCTAAAACAATGGTCAGGTCATATTACTCAAAAATATTCAATAGCTCTCTCCCTACCTTCGTGTTTGTGTATGTGTGTATATGCACATGCAGGCATGTCCATTTTATGTTCTTTGGGAAAAAAAGATTGAACATTTTTAGGAATTTTTATCATGTTTTGCTTGGAAAACACTTTTATTCTTAGAAAAAATCCCCAAGCACAAAACTGCAGTTAAGGTGCTTCTTTCTCCACTTTTACAATGGGGAATCTAAGGAAGGACATATTCACAGTATTGTTCCTAATGCAGCCTCTTCCACAGTGTCAATCTTTTCAAGAAGCCTCAAGGTAATTAACATATAATCAGCCTTGAACTTTTAGGTAACTGCTCATAATTTGCCCACATTTTTTTTAAACATTTTTCTTCCTCATTTAGCAACCAGTTTTGTCTGGCTCATGTAATAATCAGTTTGCCAGAGACCATGCTATTTCCCAAATGTGTAGTTATTCTGCTAAAATATGATCACTCAGGGATGGATGTGTTTTTGTTTCTTTAACATTACGGCACTTTGCCTTCAGTGCTCTTCTAAACCAAGAAATTAAAACAGATAACTTTATTAACTTTTCAATGATAACAATGACACTCATAAAACCTTCTACTGTTTACTCTGTAAAAATTTCAAAATGATATCAGCCCTGAAACTGATTTGTGTATGTATAAAAGAGCACTATAAGTTAGTTTCAATTTAGATTAAGTTTCTTTAGAGGCTAGTGAGAAGTTGAGCAGGTTTGAAGTGAGTTTTTATTATTTTCTCTTTTAGGTGTGCTAAGAATTAATGTTTTTAAAAAACCCATCACTGTCATGTGTCATTATTTAAGCTATTCTTATTTTCCTGATCAGCCAAATAAAACGTCTTTGTGTAATGATTTGTAAGGAGAAACAGCTCCATCTAAAGGCTATTATGAATAATCACATTCTTTTTTTAATTTCCAAGTTTTCAAAAAGCTATTGCAAAAATGACTTTACTGGTAGAAATGAAAGTCTCTTTACATTTAATATAAAACTATATTTAGCATATGTATTTAAATAGTATCTGCCCGCCTATCTATATATATACACACATACACAGGAATATATATAATATATAAATTTATATTTAAATTCATTTTTATATATTTAAGTTGATTAAACAAGGAGGGCATTAGACTAAGCTGGCCCCGATATCATGGTGGCCGGCATAAGCAAACCAAAATCTAGACCTGTAAATGACTTAAGGTTAAAAAATTGAAATGTATGGAAAACGAATGACAAACAGCCCATTAGGCTTTAAACTATAACCAAACAATAATTTCCTTACTTTGCTTCTGTCTTTTCTCTATGAAAATCTTTCCCTGAGCTTCTGTCAGAGGAGTACTCCTAACCACTTCTGGTTTGGTGTTTATCAGTACCAATTGACTTTTGTTCAAATAAACTCAGATTTTTTTATTTAATTATTTTCCTTTTATTGAGGTAACATTGGTTTATAACTACATAAATTTCAGGTGTATATCATTATGTTTCGATTTCTGTGTAGACTACATTGCATTGACCACCAAAATTCTAGTTGCCATTCATTTCTGTACAAATGTGTCCCTTTACTCCTTCCACCCTCCGCCCTCCCCCTTTGCCCTTTGGTAATCATCAATCTGTAATCTGTGTCTATGTGTTTATTTGTTGTTGTTATTGCTTCATCTTTCACATAGGAGTGAAATCATATGGTATTTGGTTTTCTCTGTCTGACTCATTTCACTTAGCAGAATACCTCAAGGTCCATCCATGTTGTCGCAAATGGCAAGATTTCATCTTTTTTATGAATGAGTAGCATTCCCTTGTATATATATACCACCTCTTCTTTATCCATTCATCCATAGATGGGGACTTAGGTTGTTTCCAAGTTTTGGCTATTGTGAATAATGCTGCAATGGACATAGGAGTTTATAGTTCTTTTTAAATTCGTGTTTACATGTTTTTTAAGTAAATACTCAGTAGTGGAATAGCTGGAGTCTATTTTCAATTGTTTGAAGAGTCTCCATGCTGTTTTCCACACTGGTTGCACTAATTTACATTCCCACCAGTAGTGTACAAGGGTTCTCTTTCCTGCACATGCTCTTCAACACCTGCTATTTCTTGTCTTTTTGATAAGGGCCATTTTGATGGATGTGAGGTGATATCTCATTGTAGTTTTATTTGCATTTCCCTAAGAATTAGTGATGTTGAACATCTTTTCATGCCCCTGCTGGTCATCTGTATATCTTCTTTGGGAAAATGTTTGTTCAGATCCTGTGTCCATTTTTTAGTCGGGTTGCTTTTTTGTTGTTGAGTTATATGAGTTCTTTATATATTTTGGATATTAACCTCTTATCAAATATATGGTTTGCAAATATCTTGTCCCAATTGGTAGGTTGTCTTTTCATTTTTTTGATTTCCTTTGCTGTGCAGAAGATTTTTAATTTGATGTAGTCTCACCTGTTTATTTTTTCTTTTGTTTCTCTTGCCTGGTGAAACATGATATTCAAAAAGATACTGTAAAGATCAATGTCAAAAGACATACTGCCTATGTTTTCTTCTAGAAGTTTTATGGTTTCAGGTTCTTACATTCAGATCTTTAACACATTTTGAGTTAATTTTTGTATATTGTATAAGATAATTTTCTACTTTCATTCTTTTGCATGTGGCTTTCCAGTTTTCCCAAAGCCATTTATCGCAGAGACTTTCCTTCCTCCATTGTATCTTCTTGGCTCTCTTGTCAAAAATTGGCTGCCCATAGATGTGTGGTTTTATTTTTGGGCTGTCAATTCTATTCCATTTGTCTATGTGTCTGTTTTTATGCCAGTATTGTGCCGTTTTAATTACTATAGCTTTGTAGTGTATTTTGAAATCAGAGAGTGTGATACTGAAGCTGGGTACCTGAGGGTTACTGTAAATATTCAATAAGAACATGATTACCCTCCAAACTTATTCTCAACATAGACACAGATGAAAAGAAGTTAATCTTGTTAATTTGCTGTTTTTTGTTTAACCTGAGGGGTGACTCAAGGGTCACAAGGATTTATGAATTCGTTTTGAAGAAAAAGAATGCCTTTTAGGAAATTATGATCACCTGATAACCAGATCCCAGCTACCACTGATGCCCAAAGACTAATTGCCCAAGCGCTTACCTCGAGTGAAAGAAACATGGATTTCCTATTTGTTTCTCTGAAACTCCTCCTCTCAAGCCCCTAGCTTTATAAAGACTGCCTGCTTTCTTCTATCATGAAGGTTGTTTTGAGAGAACCTATCCTCCCAATCTTCTTATTTTGGCCAATTTGAACAACCTTTTCCCCATCTCCAAGCACCAATGTCTCAGTGATTGGCTTATTATGTATTGGGCAAATGAACTTCTGATCAAGAGGTTTGATATTGATTTCTCCAGCTTTGTTCTTTTCTCTCAGGATTGCTTTAGCTATTTGAGGTCTTTGTTGTTCCATATAAATTTTATGATTCTTTGTTCTATTTCCATGAAAAACGTCATAGGGACTTTGATAGGGATAGGGATTGCATTGAATCTGTAGATTGCTTTAGTAAGTATGGATATTTTAAGTATGTTAATTCTTCCAATCCAAGAGCAGGGACTATCTTTCTATTTCTTTGTGTCTTCTTTGATCTCTTTCAACAAAGTTTTCTAGCTTTCAGTGTACAGGTCTTTTACCTCCTTGGTTTAATTTATTCCTAGATATTCTATTCTCTTTGTTGCAATTGTAAATGGTATTGTTTTCTTGATTTCTCTTTCTGCTATTTTGTTGTTCATGGAAAGAAACACAACTGATTTTTGTATGTTGATTTTGCACCCATTTACTGTGCATTTTTCTTATTTGTAATAGTTTTCTGGAAGATTATTTAGGATTTTCTATATATAAAATAATGTCATCTGCAAATAGTGACAGTTTTACTTCTCCCTTTCCAATCTGGATGCCTTTTATTTCTTTTACTTGCTTGATTGCTCTGGCTAGCACTTCCAATACTATGTTGAATAAGAATGGCAAAAGTGGACACTCTTGTCCAGTTCCTGTTCTTAGAGGGATAGCTTTCAGTTTTTCACTTTTGAGTATGATGTTTGCTGTGGGTTTATCATGTATGGCTTTTATTTTGTTGAGGTACTTTTCTTTTATCCTCATTTTATTCACAGTTTTTGTCATACATGAATGCTGTATCTTGTTGAAAGCTTTCTCTGAATCTTAGATGGTCATGTGATTATTCTTCATTTTGTTAATGTGGTGTATCACATTGATCGATTTGCAAATGCTGAGCCATCTTCGCATTCCTGGAATAAATCCCACTTGATCATGGTGTTTGATCCATTTAAGGTATCATTGTATTAGATTTGCCAATATTTTGTTGAAGATTTTTGCATCTATGTTCATAAACAATATTGGACTGTAATATTCTCTTTCTGTGTTGTCCTTTAATGGTTTTGGTATCAAGGTAATATGGACCTCATAGAATGATTTAGGAAGCGTTCCTTCCTCTTCAATTTTTTGGAAGACTTTCAGAAGGATAGGTATTAAATCTTGTTTGGATGTTCAGTAGAATTCACTGGGGAAGCCATCTGGTCCTGGACCTTTGTTTTTTCATTACTGTTTCAATCTCCTTACTAGTGATCAGTCTATTCAGATTCTCTATTTCTTCTTGATTCAGTTTTATAAGGTTGTTTGATTCTAAAAATTTACCCATTTCTTCTAGTTTTTGCAATTTTCTGGTATATAGCCTTTTAAAGTAATCTCCTATAATCTTTTGTATTTCTGTCATATCTGTTGTAATTTCTCCTCTTTCATTTCTGATTTTGTTTATTTGAGCCTTCTGTCTTTTTTCTTAGTTAATCCAGCTAAAGTTCTGTTAATTTTGTTTATTTTTCAAAGAACCAGCTCTTAGTTGCATTGATCTTTTTTAGTACTTTTGTAAAGAGTCTATTTCATTTTTTTCCACTCTGATTTTTTTTAAAGATTTTATTTTTTTCCTTTTTCTCCCCCAAAGTCCCCCAGTACATAGTCGTACATTCTTCATTGTGTGTCCTTCTAGTTGTGGCATGTGGGATGCTGCCTCAGTGTGGTTTGATGAGCAGTGCCATGTCTGTGCCCAGGATTCAAACCAATGAAACACTGGGCCACCTGCAGTGGAGCATGCAGACTTAACCACTCAGCCACAGGGCCAGCCCCTTTCCAATCTGATTATTAATATTTCCATCCTTTCACTGATTTGGGGCTTCATTTCTTCTCTTTCTAGTTACTTAGGTGCAATATTAGGTTGTTTATTATGATTTTTCTTGTTTGTTAAGGTACGCCTGTATTGCCATAAACTTGCCTCTTAGTACTGCTTTTGCTGTATCCCACAGATTTTGGCATGTTGTATCTTCATTTTAATTTGACTCCAGGTATTTATTTAATATTGCCTTTGATTTCTTCATTGACCCAATAGTTGTTCAGTAGCATTTTGTTTAATCTCGACATATTTGTGACTTTTCCAGTTTTCTTCTTATAATTGATTTCTAGTTTTATATCATTCTGGTCAGACAAGATGCTTGCTATTATTTCAATCTTCTTAAATTTATTGAGACTGAGACTTAATTTGTGGCCTAATATGTGATCTTTCCTGGATTCTATATATATTCAAAAAGAATGTATATTCTGCAGATTTGGGATGGAATATTTTGTATATATCTATAAGTCTATCTGGCCTAATGTGTCACTTAAAGCTGTTTCCCTATTCATCTTCTCTCTGGATGATCTATCCATTGATGTAAGTGGAGTGTTAAAGCCCCCTATTATTGTGTTACTATCAATTTCTCCTTTAGTGTCTGTTAGTATTTGCTTTATGTACTTAGGTGCTTCTATGTGAATAGATATTTACAAGTGTTTTATCCTCTTGTCAGAATGTTCCTTTTATCATTATGTAATGCCCTTCTTTGTTGCTTGTTATGGTTTTTGTTTTAAAGTTTATTTTTCTAATATAAGTATTGTTACCCCAGCTTTATTTTCATTTCCATTTGCATAGAGTATCTTTTTCCATCCTTTTTCAGTTTGTGAGGGTCTTTAGGTCTGAAGCTTGTCTCTTGTATGCAGCATATATTTGGGTCTTGTTTTTTAATCCATTCAACTACCCTATGCCTTTTGATTGAACTGTTTAGTCCATTTAGATTTAAAGTAGATATTGATGAGTATGTATTTATTGCTATTTTGTTACTTTTTTTCCTGAGTGTTTTTGTAGTTCATCTCTATTCCTTTCTTCCTCTCTTGCTCTCTTCCCTTATGATTTGATGGCTTTCTTTACTGTTATCTTTGGGTTTCTTTCTCTTTATTTTTTGTGTATTTATTTTAGGTTTTTGGTTACCATGTGGTTCATATAAAATAATCTAAATAATGTAAATAGCAATGCATTTAAAGTTGATGGTCTCTCAAGTTCAACTTCTTACTAAAAGCCCTACAATTTTACTCCCCCTATTTTATGTTTTTGACATCATATTTTACCTTTTTCATTTTGTGTATCCCTTAGCCTGTTATCACAGATATAGAGGATTTTTGTACTTTTGCCTTTTGACTTTCATAATAGCTTTATAGTTGGTTGATCCACTAGTTTTACTGTATATTTGTCTTTATCAGTGGTATTTTATCTTTGATAATTTTATTTCTGTTTGTGGCCTTTTCTGTTCCAATTACATAAATCCTTTAACATTTCTTGTAATGATGGTTTAGTGGTGATGAACTTCTTTAGTTTTTGCATGTCTGGAAAGCTCTTTATCTCTCCGTCCATTCTGAATGATAACCTGCCAGGTAGAGTATTCTTGGCTGTAGATTTTACCCTTTTAGCACTTTGTGTATATCATACCACTTCCTTAGTAGCCTTTAAGGTTTCTGCTGAAAAGTCAGCTGATATGTTTATGGGGTTTCCTCTGTAGGTAACTTGTTGCTTTTCTCTTGTAGCACTTAGGATTCTGCCTTTATCTTTAGTTGGTGAGATTTTAATTATAAATTGTCTTGCTATGAGTTTCTTTGTGGTCATTTGTTTGGTACTCTCTATTCGTCCTGTACTTCAATGACTGTTTCTTTCCCCATGTTAGGGACCTTTTCAGCTCCAATTTTTTCAAGTGTGTTATCTGCCCCTTTGTCTCTTCTCCTTCTGGGACACATATCATGTGAATGCTAGTATGACCGATGTTGCCCCAGAGGTATCTTAGATTGTCTTCATTTTTTTAATTCTTTTTTTTTCGTTTTTCTGCTCAGCTTGGATGATTTCCTCTATTCTTTCATTCAGATAACTGATCCACTTTTATGTCTTTTACTCTGCTGTTGAGTGCCTCTAGTGAATTTTTCATTTCCATTGTTGTATTCTTCAGTTCTGATCTGTTCTCTTTTATATTGTTTTTTCTTTGTAGAAGTTCTCACTCTGTTCATCTGTTCTTCTCCCCAGTTCAATGAGCATCCTTATGATCATTCATTTGTACTCTTTATCATGTAGATTGTTTGTGTCTGTTTTTCTTTAGTTTTTTCCTGAGGATTTGTCCTGTTCTTTTATTTGGAACATATTCCTTTGTACCATTCTGCCTACTTCTTGGTGCTTATTTGTATATACTAGGTAGATCAGTTATGTCTCCTCATCTTGGAAATGTGGCCTAACATAAGAGATTTCTTATGGGGCCCAGAAGTATGTTTCCCTCTTGTCATCTGTGCCAAATATTCCCAGGGTGTCCCCTGTTTGAACTGCACGTGCACTTCTGTTGTGGCAAGGTTGCTACTCCTGCAGGCATGTGAGTAGCCTGGGCTGGCCCTAGGACTCACTGGTTGTGAAGACTGGCCTCATGCAGCTGCTATGAGTATGTTAATGTGTGGGGCAATCCCCCAGCATGGGTGGCTGCATGACATGGTAGCACACAACTACTATGGATTTGCTGGTGAGCAAGTCAGGCACCTACTGTGGGTGCTTGCTAGGCCCAGGGGCACACAACTGCTGTAGGTCCCTGGTGTGGCTGACTGAATGGCCCTGCAGCACTTGGCTCCCTCAGATACATTGATTGGTGGAGCAGGCTTCTGGTAAGTCTTGCTGCATGGGGTGCAGCCTGCTCTTGGGTGGGGCAGGCCTCTGGCAAAAACTAGCTACATGGCCCTACATTGCACAGCCGCCTCAAGTTTGCTGAGGGGCAAGTTTGATGAAGGCCCCAAGTGTAGCAGTGTGCAACCATTTTAGGTGTTGGTAGGCTAGGCAGATCCTCTGTGTGGCTGTTTGCAAGACCAAGCAGCACAAGTCTGCTTCAGGCTTGTAGGTGATTTTGTCTAGTCCCTGGGTTGGGCTGCCTGCACTGCCTGGCCTCAGGTGCTCTAGTGGGCAGAGCAGACCCCTGTGGTAACAGGCTAGAGGAAGGATTCCAATGGTCTCTGCCAGCGTCTGTGTCAGCACAGCTGGACTAGGTCACAATAACAGCTGCCGCCAGTGTCTCAGTCCCTGGGGGTTGGTCCCAGCTCCCTCCTGCCTCTCTGGGATGTGCTGCCTCTGGAATGTGTTCTGAGGTTAGTAAGTGAGCCACTTTTACCAATGGACTATGCACTTTTCTATCTGGTGTTTTTGTGCTGATTTCAGGGTCAAAGTGAGTCTATATGTGGACATTTTAAGAGTAGGTTTTCCTTTCCATGAAGTTCTTTAGTTTTCTTGGGTGTATTCCTCATTGGTTTTCAAAGCCAGATATTTTGGAATCTCATCTCTTTTGTGTTGAATCTAAGGGCTGGGGTGCCTAATGTGAAGCTTGAATCCCCTGCTCCTCTGGGAAAAGCTCTGTACCTTTGAGCCTGCTCCCAACCATGAAATGCCACAGCTAGGATGTGATAGCGCTGTATCTCTGTCTCTTCCAACTCTCTCTGTGTGGTCCTTTGTTGTGGAGGTTCTTTTTATCCAGTTTGCAGATTTCTCTCAGAATAAATTGTCCCACAGATAGGTTTGTTGTGTCCATGGGAGTCCTATGCTGCCTTCTTCCAAACTTCCTTTTTGAAAAAATGTTAATATGTCTCAGTTGATCTTTTAACAATTATGGAGTCAGAAGAGGGAACTGAAGGAGACGCCTTACTGCCCTCAGGATCAATGAACTATCAAGTGAAGGTAACCTGCTGGGCCCCTTGAGCTTACTGCTTTCTCACTGCCTCTGGAGATCAGGGTAAGGCCCTTAGAATACTACCTCCCCAGGTTTTGTGTTATGAGCTTTCAGACTTTATTTGAGCATTTCTTCTTCTTGGGTGGGTCCAGAAACCAGCCAGAGTCAGACTGGGGCCAACTTAGAATCTGGACTGGGTACAGATTTGGACAGGGTCTGACTTAAATTGGACGAGTTTCAGTCTGAGTCCTCAGGTAAACATAATTTTGTTTTAAGGCTGAATAAGTAGATTAACCTTTCCAAAGATAATCTTGAATTATGGTGGCCACAGTAGAGAACATTTAACTTAGATAAGCTTATCCATTTACAAGGTGCCCTAGAGAAAAAGGGGTCTCAGTCAAGCACTCACTATAAAGGTAGAGGAAAATTACTTTTCCCCTCTACAGTTTCTGAGGACCAGGATGAGACCTCTGGGACACCCCACTCACTCCAGAGTTTGCAGACAGGATCCTGGGAAAAATGGCAGAAGCCAGAATAGGCTGAGGATTCTTATCAAAGTCATTTCCCCCAGATCTCTTTCTGTAGTGCACAGTCAGGAGAGGAAGATAAAATTTTACATTGTCACTTTATTTCCAAATTCACAGTGGCAGGAAAAAAACATTTGTAAGAATTAGGTCTTCGTGGTTTTTTTGTTTTATTTATTTATTTATTTTTATTGAGTTATTAATAGGTTACAATCTTGTGAAATTTCAATTGTGCAATAATGTTTGTCAGTCATGTTGTAGGTGCACCACTTCACCCTTGTGCCCACCCCCCACCCCACCTTTTCCCTGGTATCCACTAAACTGTTCTTGGTCCATAGTTTTAAATTCCTCATATGAGTGGAGTCATACACAGATTATCTTTCTCTCACTGGCTTATTTCACTTAACGTAATTCTCTCAAGGTCCATCCATGTTATTGCAAATGGAATGATTTTGTTCTGTTTTGCAGCTGAGTAGTATTCCATTGTATATATGTACCACATCTTCTTTATCCATTCGTCTGTTGCTGGACACTTAGGTTGCTTCCATGTCTTGG
This sequence comes from Equus asinus, assembly GCF_041296235.1. NCBI lineage: Eukaryota > Metazoa > Chordata > Mammalia > Perissodactyla > Equidae > Equus > Equus asinus. Next base: position 78,923,038 of record NC_091820.1, read on the forward strand.
CTATAATAAACAGTGCTGCAATAAACATTGGGGTGCACAGGACTTTTGGGATTGCTGACTTCAGGCTCTTTGGATAAATACCCAGTAGTGGGATGGCTGGATCGTATGGTAGTTCTATTTTTAGTTTTTTGAGGAATTTCCGTACTGTTTACCATAGTGGCTGCACCAGTTTGCATTCCCACCAGCAGTGTATGAGGGTTCCTTTTTCTCCGCAACCTCTCCAACATTTGTTGCTATTAGTTTTAGATATTTTGGTCATTCTAACGGGTGTAAGGTGATATCTTAGTGTAGTTTTGATTTGCATTTCCCTGATGATAAGCGATGATGAGCATCTTTTCATGTGCCTATTGGCCATCAGTATATCTTCTTTAGAGAAATGTTTGTTCATGTCTCCAGCCCATTTTTTGATTGGGTTGTTTGATGTTTTGTGGTTGAGTTGCAAGAGTTCTTTATATATTAAGGATATTAAGCCTTTGTCAGATATATGACTTGCAAATATTTTTTCCCAGTTAGTGGGTTGTTTTTTTGTTTCAATCCTGTTTTCATTTGCCTTGAAGAAGCTCTTTAATCTGATGAAGTCCCATTTGTTTATTCTTTCTATTGTTTCCCTTCTCTGAGAAGGCATGGTGTCCGAAAAGATCCTTTTAATACTGATGTCAAAGAGTGTACTGCCTACGTTTTCTTCCAGAAGCCTTATGGTTTCAGGTCTCACCTTTAGGTCTTTAATCTATTTTGAGTTTATTTTGGTGAATGGTGAAAAAGAATGGTCAATTTTCATTCTTTTACATGTGGCTTTCCAGTTTTCCCAGCACCATTTGTTGAAAATTCTTTTCTCCATTGTATGCCCCCAGCTCTTTTGTCAAAGATAAGCTGTCCATAGATGTGTGGTTTTATTTCTGGGCTTTCAATTCTGTTCCATTGATGTGTGCACCTGTTTTTGTGCCAGCACCATGCTGTTTTGATTACTGTAGCTTTGTAGTATGCTTTGAAGTCAGGGATTGTGATGCCTACAGCTTTGTTCTTCTGTCTCAGGATTGCTTTAGCAATTCGGGGTCTTTTGTTGCCCCATATGAATTTTAGGATTCTTTGTTCTAATTCTGTAAAGAATGTCATTGGGATTCTGATTGGGATGGCGTTGAATCTGTAGATTGCTTTAGGTAGAATGGACATTTTAACTATGTTTATTCTTCCAATCCATGTACATGGAATGTCTTTCCATCTCCTTATGTCCTCAACCAATTCTCTCAGAAAGGCCTTGTAATTTTCATTATATAGGTCCTTCACTTCCTTAGTTAAATTTACCCCAAGGTATTTTATTCTTTTTGTTGCGATTGTGAATGGTATTGTATTCTTGAGTTCTTTTTCTGTTAGTTCATTACTGGAGTATAGAAATGCTACTGATTTATGCAAATTGATTTTATACCCTGCGACTTTGCTGTAGTTGTTGATTACTTCTAACAGTTTTCCAATGGATTCTTTGGGGTTTTCTATATATAAGATCATGTCCTCTGCAAACAGTGAGAGTTTCACTTCTTCCCTCCCTATTTGGATTCCTTTTATTCCTTTTTCTTGCCTGATTGCTCTGGCCAGGACCTCCAGTACTATGTTAAATAAGAGTGGTGATAGAGGGCATCCTTGTCTCGTTCCTGTTTTCAGGGGGATGGGGTTCAGTTTTTGCCCATTGAGTATGATGTTGGCTATGGGTTTGTCATATATGGCCTTTATTATGTTGAGGTAGTTTCCTTCTATGCCCATTTTGTTCAGAGTTTTTATCATAAATGGCTGTTGGATCTTGTCAAATCACTTCTCTGCATCTATTGAGATGATCATGTGGTTTTTATTCCTCAGTTTGTTGATGTGGTGTATCACGTTGATTGATCTGTGGATGTTGAACCATCCCTGTGTCCCTGGTATGAATCCCACCTGATCCTGATGTATGATTCTTTTGATGAATTGCTGAATTCTGGTTGCCAAAATTTTGTTTAGAATTTTTGCATCTATGTTCATCAGTGATATTGGCCTGTAGTTCTCTTTTTTCGTGGTGTCCTTGTCAGGTTTTGGTATCAGTGTGATGTTGGCTTCATAGAATGTGTTAGGAAGTGTTCCATCTTCCCTAATTTTTTGGAATAGCTTGAAAAGGATAGGTATTAAATCCTCTCTGAAAGTTTGGTACAATTCCCAGGAAAGCCATCTGGTCCTGGGGTTTTATTCTTTGGGATGCTTTTGATTGCTGTTTCAATCTCTTTCCTTGTGATTGGTCTGTTCAAATTGTCTGCCTCTTCTTGAGTGAGCTTTGGGAGATTGCAGGAGTCCAAGTATTTATCCATTTCCTCTAGGTTATCCATTCTGTTGGCATATAGTTTTTTGTAGTATTCTCTTATAATCTGTTGTATTTCTGCAGAGTCTGTTGTTATTTCTCCTCGCTCATTTCTGATTTTGTTTATTTGAGTTTTCTCCCTTTTTTTCTTTGTAAGTCTGGCTAGTGGTTTGTCAATTTTATTTATCTTCTCAAAAAACCATCTCTTTGTCTCATTGATCCTTTCTACTGCCTTTTTCATTTCAATAGTATTTATTTCTGCTCTGATTTTTATTATTTCTCTCCTTCTGCTGACTTTGGGCTTCATTTGTTCTTTTTTCTCTAGTTCAGTTAGGTGTGCTTTAAGTTTGCTTATTTGGGATTTTTCTTGGTTGTTTAAGATGTGCCTGTATTGCGATGAATTTTCCTCTTAATACAGCTTTTGCTGTATCCCATATGAGTTGGTCTGGCATGCTATCATTTTCATTTGTTTCCAGGTATTTTTTATTTCTTCTTTAATTTCTTCAATGATCCATTGCTTGTTCAGTAGTGTGTTGTTTAGTCTCCACATCTTTGTGCCTTTCTCAGCTTTTTTCTTGTAATTAATTTCTAGCCTTATAACACTATGATCTGAGAAGATGCTTGTTATTATTCCAATTTTTTTAAATTTGTAGAGGCTTGCCTTGTTTCCCAACATATGGTCTATCCTAGAGAATGTTCCATGTGCACTTGAGAAGAATGTGTTTTCAGCTCCTTCAGGGTGGAGTGATCTATATAAGTCTATTAAGTCCTATTGTTTTAGTTTTTCATTCAGCTCCACTATTTCCTTGTTGATTTTCTGTCTGGATGATCTGTCCATTGATGTGAGTGGGGTGTTGAGGTCCCCTACTATTATTGTGTTGTTTTTAACATCTTCCTTTAGGTCTGTTAATAGTTGCTTTATGAATCTTGGTGCTCCTGTGTTGGGTGCATAGATATTTATAAGCGTTATTTCTTCTTGATGAAGTGTCCCTTTGATCATTATATATTGTCCCTCTGTGTCTCTCTTTACCTGTCTTATTTTGAAATCCACTTGGTCTGATATGAGAATTGCAACACCTGCCTTTTTTTCCTTGCTATTTGCTTGAAGTATTGTCCTCCACCCCTTCACCCTGGGTCTGTGTTTGTCCTTGGAGCTGAGGTGTGTTTCCTGGAGGCAACAAATTGTTGGATCTTGTTCTTTAATCCATTTTGCCACTCTGTGTCTTTTTATTGGAGAGTTCAATCCGTTCACATTGAGAGTGATTATTGATGCATGTGGACTTAATGCTGTCAGTCTGTCGCTCATTATCTTGTTTTCCTGTGTTTCTTTTCCTGTGTGCTTTAGACTACCCATTTAATACTGCAATTTCTTATGCTGGGTTTCTTAGATTTTTCCTTATCTATGATTTGTGACTCTGTTCTGTACTTTATTTTAGTGTCTACCTTGAAGTTTGTATTTAGAATCTCATGTATAATATAGTCTATTCTCTGGTGGTCTCTTACTTACTCGACCAATACTGATTTAGACCCTTTGCTCTTCCCCTCCTAAATAATTATTTTCATTTTTTATTCCAACTCGTCTTATTAATTTGTAGTTAGAGTGCTAAGATCGTCCTTGTTTTGGTAGTTTCCTTATTTTTACCCTAATGCTATAGTTGAATATTTGCTATCCTGTTCTGGTTCTATCCATCAGTCTCCCTAGTCTGTGGATTGTGTCCCCTTTCTCCCTTTTTTTTTTTTCAAGTATGAGAGCCTTCTTGAGGATTTCTTGTAATGGAGGGCTTTTAGTTACAAATTCCCTTAACTTTTGTTTGTCTGGAAAAGATTTAATTTCTCCCTCATATCTGAAGGAAATTCTTGCTGGATAGAGTATTCTTGGCTGAAGGTTTTTATCCTTTAAAGCTTTGAATATATCACTCCATTCTCTCCTAGCTTGTAGGGTTTCTGTAGAGAAATCCGCTGACAGTCTGATAGGGGCTCCTTTATAGGTTATTCTCGTTTTTTTTCTTACTTCCCTGAGTATTCTTTCCTTATCATTCCTATTTGCTAACTTTACTATTATGTGCCTTGCAGTGGGTCTTTTTACATTGACATATCTAGGAGATCTAAAACCCTCCTCTACACACATTTCTCCGTGGATCCCTAGATTTGGGAAGTTCTCTTCAATAATTTCGTTAAGCACACTTTCTGCTCCATTTTCCTTTTCCATATTCTCGGGAATTCCTATGATCCTTATGTTCTTACTCCTCGTTGAATCCATTATCTCTCGGAGATTTTCCTCATTTTTTTAAATTCTTAGTTCTCTTTCTTGCTCTGTCTGGTGCCATTCAGCCTGTCTGTCCTCGATTATGCTGATTTGCTCCTCTAGGTTGTCTACACAGGCATTCAGGGAATCTGTATTCTGTTTTACCTGGTCCATTGTGTTTTTCATCTCAAGTAATTCTGTTTGATTCTTCTTTATGATTTCAATCTCTTTTGTGAAGTAACTCCAGAACTCGGCTTGTTTCTCTCTTTCTCTCTACCTCATTGAGTTTTTTGATTATAGCTGCTCTGAATTCATTATCACTTAGTTTACCTAATTCCAAGTCCTCAGGACTTAATTCTGTGTTTTTATTGTTTTCCTTCTGGTCTGGGGCTTTTATAAATTGCTGGATGGTAGAGGAGCGGTTTTTTCTCATGGTGGTAGAATTCAGTTGCAGTTGCAGCCTGTCGCCACTAGATGGGGGTCGAGAGCGGCGTGTTAGCTCTCCACCTTGGGGCAAGATGGCTGCGCCCACTGGCTTTGTTGGGGGGAGGGGCTGTTACTCACACACGCCGGTCTGGGTTCAGCTCAGTTCTGTTCTCTGGTCTCCCAAGGCCCTTGATTTATAGGGTCCCGGTGGACGGAAGCTTCCCCTCCCATCAGCGGGTCTCCACTGAATCAGCGGCAGGAGTCCTGGATGATCCCCCGGTTGTGTGGCCCCTCCCCTGCTCCTTCCTGACCCGTGCCGCAGCAATCGCAGACTCTAGGGGAGGGAGCGATGTTCTCTCCTACCGTTCCAGCGCAACCGAGGCCGTCTGCAAGGTTTATGATCTCCGCCTTCTTGGTATTGTAGGTCTCTAACGAGCTGGCATTATGTTTATTCTCTGAAATTCAGTTCTTCCAATCTTTTGTTGTATTTTGGAGGGGAGAGAATCTCGGGTCAGCTCACCCCACCATTTTGCTCCGCCCACTCCTGTCCTTTTGTTCAAGAATTAGGTCTTTGAATTGTGACTCATGAATTTATTTTTGGGTACCTACTGGTTATGAGTCTTTTCTCTCTCAGACACAGCTGGGAGATTGCCTTTTTGTCTGTCTCATTTCGTGTCCTGAGAATCTGGATTGACAACCATCAAGTTGGAGGCTCTCAAAAATATGGCTGGACAGAAATGTGGGTTGTACCTTATTTGTGGCTAGATATGACTCAACAGAAATATGGGCTGCCAACCATTTGCAGCCAGGGTCCTACCACCTATTGCCAGCTCTCAGGAGAATTGTCTAAGTCTTTATTTTGGTTATTTTGGGGAGTGGCTCTGGATCTTAAAAGGGTAGTATGTTTTGCACCCACTTTTGTGACACCTCTTGAGCCCATGAGGTTATTCAATACTGCTGGGAATACTTACTGTTTGTCTTAGCTGAAACCTGACAAAATGTTTGAAAGGGTTACTTTTAAAAGTACCTCTATGATCAGAAATTGGTAAAAATGAAAGCTGATATTCAGAGCCTGATAAGAATTTTTTTAAGATTTTCTCCCCTAAATTAAAATAAAACTATGTACCCAGAGGGAAAGAAAAACATTCAGAAGCTGTTTTGAAAGGATTTACTAAAACATTCCAAAGATGCAGATCGAAATCTAGAACATAGGAATCTTTTGAATTCCAATGTAGTTGAAGATCTTCTCCCTGATATAAAGTAAATAGATGATAATGTAGGTGGATGGATGGGTCAGCTTCCTATCATTCAGGTTTCAGTCCAATTCTTTGAGGATTAAAAACAGCTCTGCTTATCTTCCAAATTGGCTCATTATAAGAACAGAAATGAGGCGCTAAGAAACAATTAAAAGCCCACATATTTTACCAATCCCCAAACCTTCCCTATTCATCTCACAAGGCTTACAGGTATTGTAAACCAAAATGGATCCTGAATTCTTTTATTTTCCTCAAACATCTGGCTATGACTCTCCAATAGTATGCCTCAGTTTATCTTTTAACAACGTATCTCCTAAATATGTTTGCCACTTTATACTTAACTAGACAGAAGCTAGACTGCATTTTCCAAAATTTCTTATGTCTCTTGAGGAAAAATTATGAAATTACTGATTTAACCTCCTTACTTTTTATTGGTCTGTTTAGATTTTCTCTTTCTTCATATTCAGACTTGGTAGGTTGTATATTTCTGGTAATTGATCCATTTGTTCTATGTTACCCAATATGTTAGTGTATAAGCATTCATAGTCATCTCATAATCCTTTGCATGTGAGGCATTTTTTGTAATTTTTTATTTATAATTTTGTTTATTTAGTGTTCTTTCATTTTCTCTTGATAAGTCTTGCTAAAGGTTCGCCATTTTAGTTTATCTTTCTCAAAAAAACCCACTATTAGTTTAATTGATCTTTTCTATAATTTGTCTATTGTCTATTTTATTTGTTTCTGCTTTTATCTTTATTTCATTCCTTCTGCTAAATTTGGGTTTAGTTTTTTCTTCTCCTACCATTTCTCTGAGGTGTAGAGTTAGGGTGTTCATTTGAGACATTTATTTTTTTTAATGTAGACATTTATCATTATAAACTTCCCTCTTAGCACTGCACTGCTTTTGTAGCATTTCAAAAATTTTTGTATGTTGTGTTTCCATTTTCATTTGTTTCAATATGTTTTTTGACTTCCTTCATGATTTCATGTTTGATCCATTGGTTGTTTAGGCGTTTGTTGTTTAATTTCCACATGTTTGTGAACTTCTTTTTTTTAGTTTTTCCTCCTGATACTAGTTTCTAGTTTAATACCATTGTGGTCAGAAGGATACATCATATGATTTCAAACTTCTTAAATTTGCCAAGATTTGTTTTGTGACGTCTCATATAATCTGTCCCAGAGAATGTTCCATGTGTGATTGAGAATAATTTACATTCTGCTGCAGTTGAATGCATTGTTCTCCATATATCTCTGTTAAATTCCTTTGTTGTTCTAAGGTTGGGTGCATATGTATCTACCATTGTTATATACTTTAGATTATTAATCTTTTTCTCATTATACAGTGAACTTCTTTGTCTTGTTAGTTTTCACTTAAAATCTATTTGATCTGATATAAATATAGTTATCTGTTTTCTCCTTTCCACTTTCATTTTCATGCAATATTATTTTCTGTCCAGAAAATATCTTTTCCTATCTATGTATGTCCTTAAAATTGAAGGAAATTTCTTATAGGCAGCATTTAATTTATTCTTGATTTTTTTTAATCCATTCAGCCACTCTATGCCTGTTTATTGAAGAATTTAATCTATTTGTATTTAAAGTAATTATTTGTAGGTAAGGACTTACTATTGTCCTCTTGTTCATTGTTTTCTGGCTGTAGTTCTTTCCTTCCTTTCTTCCTCTCTTGAAGTTCTCAAGAGATTTTCCAAGGATAAGGAGGTTGCATACATCAAGTCTGTGGACAAGATGGCAAAAAACTTTAACCTGAGTGTGGATGAGGATGATGTTAAGGAGCTCCTAGAGACGGCTCCTGAGAAATTGACTAATGAGGAGTGGTTGGAACTGGAACAGGAATGCATAGGTGAAGAATAGGCTAGAGAAAAGGGAACTGGAAGAGAAGTAAAAGAAGAACCCCCAAGAAAATTCACAGTGAAGTGTTTAGCAGAAGCTTTTGCAGACCTCACCAAGCTTCTTAAATGTTTAAAAACATGAACCTCATAAACTAAAGGTTTTTATTAATAGAGGGGGATTTTAAAAGTTCATTATCTGCTCACAAGCAAAACTATGATGAGAAAAAGATACAAACCAAACAAACCACCATGGACATATACCTGAAAAGAGTGACCCCTCTTCATGAAGAGGCTCAGGCAGGTACTTCAGGAGATATTCCATAAGAAATCATTGCTAACATAAGAAATGACAGCTCCATGCATGTTATTGCCCCAGCAGACCTTCCAGTGGAAGAAGATGTGGAGATGGAAGACAGTGATATTCATGATCCTGACCCTTTGTAGGCCTAGGGCAATGTGTGTGTTTGTGTGTTAATTTCAACAAAAAATTTAAAAAGAAAAATTAAATTCTAAAATACAAAAAAAGGAAAAGTAGAAAAAAATTAAAAAATAGAAAAAAGCTATGGGATAAGGATATACAGAATGAAAGTGTGTTTGTAAGCTGTACAACATGTTTGTGTTTTAAGCTGTATTATTACAAAGAGTCAAAAACTTGAAAAAATAAAAAGTTTATAAAGGATATATGTTTTAATAAGCTAAGATTAATGTTTTATTAAAGAAAGAAATATAGTTTCAAGAAACTTTAGTGTAGCCTGTGTATGGTGTTGATAAAGTCTAGAGTAGTGTACAATAACGTCCTAGGCCTTCACATTCACTCACCTCTGACTCACCCAGAGCCATGTTTAGTCCTTCAAGCTCCCTTCATGGTAAATGCCCTATACAGGTGTACTACTTTTTATCTCTTATACTGTATTTTTACTGTATAATTTCTATGTTTAGATACACAGATTCCTTGGTGTTACAACTGCCTATGGTATTCAGTACAGTAACATGTTCTACAAGTTTGTTGCTTAGGAGCAGTAGTCTACACCATATAGCCTAGGTATGTAGTAAGATATAACATCTAGGTTTGTGTAAGTACACTCTATAATGTTTGCACAATGATAAAGTAACCTAATGACACATTTATCAGAATGTATCCCTGTAATAAAGAAAGGCATAGCTATATGCTAAAAAAACTAAAGAGAAACGTGGAAAAAGCACTAAAAGAGATCAGGAAAATAATTTATGAACAAAATAAGAATATCAACAAAGATAGAAGTCATAAAAAGGAAACAATCAGAAAACTCTGGGACTTAAAAAGACAACTGAATTGAAAAATTCACTTTATAGGTTTAATAGCAGACTTGAGCAGGCAGAAGGATCACCAACTTGAACTTATGATACTTGACATTATCAAGTTTGGGGAGAAGAAAGTAAAAGAGAATGAAAAAAAGTTAACAGAGCCTAAGGGACTTCTGCAACACCATGATGCAGACAAAATAGATGCAGTCTGAGAGTCCCAGAAGGAGAAGAGAGAAAGATCCAGAGAGAATATTTGATAAAATAATGGCTTAAAATATCCCAGATGTGAGGAAATACATGATTATGCAAATCTAAGAAGGTAAATGCCAAATGTGATACACTTGAACTGATTGACACTGAAATACATTATAATCAAACTGTCAAAAAGTAAAGACAAAGATAATTTTGAAAGCAGCAAGAGAAAAGCAATTTATCACATGCAAGGAATCCCCAATAAAATTATATGTTGGTTTCTCAGCAGAAAGCTTGAAGGCCAGAAGACAGTGCTATTTCAACTGTTGAAAGAAATAAAAACATTCACCCAATAATTCTGCATCTGCCAAAAATGTCCTTCAAAGTGGGCAAGATATTAAGATATTCACAAGTAAGAAGAATGCCATTACCATTAGCCCTACCTGATAGGAAATGCTACAGTGTCCTTCAAGTTGGAATGAAAGGACACTAGACAGTTACCTGAAGCCTTTTGAAAATATAAAGTTCTCATAAAAGCTAAAAACATGGACCCATATAAAAGCAGACATTATCACAAATTTGGTTTATGGCTCTGTTTTTATTTTCAACAGTTATTTAAAAGAGAATCACATAAAAATAGTGATAAACGTATGTTAATAGGTACACAACAATAAAGATAAAATTTATAATATCAATAACACAAAATTTAGGGAAGGAAACTACAAAGGAGTAGAGATTACTATGTTGTTGAATTTAGAATCAATTCAGACTAGATTGTTATGACTATAGAATGCTGTAAGTAATCTCGATATTAACCACTAAGAAAATATCTATAGAATATACACAAAAGAAAATTTAAAAAGAATCAAAATATATCACTACAAAGAAATTAAACACAAAGCAAAGTGGTATTGGAGGAAATGAGGCACTAAAAAAGCTATAAGACACACAGCAAATGAATAACCACATGGTAAACATGATTCCTTCCCTAACAGTAATTGCTTTAAATGTAAATGTATTAGACTCACCTATCCAAAAGCACTGATGAAAGAATGAATTTTAAATGGTTGATCTCATTCTATGCTGTCTATAAGAGAACAAATTTAGATCTAAGAACACATACAGGATGAAAGTCAAATGCTGAAAAAAGAGATTCCATGGGAATGGTAACCAAATGGGAGCTGGAATGGCTATACTAAAATCTTTACATTCATATGAAATCTCAAGATATACCAAAGAGCAAAAACAATTTTGAAAAATAACAAAGTTGGTGGAATAAAACTTCCTGGTTTGAAATTTACTACAAAGCTACAATAACCAAAATAGTGTCGTACTGGAATAAAGACAGACACATAGAACAAAGCAATAAAGTGGAAATCCCAGAAAGAAACTCTTGTATAGATGGTAAAATGATTTTGGGCAAGGTTGTCAAGGTCACACAATGGGAAAAGAACAGTCATTTCAGCAAATGGTATTGTCAAAATTTAATGTCAATATACAAAAGAAAAAAGTTGGATCATTAACTTACACCATAAAGAAAAACTAACTGAAAACGGATTAAGATCTAAAGGTAACAGCTAAAACTCTAAAACTTTAGAAGAAAATATAGGGAAAAATCTACATGACATTGGATTTGGCAATGATTTCTTGTATATGACACCACGGGCAACAACAACAAAAAATAGATAAGTTGGACTTTAAGTTAAAACCTTTGTGCACCGCAGATCAATACAAACATAATAAAAAGGCAACTCAGAGAATGGGAAAAAACTATTTGCTGATCACATATATAATGACAGACTTGCTATGAACTGAGTTGTGTGCACTCAAATTTCATATGTTAAAGACTTAACTGCCAATGATTGTATTTGGAGAGACGGCAGGTGAGGAAGTGATAAATATTAAAATCATAAGATTGGGGCTATAACCCATTAGAGTTGGTGCCCTCAGAAGAACAGGAAGACGCAGCAGAGCTCCCTCTCTTTCATGTGAGGATACAGTGAGAAATGGCAGTTTGCAAGCCAGGAAGAGAGCACTCACTAGAAACAAAATTGGCTAGCACCTTGATCATGGACTTCCCTGTCTCCTGAACTTTAAAAAAATAAATGTCTGTTTTTTAAGCCACCAGTCAATGATATTTTGGAATGGCAGTGAGAGCCAATTCAGAATTCATATCAAGACTATATAAAGATCTCCTACAAACCAACAAGAAAAAAACAAACCAGCAGCGCAATTAAAAAATGAGGAAAGGATAAAGGATTGCAATACACATTTCTACAAAGAAAATATACAAATAGCCAATGAGTGCATGAGAAAGTGATTAACATCACTAATTGTGAGGGAAATACAAATCAAAACCACCATGAAATACCACTTCCCACCCATTAGGATGGCTAATATTAAAAAAAAATAACATAAAAGAACAGAATTTTGTGAGGATGTAGAGAAATGGGAACCCTTGTGCATTGCTGGTAGGAACATAAAATGGTAGAGGTCTCTGTGGAAAATAGTCTGGGGGTGCCTACAAAAGTGAAACATAGATTTACCATGTGACTCAGCAATTCCTCTTCCAGGTACGTGCCCAAAAGAATTATAATCAGATACTTGAGAGATATTTGTACACCAATGTTTATACTGACATAACTAAAATGTGTAAACAATCCAAGTATCTATAAATGCATGAATGAATAAAGAAAATGTGCTTTATACATATGATGGAATATTGTTAAACCTTAAAAAAGACTGAAATCCTGATACATGGTACAACATGGATGAACCCTGAGGCTATCATGCTATGTGAAACAAGCCAAAAACAAAAGGAGTAATATTGTATGATTCCAATGCTCCATGGTACCTAGAATAGACAAATTCATAGAGACAGAAAGTAAAACAGTGGTTGCCAGAGGCTGGGGAGAACGGGTAATGGGGAGTTATTGTTTAACAGGTAAAGAGTTTTAATTTGGGATAATGGAGATGTTCTGGAGACGGATAATGGTGATGGTTGCCCTACAATGTGAATGTACTCAATGCTGCTGAACTGTACACTTTGAAAGGGTTAAAATGCTAAATTTTATATTTTATATATTTTATCATAGTAAAAACTGTATGATTAGCTAGAAGCCATCGTTGCTGAGATCTGTGAGTGTACTAAGCCCCACTGAATTGTACCTTTTAACAAGGGAGAATTTTGTGCTATGAGATACTTATACCTCAGTAAAACTCTTACAAACAAAAGTAGAGATCCACACCCAGACACCTCATAGTAAAAATGTTACAATTCAAAAGCAAAAAGAAAATCCTGAATGCAGCAAGAGAAAACGGCATGACATGAACAAGGGAACTTCAAGAAGATTAGCAGCTGCCAATTATTTATCACAATCTTCAAATGCAGACAACTGCTCCATGAATTCTGTTCTGGGATTAGAGCTACATTTAGTAAGAGAAATGGGACGGATTGTGCTTATTCCACTTTATGCAGAACCAGAACCTCGCTATATTTTCTGAAATCTTTTTCATCTTTTGATTTAGTTTTTATCATTATGTTGAGTTATAATCCAGTTGATTGATTGACTTTTTACTTGGTTGTATCAAGTTTATGCACCAACCTGCAAAGAAATGTTTGAATTTTTATTACCATGCTAATTTCTAGCATTTCCACTGGCTTTCTTTATATTTCCCATCTGTGTGTTGAAATCTCTCTCCTGCTTATATGAGCTATCTCCTTTACTTAATATTTTTAAAGTTTGGCACCTGAGCCAACAGTTGTTGCCAATCTTCTTGGCTTTTCTTTTTTCTTCTCCCCAGAGCCCCCTCAGTACATAGTTGTATATTTTGGCTGTAAGTTCCTCGGGCTGTGTCTTGTGGGATGCCACCTCAGCGTGGCCTAATGAGCGGTGTCATGTCCAAGTCCAGGAACTGAACCTCTGAAACCCTGGGCCACTGAAGCCGAGCAAGTGAAGTTAACAACTTAGACGTGGAGATGGCCCCCTACATTTTCTAATGAAAAATGAACATATTAGTCATAATTATTTTAAATTCACTGTCTGATAAATCCAATATCTGGGTTATGTCTGAGTTTGGAACAGTTGATTGTTTTGTCTCTTTACAATGGGTTCTTTTTTCTTGCTTTTTCATATGTTTTATAAATTTTAATTGAAAATAGAAGATTTGATGTAGGATGTTAGGGTCAGATGTACAACGTGCTTACTTCTTTTTTTACTAGGTTGTTAATGTATAGTTTGTGTTGTTCCAGTCAGGACTTGAGCTGAATTTGAGTTTGGTTGTTGCTCTGACTCCAGTGAGTGCTCCAGAGGCTTCAAATAAACTTAGTCTTCTTTGTGCTTAGATTGGGGGCTGGGTTATCTGAGTATTTTTCTCAATTTTCCTGTTCCATCTTAATCTTTACAGTTTCCAGTGTGCCCGCACAGTTGAAATCTTCTCCATCTATCCCGTTGCCCCTATCCCAGTGCTAGAGTGCTATTGACTGTTACTCAGCACTTTCTGGTCTGGTGGTGAAGGGGTGTGGTCTATGGGGTCTATTCCATTGTAGTGCTTCAGCTTCATTCTCAGGGAAGCTCTGTGTCCCTGAGTCTTAGAGGTGGACTTTCTCAGTGTCCCTACCCCTCCACTATGTGTCAGTGAAACTCTGCCTTATAGCCTTGTCGGAACCTGAGGGAGAGTGTTTTCTACTCTTCCCTGGTACAGTAGTCCACTCTTAACCATGGGGGATAGGTTCCAAGATCACTAGTGGATGCCTGAAACCACAGATACTGTTTTCTCCTATACATACATACGTATGATAAATTTTACTGTATAAATGAGGCAAGGTAAGAGCCTAAGAATAAGAATTAATAATAAAATAGAACAATTATAATAATATACTGTAAAAAAGTTAGCATAAATCTTAGCATACTCAGCATACATCTTTTTTCTTATTGAGAATATTCTCATTTCAATTACAGGAACCACTTTACGGCTTCTCTTTGGTATATCTGAATTGTCAGTATCACTACTCTTGCACTTTGGCAGGTATTATTAAGTAAAATAAAGGTTACTTGACTATAAGCACTGTGATGCCAGGATGGTCAATCTGATAACCAAGACAACTACTGATTAACTAATGTGCAGTGTATCAGTGTAGATATGCTGGACAGATGATTCACATCTCAAGCAGGATAGAGCAGGAGTGCGGCATGAGGTTTCATCATGCTACTTAGAATGGTGCACAATTTTAAACTTATGAATTATTTCATAAATTTTCCATTTAATACCTTCAGACCACAGTTGACTGCAGGTAACTGAAACCACAGAAAGTGAAACCTTGGCTAAGGGACATCTAGCATATGATGAAAAAAGTTTCAAAGATACAATGTATTTTTGGTTTTGTTTTTGCCATTCCCCAGCTGCATTGTTTGTTTTCCAGTGCCCTTAGGCCATCAGGAATTGATATCCTACACTAAGTAGCTTAAGGTTTTTACTTTCAGGGGAAAGAGGTTCAGGTGGGGATTTATGCAGCAACAGACAGTTCTTTCCTCCAGACCTATGACATCCAGAGAAGCTTTATCCCATTTCCTGTCCTGTCCCTAGTCTTATCATATGCACTAAGTTAAAAGTCCATGAAGAAGAGCTTACATGTAGGCTAATGATTCTGACAAAAGCTTAATAATGCTATTCTAAGGAAGCAACTGAGATTTTCATCTAGAAAACATCCTGAGTGTGCAGTTAGGTAGAACATTTATGAGACAGAGTTAAAGAAGAAAGCGCCCTGATAATTGAATATCAGCATACTGTATTGAGTCCACAGACACTCTCACATCATGGTAATATTGAAAAGACATTCCAGTAAAGGAAAACCTGGAAAATTAAGTTCTCTGGTGAAAGAGAAATGGTATATCCAGGAACACACTATAAGGCATAGCTCTGGAAAAAGACATCATATTACAAGTGGATAACTTCTCTACCTCTAAGCCTATTTAATCCTCAGAGGAGCTATGTACTCCTATTGCTAAATGATTCAAGTAATATGACTTTCTTTATTTAGAAACAAGTCAGGCCACCTGTTCTCCAAAGGAAGATCATGTATTACAGGGAGGAACTCCTATTGAGGGATGTTCCTATCTGCCTATGTAAGGCACTACAATGTGTGAAGAAAGCAAAAGTTGTGAGCCATAGACGTGGCAATAAGGGATGAGTTTGTTTCTTGTAATCAGGAGGATATCTAAGCATTGACATACTCTTGGACCATGGCTAATGATCTTGCTTATGGCCAGGAAAAAGCCTGGAAGGGTGAGAAAGTCATTAGAGACTGTCCTAAATGTAAAAAAGAGAAAAACTGTCAGAAACCCCCTTGGGAAAAACTTCCTGAAGGGGGAAAAAAAAAGATTGGATCTTAGCTGGCCAGTGTGTTACATAGTAGCTTGGCCCATGGATCCTGTTCTTCACTTTCCTGCAGTGGAAACTGAAGCTTAAAACTATCAAGAGTTTGATATAATATATTTTGCAGTGGTTTGGACCTCATAGGATACCTAGACATTGATTGGGAGTGTCAAGAAATTCCCAATCATTTTGAGTGCATACTATTTCAATAATACATGGGCCATATATATTCAATGGCAACAACTTAAATGGTGCCTTAATCAGCACTGCTCCCAGTGGTCCAGGAGGAGGTCCAGAGTGATAAGATCTGATCTTGGTCTCAGCTATCACACCAGTCAGTGACGGCTTTCCTTGAAATATACCATCATGTTCATATTCTATGTACCAATCACTTGTACCATCACTCAAGAAGAGTTATCTGCTTTGCTAATGATGGTGTCTAATGTGTTCAGGACTATCTCCAGGTTTTTCAGAAGTCCAACCTATAGAGGTACACTTATGGGAATACTTAAGGCAGCTTAAATTATGGCACAATGTCAAGGGGATATATAGTCCTTCCTTCCCACTGATAAAATTATTAGAAATGGGATAGATTCAAAAAGACTACTATATGCTTTCCCTATGAAATGTATATTACCTGTGCTCCATGGTTGCAATAATCTGAATGTTTGTGTCCCCCAAAAATTAATGTGTTGAAATCCTAACCCCCAAATAAATGGTATTAGAAGGTGGGGGGGGACTTTGGAAAGTGATTAGGTCATCAGAGTGGAATCCTCATGAATGGGATTAGTACCTTATAAAAGGAAGTCCAGGGAACTCCCTAGCAGTCCTCCCTTCCACCAAGTGAGGTCACAATTAGAAGACACCAAATCTGCTGACACTGTAACCTTGGATTTCTCAGTCTCCAGAATTGTGAGAAATGAATGTTGGTTATAAGCCACCCAGTTTATGCTCTTTTTTGTTATAGCAGCTTAAACAGACTAAGACAACAGTAATACAGGATAAGTATCGGTAAAAAGTGGTACCATTTGATTTAAAGTTATGCTCCAAGGTGAGATAGAGCTCTGCCTTTGCAAACAATGGCATCTACTAACCACTCATGTCAATAGAAATTTGTGGTATATGGGTAAGGTAAGTTTCTGTTTAATAACAGAAGGATAGGACAATTACACTGAAAATTGAGATAAGCTTAGTGTACTAAGCATTAATTTAATCTTTCATCCATGCCCTTATTTTGGTGGGGGCAGTTCTTATACACTTAGTTGTGAAATTTAAGAAAATGAAATGTACACTAAAGACAATTCCCAGGTTGAAAAGATAGTTGTGATAAATTGACTTAAAACACACAAAATATGTGATTGCTACATAAACTTATTAGTCAGAAAATAAATAACTTGCCTTTAGATAAATTGAGAACACAATGCCTTTATCAATATCTTTGAGAAGGTATAAGTGGCAATGATAGATGGGAAACATTTTAATTAGTTAGGCAATATTAAAAGACTTGTGGAATTTTGGTAGAGGTTGACATGTTTTGTGAAAGGAATATGAATACCTTAATAGGTATAATACAGATTTTAGAGTACCAAAGGATAGGATTTATTTCAGCCTGAGTGTAAAATATTGAAATTGAAGTTTTGCTTGTCAAAGAACATATCAGAGGATATCTTAGGAAAACTGAATGTAAAAGTATTTACTCATGATCGCAGGAATGGAATGTGATTAAAAGGTGGAAGTCAGACATGAGTTGATGTAGACCTCTCTGGAAATGACCTCAATGTCTTCTCACATGACTGTTTTGAAATTGCACAGTCAAGAGCAATAGAAATGTTGGATCTTGCCTGCTGCATGGGACAGAATCTGAGCTGGAGGAAAAATGACTTAGCATGAATTACTAGGACAGTTAAAATATTACACAGAAATTGAAGGTAAAGTTTCTATACATCAAGGTAACTTGGGTGCTCTTTGACTCTTTTTATCACACTCCATCACCCATTAATACAAGTGAAAGGGCAAAAGAAGCTGTGTACTTGTATAGCTGATGAGAGTTTCAATGAGATAAAGATATTCTACCTGTTGTACTGCCAGTATCCTTCTATAAAACTAAGCCATTTAACTAATAGATTAAAGTCTTGCATTTCAAGAATCTGATTGCTAACTTAGACCCATAATAATAGCTATGGTTGTGTGGCCAGATATTAAAATTCTCACTGGATTACAGTTTCTATGGTATAACTTATCCATGGCTTTACATTCAACCTATCCATGTCTTTGCACTTATATTTAAAGTGTCTATCATCTTGTAAATAGCACATAGTGGAGCCTCGTATTTTAGTTCATTGTGACAATGGTTTTTGATGGAGAATTTTTGGTAGATTGCATTTGAAGTAATTACTCATGTTATTGGGTTTAAGCCTTCCATCTTGCTATTTGTTTTTTCAGTTCCCCTGTTGTATCTTTCCTACTTCATTTAGGTTAATAATTGTTTTTAATATTTCATTTTATTTCCTCTACTGACATTGTGGGCATAAATCTGTGTATATTTATGTTCACTCTAGATATTAAAATATGCAATCTTATCAGTCTATCTTATGTTAATATTGTACACTTCATAAATACTGTAAGAATCTTGAACAGTACATTCCCAATAACTCCATCTACTCCATAATTTCTGACATATGCATTGTTTCTACATATGATAAAAACAAGGTTGTATGCTCACTTCTCTTATTTCTGCTTTAAACTATCTGTAGTCTCCTACTTGTTTTTTCAAAACCCTTATGGAGGAATAATCCACAGAGTGTAAATTTTAGCCCTTTAAAGGGCACAATTCTGAGACTACTATGAATAATTATATTCTAATGAGTTGGACAACCTTGAAGAAATGGGCAAATTTTTAGAAACATGCAACCTACTAAGATTGAATCATGTTAAAATAGAAAGTTTGAACAGACTGATTCCTAGTAAGAAGATTGAATCAATAATCAAAAACCTCCCAACAAACCAAAGCCCAGGACCAGATGGCTTCACTGGTGAATTCTATCAAACATCCACAGTGTTAATACCCATCTTTCTCAAACTTTTCCAAAACATAGAATAGGAGGGCACTCTTCCAAACTCATTTTATGAGGTCAGCATTACCCTGATACCAAAACCAGACCAGAACACCAGAAAAAATGAAAATTGCAGGCCAATATTCCTGATAAACATAGATGCAAAAATACTCAACAAAATGTTAACAAACTAAATTCAACAATCCATTAAATTATTATAAACCATGATCAACTAAGATTTACTCCAGGGATGCAAGGAAGGTTCAATATCCATAAATCAATCAATGTGATACAACACATTAACAAAATGAAGAATAAAAGTCACATGGTCATCAATACATGCAGAAAAAGCATTTGACAAAATTTAATATTCAGTTATGATAAAAAAAACTCCCAACAAAGCGGGTATAGAGGTAACATACATCAATATGATAAAGTCCATGTATAACAAGCCTACAGCTAGCATCCTACTCAATGGTGAAAAGTTGAAAGCTTTACCTCTAACATTAGAAAAAAACACAAGGATGCCCACTCTTACCGCTTTATTCAATATAGTATTGGAAAATGTAGCCTGCACAATTAGGAAAAAGAATACAAGAAATCAAAGGCATCCAAATTGGAAAGAAATAAGTGAAAATGACACTGTTTGAAGGCGGCATGCTATTATATAGAGAAAACCCTAAAGATTCCATCAAAGAACTGTTAGAGCTAATGAGTAAATCCAGTAAAGTTACAGGATACAAAATCAATTTACAGAAATCTGCTGTTTTTCTATATACTAATAATGAACTATCAGAAATAGAATTTAAGAAAACAATCCCATTTACAACTATATCAAAAAGAGTAAAATGCCTGAGAATAAATTGAACCAATGAAGTGAGAGATCTCTATATTGAAAACTGTAAGGCATTAATGAAAGACGTTGAAGAAGACATGAACAAGTGGAAAGATATTTCGTGCTCATAGATTGGAAGAATCAACACTGTTAAAAAATCCATACTACCCAAACCAATTTACAGATTCATTGCAATCACTCTAAAAATCCCAATGGCATTTTTCACAGAAATAAAACAAATAATTTGAAAATTTCTATGGAGCCACAAATAAACCCCAAATAGCCAAAGCAGTCTTGAGGAGGGAGAGCAAAACCAGAGGTATAATGCCCCCTGATTTCTACAAAGCATAGTAATTAAAAAAGTATGATATTGGCATAAAAACAGACACACAGATCAACTGAACAGAATAGAGAGCCCAAAAATAAACTCACACATACATGGTCAATTAATTTACAACAAAGGAGCCAAGAATATACATTGGGGGAAAGAACAGGCTCTTAAATGAATGATGTTGGGTAAACTAGACAGCTGCATGCAAAAGAATGCAACTCCAAGAATATCTTGTACCATACACAAAAATGAACTCAAAATGGATTAAAGACTTGAATGTAAGGCATGAAACCATAAAACTTCTAGAAGAAAACATATGAGATAAGCTCCTTGACATTGGTATTGGTGATGACTTTCTTAATCAGATGCCAAAAGCAAAAGCCACCAATGCAAAAATAAGTAAGGGGGGCTACAGCAAACTAAAAAGCTTCTGCACAGAATAGGAAACCATAAACAAAACGAAAATACAACGTAGTGAGTAGGAGACAATATTTGCAAATCATATACCTGATAAGCAGCTGATATTCAAAATATATAAATCACTCATACAGCTCAATCACAGAAAAACAAACAGATTAAAAAAATGGGCAGGAGATACGAATGGCAGTTTTTCCAAAGAAGACGTACAGATGGCCAACAGGTACATGAAAAGATGCTTAACATCAGGAATCATCAGGGAAGTGCATATCAAAACCGCAATGAGATATCATCTCACAAGTGTTAGAATGGCTATTAGCAAAAGGACAGGAAATAAATGTTGTCAAGGATGTAGAGAGAAGACAACCCTTGTGCCTGTTACTGGGTTGTAAACTGGTGCAATCACTATGGAAAACAGTATGGAGGTTCTTCCAAAAATTAAAAATACAAGTTCTGTATGATCTACCAATTCCAATTCTGAGTCTTTATCAGAAGAAAACAAGAACACTAACTTAAAAAAAATGTGCACCCTGGGGCCATCCCAGTGGAATAGTGGTTAAGTTCACATGCTCCACTTCAATGGCCCAAGGTTCGAGGGTGCAGATCCCGGGGCAGACATACACACCACTCATGAAGCCATGCTGTGATGGCATCCCACATACAAAACAGTGGAAGATTGGCATGGATGTTAGCTCAGGGACAATCTTCCTCACAAAAAATGATATGTGTATATGTGCACCCCCATGTTCATTATAGTATTATTTACAATAGCCAAGATATGGAAAGAACCTAAGTGTCCCATGATGGATGAATGGATAAGGAAATTGCGGTATATATATTAAAGGGAATATTATCAGGCCTAGAAAAGAATGAAATCTTGCCATTTTTGACAACATGGATGAATCTTCAGGGCATTATTTAAGTGAAATAATTCAGACAGAGGAAGATACATATCATATGATCTCTCTCATATGTGGAATCTAAAAATAAAAAAATAACAACTAAGCTCATAAATACAGAGAACTCATTGGTGGTTGCAAGAGATGGGAGGTTGAAGAAATGGTGAAGGGGTAAAAAATGAATAATAATAATAATAAAGAAGCTATCAAAGAGGAGAGCTGTTATATATTCACAAAGTTGAAGGAAAAGAATGATGATGTAAAAATCTGAAGTTATTTGACTTAAAAAACTTGGCCACAAATGTCATAAATAAACAAATAAATAAATAAATAGTGACATGTGGTTGGTGGCTACCATATTGTACAACACAGCTATAAACAGTAGTGGAAATACCTGCCTTGCATGCAATCATTTTTGGCATCTCTACTTTATTTACATAGGATAAATGACTTAAGTGCAGAATTTCTGAGTCACAATGTATTGATATGAAACTACGATTGATTTGAAACAATGTCTTTGACCCACTCTTAAGTGAGTAAAGTAGGCCACAAAGAAAAGAAAAAAGTGCACAATTCAGTGGTGTTTAGTATATTCATAAAGTGGTGCAAAAATCACCACTATCTAGTGCCAGATCATTTCGTCACTCCCAAAAACAAGCCCATTAGCTGTCAGTTCCTATTCCCCTCTAATCCTAACCTTAGCCAACCAAAAATCTACTTTTTTATCTCTATAGATTTGTGATTCTTTGCATCTCATTATAAATGCAATCATGCAATATGTGGTCTTTTGTGTTTGAATTTTTTCAATTAGCCTAATGTTTTCGATGTTCATCCATCCTGTAAGATATATCAGTATATCTTTCCTTTTCATTGTCAAATATTCCATTGTGTGGATATAGCACAATTTTGATTATCCATGGGTCAACTTAAGTACATTTGGGTTGTTTGTGGTTTTTGGCTGTTCTGAATAATGCTCTCCTGAACATGCAGGTACAAGATGTTACGTGAACATTTGTGTTCAATTCTCCTGAGTACATGTGTAAGAATGAAATTGCTGGGTCTCTGTTTAACTTTTGGCAGAATTGCTGAACTGTTTATCAAGGTGAGTACATCATTTTCTATTCCCACTTGCAAGGTATAATGATTCCAACCTCGCCAAATCCTTGTCAACACTTGTTATTGCCTTTTTTATTATAGCTATTCTACTGTGTGTGAAATGATGTCTTTTATGTTATTTATTTGCATTTCTCTGATGACTACTGATGCTAAGCACATTTTCATATGCTTATTGACCATTTTCATATCATCTTGGGTGAAATGTCTATGCAAATAATTTTCACAGAATATAATAGAGTTATTTGTCTTGTGTGATGTTTGGTTGTAAGAGTTCTTCATATATTCTAGATACAACCCCTCACCACGTAGCTCATTTGCAAATATTTTCTCCCAATTCACTTTTTTATTATTGAGGTATAATTGACATATAACATTACAGTAGTTTTAGGCATACAACATAATAATTCAATATTTGTATATGTTGCAAAGTGATCACTACCATAAGTCAAGTCAACATCATCACTTAAATAGATTTTTTTCTTTTGATAAGAAATTTTCAGATTTACTCTCTAACCAGCTTTCAAATGTGCAATTCAGTATTATTAACTATAGTCACCATGTTGTACATTATGCCGCCATTACTTGTTTATTTTGTAACTGGAAGCTTGTACCTTTTGACCCCCACTATCCATTTCTCCTACCTCCCAGCCCCCTGCCTCTGGCAGCCACCAATCAGTCCTATGCATCTGTGAGCTTCAATTTTCTGTTTTTGTTTATTTAGATTCAACTTATAAAAGAGGTCATACATCATTTGTCTGTCTTTGTCTAAATTACGTCTCTTACATGATGCCCTTCAAGTTCATCCGTGTTGCCACAAATGTCAAGATTGCATTCTTTTTTATGGCCGAATACTATTCAAGTGTATATATATATTCCATAATTTCTCTATCCACTCATCCATCGATGGACACTTAGGTTGTTTCCATATCTTAACTATTGTAAACAATGCTGCAATGAACATGGGGTGCATATATATTTTGAGTTAGTGTTTCTGTTTTCTTCAGATAAATATCCAGAAGTGGAATTGCTAGATCACATGGCAGTTTTATTTTTTTTAATTTTTTGAGGAAACTCCATACCATTTTCCAGAATGGCTGCACCAATTTACATTCCCACCAACAGTGAGTAAGTGTTCTTTTCTCCGCATCCTCACCAACACTTGATATTACTCATGATTTTGATAATAGCCTTTCTAGAAAGTGTGAGATGATATCTCATGTGGTTTTGATTTGAATTTCCCTAATGATTAGCGGTGTTGAGTATCTTTTCATGTACCTGTTGGCCATCTGTATGTGTTATTTGGAAAAATATGTATTCAGATCTTCTTGGTAGTTTTTAATCAGATTGTTTATGTTTTTGCTACTGAGTTGTAGGAGTTCTTTATATATTTTGGATATCAGTTCCTTATCAGATACATGATTTGAAAATATTGTCCTCCATTCAGTAGCAAGCAAAAGAAAATAAAATTATTTTCATTTTTTATGGTCTCCTTTGTTGTGCAAAAGCTTTTCAGTTTAATGTAATCCCACTTGTTTATTATTCATTTTTTGTTGACATATTTGCTTTCTTTTTTTAAAATTTTGATTTTATTTTGAGGAAGATTTGCCCTGAGCTAACATCTGCCACCAATCCTCCTCTTTTTTTCTGAAGGAGGACTGGCCCTGAGCTAACATCCATGCCCATCTTCCTCTACTTTATATATGGGACGCCTACCACAGCATGCCTTCACAAGCAGTGGTTATATATGCCCCTGGGATCCAAACCAGCCAACCCTGGGCCACTGAAGTGGAATGTCCAAAATTAAATGCTGTGCCACCGGGCTGGCATCAACCAATTTACTTTCTTGTTGGTACACTTTAAAACACAAAATATTTAATTTTTATGTGTCAGGTTTATCTATTTTTGTTTATTTCTTATGCTTTTTGTATCATACATAACTAACTGTGACCTATTCAAAGGTTCCCAAGATTAACACGTTTTACAATAATTTTGTAGTTTTTGATGTCCTCATTAAGTCTTTGATTCTTTTTTGATTGAACTCTGGTGTAGGCTGTGAGGTAGAATTCTAACTGCATTCCTTTGTATGTGGATATTAAGTTTTCCCAGCACCATTTCTTGCAAACACTATTCATTCCCCAATGAATTATCTTGGCACTCTTATCTAATATCAGTTGACTATGTATGAGTGAATTCCTTTCACTTTTTTCTATTGCTTTTCTATTCTCTATTTTGGTACTTTCCACTCCGGTCATTATTATGGCCTTCATTCTGCTATCTGCTACCCTGAGTTCAGTTTCCACTTTTTTTCTTGTTTCTTATAGTGGAAATTTAAAGGATTTGTTTGAGATCTTTTAGTATAGACATTATAGCTATAAATTTCCCTCTAAGTGCTGCTTTAGCTGCATTCTCTGAGTTGTGGTATGTTGTGCTTTTATTTTCATTAATCTCAAAGCATTTTCCTGGAGAATATTCCATGTGCACTTGACAGGAATGTGTATTCTGATGCTGCTCAGTGGAGGTCTTCATAGAGGTCTGTTCAGTCCAGTTGGTTTAGAGTTTTCTTCATATCTTCTATTCTGTTGTGGATCCTCTGCCTAGATTTTTAATCCATCATTCGAAGTTTGGCATAGAATTTTCCATACTTATTGTTGAATTGTCTGTTTCTCTCTTCAAGACTATCGTTTACTGCTTCATGTATTTAGGGACTCTATTGTTAGGTGCTTATGAGTCGAGAAGTCATATGGTTTCCTCATATATGGGCTCTTTTCTATAAAATGTCCTTCTTTGTCTCCAGTAACAATTTTTTTTCTTAAAGTGTTTTTTTCTGATATTATAACCACTCTAAATTTCTTGAAGTCATTTTTGTGGTATATCTTTTTCTATGCTTTACTTTCACACTGGGTATGTCTTTGAATCTAAAGTGTGTCTCTCTCTGAAACAACATATTGTTAGATAATGTTTACTTGTATCCATTTCACTAGCATCTCCCTTTTGATTGAAATGTTGAGTCTCTTGGCATTTAATATCGTTTTTATTAAGGTAGGATTTAAATCTGCAAAATTGCTATTTGTGTTTATCTTATGTCTATTTTGTTTCTCTATTCCTCCATTATTGCCTGCTTTTCTGTTTAATGGATATTTTGTAGAATGCAATATTAATTCCATTTTCTCCATGTATTTTTTAAAATATTTTCTTTGTTCTTGCCTCCAAGGACTGCAAAGATTATCGTAAGTTAATACACGATAGTTAAGATTCATACCAAACTAATTTTAATATTATACAAAAATTTGGATCTGATATAGCTCTTTTCCATCCCTATCCACTGTAACATTGTTTTTTCCAAAATGTTATCTTTGTCTATAAGACCTTTAAAAAAAGTTGTGATTAATCTTTTATTTAGCTGTCTTTTCAATGTTATGGAAGAAGCAAAGGAGTTAGAGACAAAATTAAATTTTTACTGTATTTTATTATTCCCTATGTAGTTAATCTTACTGGTGCACTTTATTTCTTTATGTGGATTTTTATTAATCTCTAGTGTACATTTCATATGAAAGGGCTCCTTTTAATATTACTTGTGGGTTAGGCTTCCTAGCTGCATGTTCTATTTTTATTCACAGAGAAATGTCTTAATTTCTTCTCAGATTTGGAATAGTTTTTCTTGATATACATTTCTTTGTTGATAGATTTCTTTTGTCCAGCACTTTGATTATATCATTGTACTGCCTTCTGTCCTCATTGATTTTTGGTGAGCAATGTTCTTAATCTTATCAGTGATCTCTTACACGTGATAAGTTGCTTTTTTCTTGTTACATTCAAGATTTCTCTTAGATCTTTACTTTGACAGTTTGACTATGATGTATGTAGGTGTGGATCTCTTTGAGTTTATGCTTTTAAAATTTGTTGAACTTCTTGCAACTACACATTACAGTTTTTCATCAAACTGTTATGTTTTTGACCATAATTTCTTCAAACATTTCTTCTACAACTTTTTCTCTTTCATCTCCTTCTGGAACTCCTCTTTTTCATATGTCATTATATTGATGGTGTCCCATGTGTCTCTGAGACTATCTTTCCTCATTCTTTCATTCTGTTTTTTATTTAGACTTAGTCTTCTTCGCAACTCCAGAATTTCTATCAAGTTATTTTGTTATAATTTATATCTCTATTGATAACGTTCATTTGATGAGACATTGTTGTCATACTTTCCTTTAATTATTCACATCTGGTCTCCATTGGTTCTTTGTTTTTTAGTTGCTGAGTGATAATGATTATAAAATATAATATATAATTATAGTTGCTGATTTAAACTCTTTGTCTAGTAAGGCAAACGTCTGCACTTCCTCAGAGTCACTTTATATTGACTATTTTATTTTCTTTGTATAGGTCTTACTTTCCTGTTTCTTTGCATGTGTCATGATTTTGTTGAAAACTGGACATTTGAAGTAACATAATGTGACACTTATGGAAATCAGATTCTATTCCTTCCAAGGTTTGTTGTTGTTGCTGTTGTTGTTGTTCTTCTGAGTGGGCAAAAGAAGATACAACTCTATAGAAGAAAATGGACAAAAGCTATGAAGTGATAATTTATTTTTCTGCTCATTAGTGGACAGAATAATATTGATATCTTTAAGTTCAAAGTAGTCAATTTCTCTATATTACTCAGCACTAGTGATATTCCAGCATTACACCGTGAGTACTCAGTTCCAGATAGGCAGCTTTAGTTATACTCCCTAATCATTCTTAATTTAAAGTTGCAAGACGATCTTAAAAAAGACCTATGATCCATTTTTATCCAGTATCAAAGAAAGGTC
This sequence comes from Equus asinus, assembly GCF_041296235.1. Taxonomy (NCBI): domain Eukaryota; kingdom Metazoa; phylum Chordata; class Mammalia; order Perissodactyla; family Equidae; genus Equus; species Equus asinus. Next base: position 78,950,445 of record NC_091820.1, read on the forward strand.
CAAGAAGCAAGAATACAAGTTATTAGAACTCTCTTACTTGTAATCATACAGGTCAATAGACTGATGATAGCAGTAGGAGGGGTGTCCTTATCAATAAAATGATATCAACAGGATGTCCTTGATTTCACATAGCTAGTGGTAAACAATCCCAGAATTTAAAGACTCCTGAGGAATTGATTCTTGGAAGATGATATGTAAACTATCTAACTACCTGAGTATAAAATGCAGATGATTTATAACCTAAAATGCTCTGGGCTGTGTGAGGTCACTGTAAGCCATACTTGCAGCACTTATATTTGAACTTAGGCCTAAGAACACATGTCTATTATTGGAAAGAAGTGTCTCCTGAATTTATCTCAATGTCCCAGACTTCTTTTTGTTTGGTTGGGCTTGTTGATTGCTTGTATCCTTGAAACTACTAGTAAAGCTTCATAGTGCATAGACTTGCCCTATTCAAGAGAGATTGGTTTGGCAGTGCTATCCTGTGAGTTATCTCAAGGACCAGGAAGGGAAGCAAAAGGACAAATTTTGAATTAATTTTGCTTGTCCACTATCTCTTGAGTGGAAAGTAATCAATGACTTACAATGTGAACTTCAAAGTTATCTCACAAGTTATGCTTGCAGTTCTCGCTTGGTCCTTGATGAAACATGTTCAAAAATAAAGGAAGAGCAGAATTATTGGTTTTCTTAAAGTCCTTTGGGACTCAGGATGCAGGAGTATCAGCATCATCACCGGTTCAGGAAATGGTTAGCTGTGATTCTCCAGATAAAACAAGTTGGAAATAGAATGAATTCTTTCTGGAGATTTAACTCCTCTAAGCTTTGCCTCAACATGTGACAATGGAAAAAGTCATAGAACTAAATATACCCGCTCAGAGGAGAGAGTGAAGGCTATATCACTAAACTCAGACTATAATCCTATGGTGTGAGGGGCCAGAGATGTTGGGCTCAAAGGCAAGAAGAAAGTTTGTATGAGGAAAGTTGCTCAAATTAGCCTTGGGCTACCACCACTGCAAGTGGATGAACTGAACCAGAAGCAAAATAATGCCTCAATAACAATTTCAGAGGGAGTACACAATTTGCTAAGGTAAATTTTTTTCCTCACAGTGTCGTGGTTTTATAATAGCAAAGTTATTATCACACTTAATCATGGAAAAGCTAGAACCAAGATTTTCTCCTTCTACTTTCTGTCAATTAGGTCTTACTGAGCATCTGTTATAGACATGGGCATTATTAACTATTAATCTTGGAAAACAATATAGGATTTCACTCATGCTTTCTTCTAGAACTTTCCTATTTGATTCTATGTTCTACTTAAAGTTTCTACAATCATTTGGAATAAGGAAAAGATTGTTTTATCTTTTTCCATATGACTTTTCACACATCCACGCTATAATGGGTTGAATGGTAACTCCCTCCCCCAATAAGATATGCTGTTGTCCTCACCCCTGGAATTTGTGAATAAGATCTTATTTTGGAGAAAAGTCTTTGCAGATATAATGGAGGATCTCAAGAATAATCCTCAATTGCCTGAGTGTGCCCTAAATTGAATGACCTGTGTCTTTATAAGAATAAAGGAAATGCGAGACAGACACATACAGGGCAAAGGGGATGTGAAGATGGAGACAGAGATCGGATTGATGGGTCTAAAAGCCACGAAATAAGAAGGATTGTCAACCATCACCAAAAGCTGGACAAAGCAAGGAATAGCTAGCCTCCTAGAGCCTTTTGAGGGAATATAGGCTTCTCAACACATTGATTTCAGTCTTCAAGCTCTGAAACTGTGAGAGATAAATTTCTTTTATTTTAGGCCACCAAGTTTGTGGTACTCTTTTACAGTAGCCCTAGCAAACCAATACATAAGCCCTCACTATTTAAGACACTCTTTATTCTTTTTCATATTCTCAATTCCTATGTCCTATTGATTCTGCTTCGAGGTTGTATATTCTTTTGCCTTGGCTTATCAATTTATATGGTAAAAACACCACAATATTTTAATAATTGAGGCTTTCTAATTAGTGTTTATATCTTGTAGGTCTGTGGCTTCCTGAATATTTTCCTTTAGCAGGGTTTTCTTAGCTAATCATGTCTTTACTTTCAAAATTTATAATCAACTTGTCAAGACACAGAAAAAAAGAAATTATAGTGTTTTTATTAAGATTGCATTAAACGTATAATGTATAGTTTCTTCCTCTTTTTTCAAATCGCCTTTGATATTTTTCAAGTCTTTTCTAACCTTAAGTGTATAAGTTTTGAGCATTTCTTGTTAAGTTTATTCCTAAGTATTTTACTTGCCAGTATTTATTTATTACCAATGAGGTTTACTATCCAATACATTGACTACTTTATATGGCTTCTAATAAAAAGCCATTGACATTTGTATTTTGATTTTATATTCTGCTCACCTGTAAAATTATTGTGTTGTGTATCATAGCTTTTCCATTGACTATTTGGTGTTTTCATATATGCATTCATATCACCTGCCAAGACAGATGCTTTACTATCTCTCTTTCCAGTTCTTAGCTACAAATTGCTTTCACATTTGTATTTACTTTGGCTAAAGCTGCAATACAACACAATCTTAAAGGTTATTGTAGATAGTGGTTACTTTTTTAGTCCCAATTTTAGCAGGAATACCTCTGGTGGTACAATCATCCTTTGTATAGTATGTCAGTACAAGTGTGCATGTGCAATGCTAGGAAATGAACCACCAGTTACTATTCAGTGAATGTATTTATCAAATAAGAATAGGTGTTTAAATTGTAAAATGACTTACTTTAATCTATAGATATTACATGATATTTCTCTTTATCACTTATCTCTATCAATATGATAAATTATGTCAATGGTTTTCCTAATTTTCAAACACAAATATTCTTTGAATAAATACCTTATTTGGTCAAGAAAATTTAATACTGTTGGAATTTGCGAGTATTTTATTTTAAATATAGCATCAATGTTCATAAATAAGACTGGTCTCCAGATTTTTCATGCAATTTCGGGTGGTATTCTGCTTTAATATCATACTACTTCTATAGAGAATTTTGAAGATTTCCCTCTTTTTCTTTGCTGTGAAATAGTTTAATCAGATTTAATTGAATTTAAGCCAAAATCTCAGTGGCTTGACACAATTGATTTCTATAACTAAAGTGAAAGAAAGTGCAAATACACAAAATTATAAATGATGACAATCATCAGAAGAGTGGGAATTTTGAAAAATTAAATGAATCATAATAAACAACCTCAAAAATAATTTGAAAATATAAATAAATTTGGAAATAATTAGAAAAATAATGTTAGGAAAAAACCCATATCAATAGACCAAATGAGCATGAGAGAGAAAACACAGAACTTCCCCAAAAGAATGTACATGACCTTGATGGATTCAGAGAGTGCATTCTATGAATGCCTAGAGAGTAAACAATCTGATTCCACCTAACTTATTTCAGAGCATAGAAAAAGAGAAAGAAACTTCCGAATTTAAGTTTCATGTTTATTGAATCTTTCAGGTTTTATTTTTCTTTGTAAATTTTATAATGGGAGAAGATTTTTTTGAATTTGTGTTTATCCCTATAATGTTGATTTTGTTCTTATTGTTATTGTCTTTATACAATCTACTCCTGAAACATCTTAATGTTCCATTTAATCTCATTGCAGAGACTCTGATGGTTTTGTTGAATAACATAGCTAAACATAATTCAAAATGAAATACAGAATAGGGAATTATTTTTGTAGCCTTGGAGTAAATTTAATTAATGCATTGGTCTAAATATTGTCCAATAATGATGAACTCTCAATTGTAATCCAGCGTTTCTAGTGAGCAATGGTTAATACTGAGGATAGGGCTCATGAGGGTCAAACAGAAATAACTACTATGCTGCTAGCAACATTTCTCAAGCACAGATGATCATATCTCAGATTCACCTGAAGCATAATAATTAAGCTTAATGGGTTAGGACAATAAGCTAGGTAACATGCCTATAATCATGAAAGACATTGACTCAGTGGCATAAAATCAATATTATGCTAAAATAATTCCCTGCAGGTCAAGTTGCTGGTAAAGGTGTGGACCATCGGAAACTCATATACTTCTTGTGGAAGTGAAGAAACGTCGGTAATGCTTAGTTATGTTGAATGCATATATTTGAACTCAGAAGTGTGTGTGCACTACCTTCACCCAAGCATCCTTCCTCCCCAAACCGCTATCCAGCCCCACTTCTGCAGGAAGTGCAACCTGGCATGATGAAGTAGGTGATGGTATGAGAATTTGCATATTATCTTGTAAATCCTCTAATTCTAAATGCTATAATAAAAACAAAACAAAATTAAGAGATATTAAATGCTAGATTACATTAGGCTTTTGTTTGTGTGTTTTGGAAAGGCATTGTGCAGGTAGAGGGAAACCTGAGATGATTTAAAAGAAAGTGAGCCACTCCTTAAGATCTGGTCAAAATCATTGATACTAAACATCTGTCTCCATATTCCCTCTTTTGCTACCCCTCACATCCCATACAAGATGTTTCTAAGATAAATTCATCTAACTATTGCTGCATCAGACCCAGAGAGAAAGCATTTGTATGCTCAAAGTTTACTGGAGAATAATCTTGAGATGAACACCTATTGTGAAATGAACACAACATAATTGGGTAGATGGAGTTTAGTTCTGATGCATTCAGAGCAAAGAACTCACCTGACTTCATGGTGAGCTCTAGATTTGAGATGATCATGGAGAATTGTCTTGAAAGTTGGAAAGGAAGCTGGGTTGACTAGTCATTGGGTAGAGGCTGCCCCTGGGAAGGACACATGACCTTGGTCGAGGTGGTTAACTTCAGATGAGGAAAATGCTGGGGGTGGGTAAATGTAGATGCCAGACACTGGCTGTTTACATCAGCATCAGAGTGAGTAGTGAGTGCTTAATTTTGCAGGGTTGATCTTATTGGTGACCCACATCATCTACTAAAATAACACTTGTCACCATCACCTTAAGATTTTACCCAACCTGGGAGATTACTGGAAAGAAGATGAAAACACAGTCTGTTTTGGGTTTGACATTTCTTTCCTAAAGTAGTCTTCTGAAGGCTATGTCTAGGAAGAAAAAAATTATGGGAGTCTCAATACCCAAATTGGCAGTTAGAAACATAGTCTGAAAAACCAAAGCAATTCTAGGTAATTTGATATTCTTTACATTCCATGGTCTTTTTTTATCTCCTCTAACATCACTGCCATGTTACTTTTGGTATGCAATTACTCCAAAACAACACTCAGCACCTAATGATGCTGTCCAAAGTCTATTTTTATCACTATTCTGTAAGCCATGTTAGATGAACATTTTGACTGTTGTCAAAGAAATTGGTGTCACTCTACAAACGAGAAGATTGGAAGTAATGCAAATAACAACACATGAAAAAAGAGTAAAAATAGCACATTTGGTTTTACTTTTTGCAAAGTCAAAATTTACGCCTTGGGAGGAGGACACAGATGTAAACTCCTTGCCATATTGTTGACTTCTCATAATGAAAGATAAGTGAATAATGGAATGCTAAGAAGACCATGAAATTTAGGAAGTATGTGGTATTTGTTTAATATTTTAATGAGCTACATTTAAAACGATGGAAACTCTGTTCCATACAAGAAATATTAGAAATATGTTCTGAGTGGAAATTAGATACTACTTTAGTAACTACTGCACACATACATAACTGAGCACCTTATCTTTATAATAACATATTCTGGGGAATTTAAAGAGGAATGTATTGGAGACAACAGTGTAAGAAATGTGAAGGGAAACACATGTCTACTGGGAACTGATTCATGATTTTATGAATTGTCTTTTCATGGAATCCAGTAATGTGTCCATCACCACGGTGGTTTAGTGGGATTTGCTTAGTAACAGTTTTTTCAAATTTATGCACCAGTTTCATTATTGTATCCGGGCAGCGGTGGCGTTATTTTCATATCCAGTGATGGTGATTGGGTCTTGTATCTCATTGCTCCTTTACTTGGAAAATGAATAGCAGCATCATGCTTTGAGCAAATAGGAGTAAGAACTAGTCCTTTTTGACCAATGACCTTAGGGTGATGTTTGGGGTCTACTGTGAACTTGAGTTTAAAATTTGTTAATGCTAGATCTATTTCATTTTGTAAAGCCTTGACTCCTACTCATAAGCTGGGCTTGGTTTATTCTACATTGGCAGCAAGGCCAGTGATAAAAAGGATATCAGATACCAATCCGGGTGCTGATATATGTATATTAACTTCTAACTCATCCATTTTCTTTCATATCTCTCTTCCTGTCTGACCAATGATTTAATGGTGAGGGTCAAAGGGCATCTCTAGTGCAGCAGTGACAGGAATTAAAGCTTCAAGGGCTTCCATGGCTGCTGCACACTCTTCCTTTTGGCCAGAAATAAGTATGATGTCACATTTCCTTGGGGAAATAGAAGCAGCTTCTGTAGTGCTCTTTTCCCTAACTTCTTCTGCATTTTGCTGAACAGTTGGATTTATATTAGTAACTGAGTTCTTCTCTTTATCTGGGAATTAGATTTGGACATAATAATCTGTAATAATTTGTTGGATTAGAGAACACATTTGTACCATGATAAAATGATGGAACTTCTGGGGAATAACAGATTCTGTTGTGACTTGACTATCCAAGTCCTCAGAAATCTCATGAATATGCTTCTTGGCTGCTTCCACAAAAGGCTTTGCTCCTTTGATTGTGACTTTGTTTCTCTGTTTTCCTGACTATGAATAGTTAATACTAACACCACCACACTCATCAGTCATCTGCTGAAAAATCGGGCCTCTTCTCTTGAAAAAATGGTGGTGGTAAACAGGATTTATCAGTATGTCCTCCTCTACAATGTTATCTAGATTTGTAATTAGTGCCACTAGTCCCTTTTGTGCATCTTTGACAGCCTTCTCTGTTCCTTTAATAGTTAACAATTCTTGATCCTTGTCCTCAGGGATAGGGAAAATGATGTGCGCTCCAGTCTCATTACAGACTTTGGAAACATTGCCACCATTTTTATTCATGAGGAATTTGTGATACTGTGGTTTGACGTGGAGAATTACAGTATGACTCTTGGTTTGCTCTTCTTCTGCTAGTTGTAGCAGTGTTGTCTTGGCCTTTTCAACACTTTGGGCAGGGCCCCTAATAATGACTCTTCGAAGGCCTGAGTCCATTTTTGGAAAGTGGATGTGGATCCTTCCACATTCTTGCATGATTGTACCAATCAAACAGTCTTTAGAATTGGTAAGAGACTTGTGTAGATTGGAAGGAATAGAAATTTCTACCTCTGGACTATTGGTTATATGTTTCTGAGTTGGAAGAATCCAGTTAGAAGCTACTTCACAGTTTGCAGGTTTTCCACTGATGACAATATCTTCTGAGTAGCCACTTGCCGATGGAGGATTACTTTTGGTGTTGCTTGCTGCACAGATTTTTTTTATGTTTGCACCTCCTCTTCCATTGACATTTCTGTGAGGCTTTTTAAAGTTGGGAATAGTTACGGAATAGCTACTCTCTACAATGCCTGTCACCACATTCTCCAAATATTGTGTGCATTTTTCTATTTCATGTTTTGGCCCTCTAAGTTGGACTGTGTCACTTTTTTGTGCTAGGTCAGGAAAATGAATCATCACCTCAGGGAATTTCTTCTGGATGTCATGGATCCGTTCACCTTTCCACCCAATGATTGTGGAGTGAATCCTTGCTGAATTATTAAGTCGTTGCTGTGCTCGTTTTCTAAATGACCAGCAAGTTCTAGAAGTTCTCTCTTGGCTTGTTGGACACCCTCAGATTCCCCCTCAATTCTAATCAAGTTATTCTTTTCATTTTTATAAGATTAGCACAGAAACTTTATTCCTCTCTTTAATTTGCTTTACGATAGCACCATTCTTCCCTATCAAATGTTTCTGAAACTTTTAGTCAACATTGATTTCTGCATAATCCATCCTGTTAATTGTATCTTTGCCTATGACCTCAATTTGTTCTTGTACATAATTTAAATCTTCTTTTTGTCCTTTTATTGTTATTTTATCTCCTTCAATAAATTCGATGTGAACTTGTGGCACGCTCTGGGTGATTTTGGATATATTACAACCTTTCTTACCAATGATAAATCTGTAAAGCCAGGAAGGTACAAAGATAGAGGAAACAGTGTAAACCTTGGTTTTCAAACTAGCTTTGGCAAATGCCTTCCTTAAGCTTCCAGGCTCACCTTGCTCTGTCACAGAATCTGACATGCTCTCTAAGGGTAAGATCTCTATTGAAATTCCAGTGCTTTCCAAGTTCACCTGGACAGAATTTCTCTTGGGATCTATGGTACCCTTGTGATGAAATTTCATCTCCACATCTATGAGTGTAGTTTTCTTTTTAATACTCTCAAAAGTCTCCTTTACACAAGCCTGAGCCTGACTAAGCTGTTGCTTTTTTTCAGTAAAGCCCACTTGTGTCTGATTGACACTAGGTGGCAGAAAATGGATGTGTGACTCTGTTTCTGGTATAATTTTGTCAAAAGTTTTATTGGATGGTCCAGGAGTGGAAGGAAAAAATGCTTTTTTGCACATCTAACTTCTCTACAGCACACTTGACTTGATCAGTATACATACCTAAGACTTCATGTAAATCCTTCTTCATGACCTCTTTGGTGCCAACAGTCTTAATCCAGTTGTTGTGATTATCTGGGCCTAAGTTCTGTATGTTGGTTGCATCTTTTTCTTCCAAGTCTTGTATTTCTCCTCCAGTCCTGCCTATAACAAAGCAAGGATGTTCTTTTGGAACGGAGATTGTAGTTAAAACTCTATCCTGAAACCATGCAAAAATCTCCTTCTGAGCTTTCATGACAGTGTCTGGTTCACCAGAGGCTATAATGCAGAGGCCCTGGTCTTTGATAAAAATTAACTCTAAGTTGGCATTAGTCTTTTGCATGATATCTAGGTAAAGTTTTCCTTGTCTATCTTCACCAACCTGGTGACATACTGTTTCTCCTCCAGAGGCACTTGAAAGACTTGAGTGGTGACTGAGGTTGTGATAGGCTGGCTATTAATTCTGAAGAATTCAGCAGGTTCCTGAGCATTTTCCAACCAATTTGTTTCCTCTAGGAGTTGACTGAATTTATCTTTGTACATTGCAGCGCTCTTCTGAATTTAAAGCAGTAACATAATTGCCTTTTTGAATGGACCTACTTTGGTGCTCAGTTAAATTTTTTTTGGAACTCATTGTTGATTTTCAAATACATACAATTTAGATATGTTGCAGCTAAATGGTCAGAAGCCAGAAAAGTCTACTTGTAGCTGCCTTTTTTCATATTACTGTATGTGAAAAATAAACATTTTAAAGATGTAATTCCTTCCAAGTTCATCCCTAAACTCAAGTCAATAAAAAATAAAATCCTAGTATTTACACAATTTGGCAAAAATGCCCAAGTCTTATCTATTTTACTCTGATGAAAGTACTGAGATAAGTCTTAATTTATAGAGATTTAGAAGAAACATCCACCATTTTTCTAAAGGACAGGAGGATATCCTTGGATTAGTCTTATCAGAGTCATCAACAACCCTCATTTTGTCTAAGTGAATGTCATCATTTTTTGACACTTAATGCTATTAACTTCATACTACTTTTGGAAAAAGATAATTCTCTAATCTTTAATGATAACACATTTTCCATGGTTCCCTATTTTTCTTAACAGCTTTATAGAAGAATAATTTATATACTGTAAAATTCACCCACTTATGCATATAATTTAATGATTTTTAGTTCATTTACAGTGTGGTGGAACCCTTACATCAACCCACTTTTAGAACATTTCCATCCCCCCAACAAGATGCTTCATGCTCATTTGCACATAACACTGTTTCCACACAAACATCCAGGCAAACACTAATTCATTCATTTTTCTCTATATTCTTGCCTTTTCTAGACATTTTATAAAAATGCTCTTATATAGTACGTGGGACCTGCTTCACCTTGATTCTTTGCCCTAACATTATGTTTTTGAGGTGCACAAACGTTACTGATTGTATCAGTAATATATTCCTTTTTATTGATGGATAATGTTTCAGATATATTTACTTTTATCTTAATAACTATTCTGACTCCATCTCATTCCTGGCTCCAAAATCTCCAGTGGGATTCTCCATATTGAAATGTTATAGGGTGCTCTTTTGGACTCATTTCTTTGTCTATATTTTTCCATATGTGATGTAATTTAGATTCAAATCATTGAATATCTTTGGTAGGCTGATGCTTCTCAAATATAATACCCCAACCATGACTTACAATGTTTATAGGCACAAGCCTTCTCCATATCACCACTGGAATATCTAATAGTCCTTTCAAACTTAATACATCAAGGGAACTCTTGATTTTATTCTGTTTTTCTACTTTTGGAATATTCTGAAACTTGGAAAATGGTACCTGACTTTCCTCCTTTTGCTCAGGCCAAGTATGTGGTGTCATCTTTGACTTCTAATTTTCTCTCACATTACACATGCACAGTAATAACATTCTTGTTAATCTAAGTCTGACCTTTTCTCATAATTTTAAACCTATATTCCTAGTCTAAGTCAGCATGTCAGTACTGTGACAAGCATTAAAATGCTATACCACTCCTAGTTTTGTCCACTTGTGGCCTATTCTCCACAAAGCATCCAAATAACAGGTGATGTCAGCATCATGGTGGCATAAGACAGTCCTCTTTTTTGTCTCCCTTTTTTAACAATAAATTGGATATCTACCTATGAACAAGAGCACCATTTTTGGAGTTTTGAGATCCAGCACAATACACCAAAACACTCAGGAGGAGTCTCGCCTGTCTGTGCATCTGGTAAGAGGTGGACAGACCTCAGTATGGGCTGTGGAACTAGCAGAGTCACAAACCTCCACCAACCCCCCTTGCCACAGTCAGGAAAAAACCTGGAGAGTGCTGACTTGGGCAGATAACCATGAACGAAAGAGAATTTCCAGATGTTCATGCTTTCCAAGTAGGAGATTCCAACACCGCAGTGGAGAAAAAAAAATATGTGTTTTGTCACAGTGGAGATGGTAAGAGGAACTTTCCTAGTGCTGCACTCCTCCCCCAACAAGGCAACATTGTGCAGGAATGAAATATCTGATGGTGGTGAGCTCTCTGTGAGAAAAATGAGAGCAGTGAGTCAGTGCCTGGCTACTGCAGTAGAGTGGAATGCTGCTAGTGAAACCTATTTCTCTCCAGCAGGTCTCAGAATAATTGGGAGAAAAGAGGATATCCAGGAAGAGGCAGATAATATCAAATGGCATTAAAAGAACATGGTTCCTGCTGACTGTGTTCAAAAGTTCAACAGGAAGTCCACTCAGGAGCTTTTAGGTGTAGCTCACCAAAGGAGATCCCCAACAAGTCTGCAGGCACCCTCAATGCTGTGAATGCTAAACCCACACCTGCCCCCACTCTGTGGCCACATCGTTGTACATGCTCCCAAATACAGTGTCAAAAGCAAGTCCAGTAATCAGAGTGCTATTTGAAAAACAGACCAGGATTGTGGACAAAGGAGAAACCACAAACTTAGCTATAGCACTACTTTCTAGAAAACAAGAGAGGTGACCAGTAGCCAGCCTTCTGAGTGGTAAGAAGCAATGAATTCTGCCATAAGAGAGAGCAAGAAGAGTGGATCAGGTGTACCCATGCAAAAGAGGAAAAAACCCATATAGAACAGTATCAACAAAGAGTATACCCCATCTGAAGGAAGCCATTGAAGATTTAAGAGTTCTTCTACTTCAGATATGAAAGTTGCATTGCAAACCTAAAAGGATCATAAAAAGTAAAGGAAACATATCATCACTAAGGATAACAATAATGCTCCAATAACTGAGCTCAATGGCACTTGTGTTTGCAATTTAGGTGATAAAGAATTTAAAATAGCTGTTTTGAAGAAGCTCAATAAACTACAAGAAAATTCAGAAAGACAATTCAAATAATGAGAGAAAAATACAAGAACAAAATATTCAACAAATAGAAACCACAAAAAGACAGAAATTCTGGAGTTGAAGACTTCAATGAATTAAATTAAAAAATGCAATAAAGATCATCCATAGCAGAGTAGAGCAAATGGAAGGCAGAATAAGTGAGCTAGAGAACAGGAATTTTGAAACAACTCAGTCAGACCAGAGCAACAGCAACAACCAAAGAGCAAAACAAATCTATGTAATTCAAGCAATTCCATCAAGAGAACATATATTAGAATAATCAAGATTGCAGAAAGAGAAAAGAGAGAGAAGAGGGCAAAATTTTTCATCTTTCATCACCTGAAACTTTCAGAGATCTGTATTTAAAATACAGTGTTCTCTATTAAATGAAACCTAGGAGATATGAGGACATTGGAATGTAGTTTATTTATATGGGATTTTAAGAGGATAGGAAAGGTCTCCCCTCTAAATAAAGTTCAGGATATACTACAAATTTAGATACTCGGACTCTTCTCTGCAATATTATTGTCAGAAAAGTTCTAAAAGATTTTCTTTGTTCTGCTAATAATGCAAATAGACCAACTGTTACTGAGAATTCATAGATACCTTAATAAAAATTAAAAAAAATACAGTACAATATAAATGTTCAAGCAAAGATGAACTTACATCATCAATAGAATTTCTAGGAAGAATTTGAATCACTTAATAAAGAGTTTATTTACTCTGAAACTGAGCAGTATTTTTTTTAACATTCTGCTTTGACTGTAAGTATGTTGAGATGTAAATATATAAAAGTGTTTTTTTTATTTTTTTTAAAGATTTTTTTTTTCCTTTTTCTCCCCAAAGCCCCCCAGTACACAGTTGTATATTCTTCGTTGTGGGTTCTTCTAGTTGTGGCATGTGGGACGCTGCCTCAGAGTGGCTTGATGAGCAGTGCCATGTCCGCGCCCAGGATTCGAACCAACGAAACACTGGGCCGCCTGCCGCGGAGCACGCAAACTCAACCACTCAGCCACGGGGCCAGCCCCAAAAGTGGTTTTTATAAATGATGTGATTTGGCACTAAAAATAGAAGATACAAAAACACACTTACACATATACACATAAAACACCCTCAGAAAGTCTTGGAAATATTTTAAAAACTTGTCGTTTGTCAATTTTTAATTATGGCTTAATGATTGATTCAAAACGTGTTGAATAAATATGGAGTTTTTTTAGTGATTTTATAATCAAAAGGCAGTGGTCTGTCTATTGAATTTTCCATTTAATTATCAATATGTTGCTGTGTAGACCTACAAACACCCCTTGTAAGGGGTGAATTATGAGATGTATCTAAGTTATCTCTAAAACACTATGCCCCTTAAGACTGTCAGAAAAATTTGCACAAAATTTTGGGCAACACTGTGACATAAAATATTAAACTCAACCAATTTATATTTCAGATATATTCCACTCAACTGGTAAACAAAACTTAAAAATCTAAAAAGAGAGAGAAAATATATTATAAAATGCTGCTGGTAAAATAGACCATATAAAAGATGAACAATGAAGAAAATTAAAATAAAATTGGCATACACAGAAGTTGCTAGAGAAAGTATCATGATTCAACACCATCATCACCATCATCATACTCATCATGATTACCATCATCAACGAGCAAATATCAGAACACAATCCAGTAGAAGTTTCAAATGTCAAAAAGAAGAGAAAGAATACCGAGAAAACCAACAAAGAAAAAAATGTAACTGCAAGGGGGAAATTAACAGGGGGGTCTGAGTAAGATTTAAGTCATTGAGCATCCAAGGAATGTGAGGGAAATTCAGAGAGAAATTTGTGTGTGTGTTTGTATGTGTGTAAGATTGGCCCTGAGCTAACATCTGAGACCAATCTTTCAATTTTTGCTTGAAGAAGATTGTCTTTAAGCCAACATCCATCCCAATCTTCACCTATTTTGCATGTGGGATGCTGCCCCAACATAGCTTGATGAGCAGTGTGTAGGTCCATGCCTAGGATCTAAATACATGAAATCCAGGCAACCAAAGCTTAGTATGTGAACTTAACCACTACACTACCAGGTTGGCCACAAAGACAGAATTTTCCTGGACTTTGTGACCTAACATAAAACCCAGCCAAGGTGGAAACATGTTCATAGGCGTGATATCAGTCCATACTAGCATACTGAAGTTAACACTGCACCCAAGTAGGAGATGAAACCTGAAGCACTATATATAATTAAATAGGTATATGATTATAAACACAAAAATACATAAGATTAGTATCATGAATAATTATAGATTTCATGGTATGGTGGACACAGATATCATAAATAAGTAGAAATTGTGATGATAGATTATAAATAGGTACCAGCAAAAGAATAATTAGAATATTACAATCTATGAATGCATCTGATACACTTCCCCAAATGAAGAATGAAGGAAAATATGAGACCTGCCAAGCTTGAATTGTCAGACTGCTATGAGAGGACACTATCATTGCACATCAGAAGATTGCCTGGGCAACTTCAACTTGGGAGGGACTCTAGGTCTTTCTACTGGGAAAGTCCACGCATTTGGCCATATACACAAAATATAACAAATAAAACCCAGGATAAGTTTAAAGCAAAGAAACCAGTGTCTAGAGGGAATGTAGTAGACCTTACAAAGTTCAAGGATAAAGGTGAAAACAGACAAGAAATCCAGAAAAAGGAAAACTGTGTTACCTGGAAAGGGTGAGTAATCAGACTGGTATGAGATGGCTCTGAAACATAGTGTGCATGAAGGTTGTCAAGAGGACTTAGAATATTGAGGGAGTTTATGACATCACTGTAAAAAGCCAAACAAGATGGCCACTTGTTTACAGTATGAGGATTGGCCTAGGTTAGCATATTAAAGCGAGAGATATAAATAAAAATATTTAAAAGAAAACAGGCTCAGAAACATTATGAGATAAAATACATGACGATTAAAGAAATAAGACATGAATAATTTGGAAGAAGCAATAATAGAGTGACAAGCACTGAAAGGAGAACATTTTCATATACTCGAATATATGGGGAAGCCATGCTGATTTAAACTTGAAACTTTATTTGAACCAAAAGGCATGACTTGTGGCTTAACAAAACTACATTGTACATCTGCTTTAATCATAATCCAAAGTAAAAAATGTTCTCTTTGAAGAGAAGAATTGAGGCCTCCTTTCCTATGCCCCTAGCATCCTTTAAAGATAAGTCTCACTTTCCATAGCTCTGGGGTCATGGTGGTCCACTGGGTACATGCTAAACTGTAACAAATGATCTCTTTGAACTCTTGAAAGAATGGACACCTGTCATACTTGGGGCATGTTTCTTTGTTTGGAAGGGCTGTATACCTATGCTGAAATTCACTCTTTTCCAGAGTACTTCATTCCTTTGTGAAGGCTGCCCTCCCAGGCTATAGTGCTCAGTTTGGCTCAAATGAAATTCTCTCTCCTATCTCTTGCAATAGAAGGATTATTGATTATGTGTATTGACACCATCTGTAAGGAAGTTTGCTAAAAATTAGAACATTACAATTATATTTAAAATAAATAAACATTCCAGAGATGAGGATGCAAATCAAACAAATAGCACACCATATAAAAATAAAGTAAGCTAATATAGAGACATAATATAGTGAAACTTTCATATATCAAGGGTCAAGTTAGAAACTTCAAAAAGCCAGGAAAGATAAAGAAAATATATTACCTGGAAAGAGGAAATCATCAGACTTGTCTAATTTGTCTCTGAAACATGATGTCCATAAAGGTGGTTGCCATGACAACCTAGAATTTTGAATTTCTGATGTCATAATACAAAACCACTCAAGATGGCCGCATGTCCTCAGTGCTCAGTTTGAACTAGGCTAAGATATCAAAGATTCATACAAGTGATAATATAATTCAAAGACGATGCCCCAAAATAACAAAAGCACTCACACATTGTGCTATAAAACAGATGGTTATTAAAGAAATACAAAATTGATAACTGGGAATGAATGAGAACTGACTGACAAACATATATAAGGGTGATAGCTGAGAAAGACCATTACAATTATACTAAAACAAAGAAAAAGCTTACAGAAAAATTAAGTCAAACAAAAAGCAGACCAGAATAATAAAAAATGAAAGACGTCAGTATTTACATATAATGCGCTTGAACGTTTGAAAGTCACAGAAAGTAACAACCCAAAAAACTCCAGACAAGGCAAAACATATGTTACCTGGAAAGGATGATTTTTCAGACCGCTCTAAGCTGGCTCTGAAACACTGTGAACATGAAGGTTGCCAGGACAACATAGACACAATTATGAAATATTCTCAGACATCACAGTTTTAATAAAAAACAACCTGTCCACATCGACACAGTGCTAGAATTGGCCTAAACTAGAATATTAAAGCTACATTCCACTCAACTGCCAGTTAAAAATTGAACATTAAAAGGGCCAGCTGGTGGCACAGAGGTTAACTTCGCATGTTCTGCTTTGGCAGCCCAGGGTTCTCCAGGTCGAATCCTGGGTGTGACCCTACGCACTGCTTGTCAAGCCATGCTGTGGCAGGCATCCCACATAAAGCAGAGGGAGATGGGAACATATGTTAGACAGGGCCAGTCTTCCTCAGCATCAAGAGGAGCATTGGCAGTAGATGTTAGCTCAGGGGTGAACTTCCACAAAAAATAAATAAATAAGTAAAAGTTTAAAAGTATACAAGATTTAACCATTAAAGTAAAGCACGAAAATAAGAATAACATACCTAGGAATAACCTTAACCAAAGAGGAGAAAGATCTGTAAACCGAAAACTATAAAACATTTGGAAAGAAATTCAAGAAGACACAAAGAAATGGAAGGATATTCCATGCTCTTGGAATGGAAGAATTAACACAGTTAAAATGTCTGTACTCAGATCTCGTCAAGATGGTGGTGTAAGCAGAGTCTGAACTCATCTCCTTCCATGAACACAACCAGGTTACAATGAATTTTGGAAAAATTACCCTGGATACAAAACTGAAAACTGGATAAAAAGAACCCTCACAACAAGGGACAGTACTGATGAAGGTGGAATATGCAGAAATTCCTGCTGGAGAGGGAAAAAGCCACCTTTGGGAGCAGCAGATCTTCTCAGTCAGCCGGGCGGGAGCCACCCTAATGTATGTAGCCCAACCTGAAGGAGTGCTGTCCAGAGCAGGGGCCAGTACTGCTAGAAGCATCTTTCAGACTCAGCCCACCTGAGACCGAGGCCTTACTGTCCGGCTTCACTGGCTATTAACCAAAGCGAGGATACCCCTAGAAAAGCTATTGGCTGAAAGCCCAAAAGACTAAGGTCTTAAAGGGCCCATTCGCAAACTCATTCATTGTAGCAACCTAAAATCACCAGAGAGAAGGCTGACAGTCCTTTGGTGAAACATGTCTCACCTTGTGGATTCTGGGAGCATCTTGGTGAGAGGAGGAACATCTCCTGAGACTGAGACATTGGTGGGGATCATTGTTCTGAACTGGTCCAGGCATGCTGTCACAGACCCGGTTGGGCATCATTGAAGTTCCTCCCTTGGACTGTTAGCCCAGGGGTCTGCCACACACACTAGAGCACAGATTTAATCCAGTTCAGCCAGGGCAGGCAACCTGCCCTAGGGACTGGCCCCACCTAACAACAAACCCTCAGGCTACTTTTGAGCGTGCATTGACTGGGTGCCTTGATGCTCTAGAGGCAGGCAAGGTGTCAGCCTCTGTGGTGCAGGGGCAGTGTGAAGACCAGGTGAACAGTGGGGGACATTGGTGGAGAGGTGGGGGCCTCTGCAGTGCAGCATCAGGTGATGCTCCAGGGGGTTGAGAAGTGTGCAGGGACCAGGACTGTGTTGATGGTGTGTGTGGTCCTGGAGGGGTGAGGCTTATCAGTGGCAGAAGACCTGTGCTTCACAAATAGCCATAAAAAGGATCAGCCCCACCTTCCAAAGCCTGAAACAATTGAGTGCTCCTGTGTCTAGGGCCAGATCCACTCAGCTGCACTCCTAAGAGAACTGACAACAAGCTTGTAAGCCTGAGGCCTATCACAACTGTAAGCTCCTGAGCCTACCAACCAGCTACACTAGGTACCAACCCAATTAAGAGGAAAACTGCAATAGGAGTGTGCTGATAGTCTTTGTAGCCAATGATGCTGAGGCT
Source organism: Equus asinus (assembly GCF_041296235.1). Taxonomy (NCBI): domain Eukaryota; kingdom Metazoa; phylum Chordata; class Mammalia; order Perissodactyla; family Equidae; genus Equus; species Equus asinus. The sequence continues at coordinate 78,968,562 of NC_091820.1, forward strand.
CTCCAAACCGGATTTACAAACAGCTGGCGAGGGAAAGAAAGACTAGACTCCCTGGATTCCTGCAGTGGGAGCAACACTGCCACAGCAGAAGGACACAAGTAGCCCACAAAGGGGTCACTCCTAGAACTTCAGGACTGATGTTGAGAGGGAAGCACACTGCTGGGCCTCATAAGGCATCTCATACATAAGCCCACTTCTCCAAGATCAGGAGACATAGCCATCTGACCTAATACATGGAAATAAGCACAGAGGAAGAGGCATAATGAGGAGACAAAGGAATACTTTCCAAGAAAGGGAACAGGACAAAACTCCAGAAAAAAGACTAAATAAAACAGAAATAAGTGACCTACTCAACAAAGAGCTCAAAAAAAAATATCATGAGGATGCTGACAGATATGGGGAGAAGACTGGATGAGCACAGTGAGCACATCAGCAAAGAACAGGAAGATATTTAAAAAATCAGATTTGAAGAATACCGAAAATGAGAAATTACTAGAGGGACTTAACAGCAGAGCACAGGATGCAGAAGAATGGATAAGCGAGCTAGACAAAAGCCTAGAGGAAATCACTTAAGCAGAACAACAACAAAAAAAGAATTAGACAGAATAAGCACAGTCTAAGGGAACTCTGGGACAATATCAAGGGTGCTAGCATTCAGATTATAGGTGTCCCAGAAGGAGAAGAGAGAGACAAAAGGGCAGAAAATTTGTTTGAAGAAATAATAGATGAAAAAGTTCCTAATCTGAGGAAGCAAACAGACATCCAAGTTCAGGAAGCACAGAGAGCTCCAAACAAGATAACACCAAAGAGGCCCACACCAAGAGATATTATAATTAAAATATCCAGAATTAAAGATAAAGAGGGAATCCTAAAAGCAGCAAGAGAAAGCCCACAAGTTACATATAAAGGGAAGCCCATCAGGCTATCAGCAGACTTCTCAGCCAAGACACTACATGGGAGAAGACAATGGAATGATGTATTTAAACTGCTAAAAGGACAAAACTTACAGCCAAGAATACTCTATCCATCAAGGTTGTCATTCAGATTGGAAGGAGAGATAAAGAACTTCCCAGACAAGTAAAAGGAGTTTATCACCAAGAAACCAGTTCTACAAGAACGGCTGAAGGGACTTATTTAAGTGGGAAAGCAATGACCACAAATACAGAAAAAATTATTATCAAAAAACAAAAAACAACAACAAAAAACAGGGAGTAAAATCACTTCTAAAGGTAAAAATATAGTAAAGGTAGCAGATCAACTACCTGTGAAGATAATATGAAGATTAAAAGACAAATGTACTAAAACCACCTATTTCAATGATGAGGGTAATGGATAGACACACACTGAGCAAGAGATTATATATGATTTGAAAACCATAAAATGTGGGAGGAGGTGAGTGAAAGAGTAGAGGTTTTAGAAAGAGGTCAAGCTAAAGAGTCTATCAACTCAATATAGACTGTTATATACATGGAATATTAAATAGGATCCTCATGGTAATCACAAATCAGAAAGGTATAATAAGCAAGCAAGAAAGGAAGAGAAAAGAAATCAAACATATTACTAAAGATAGCTATCAAACCACAAAGGAAGAGAGCAAGAGAAAAAGATGGGAACAGAGAAGAACTACTAAAACACCCAGAAAAAAAAGTAACAAAATGGCAATAAATACACATTTATCAATATCTACTTTAAACATCAATGGACTAAATGCTCCAATTAAATGCCATAGGGTGGTCAATTGGATAAAAAAAACAAGACCCATGTATATTCTGCATACAGGAGACACACTTCAGACCTAAAGACACTCACAAACTGAAAGTAAAAGGATGGAAAAAGACATCCCACGCAAATGGCAAAGAAAAGAAAGCGGTGGTAGCAACACTAAGATCAGGTAAAATAGACTTTAAAACAAAAACTGTAACAGGAGACAAAGACAGGCAGTACATAATGATAAAGGGAACAATCCAACAAGAAAATATAACACTTGTATATATTTATGCACCCAACAAAGCAGCACTTAAGTATATAAAGCAATTATTAGCAGACATAAAAGGAGAAATAGGCAGCGACATAATAATAGTAGGGGACTTTTAACACTCCACTTACACCAATGGATAGATCATCCAAACAGAAGATCAACAAGGAAACACTGATCTTAAAGGACACATTAAACCAGATGGACTTAGAGGTATATACAGAACATTCCACCCAAAAAACACAGAATACAAATTATTTTCAAATTTACATGGAGCATTCTCCAGGGTCGATCATATATTAGGCCACAAAAAAAGTCTCAAAACATTTAAGAAGATCAAAATAATACCATGCATCTTTTCTGACCACAAAGGTATGACACTAGAAATCAACAACAGGAAGAAAACCCGAAAAGCCACAAAAATGAAGAAATCAAAAAATTCTTGGAAACAAATGAAAATGAAAATAAGACATGCCAAAATCTGTGGGATACAGCAAAAGCGCTTCTAAGAGGGGACTTTATAGCAATTCAGGCCTACCTCAACAAAGAAGAAAAATCCCAGATAGACAATCTAAAAGGACATCTAAAGGAACCAGAAAAGGAAGAACAAACAAAGCCCAAAATCAGCCAAAGGAAGGAATTAGTTACAATCAGAGCAGAAATAAACAAAATAGAGACTAAAAAACAATAGAAAAAAATTAATGAAACCAAGAGCTGATTCTTTGAAAAGATAAACAAAATTGACAAACCCTTAACTAGACTCACCAAGAAAAAAAGAGAGAAAGCTCAAATAAATAAAATAAGAAATGAAAGAGGAGAGATTACAACGGACACCTCAGAAACACAAAAGATAATAAGAGAATACTATGAAAAGCTATACGCCAACAAATTGGATAATCTAGAAGAAATTGATGAATTCTTACAAACATACAACCTCCCAAAACTGGACCAAGAAGAAGTAGAAAATTTGAATAGACCCATCACCAGTAAGGAGATTGAAACAGCAATCAAAAACCTCCCCCAAAATAAAAGTCCATGACCAGATGGCTTCCTTGGTGAATTCTACAAAACAATCAAAGAATACTTAATACCTATCCTTCTCAAACTCTTCCAAAAAATTTAAGAGGAGGGGTTGCTTCCTAACTCATTCTACGAAGCCAACATTATCCTGATACGGAAACCAGCACAACACAAAAAAATAAAATTACAGGCCAGTATCATTGATGAACATCAATGCAAAAATCCTCAACAAAATACTAGCAAATCGAATACAACAATACATTAAAAAGATCATACATCATGATCAAGTGGGTTTCATTCTAGGGATGCAGGGATGGTTCAACATCCGCAAACCTATCAATGTGATACACCACATTAACAAAATGAAGAATAAAAATTACATTATCATCTCAATAGATGCAGAGAGAGCATTTGACAAGATACAGCACACATTTATGATAAAAACTCTCAATAAAATGTGTATAGAAGGAAAGTACCTCAACATAATAGTGGCCATATATGACAAACCCACAGCTAATATCATTCGCAATGGAGAAAAACTGAAAGCTATCCCTTTAAGAACAGGAACCAGACAAAGATGCCCATTGTCACCACTCTTATTTCACATGGTATTGGAAGTCCTAGCCAGAGCAATCAGGCAATAAAAAGAAATAAAACGGATCCAAATTGGAAAAGAAGAAATGAAACTGTCACTCTTTGCAGGTGACAGGATTTTATGTCTAGAAAACCCTAAAGAATCTACTAAAAAACTTTTAGAAACCATAAAGGAATCCAGTCAGGTTGCGGGATAGATAATCAAGGTACAAAAATCAGTTCTGCTTCTATACACTAACAACGAAGTAGCAGAAAGAGAAATTAAGAATACAGTCCCATTTACAATTGCAACAAAAAGAATAAAATCCCTAGGAATAAACTTAACCAAAGAGGTAAAAGAAATTGAAGAAGACACAAAGAAATGGAAAGACATTTGTGCTCTTGGATTGGAAGAATTAACATCGTTAAAATGTCCATACTTCCTAAAGCAATCTACAAATTCAATACAATTCTTATTGAAGTTCCAACAACATTTTTCACAGACATAGAACAAAGACTCCTAAAATTTATATGGAACCTAAAAGACCCCGAATAGCCAAAGGATTCCTGAGAAAACAGAACAAAGCTGGAGGTATCACACTCTCTGATTTCAAAATATAGTACAAAGCCATAGTAACCGAAACAGCATGGTATTGGGCTGAAAAAAGACACACAGATCCATGGAACAGAATCCAGAGCCCAGAAATAAACCCACATTTATAGACAGCTAATATTCGACAAGGGATCCAAGAGCATAAGATGGAGAAAGGAGAGTTTCTTCAATAAATGGTGCTGGGAAAACTGGGCAGCCACTTGCAAAAGAACGAAAGTAGACTATTCCCTTACACCATGCACAAAAATCAATTCAAAATAGATTAAAGACTTGGATGTAAAACCCGAAACCATGAAACTTCTAGAAGAAAATATTGGCAGTGTGCTCTTTGACATCAGTCTTAGCAGCATATTTTCAAGTACTGTGTCTTACCGGGCAAGGGAAACAAAAGAAAAAATGAACAAATGGGACTACATCAAACTAAAATCTTATGCCAAGCAAAGGAAACCATCAACAAAACGAAAAGACAACCTAACAATTGGGAGAAGATATTTGCAAACCATATATCAGATAAGCGATTAATATCCAAATTATAAATAACTCATACAGCTCAACAACAAAAAAAACCAACAACCCAATTAAAAAGTGGCCAAAAGATCTGAATAGAGATTTCTCCAAAGAAGATATATGGATGGTCAACAGGCATATGAAAAGATGCTCAACATCATTAGCTATCAGGGAAATGGCAAATCAAAACTACAATGAGGTATCACCTCACTCTGGTCAGAATGGTTATATTGAAGAAGACAGGAAACAACTAATGTTGGAGAAGATCTTCAGAGATGGGAATCCTTGTACACTGCTGGTGGGAGTCCAAAGTGGTGCAGCCCCTATGGAAAGCAGTATGGAGGTTCCTCAGAAAATTAAGAATAGATCTAGAATATGATCCAGCTATCCCACTGTGGGGTATTTATCCAAAGAACTTGAAAACGCAAAGGCATAAACATACCTGCACCCCTATGTTAATTGCAGCATTATACACAATAGGCAAGTCTTGGAAATAACCTAGGTGCCCATCAAGGGATGAATGGATAAAGAAGATGTGGTATTTATACACAATGGAATACTACTCAGCCATAAGAAATGTTGAAATCTGGCCATTTGTGACAACATGGATGGACCTGGAGGGTATTATGCTGAGTGAAATAAGTCAGTGGGAGAAAGTTAAATACCATATGATCTCTATCATAAGTAGAAGATAAAAACAATGACAAACAAAACATGGCAATGGAGAATGGATTGGTGGTTACCATGGGGGAAGCGTGGGAATGTAAAAGAGGTGATTAGGCTCACATGTGAGGGGATGGACTATAATTAGTTTTGGGGTGGTGAACATGATGCAATCTACAAAGAAGTTGAAATATATTATGATGTACATGCAAAAGCTATATAATGTTATAACCCAATTTGACTCCAATTAAAAATAAATACAATTGAAAAAAAAGAAAAAAGAAATCTATACTTCCTTACTATTTACTATAGTATAAAAATGATATAACTTTGGGGAAAATTATTTAGAAATTATATTCACTATTAAATTATATTGATATAAATAAAATTAAAACTAATTGACCAAAAAAAGGTTTGTACTTCCTAAAGCCATCTATAGATTCAATACAATTCCAGTCAAAGATCCAATAATATCTTTCACAGAAATAAATCAAAGAATCGTATAATTTATATCCAACAACAAAAGGCCCTAAATAACCAAAGGAATCCTGAGGACAAAGAACAAAGCTCGATGTATCACACTTCCGGATTTCAAAACATATGACAAAGCTCTAGGAAGCACAAAAACAGACACACAGATCCATGGAACAGAATCGAGAGCCCAGAAATAAACTCACACATGTATGGACAGCCAATTTTTGACCAGAGAGCCAAGAAGACACAAGGGAGAAAGGAGAGACTCTTCAATAAATGGTGCTGGGAAAACTGGACTGTCACATGTAAAAGAATGAAAGTAGACCATTATGTTACACTATGTACAAAAATCAACTCAAAATGGATTAAAGACATGAATCTAAGACTTGAAACCATGAAATTTCTAGAGGAAAACATAGGCAGCATGCTCTTTGACATCTGTCTTAGTGCATATTTTGAAGAACGATGTCTGACTGGGCTAGGGAAACAAAAGAAAAAATAAACAAATGGGACTACATCAAGCTAAAAAGCTTCTGCACACCAAAGGAAACCATCAACAAAATGAAAAGACAGCATAACAACTGGGAGAAGATATTTGCAAACCACATATCGGATAAAGGCTTAATATCCAAAATATACAAAGAACTCATAGGTCTCAACAAGAAAATACCAACGACCCAATTAAAAAATGGGCAAAAGATCTAAACAGAGATTTTTCCGAAGAAGATATACAGATGGCCAACAAGTGCATGAAAACAAGTTCATCATCATTAGCTATCAGGGAAATAAAAATCAAACCTACAGTGAGGCATCATCTTAATCTGGACAGAATGGCTATAATTAACAAGACAGGAAACAAAAAGTGTCAGAGAGGATGTGGCGAGAAGGGAACCCTCGTACACTGCTGGTGGGAGCATAAACTGGTGCAGCCGCTATGGGAAACAGTATGGAATGTCCTGAGAAATTTAAGAATAGATCTACTATATGATCCAGCTATTCCTCTGCTGGGTATTTATCCAAAGAACTCGGATACACTAATGCATAAAGATGCATGCACCCCTATGTTCATCGCAGCCTAATTCACAATATCCAAGACTTGGAAGCAAGCTAGGTGCCCACAAAGGGATGAATGGAAAATGAAGATGTGATATATATACACAATGGAGTACTGCTCAGCCATAATAAATGATTAAATCCAGCCATTTGTGACAGGAAGAATGGATCTTGAAGGTATTATGCTAAGTGAAATAAGTCAAAGGGAGAAAGTCAAATACCACATGATCTCACTTACAAGTAAAATATAAAAACAATGACAAACAAACACATAGCATGGGAGATTGGATTTGTGGTTATGAGAGTGAAAGGAAGGTTGGGGGAGAGTGAAAGAAATGAAAAGCATAAGCTTGTGGTGATGGGTTGTAATTAGTCTTTGAGTGGTGAGCATGATGTAATCTACACAGAATTCTAAATATATTATGATGTACATTTGAAAGATATGTAATATTATAATCCAATGTTACTTCAAAAAAATAAAATAAAAAATTGAAAAATAGCATGCAGATTTATGGCATAAAAGTTTTGATGGTGATAGAGATTAGATTAACTTAAAAGGATTGATAGTATAGTCAAAATTCTTAATGATGCTACTGAAAAGGAGACTATTACAATTAGATTAAGAGGAATACTAAGAAAAGAACATTTTCAATGCTAAACACGTGACGCAACTTTAAATGTTACTGAATATAACGTTAATATTAATTACCATTATGAATAATAAAAGCAGCCAACATCTAGACAAGTTCAGGCAAAATATATGTTAAAACATAAATTTCAGTTGACTAATTTTGAAGATCTAATTGTCTTTTTTAAATGAGTCCTGAATGACCTGGCAGGCAGAGAGATATTCTGAGAGGTTACACATGTCAGAATTTTACATCAAGGAGGACAGACCAAGGAAAGGAAGTCATCAGAAAGAAAAAAGAAATGAAACTGCATTGGAGGAGAGTAAAAGTTGAGGTGATCTTGTCTTCTCATTGGCTAAACTGTGGCATTTTCCATTGCCTAGATTTGCTGCTGGGCAAGAAGGAAGTCTTCCTCTTGATAGAATAGTAAATTAATTGTAATTTCTGTTTGTCAATGCAGGGTACTTTTCTTCATATTGGGGTAGTAACAGCTGTGTTCATGTTTGGGGTAATTGACGATAAGTGGTCTGGCATGAGATCTCTTTTAAAGGCCTTCGCGACTCCAATTTTAGTTGCTTTCATTTATTGACTTAGCAGTTTCTCCCTTTTCATCACGGTCTTTCTCTAAAATCATCCCTGATTAAGACTCAGGATTTTTGAAGTCAGTAGCTTTTGTCGCTTGGTGCCAGGAAGGACCTGTCTTGGATGTTCTGTTCCATGTTGGAGGGAAAGTACATGGACTGTAAACTGCTTGATGCTACACTTGAGTTGCAAGGAAGAGTATTAGGGAGAAGTCTCAGGCTTTTCTCATTCAAAGTTTAACTTCAGTTGAGATTATAAGTGTAGGAAAGCATCTTGAAGTGCTGAGTTAACAACACCTCACTAGACATGTCATTTTTACAAAGGTTCACCAAGGAATAGGTACAGAACTTAAGAACAGGTATACAGAGCAGAATTAAAAATAGCTTAACAAACCCAGTTTGTAAGATGGTTCCAAGCCAGGAATCCAGACCTGAAGGTAACCAGTTAACTAGATCAAAAGACCATGGATTGTCACGTGAAATTTTTTGTCATCTATTCATGTGCAACACAAGGTGTTTGCTATGACACACATACCTCCTTGCTCAGCAAGTAGACAATCAAGGGCTATATAAGTACCCAAACCTATTTTAGCCAATGAGTCAAGCAATCCTTGCTGAGCTGAGACTGCTTTGGTCATGGAGTCAGTCAACTCTCCTAATGTAGGGAGAGATTTCCAATCATTTGTTCATTGGCACTCCCTGGAAATACTCTCAGGAATTATTCCCTGTAAAGACAAGCCCAGAATCATGGAAGCCTCCAAGAAGTTCTCTTTGAAGGTGCTTATAGAAGTGTACTTGGCTGATTGACGGGGAGGCTTCCATTGTCGTAAATAATGACAATACAACAGTGAATACATTAAGGGCATATTGTCCTTTTATTCTTCAGCTGTCAAGGCAATAAGTTGCCCAGGCATGTAGGCTATTACCAAACCTCCACATATAAAGATGTAGCTAGAAGGTGTACATAAGGCTCCAGCATGAGCAATGACATTCAGGGATCTATTTATTGGTATGGTGTAAGTGTTAGAACAATTCAACCAAGACTCAGATATTGTGCTATTACAACTATTTCATATTGAAAGACTACCTAAATATAGTGGCATTTGAAATTTCAGAAAAGTTATTTAGGGTGAACTAAGGAGTCATTGCTGTCTTGGTTTCTGATGACAAACCTAACAATTGGAGTTGTTCCCCTTTTTGAAATAGATTGGTAAATGTGTACAGGGGCATTGTCATTCCAAGATAGAGAGGGAGAAAATGAAGTAAGAAACAACAGCGAGGAATCAGTGCACAGGTCTGGTCCAGTCATCTTGCAAAAGCTTCTCCTTCAGATGCCATCTGTTTCACTTCCAGTAAATCTTAAATTTCAGGTGACTGGACAGTGTGCAGGTTCACTTGGGGTTTGATTCTTTCTTTCAATACAATACGTGAATTCAAGAGTCTCAGGGCTAATCTTTATCACACATGCACAAAAATTATTAGAATCAATAAACAAAGACAATATACAGGAAGTAAAAAATTTTAAAAAATAATCAAAACTCCAATATTGACAGTCATTATCATGAAAATTTAAATATCAAGGATAGCTCTACTTCATAGACTCTTCACAATTTGATCATAATATATCTCTGTGCAGATTCCTTCAGATTTGTCTTGTTGGTCTTTGAAAATTATGAAACTGGATTTTAGTTTTCTTCCTATACTTAGGAAATGTCACCCAGTATTTCTTTAAATAAGCCTTCTGGTCGTGTCTGTCTTGTTTTCCTATCAAATCCATGACAAAGAAAGAAAGTGCCAAAGGTCAAAGACTATAAGAAGACATACGAATTCTTAATGTGCATGCATCTAGCAACAGAACATCACAGGATGGGAGACAAAAACTGATAGAACAGCAAGGACAAATATATGAATCCACTGTCATAGGTGAAAACTTCAAAACCCCTCTCTCAGAAGTGGACAGATCCATTAGGCAGAATATCAGTAAGGACATAGTTGAACTCAGCAATGCAATCAAATAATTGGATATAATAGACATCTATAGACTCTTACAACAACAGCAGTATACATCATCTTCTCAAGTTCACATGGAACATTCACCAACACAGAAAATATTCTGGGGCATAAAACACACCTTAACAAATTTAGAGGAATAGTAATCATGCTATGTCTGCTCTCAGACCCAAATGGAATGAAACAAGAAATTGATAACTGGAAAATTCCAAAGACTATGGAGATTAAACAAGAGACTTCTAAATAATATAGGCATCCAAAACATCTCAAAATAAATTAGAAATGTTTTAAACAATGTAAATGAGAACAACTTATCAAAATTTGCATGGTAGAGCAAAAGCAGTACTTTCAGGAAAATTTATAGCAATGAATGAATATATTAGAAAAGAAGGAAGATCTAAAATCAATCAGCTAATTTTCCCCCTTGGACACTAGAAACAGGAGAGCAAATTAAACCCAAAATAAGCAGAGAAATAGAAATAAGAATTATAGCAGAAATCAGTGAAATTAAAAAAGGAAATCAGTAGAGAATGCTAATAAATCCAAAAGACAGCTCTTTGAAAATCTCAAGAAAATCACTGTCTCAAACTAGGTGAACTATGTTAAAAGGAGAGAGCACACAAATTACAAATATCAGAAAATAGGAGATATCACTACAGACCCCACTGTAATTAAAAGGATAATGAAGAAATACTAAGAACAACTCTATGCCCATGAATTTGATAATCTACTTGAAATGAACCCATTCCTTGAAAGACACAATTTGCAAAAACTTACAGAGGAAGAAATATATGATTTGAATAGACCTAAATTTATTAAAGAAATTGGATCAACAATTAATAATTTTCCTAAACCAAAAACACTATGTCCAAATGGGTTCACTTGTCAATTCTATCAAATATTTAATGAAGAAATTGTACCAATTCTCTACAATCTCTTTCATTCAGATGATGGAACCAGAAGGAGTAATTTCTAACCCATTTTATGTGGCATGCATTACCTAATACTAAAACCAGAAAAAGACATTAAAAGAAAAGTAGTCTATACACCAATATCTCTTGTGAACTTAGATGCAAATATCCTTAAGAAAATATCAGCAAATTGCATCAAAAATGTATAAGAAGAATTATACCACATTGAAGTAGAAATTACCACAGGTATGAAAGCCTGATTCAATTTTCAAAGGCAATTAATTTATTCTATCACATCAGCAGGCTAAAAAAATGACATGATCATATCAATAGATGCAAAAAAGCATTTAAAAACCTATTGCAGATTAATAATAAAAACTCTCAGTAAACTAAGAATTGAGAGGAATTTTCTCAACTTAATAAAGACACTCTACAAAAAATTACAAATAATATACTTAATTATGGGAATTAGAAGCTTTCTTACTGAGATCAGGAACAAAGTAGGGATATCTCTTCTCACCACTCCTTTTCAATATCTTACTGGAAGTCCTTGCTGATGCAATAAGGAAAGAAAAGGAAAAAAAGAGGAACTCAGACTTGGAGAGAAGAAATAAAACTGACTTGTTTCACAGATAGCGTAATATTTTATGCAGAAAATCTGAAGTAATCAACCAAAAAGCTGCTGAAACTAATAATCTATAAGAGCAAGGTTGAAAGATAGAGGGTGAATATACAAAAATCAGTTGCTTTTCCCTATAGTAACAATGAACAAGTGGAAGGTGAAATTAAAGCACAATATTATTGACATTAGAACCTCCCCAAAATAGAACACTTAGCTATAAATCTAAAAAAATATGTACAAGATCTATATGAGAAAAACTAGAAAACGCTGATGAAAAACCTCAAAAAGAACAAAATAGATGGAGAAAAGTTTAATGTTTATGGATAGGAAGATTCAATATTGTCAACATGTCAATTTTTCCAAGATTGATTTAAAGACCTAATCCAATCACACTGCTAGCAATTTATTTTGTAGATAGTGATAAAGTGATTCTGGAACTTATATGGAGGGGCAAAAGAACCAGAGGAGCCAAAACACTCTTGAAGGAGAATGCAAAGCTTGAGGACTGACACTACCTGACTTCAAGCGTTACTATCAAGATATAATTATCAACACAGTGCCAGAACAAGTGTATATCCATATGTAAAAAGATAATCAAGACCTAGACCTTATACTCTTCACAAATATTAACTCAGAATGCATCATAGAACTAAATGTAAAATGTAAAGCTATAAAACACCTAGAAGATAATGTGGGAGAAAACCTAGATGACCTTGGGTATGATAATGCCTTTTTAGATACAGTACTAAAGACAAAATCCGGAAGAGAAAGAACAAGAGGCCAGACATGGGCCTTATCAGACCTACAGTGTCCTTCTGCCTTAAGCATAATCCAAAGTCAAGAAGGAGCTCTTGAGGACATTGAAGAGAAGAATCGATACCTCCTTTCCTAGGCCCCTAGCATTCTTGGAAGATCAGTCTCACTTTCCATAGCTCTGGCGTCACGGGGGCCCACTGGCCGCATGCTAATGTGTCCCAAGAGATGTATTGGAAGCCTTGAAGGAATGGAGCCCTGTCATGCTTGGGGTAGGTCTCTTTGTTGGGAAGGGCTCTACAAGTGTGCTGAAAATCACCCTTTTCCAGAGGGCTTGGTTCCTTTGTGAAGCCTGCCCTCCCAGGCTAGAGTGCTCACTTTGGCTCCAATGAAATTCTCTCCACCTACCTCTAGCCGTAGAAGGATTATTGATTATGTGCTTTCACGCCATATGAAAGGAAGCTGGCTGAAAATTAGAACATTACAATTCTGTTTCCAGAAAAATAAACATGCCAGGGGTGAGGATGCACGTCAAACAAATGGCACACCCTATAGAAATAAAGTAAGCCCGTATCTAGACGGAATCTAGGGCAACGTTCAAGGGTCAGGGGTCAAGTTCGAAACTTCCCAAATCCACAAAAGAGAAAGAAAAATATCTTTCCTGGAGAGAGGAATTCATCAGATTTGTCTAGTTTGTCTCGGAAAAACATTATGTCCATGAAGGGGGTTGCCAGGACCATGTCGAATTTGGAGTTTCTGATCTCAGGATGTCAAACCAACCCAGATGACCACGGGTTCTCAGTGCTTCCTTTGACCTAGGCTAGGATAGCAAAGAGTCCTACAAGTGACCGGTGCAAATTCAAAGACAGCAACCAAGAGTCACGAAAGCACTCACACCTCGGCCTAGAGAACATACGGTGATTCAAGAAATACAAAATTAATCACTTGGACTGAAGGAGAACGGACTGGTAAGCATATCTAAGTGAGATAGCTGAGAAAGACCATGACGAGCATACTGTGGAAAAGAAACAAAGGTCCCAGAAAATGCAAGGCGAACAGATATCACACCTGAATAATCCACAATGAAAGATGTCAGTCTTTAGACAGGCTCTGCTGGAACGTTTGAAAGTCAGAGAAATTCACAAGCCAAAAAACGGCAGCGAAGGTCAAACCTGGGCTAACTGGGAAGGGCGAGTTATGAGACTGCTCCAAGCGGGCTCTGAAGCCCTGTGTCCATGAAGCTTGCCGGGACAGCAGACACACAATTATGACCAATCCTCGGACGTCACAGTGGCCCCGACAAACAACCTGGCCTCATCTACACAGTGCCAGAGTTGGGCTCAAGCAGCATATTCAAGCTCCATTGCACTCAACTGCAGGTTGCCAATGGAACATGAAAGGGGCTGGCCGGTGGTGCAGCGGTGAGGTCAGCAGATTCTGAGTCGGTGGCCCGGGGTGGGACGGGTGGAATCCTGGGGGTGAGGCTCCTCACCACTGCTTCAGTCATTTTGGGGCAGGCGTCCGAGGGGGTGTAGAGGCAGATGGGAAGGGACGTTAGATAGGGCCAGACTTCCACAGCAAATACAGGAGCATTGCCAGCAGATGTGAGCACAGTGATGCACTTCTGCCAAAACAGAACCAATTACAAGTTGCAAAGAATAGAAAAACGGAAGCTAATAACAAACACAAAAAAAACACAGCTTGCCAGTACGAAGAAGAAGATCTCTATGAAGAACCTGAGCAAAACAGGTGAAAGCTAGGTCAAGAGAAAACTAGCAAACGTTTGGGGAAAGAAATTCAAGAAGACACAAGGAAAAAGAAGGATATTCCGGGACCAAGGAATGGGAAGAATTAACACACTTGAAACGTCCATAGCGGAGAAAGGAATCTCTGGATTCCATGCAATCCCAGTCAAAGTTGCAGCCATATTTGCTAGAGAGATAGAAGAGAGAATCCTAAAGTTTCTAGCCAGCAACAAGAGACCCTGCATAGGCCAAGGAATCCTCAGGAAAACGAACAAAGCAGGACGTATCACACTTTCTGATTTCAACATAGAGGACGAAGCGCTAGGTACCGAAACGGCACAGTCCGGGCCCAAAAACAGGCACACAGACCCATGCAACAGAATCGAGAGCCCAGAGCCCAACTCAAACATACGTGGACAGCCCATATGCGACCATGGAGCCAAGAGGAGACAGTGGACAAAGGAGAGTCTCTCCAATAAACGGTACTGGGAAGCCTGCACAGCCACATGGAACACAACGAGAGTAGACCATGATGTTCCACCTGGCACACGCACCACCAGGAATGGATTAAAGCCCTGAATGGCACACTTGAAACCGTGAAACTTGTAGGAGAAGACCTAGGCAGAGTGCTCTTTGCCATCTGTCTGAGCCGCCTATTTGGAAGAAGCCTGTCTGACTGGGCAAGGGCAGCAAAGGAGACAAGAAACAAACGGGACCACCTCAAATGCAGACGCTTCTGCCCAGTCAAGGAAACCATAGACTCAATGCAAAGACAGGACAACAACTGGGAGTGGATGTTTGCAAAGCACACATAGGACAAGGGGTGAAAAGCCCAAAGATACAATCAACTCACACGTCTCCACAAGAAAAAGAACAAGCCAATGAAAACCTGGGCAAAAGATGGACACAGAGATTTCTGCCAAGATGATCTAAAGAGGGCCAACAGGTGCATGAAACCTTGTTCACCCTCATTAAGCCTGAGGCCAATGCAAATCCAAACCGCAATGACATAGCAGCTCACTGTGGTCAGAATGGCTATAAGGAGGCAGACAGGAAACAACAAGTGTCAGAGAGGAGGTGGAGAGAAGGGAAGCCTCCTGCACTGCTGGTGTCAGTGTAAACCGGTGCAGCCACTAGGCCAAGTGGTTTGGAACTGCCTCCGAAATTTAAGAATCCATGTCCCATATGATCCAGCAAGGGACGAATGGAGAAGGAAGATGGGCTATATCCACAGAATTATTATTCTTACTGGCAAGCTGCTTTTCTGTTTCTTTTTTTTTTTTTTTGCTTCAGTTTTTCTATTCTTTGAAACATGTAATTGGTTTTGTTTTGTCAGAAGTGCATCACTGTGTTCACCTCTGCAGGGAATACTCCTGTATTTGCTGTGGATGTCTGGCCCTGTCTAACGTCCATTCCCATCTGCTTCTACACTACCTCGGACGCCTGCTACTGAATGACTGAAGCAGTGGTGAGGAGGCTCACCCCCAGGATTCCACCCGGCCCACCCTGGGCCACAACCCAGAAGTTGCAGACCTCACCGCTGAACCCCTGCCCGCCCCCTTTCATGTTCCATTGTCAACCAGCAGTTTAGTACAGTGGGACTTGAATATGTTCCTTGAGCCCAACTCTGGCACTGTGTGAATGAGGCCAGGTTGTTTTTCGGGTCCACTGTGATGTCAGAGGATTGGTCCTAATTGTGTCTCTGCTATCCCGGCAAGCTTCATGGACACAGGGCTTCAGAGCCCGCTTGGAGCAGTCTCATAACTCACCCTTCCCAGTGAGCCCAGGTTTGTCCTTCGCTGCCGTTTTTTGGCTTGGGAATTTCTCTGACTTTCAAACGTTCCAGCAGAGCCTGTCTAAAGACTGACATCTTTCATTGTGGATTATTCAGGTGTGATATCTGTTCGCCTTGCATTTTCTGGGACCTTTGTTTCTTTTCCACAGTATGCTCGTCATGGTCTTTCTCAGCTATCTCACTTAGATATGCTTACCAGTCCGTTCTCCTTCAGTCCAAGTGATTAATTTTGTATTTCTTGAATCACCGTATGTTCTCTAGGCCGAGGTGTGAGTGCTTTCGTGACTCTTGGTTGCTGTCTTTGAATTTGCACCGGTCACTTGTAGGACTCTTTGCTATCCTAGCCTAGGTCAAAGGAAGCACTGAGAACCCGTGGTCATCTGGGTTGGTTTGACATCCTGAGATCAGAAACTCCAAATTCGAGGTGGTCCTGGCAACCCCCTTCATGGACATAATGTTTTTCCGAGACAAATTAGACAAATCTGATGAATTCCTCTCTCCAGGAAAGATATTTTTCTTTCTCTTTTGTGGATTTGGGAAGTTTCGAACTTGACCCCTGACACTTGAGCGTTGCCCTAGATTGCATCTAGATACGGCTTACGTTATTTCTATAGGCTGTGCCATTTGTTTGACCTACATCCTCAGCCCTGGCATGTTTATTTTTCTGGAAACAGAATTGTAATGTTCTAATTTTCAGCCAGCTTCCTTCCATATGGCGTCAAAGCACATAATCAATAATCCTTCTACGGCAAGAGGTCGGGGGAGAGAATTTCATTGGAGCCAAAGTGAGCACTCTAGCCTGGGAGGGCAGCCTTCACAAAGGAACCAAGCCCTCTGGAAAAGGGTGATTTTCAGCACACTTGTAGAGCCCTTCCCAACAAAGAGACCTACCCCAAGCATGACAGGGCTCCATTCCTTCGAGGCTTCCAAGACATCTCTTGGGACGCATTAGCATGTGGCCAGTGGGCCCCTGTGACGCCAGAGCTATGGAAAGTGAGACTGATCTTCCAAGAATGCTAGGGGCCTAGGAAAGGAGGCATCGACTCTTCTCTTCAATGTCCTCAAGAGATCCTTCTTGACTTTGGATTATGCTTAAGGCAGAAGGACACTGTAGGTCTGATAAGGCCCAAGTGCGGCCTCGTGTTTCCAATCAAGTTTCAAGCTTGAATCAGCATGGCCTCCCCATAGACTTGAATAGATGACAATGTTCTCCTCTCAGTGCTTGTCCCTCGATTCTCGCTTCTTGCCAAGGATTCTTTTCTTATCCCTGGAATCAGAGTCCGTTTGATCTCTTAAAGTTTCTGTGCCCGCTTTCTGTTTGTCAAAGCTGTTTCTGGGTATGTCTCCCCTTAATAGGCCAGCCTAGGCCAATCCTCAGACTGTAACCATGCGGCCATCTTGGGGGACATGTTCACCGTGATGTCATAAAGAAGCTCAGAAGGCTAAGTTGTCCTGACAACCTCCAAGCATACAGAGTTTCAGAGCCATCTCAGACCAGTCTGACTCCTCCCCCTTTCCAGGTAGGATAGTTTTCCTTTTTCTGGATTTCTTGTCGGTTTCTATCTTTCTCCTCGAATTTGGAAAGGCCTGCTCCATTCTCTCTAGACACTGGTTTCTTTCCTGTAAGATTACCCCGGCTATTATCTCTTACGTCTTGGGAAGAGGGCCAAGTGGGTGGACCTTCCCCAGAGAAAGTCCTGGACTCCCTCCCAAGTTGAAGTTGCCCAGGCAATCCTCTGATGCGCAATGATCGTGTCATCTCCTAGCACTCTGCCAATTCCACCTTGGCAGGTCCCATGTTTTCCTTCCTTCTTCCTTTGGGGAAGTGTACCAGATGCCTTCACAGATTGGAATATTCTCACGGTTCTTTTTCTGGTGAGTATTGAGAACGGACCCTCACAATTGCTACTTCTTTATGACCTCTGTCCGCACCGTACCATGAAATCTCTATTCCCTAACAGTGCTAATGTGATCTGCACCCGTGCTGTGAAAGAGTGAGGCCCGGGTCACACAAGCGGAACGTGGGCACTTGCCCGCTCCACCACAGGGCCGGCCCTGACTTGTACTTTTGGACCAACCTGTGGCCTGAACTTGGGAAGGTTGGGCCTGTTTGGATTATTCGTGAAGCTGATTAGTAGTAACATCATGGACGGTAACATTATGACTTCACCGTTGGTTCCTGGGCTTAGCACGGATCAGGTTCTCTTGGTAGTATTCCTCTTCATGTATTTGGAATGGTCTGCCTTTCTGTAGCATCAGTAAGCCTTTTGAGGTGATTTTCCCTCCTTGGAAGTTCACCTTCTCTAATCTCTTTCAGCCCCCAAAGCTGTATGCCGTCATTCTGAACCCCTTTTTGGATTTTTGCTTTTAGGTGAATTTATTGCCGTAACCCTGCATTAGAACATCGTATGTCTTTCAGATTTACATCCTCATCGATTTCGACTTCCGTGTAGGTTCCATCCTCTTCACCAGCGTAAGCCGAATCACAGGCCCTCACCACACACTTGTGCCTCATCATCTCTTTCACCCTCCCCCACCGCCCCGCTTTGCCTCTGGGCACCCCCGATCAAATGTCCAGTGCCACCTGTTGGTTAGTGCTTGTTTTTTCTTCTCCTTGTAAGTGAGATCCTACGGTATTTGACTTTGTCCCTGGGGCTTGTTTCACTTCCCCTAAATCCCTCCCAGCCGTTCTGGTGCTCACAAATGGCTGGATTGCATCATTTGATCCCGCTGAGTGGTCTGCCATTGTGTGGCTATAGCCCATGTTCCTTCTCCATTCGTCCCTTGCTGGGCACCAGGGTGGCTTCCAAGTCTTGGAGAGCGGGAGTAAGGCTGTGGTGAACTGAGTGGTGCACATGTCTTTAGGCGGTAGTGTTTCCGAGTTCTTTGGCTAAACACGCCCCAGAGGAATAGCTGGATCATATGGGACATGGATTCTTAAATTTCGGAGGCAGTTCCACACCGCTTGGCCTAGTGGCTGCACCGGTTTCCACTGCCAGCAGCAGTGCAGGAGGCGTCCCTTCTCTCCACCTCCTCTCTGACACTTGTTTCCTGTCTGCCTCCTTATAGCCATTCTGACCACAGTGAGCTGCTATGTCCTTGCGGTTTGGATTTGCCTTGGCCTCAGACTTAATGAGGGTGAACAAGTTTTCATGCACCTGTTGGCCCTCTTTAGATCTTCTTGGGAGAAATCTCTGTGTCCATCTTTGGCCCAGGTTTTCATTGGCTTGTTCTTTTTCTTGTGGAGACGTGTGAGTTGACTGTTTCTTTGGGCTTTTCACCCCTTGTCCGATGTGTGCTTTGCAGACATCCACTCCCAGTTGTTGTGCTGTCTTTGCATTGAGTCGATGGTTTCCTTGACTGGGCAGAAGCGTCTGCGTTTGTGGTGGTCCCGTTTGTTTCTTGTGTCCTTTGCTGCCCTTGCCCAGTCAGACATACTTCTTCCAAATAGGCGGCTCAGACAGATGGCAAAGAGCACTCTGCCTAGGTCTTCTCCTACAAGTTTCACGGTTTCAAGTGTGCCATTCAGGGCTTTAATCCATTCCAGGTGGTGCGTGTGCCAGGTGGAACATCATGGTCTACTCTCGTTGTGTTCCATGTGGCTGTGCAGGCTTCCCAGCACCGTTTATTGGAGAGACTCTCCTTTGTCCACTGTCTCCTCTTGGCTCCCTGGTCGCAAATGGGCTGTCCATGTATGTTTGAGTTGGGCTCTGGGCTCTCGATTCTGTTGCATGGGTCTGTGTGCCTGTTTTTGGGCCCGGACTGTGCCGTTTCGGTACCTAGCGCTTCGTCCTCTATGTTGAAATCAGAGAGTGTGATACGTCCTGCTTTGTTCGTTTTCCTGAGGATTCCTTGGCCTATGCAGGGTCTCTTGTTGCTGGCTAGAAACTTTAGGATTCTCTCTTCTATCTCTCTGGCAAATATGGCTGCAACTTTGACTGGGATTGCATGGAATCCAGAGATTCCTTTCTCCGCTATGGACGTTTCAAGTGTGTTAATTCTTCCATTCCTAGGTCCCGGAAGATCCTTCTTTTTCCTTGTGTCGTCTTGAATTTCTTTCCACAAACGTCTGTTAGTTTTCCATTGACATAGCTTTCACCGGTTTTGCTATGGTTCTTCATAGAGATCTTCTTCTTCGTACTGGCAAGCTGTGTTTTTTTTTTTTTTGTCTGTTTGTGTTTAGCTTCCGTTTTTCTATTCTTTGCAACTTGTAATTGGTTCTGTTTTGCAGAAGTGCATCGCTGTGCTCACATCTGCTGGCAATGCTCCTGTATTTGCTGTGGAAGTCTGGCCCTATCTAACGTCCCTTCCCATCTGCCTCTGCACCCCCTCGGACGCCTGCCCCAGAATGACTGAAGCAGTGGTGAGGAGGCTCACCCCCAGGATTCCAGCCGGGCCACCCCGGGCCACCGACCCAGAAGGTGCGGACCTCACCGCTCCACCACCGGCCGGCCCCTTTCATGTTCCATTGGGAACCTGCAGTTGAGTGCAATGGGGCTTGAATATGCTGCTTGAGCCCAACTCTGGCACTGTTAGATGAGGCCAGGTTGTTTGTCGGGGCCACTGTGACGTCAGAGGATTGGTCCTAATTGTGTGTCTGCTGTCCCGGCAAGCTTCATGGACACAGGGCTTCAGAGCCCGCTTGGAGCAGTCTCATAACTCACCCTTCCCAGTGAGCCCAGGTTTGTCCTTCGCTGCCGTTTTTTGGTTTGGGAATTTCTCTGACTTTCAAACGTTCCAGCAGAGCCTGTCTAAAGACTGACATCTTTCATTGTGGATTATTCAGGTGTGATATCTGTTCGCCTTGCATTTTCTGGGACCTTTGTTTCTTTTCCACAGTATGCTCGTCATGGTCTTTCTCAGCTATCTCACTTAGATATGCTTACCAGTCCGTTCTCCTTCAGTCCAAGTGATTAATTTTGTATTTCTTGAATCACCGTATGTTCTCTAGGCCGAGGTGTGAGTGCTTTCGTGACTCTTGGTTGCTGTCTTTGAATTTGCACCGGTCACTTGTAGGACTCTTTGCTATCCTAGCCTAGGTCAAAGGAAGCACTGAGAACCCGTGGTCATCTGGGTTGGTTTGACATCCTGAGATCAGAAACTCCAAATTCGAGGTGGTCCTGGCAACCCCCTTCATGGACATAATGTTTTTCCGAGACAAATTAGACAAATCTGATGAATTCCTCTCTCCAGGAAAGATATTTTTCTTTCTCTTTTGTGGATTTGGGAAGTTTCGAACTTGACCCCTGACACTTGAGCGTTGCCCTAGATTGCATCTAGATACGGCTTACGTTATTTCTATAGGCTGTGCCATTTGTTTGACCTACATCCTCAGCCCTGGCATGTTTATTTTTCTGGAAACAGAATTGTAATGTTCTAATTTTCAGCCAGCTTCCTTCCATATGGCGTCAAAGCACATAATCAATAATCCTTCTACGGCAAGAGGTCGGGGGAGAGAATTTCATTGGAGCCAAAGTGAGCACTCTAGCCTGGGAGGGCAGCCTTCACAAAGGAACCAAGCCCTCTGGAAAAGGGTGATTTTCAGCACACTTGTAGAGCCCTTCCCAACAAAGAGACCTACCCCAAGCATGACAGGGCTCCATTCCTTCGAGGCTTCCAAGACATCTCTTGGGACGCATTAGCATGTGGCCAGTGGGCCCCTGTGACGCCAGAGCTATGGAAAGTGAGACTGATCTTCCAAGAATGCTAGGGGCCTAGGAAAGGAGGCATCGACTCTTCTCTTCAATGTCCTCAAGAGATCCTTCTTGACTTTGGATTATGCTTAAGGCAGAAGGACACTGTAGGTCTGATAAGGCCCAAGTGCGGCCTCGTGTTTCCAATCAAGTTTCAAGCTTGAATCAGCATGGCCTCCCCATAGACTTGAATAGATGACAATGTTCTCCTCTCAGTGCTTGTCCCTCGATTCTCGCTTCTTGCCAAGGATTCTTTTCTTATCCCTGGAATCAGAGTCCGTTTGATCTCTTAAAGTTTCTGTGCCCGCTTTCTGTTTGTCAAAGCTGTTTCTGGGTATGTCTCCCCTTAATAGGCCAGCCTAGGCCAATCCTCAGACTGTAACCATGCGGCCATCTTGGGGGACATGTTCACCGTGATGTCATAAAGAAGCTCAGAAGGCTAAGTTGTCCTGACAACCTCCAAGCATACAGAGTTTCAGAGCCATCTCAGACCAGTCTGACTCCTCCCCCTTTCCAGGTAGGATAGTTTTCCTTTTTCTGGATTTCTTGTCGGTTTCTATCTTTCTCCTCGAATTTGGAAAGGCCTGCTCCATTCTCTCTAGACACTGGTTTCTTTCCTGTAAGATTACCCCGGCTATTATCTCTTACGTCTTGGGAAGAGGGCCAAGTGGGTGGACCTTCCCCAGAGAAAGTCCTGGACTCCCTCCCAAGTTGAAGTTGCCCAGGCAATCCTCTGATGCGCAATGATCGTGTCATCTCCTAGCACTCTGCCAATTCCACCTTGGCAGGTCCCATGTTTTCCTTCCTTCTTCCTTTGGGGAAGTGTACCAGATGCCTTCACAGATTGGAATATTCTCACGGTTCTTTTTCTGGTGAGTATTGAGAACGGACCCTCACAATTGCTACTTCTTTATGACCTCTGTCCGCACCGTACCATGAAATCTCTATTCCCTAACAGTGCTAATGTGATCTGCACCCGTGCTGTGAAAGAGTGAGGCCCGGGTCACACAAGCGGAACGTGGGCACTTGCCCGCTCCACCACAGGGCCGGCCCTGACTTGTACTTTTGGACCAACCTGTGGCCTGAACTTGGGAAGGTTGGGCCTGTTTGGATTATTCGTGAAGCTGATTAGTAGTAACATCATGGACGGTAACATTATGACTTCACCGTTGGTTCCTGGGCTTAGCACGGATCAGGTTCTCTTGGTAGTATTCCTCTTCATGTATTTGGAATGGTCTGCCTTTCTGTAGCATCAGTAAGCCTTTTGAGGTGATTTTCCCTCCTTGGAAGTTCACCTTCTCTAATCTCTTTCAGCCCCCAAAGCTGTATGCCGTCATTCTGAACCCCTTTTTGGATTTTTGCTTTTAGGTGAATTTATTGCCGTAACCCTGCATTAGAACATCGTATGTCTTTCAGATTTACATCCTCATCGATTTCGACTTCCGTGTAGGTTCCATCCTCTTCACCAGCGTAAGCCGAATCACAGGCCCTCACCACACACTTGTGCCTCATCATCTCTTTCACCCTCCCCCACCGCCCCGCTTTGCCTCTGGGCACCCCCGATCAAATGTCCAGTGCCGCCTGTTGGTTAGTGCTTGTTTTTTCTTCTCCTTGTAAGTGAGATCCTACGGTATTTGACTTTGTCCCTGGGGCTTGTTTCACTTCCCCTAAATCCCTCCCAGCCGTTCTGGTGCTCACAAATGGCTGGATTGCATCATTTGATCCCGCTGAGTGGTCTGCCATTGTGTGGCTATAGCCCATGTTCCTTCTCCATTCGTCCCTTGCTGGGCACCAGGGTGGCTTCCAAGTCTTGGAGAGCGGGAGTAAGGCTGTGGTGAACTGAGTGGTGCACATGTCTTTAGGCGGTAGTGTTTCCGAGTTCTTTGGCTAAACACGCCCCAGAGGAATAGCTGGATCATATGGGACATGGATTCTTAAATTTCGGAGGCAGTTCCACACCTCTTGGCCTAGTGGCTGCACCGGTTTCCACTGCCAGCAGCAGTGCAGGAGGCGTCCCTTCTCTCCACCTCCTCTCTGACACTTGTTTCCTGTCTGCCTCCTTATAGCCATTCTGACCACAGTGAGCTGCTATGTCCTTGCGGTTTGGATTTGCCTTGGCCTCAGACTTAATGAGGGTGAACAAGTTTTCATGCACCTGTTGGCCCTCTTTAGATCTTCTTGGGAGAAATTTCTGTGTCCATCTTTGGCCCAGGTTTTCATTGGCTTGTTCTTTTCCTTGTGGAGACGTGTGAGTTGACTGATTCTTTGGGCTTTTCACCCCTTGTCCGATGTGTGCTTTGCAAACATCCACTCCCAGTTGTTGTGCTGTCTTTGCATTGAGTCGATGGTTTCCTGGACTGGGCAGAAGCGTCTGCATTTGAGGTGGTCCCGTTTGTTTCTTGTCTCCTTTGCTGCCCTTGCCCAGTCAGACATACTTCTTCCAAATAGGCGGCTCAGACAGATGGCAAAGAGCACTCTGCCTAGGTCTTCTCCTACAAGTTTCACGGTTTCAAGTCTGCCATTCAGGGCTTTAATCCATTCCAGGAAGTGCGTGTGCCAGGTGGAACATCATGGTCTACTCTCGTTGTGTTCCATGTGGCTGTGCAGGCTTCCCAGCACCGTTTATTGGAGAGACTCTCCTTTGTCCACTGTCTCCTCTTGGCTCCCTGGTCGCAAATGGGCTGTCCATGTATGTTTGAGTTGGGCTCTGGGCTCTCGATTCTGTTGCATGGGTCTGTGTGCCTGTTTTTGGGCCCGGACTGTGCCGTTTCGGTACCTAGCGCTTCGTCCTCTATGTTGAAATCAGAAAGTGTGATACGTCCTGCTTTGTTCGTTTTCCTGAGGATTCCTTGGCCTATGCAGGGTCTCTTGTTGCTGGCTAGAAACTTTAGGATTCTCTCTTCTATCTCTCTGGCAAATATGGCTGCAACTTTGACTGGGATTGCCTGGAATCCAGAGATTCCTTTCTCCGCTATGGACGTTTCAAGTGTGTTAATTCTTCCATTCCTAGGTCCCGGAATATCCTTCTTTTTCCTTGTGTCGTCTTGAATTTCTTTCCACAAACGTTTGTTAGTTTTCGATTGACATAGCTTTCACCGGTTTTGCTAAGGTTCTTCATAGAGATCTTCTTCTTCGTACTGGCAAGCTGTGTTTTTTTTTTTTTGTCTGTTTGTGTTTAGCTTCCGTTTTTCTATTCTTTGCAACTTGTAATTGGTTCTGTTTTGCAGAAGTGCATCGCTGTGCTCACATCTGCTGGCAATGCTCCTGTATTTGCTGTGGAAGTCTGGCCCTATCTATCGTCCCTTCCCATCTGCCTCTGCACCCCCTCAGACGCCTGCCCCAGAATGACTGAAGCAGTGGTGAGGAGGCTCACCCCCAGGATTCCAGCCGGGCCACCCCGGGCCACCGACCCAGAAGGTGCGGACCTCACCGCTCCACCACCGGCCGGCCCCTTTCATGTTCCATTGGGAACCTGCAGTTGAGTGCAATGGGGCTTGAATATGCTGCTTGAGCCCAACTCTGGCACTGTTAGATGAGGCCAGGTTGTTTGTCGGGGCCACTGTGACGTCAGAGGATTGGTCATAATTGTGTGTCTGCTGTCCCGGCAAGCTTCATGGACACAGGGCTTCAGAGCCCGCTTGGAGCAGTCTCATAACTCACCCTTCCCAGTGAGCCCAGGTTTGTCCTTCGCTGCCGTTTTTTGGCTTGTGAATTTCTCTGACTTTCAAACGTTCCAGCAGAGCCTGTCTAAAGACTGACATCTTTCATTGTGGATTATTCAGGTGTGATATCTGTTCGCCTTGCATTTTCTGGGACCTTTGTTTCTTTTCCACAGTATGCTCGTCATGGTCTTTCTCAGCTATCTCACTTAGATATGCTTTCCAGTCCGTTCTCCTTCAGTCCAAGTGATTAATTTTGTATTTCTTGAATCACCGTATGTTCTCTAGGCCGAGGTGTGAGTGCTTTCGTGACTCTTGGTTGCTGTCTTTGAATTTGCACCGGTCACTTGTAGGACTCTTTGCTATCCTAGCCTAGGTCAAAGGAAGCACTGAGAACCCGTGGTCATCTGGGTTGGTTTGACATCCTGAGATCAGAAACTCCAAATTCGAGGTGGTCCTGGCAACCACCTTCATGGACATAATGTTTTTCCGAGACAAATTAGACAAATCTGATGAATTCCTCTCTCCAGGAAAGATATTTTTCTTTCTCTTTTGTGGATTTGGGAAGTTTCGAACTGGACCCCTGACACTTGAGCGTTGCCCTAGATTGCATCTAGATACGGCTTACTTTATTTCTATAGGCTGTGCCATTTGTTTGACCTACATCCTCAGCCCTGGCATGTTTATTTTTCTGGAAACAGAATTGTAATGTTCTAATTTTCAGCCAGCTTCCTTCCATATGGCGTCAAAGCACATAATCAATAATCCTTCTACGGCAAGAGGTCGGGGGAGAGAATTTCATTGGAGCCAAAGTGAGCACTCTAGCCTGGGAGGGCAGCCTTCACAAAGGAACCAAGCCCTCTGGAAAAGGGTGATTTTCAGCACACTTGTAGAGCCCTTCCCAACAAAGAGACCTACCCCAAGCATGACAGGGCTCCATTCCTTCGAGGCTTCCAAGACATCTCTTGGAACGCATTAGCATGTGGCCAGTGGGCCCCTGTGACGCCAGAGCTATGGAAAGTGAGACTGATCTTCCAAGAATGCTAGGGGCCTAGGAAAGGAGGCATCGACTCTTCTCTTCAATGTCCTCAAGAGATCCTTCTTGACTTTGGATTATGCTTAAGGCAGAAGGACACTGTAGGTCTGATAAGGCCCAAGTTCGGCCTCGTGTTTCCAATCAAGTTTCAAGCTTGAATCAGCATGGCCTCCCCATAGACTTGAATAGATGACAATGTTCTCCTCTCAGTGCTTGTCCCTCTATTCTGGCTTCTTGCCAAGGATTCCTTTCTTATCCCTGGCATCAGAGTCCGTTTGATCTCTTCCAGTTTCTGTGCCCGCTTTCTGTTTGTCAAAGCTGTTTCTCGGTATGTCTCCCTTTAATAGCCCAGCCTAGGCCAATCCTCAGACTGTAACCATGCGGCCATCTTGGGGGACATGTTCACCGTGATGTCATAAAGAAGCTCAGAAGGCTAAGTTGTCCTGACAACCTCCAAGCACACAGAGTTTCAGAGCCATCTCAGACCAGGCTGACTCCTCCCCCTTTCCAGGTAGGATAGTTTTCCTTTTTCTGGATTTCTTGTCGGTTTCTATCTTTCTCCTCGAATTTGGAAAGGCCTGCTCCATTCTCTCTAGACACTGGTTTCTTTCCTGTAAGATTACCCCGGCTATTATCTCTTACATCTTGGGAAGAGGGCCAAGTGGGTGGACCTTCCCCAGAGAAAGTCCTGGACTCCCTCCCAAGTTGAAGTTGCCCAGGCAATCCTCTGATGCGCAATGATCGTGTCATCGCCTAGCACTCTGCCAATTCCACCTTGGCAGGTCCCATGTTTTCCTTCCTTCTTCCTTTGGGGAAGTGTACCAGATGCCTTCATAGATTGGAATATTCCTATGGTTCATTTTCTGCTGCGTATTGATAACGGACCCTCACAATTGCTACTTCTTTATGACCTCTGTCCGCACAGTACCATGAAATCTCTATTCCCTAACAGTGCTAATGTGATCTGCACCCGTGCTGTGAAAGAGTGAGGCCCGGGCCACCCAAGCGGAACGTGGGCACTTGCCCGCTCCACCACAGGGCCGGCCCTGAGTTGTACTTTTGGACCAACCTGTTCCCTGAACTTGGGAAGGTTGGGCCTGTTTGGATTATTCGTGAAGCTGATTAGTAGTAACATCATGGACGGTAACATTATGACTTCACCGTTGGGTCCTGGGCTTAGCACGGATCAGGTTCTCTTGGTAGTATTCCTCTTCATGTATTTGGAATGGTCTACCTTTCTGTAGCATCAGTAAGCCTTTTGAGGTGATTTTCCCTCCTTGGAAGTTCACCTTCTCTAATCTCTTTCAGCCCCCAAAGCTGTATGCCGTCATTCTGAACCCGTTTTTGGATTTTTGCTTTTAGGTGAATTTATTGCCGTAACCCTGCATTAGAACATCGTATGTCTTTCAGATTTACATCCTCATCGATTTAGACTTCCGTGTAGGTTCCATCCTCTTCACCAGCGTAAGCCGAATCACAGGCCCTCACCACACACTTGTGCCTCATCATCTCTTTCACCCTCCCCCACCGCCCCGCTTTGCCTCTGGGCACCCCCGATCAAATGTCCAGTGCCGCCTGTTGGTTAGTGCTTGTTTTTTCTTCTCCTTGTAAGTGAGATCCTACGGTATTTGACTTTGTCCCTGGGGCTTGTTTCACTTCCCCTAAATCCCTCCCAGCCGTTCTGGTGCTCACAAATGGCTGGATTGCATCCTTTGTTCCCGCTGAGTGGTCTGCCATTGTGTGGCTATAGCCCATGTTCCTTCTCCATTCGTCCCTTGCTGGGCACCAGGGTGGCTTCCAAGTCTTGGAGAGCGGGAGTAAGGCTGTGGTGAACTGAGTGGTGCACATGTCTTTAGGCGGTAGTGTTTCCGAGTTCTTTGGCTAAACACGCCCCAGAGGAATAGCTGGATCATATGGGACATGGATTCTTAAATTTCGGAGGCAGTTCCACACCGCTTGGCCTAGTGGCTGCACCGGTTTCCACTGCCAGCAGCAGTGCAGGAGGCGTCCCTTCTCTCCACCTCCTCTCTGACACTTGTTGTTTCCTGTCTGCCTCCTTATAGCCATTCTGACCACAGTGAGCTGCTATGTCCTTGCGGTTTGGATTTGCCTTGGCCTCAGACTTAATGAGGGTGAACAAGTTTTCATGCACCTGTTGGCCCTCTTTAGATCTTCTTGGGAGAAATCTCTGTGTCCATCTTTGGCCCAGGTTTTCATTGGCTTGTTCTTTTTCTTGTGGAGACGTGTGAGTTGACTGTTTCTTTGGGCTTTTCACCCCTTGTCCGATGTGTGCTTTGCAGACATCCACTCCCAGTTGTTGTGCTGTCTTTGCATTGAGTCGATGGTTTCCTTGACTGGGCAGAAGCGTCTGCATTTGAGGTGGTCCCGTTTGTTTCTTGTCTCCTTTGCTGCCCTTGCCCAGTCAGACATACTTCTTCCAAATAGGCGGCTCAGACAGATGGCAAAGAGCACTCTGCCTAGGTCTTCTCCTACAAGTTTCACGGTTTCAAGTGTGCCATTCAGGGCTTTAATCCATTCCAGGTGGTGCGTGTGCCAAGTGGAACATCATGGTCTACTCTCGTTGTGTTCCATGTGGCTGTGCAGGCTTCCCAGCACCGTTTATTGGAGAGACTCTCCTTTGTCCACTGTCTCCTCTTGGCTCCCTGGTCGCAAATGGGCTGTCCATGTATGTTTGAGTTGGGCTCTGGGCTCTCGATTCTGTTGCATGGGTCTGTGTGCCTGTTTTTGGGCCCGGACTGTGCCGTTTCGGTACCTAGCGCTTCGTCCTCTATGTTGAAATCAGAAAGTGTGATACGTCCTGCTTTGTTCGTTTTCCTGAGGATTCCTTGGCCTATGCAGGGTCTCTTGTTGCTGGCTAGAAACTTTAGGATTCTCTCTTCTATCTCTCTGGCAAATATGGCTGCAACTTTGACTGGGATTGCATGGAATCCAGAGATTCCTTTCTCCGCTATGGACGTTTCAAGTGTGTTAATTCTTCCATTCCTAGGTCCCGGAAGATCCTTCTTTTTCCTTGTGTCGTCTTGAATTTCTTTCCACAAACGTCTGTTAGTTTTCCATTGACATAGCTTTCACCGGTTTTGCTAAGGTTCTTCATAGAGATCTTCTTCTTCGTACTGGCAAGCTGTGTTTTTTTTTTTTTTGTCTGTTTGTGTTTAGCTTCCGTTTTTCTATTCTTTGCAACTTGTAATTGGTTCTGTTTTGCAGAAGTGCATCGCTGTGCTCACATCTGCTGGCAATGCTCCTGTATTTGCTGTGGAAGTCTGGCCCTATCTAACGTCCCTTCCCATCTGCCTCTGCTCCCCCTCGGACGCCTGCCCCAGAATGACTGAAGCAGTGGTGAGGAGGCTCACCCCCAGGATTCCAGCCGGGCCACCCCGGGCCACCGACCCAGAAGGTGCGGACCTCACCGCTCCACCACCGGCCGGCCCCTTTCATGTTCCATTGGGAACCTGCAGTTGAGTGCAATGGGGCTTGAATATGCTGCTTGAGCCCAACTCTGGCACTGTTAGATGAGGCCAGGTTGTTTGTCGGGGCCACTGTGACGTCAGAGGATTGGTCATAATTGTGTGTCTGCTGTCCCGGCAAGCTTCATGGACACAGGGCTTCAGAGCCCGCTTGGAGCAGTCTCATAACTCACCCTTCCCAGTGAGCCCAGGTTTGTCCTTCGCTGCCGTTTTTTGGCTTGGGAATTTCTCTGACTTTCAAACGTTCCAGCAGAGCCTGTCTAAAGACTGACATCTTTCATTGTGGATTATTCAGGTGTGATATCTGTTCGCCTTGCATTTTCTGGGACCTTTGTTTCTTTTCCACAGTATGCTCGTCATGGTCTTTCTCAGCTATCTCACTTAGATATGCTTACCAGTCCGTTCTCCTTCAGTCCAAGTGATTAATTTTGTATTTCTTGAATCACCGTATGTTCTCTAGGCCGAGGTGTGAGTGCTTTCGTGACTCTTGGTTGCTGTCTTTGAATTTGCACCGGTCACTTGTAGGACTCTTTGCTATCCTAGCCTAGGTCAAAGGAAGCACTGAGAACCCGTGGTCATCTGGGTTGGTTTGACATCCTGAGATCAGAAACTCCAAATTCGAGGTGGTCCTGGCAACCCCCTTCATGGACATAATGTTTTTCCGAGACAAATTAGACAAATCTGATGAATTCCTCTCTCCAGGAAAGATATTTTTCTTTCTCTTTTGTGGATTTGGGAAGTTTCGAACTTGACCCCTGACACTTGAGCGTTGCCCTAGATTGCATCTAGATACGGCTTACTTTATTTCTATAGGCTGTGCCATTTGTTTGACCTACATCCTCAGCCCTGGCATGTTTATTTTTCTGGAAACAGAATTGTAATGTTCTAATTTTCAGCCAGCTTCCTTCCATATGGCGTCAAAGCACATAATCAATAATCCTTCTACGGCAAGAGGTCGGGGGAGAGAATTTCATTGGAGCCAAAGTGAGCACTCTAGCCTGGGAGGGCAGCCTTCACAAAGGAACCAAGCCCTCTGGAAAAGGGTGATTTTCAGCACACTTGTAGAGCCCTTCCCAACAAAGAGACCTACCCCAAGCATGACAGGGCTCCATTCCTTCGAGGCTTCCAAGACATCTCTTGGAACGCATTAGCATGTGGCCAGTGGGCCCCCGTGACGCCAGAGCTATGGAAAGTGAGACTGATCTTCCAAGAATGCTAGGGGCCTAGGAAAGGAGGCATCGACTCTTCTCTTCAATGTCCTCAAGAGATCCTTCTTGACTTTGGATTATGCTTAAGGCAGAAGGACACTGTAGGTCTGATAAGGCCCAAGTGCGGCCTCGTGTTTCCAATCAAGTTTCAAGCTTGAATCAGCATGGCCTCCCCATAGACTTGAATAGATGACAATGTTCTCCTCTCAGTGCTTGTCCCTCGATTCTCGCTTCTTGCCAAGGATTCCTTTCTTATCCCTGGCATCAGAGTCCGTTTGATCTCTTCCAGTTTCTGTGCCCGCTTTCTGTTTGTCAAAGCTGTTTCTCGGTATGTCTCCCTTTAATAGCCCAGCCTAGGCCAATCCTCAGACTGTAACCATGCGGCCATCTTGGGGGACATGTTCACCGTGATGTCATAAAGAACCTCAGAAGGCCAAGTTGTCCTGACAACCTCCAAGCACACAGAGTTTCAGAGCCATCTCAGACCAGTCTGACTCCTCCCCCTTTCCAGGTAGGATAGTTTTCCTTTTTCTGGATGTCTTGTCGGTTTCTAACTTTCTCCTCGAACTTGGAAAGGCCTGCTCCATTCTCTCTAGACACTGGTTTCTTTCCTGTAAGATTACCCTGGGTGTTATCTCTTATGTCGTGGGTAGATGGCCAAGTGGGTGGACCTTCCCCAGAGAAAGTCCTGGACTCCCTCCCAAGTTGAAGTTGCCCAGGCAATCCTCTGATGCGCAATGATCGTGTCATCTCCTAGCACTCTGCCAATTCCACCTTGGCAGGTCCCATGTTTTCCTTCCTTCTTCCTTTGGGGAAGTGTACCAGATGCCTTCCTAGATTGGAATATTCCTACGGTTCTTTTTCTGCTGCGTATTGATAACGGACCCTCACAATTGCTACTTCTTTATGACCTCTGTCCGCACAGTACCATGAAATCTCTATTCCCTAACAGTGCTAATGTGATCTGCACCCGTGCTGTGAAAGAGTGAGGCCCGGGCCACCCAAGCGGAACGTGGGCACTTGCCCGCTCCACCACAGGGCCGGCCCTGAGTTGTACTTTTGGACCAACCTGTTCCCTGAACTTGGGAAGGTTGGGCCTGTTTGGATTATTCGTGAAGCTGAT
The DNA here is from genome assembly GCF_041296235.1 of Equus asinus. Taxonomy (NCBI): domain Eukaryota; kingdom Metazoa; phylum Chordata; class Mammalia; order Perissodactyla; family Equidae; genus Equus; species Equus asinus. Next base: position 79,000,690 of record NC_091820.1, read on the forward strand.
TAGTAGTAACATCATGGACGGTAACATTATGACTTCACCGTTGGGTCCTGGGCTTAGCACGGATCAGGTTCTCTTGGTAGTATTCCTCTTCATGTATTTGGAATGGTCTACCTTTCTGTAGCATCAGTAAGCCTTTTGAGGTGATTTTCCCTCCTTGGAAGTTCACCTTCTCTAATCTCTTTCAGCCCCCAAAGCTGTATGCCGTCATTCTGAACCCGTTTTTGGATTTTTGCTTTTAGGTGAATTTATTGCCGTATCCCTGCATTAGAACATCCTATGTCTTTCAGATTTACATCTTCATCGATTTAGAATTCCGTGTAGGTTCCATCCTCTTCACCAGCGTAAGCCGAATCACAGGCCCTCACCACACACTTGTGCCTCATCATCTCTTTCACCCTCCCCCACCGCCCCGCTTTGCCTCTGGGCACCCCCGATCAAATGTCCAGTGCCGCCTGTTGGTTAGTGCTTGTTTTTTCTTCTCCTTGTAAGTGAGATCCTACGGTATTTGACTTTGTCCCTGGGGCTTGTTTCACTTCCCCTAAATCCCTCCCAGCCGTTCTGGTGCTCACAAATGGCTGGATTGCATCCTTTGTTCCTGCTGAGTGGTCTGCCATTGTGTGGCTATAGCCCATGTTCCTTCTCCATTCGTCCCTTGCTGGGCACCAGGGTGGCTTCCAAGTCTTGGAGAGCGGGAGTAAGGCTGTGGTGAACTGAGTGGTGCACATGTCTTTAGGCGGTAGTGTTTCCGAGTTCTTTGGCTAAACACGCCCCAGAGGAATAGCTGGATCATATGGGACATGGATTCTTAAATTTCGGAGGCAGTTCCACACCGCTTGGCCTAGTGGCTGCACCGGTTTCCACTGCCAGCAGCAGTGCAGGAGGCGTCCCTTCTCTCCACCTCCTCTCTGACACTTGTTGTTTCCTGTCTGCCTCCTTATAGCCATTCTGACCACAGTGAGCTGCTATGTCCTTGCGGTTTGGATTTGCCTTGGCCTCAGACTTAATGAGGGTGAACAAGTTTTCATGCACCTGTTGGCCCTCTTTAGATCTTCTTGGGAGAAATCTCTGTGTCCATCTTTGGCCCAGGTTTTCATTGGCTTGTTCTTTTTCTTGTGGAGACGTGTGAGTTGACTGTTTCTTTGGGCTTTTCACCCCTTGTCCGATGTGTGCTTTGCAAACATCCACTCCCAGTTGTTGTGCTGTCTTTGCATTGAGTCGATGGTTTCCTTGACTGGGCAGAAGCGTCTGCATTTGAGGTGGTCCCGTTTGTTTCTTGTCTCCTTTGCTGCCCTTGCCCAGTCAGACATACTTCTTCCAAATAGGCGGCTCAGACAGATGGCAAAGAGCACTCTGCCTAGGTCTTCTCCTACAAGTTTCACGGTTTCAAGTGTGCCATTCAGGGCTTTAATCCATTCCAGGTGGTGCGTGTGCCAGGTGGAACATCATGGTCTACTCTCGTTGTGTTCCATGTGGCTGTGCATGCTTCCCAGCACCGTTTATTGGAGAGACTCTCCTTTGTCCACTGTCTCCTCTTGGCTCCCTGGTCGCAAATGGGCTGTCCATGTATGTTTGAGTTGGGCTCTGGGCTCTCGATTCTGTTGCATGGGTGTGTGTGCCTGTTTTTGGGCCCGGACTGTGCCGTTTCGGTACCTAGCGCTTCGTCCTCTATGTTGAAATCAGAAAGTGTGATACGTCCTGCTTTGTTCGTTTTCCTGAGGATTCCTTGGCCTATGCAGGGTCTCTTGTTGCTGGCTAGAAACTTTAGGATTCTCTCTTCTATCTCTCTGGCAAATATGGCTGCAACTTTGACTGGGATTGCATGGAATCCAGAGATTCCTTTCTCCGCTATGGACGTTTCAAGTGTGTTAATTCTTCCATTCCTAGGTCCCGGAATATCCTTCTTTTTCCTTGTGTCGTCTTGAATTTCTTTCCACAAACGTCTGTTAGTTTTCGATTGACATAGCTTTCACCGGTTTTGCTAAGGTTCTTCATAGAGATCTTCTTCTTCGTACTGGCAAGCTGTGTTTTTTTTTTTTTTGTCTGTTTGTGTTTAGCTTCCGTTTTTCTATTCTTTGCAACTTGTAATTGGTTCTGTTTTGCAGAAGTGCATCGCTGTGCTCACATCTGCTGGCAATGCTCCTGTATTTGCTGTGGAAGTCTGGCCCTATCTAACGTCCCTTCCCATCTGCCTCTGCTCCCCCTCGGACGCCTGCCCCAGAATGACTGAAGCAGTGGTGAGGAGGCTCACCCCCAGGATTCCAGCCGGGCCACCCCGGGCCACCGACCCAGAAGGTGCGGACCTCACCGCTCCACCACCGGCCGGCCCCTTTCATGTTCCATTGGGAACCTGCAGTTGAGTGCAATGGGGCTTGAATATGCTGCTTGAGCCCAACTCTGGCACTGTTAGATGAGGCCAGGTTGTTTGTCGGGGCCACTGTGACGTCAGAGGATTGGTCATAATTGTGTGTCTGCTGTCCCGGCAAGCTTCATGGACACAGGGCTTCAGAGCCCGCTTGGAGCAGTCTCATAACTCACCCTTCCCAGTGAGCCCAGGTTTGTCCTTCGCTGCCGTTTTTTGGCTTGGGAATTTCTCTGACTTTCAAACGTTCCAGCAGAGCCTGTCTAAAGACTGACATCTTTCATTGTGGATTATTCAGGTGTGATATCTGTTCGCCTTGCATTTTCTGGGACCTTTGTTTCTTTTCCACAGTATGCTCGTCATGGTCTTTCTCAGCTATCTCACTTAGATATGCTTTCCAGTCCGTTCTCCTTCAGTCCAAGTGATTAATTTTGTATTTCTTGAATCACCGTATGTTCTCTAGGCCGAGGTGTGAGTGCTTTCGTGACTCTTGGTTGCTGTCTTTGAATTTGCACCGGTCACTTGTAGGACTCTTTGCTATCCTAGCCTAGGTCAAAGGAAGCACTGAGAACCCGTGGTCATCTGGGTTGGTTTGACATCCTGAGATCAGAAACTCCAAATTCGACCTGGTCCTGGCAAACCCCTTCATGGACATAATGTTTTTCCGAGACAAATTAGACAAATCTGATGAATTCCTCTCTCCAGGAAAGATATTTTTCTTTCTCTTTTGTGGATTTGGGAAGTTTCGAACTTGACCCCTGACACTTGAGCGTTGCCCTAGATTGCATCTAGATACAGCTTACTTTATTTCTATAGGCTGTGCCATTTGTTTGACCTACATCCTCAGCCCTGGCATGTTTATTTTTCTGGAAACAGAATTGTAATGTTCTAATTTTCAGCCAGCTTCCTTCCATATGGCGTCAAAGCACATAATCAATAATCCTTCTACGGCAAGAGGTCGGGGGAGAGAATTTCATTGGAGCCAAAGTGAGCACTCTAGCCTGGGAGGGCAGCCTTCACAAAGGAACCAAGCCCTCTGGAAAAGGGTGATTTTCAGCACACTTGTAGAGCCCTTCCCAACAAAGAGACCTACCCCAAGCATGACAGGGCTCCATTCCTTCGAGGCTTCCAAAGATCTCTTGGAACGCATTAGCATGTAGGGAGTGGACCCTCATGACGCCAGAGCTATGGAAAGTGAGACTGATCTTCCAAGAATGCTAGGGGCCTAGGAAAGGAGGCATCGACTCTTCTCTTCAATGTCCTCAAGAGATCCTTCTTGACTTTGGATTATGCTTAAGGCAGAAGGACACTGTAGGTCTGATAAGGCCCAAGTGCGGCCTCGTGTTTCCAATCAAGTTTCAAGCTTGAATCAGCATGGCCTCCCCATAGACTTGAATAGATGACAATGTTCTCCTCTCAGTGCTTGTCCCTCGATTCTCGCTTCTTGCCAAGGATTCCTTTCTTATCCCTGGCATCAGAGTCCGTTTGATCTCTTCCAGTTTCTGTGCCCGCTTTCTGTTTGTCAAAGCTGTTTCTCGGTATGTCTCCCTTTAATAGCCCAGCCTAGGCCAATCCTCAGACTGTAACCATGCGGCCATCTTGGGGGACATGTTCACCGTGATGTCATAAAGAACCTCAGAAGGCCAAGTTGTCCTGACAACCTCCAAGCACACAGAGTTTCAGAGCCATCTCAGACCAGTCTGACTCCTCCCCCTTTCCAGGTAGGATAGTTTTCCTTTTTCTGGATTTCTTGTCGGTTTCTATCTTTCTCCTCGAATTTGGAAAGGCCTGCTCCATTCTCTCTAGACACTGGTTTCTTTCCTGTAAGATTACCCCGGCTATTATCTCTTACGTCTTGGGAAGAGGGCCAAGTGGGTGGACCTTCCCCAGAGAAAGTCCTGGACTCCCTCCCAAGTTGAAGTTGCCCAGGCAATCCTCTGATGCGCAATGATCGTGTCATCGCCTAGCACTCTGCCAATTCCACCTTGGCAGGTCCCATGTTTTCCTTCCTTCTTCCTTTGGGGAAGTGTACCAGATGCCTTCCTAGATTGGAATATTCCTACGGTTCTTTTTCTGCTGCGTATTGATAACGGACCCTCACAATTGCTACTTCTTTATGACCTCTGTCCGCACAGTACCATGAAATCTCTATTCCCTAACAGTGCTAATGTGATCTGCACCCGTGCTGTGAAAGAGTGAGGCCCGGGCCACCCAAGCGGAACGTGGGCACTTGCCCGCTCCACCACAGGGCCGGCCCTGAGTTGTACTTTTGGACCAACCTGTTCCCTGAACTTGGGAAGGTTGGGCCTGTTTGGATTATTCGTGAAGCTGATTAGTAGTAACATCATGGACGGTAACATTATGACTTCAACATTGGGTCCTGGGCTTAGCACGGATCAGGTTCTCTTGGTAGTATTCCTCTTCATGTATTTGGAATGGTCTACCTTTCTGTAGCATCAGTAAGCCTTTTGAGGTGATTTTCCCTCCTTGGAAGTTCACCTTCTCTAATCTCTTTCAGCCCCCAAAGCTGTATGCCGTCATTCTGAACCCGTTTTTGGATTTTTGCTTTTAGGTGAATTTATTGCCGTATCCCTGCATTAGAACATCCTATGTCTTTCAGATTTACATCTTCATTGATTTAGAATTCCGTGTAGGTTCCATCCTCTTCACCAGCGTAAGCCGAATCACAGGCCCTCACCACACACTTGTGCCTCATCATCTCTTTCACCCTCCCCCACCGCCCCGCTTTGCCTCTGGGCACCCCCGATCAAATGTCCAGTGCCGCCTGTTGGTTAGTGCTTGTTTTTTCTTCTCCATGTAAGTGAGATCCTATGGTATTTGACTTTGTCCCTGGGGCTTGTTTCACTTCCCCTAAATCCCTCCCAGCCGTTCTGGTGCTCACAAATGGCTGGATTGCATCCTTTGTTCCCGCTGAGTGGTCTGCCATTGTGTGGCTATAGCCCATGTTCCTTCTCCATTCGTCCCTTGCTGGGCACCAGGGTGGCTTCCAAGTCTTGGAGAGCGGGAGTAAGGCTGTGGTGAACTGAGTGGTGCACATGTCTTTAGGCGGTAGTGTTTCCGAGTTCTTTGGCTAAACACGCCCCAGAGGAATAGCTGGATCATATGGGACATGGATTCTTAAATTTCGGAGGCAGTTCCACACCGCTTGGCCTAGTGGCTGCACCGGTTTCCACTGCCAGCAGCAGTGCAGGAGGCGTCCCTTCTCTCCACCTCCTCTCTGACACTTGTTGTTTCCTGTCTGCCTCCTTATAGCCATTCTGACCACAGTGAGCTGCTATGTCCTTGCGGTTTGGATTTGCCTTGGCCTCAGACTTAATGAGGGTGAACAAGTTTTCATGCACCTGTTGGCCCTCTTTAGATCTTCTTGGGAGAAATCTCTGTGTCCATCTTTGGCCCAGGTTTTCATTGGCTTGTTCTTTTTCTTGTGGAGACGTGTGAGTTGACTGTTTCTTTGGGCTTTTCACCCCTTGTCCGATGTGTGCTTTGCAAACATCCACTCCCAGTTGTTGTGCTGTCTTTGCATTGAGTCGATGGTTTCCTTGACTGGGCAGAAGCGTCTGCATTTGAGGTGGTCCCGTTTGTTTCTTGTCTCCTTTGCTGCCCTTGCCCAGTCAGACATACTTCTTCCAAATAGGCGGCTCAGACAGATGGCAAAGAGCACTCTGCCTAGGTCTTCTCCTACAAGTTTCACGGTTTCAAGTGTGCCATTCAGGGCTTTAATCCATTCCAGGTGGTGCGTGTGCCAGGTGGAACATCATGGTCTACTCTCGTTGTGTTCCATGTGGCTGTGCAGGCTTCCCAGCACCGTTTATTGGAGAGACTCTCCTTTGTCCACTGTCTCCTCTTGGCTCCCTGGTCGCAAATGGGCTGTCCATGTATGTTTGAGTTGGGCTCTGGGCTCTCGATTCTGTTGCATGGGTGTGTGTGCCTGTTTTTGGGCCCGGACTGTGCCGTTTCGGTACCTAGCGCTTCGTCCTCTATGTTGAAATCAGAAAGTGTGATACGTCCTGCTTTGTTCGTTTTCCTGAGGATTCCTTGGCCTATGCAGGGTCTCTTGTTGCTGGCTAGAAACTTTAGGATTCTCTCTTCTATCTCTCTGGCAAATATGGCTGCAACTTTGACTGGGATTGCATGGAATCCAGAGATTCCTTTCTCCGCTATGGACGTTTCAAGTGTGTTAATTCTTCCATTCCTAGGTCCCGGAAGATCCTTCTTTTTCCTTGTGTCGTCTTGAATTTCTTTCCACAAACGTCTGTTAGTTTTCCATTGACATAGCTTTCACCGGTTTTGCTAAGGTTCTTCATAGAGATCTTCTTCTTCGTACTGGCAAGCTGTGTTTTTTTTTTTTTTGTCTGTTTGTGTTTAGCTTCCGTTTTTCTATTCTTTGCAACTTGTAATTGGTTCTGTTTTGCAGAAGTGCATCGCTGTGCTCACATCTGCTGGCAATGCTCCTGTATTTGCTGTGGAAGTCTGGCCCTATCTAACGTCCCTTCCCATCTGCCTCTGCTCCCCCTCGGACGCCTGCCCCAGAATGACTGAAGCAGTGGTGAGGAGGCTCACCCCCAGGATTCCAGCCGGGCCACCCCGGGCCACCGACCCAGAAGGTGCGGACCTCACCGCTCCACCACCGGCCGGCCCCTTTCATGTTCCATTGGGAACCTGCAGTTGAGTGCAATGGGGCTTGAATATGCTGCTTGAGCCCAACTCTGGCACTGTTAGATGAGGCCAGGTTGTTTGTCGGGGCCACTGTGACGTCAGAGGATTGGTCATAATTGTGTGTCTGCTGTCCCGGCAAGCTTCATGGACACAGGGCTTCAGAGCCCGCTTGGAGCAGTCTCATAACTCACCCTTCCCAGTGAGCCCAGGTTTGTCCTTCGCTGCCGTTTTTTGGCTTGGGAATTTCTCTGACTTTCAAACGTTCCAGCAGAGCCTGTCTAAAGACTGACATCTTTCATTGTGGATTATTCAGGTGTGATATCTGTTCGCCTTGCATTTTCTGGGACCTTTGTTTCTTTTCCACAGTATGCTCGTCATGGTCTTTCTCAGCTATCTCACTTAGATATGCTTTCCAGTCCGTTCTCCTTCAGTCCAAGTGATTAATTTTGTATTTCTTGAATCACCGTATGTTCTCTAGGCCGAGGTGTGAGTGCTTTCGTGACTCTTGGTTGCTGTCTTTGAATTTGCACCGGTCACTTGTAGGACTCTTTGCTATCCTAGCCTAGGTCAAAGGAAGCACTGAGAACCCGTGGTCATCTGGGTTGGTTTGACATCCTGAGATCAGAAACTCCAAATTCGACGTGGTCCTGGCAAACCCCTTCATGGACATAATGTTTTTCCGAGACAAATTAGACAAATCTGATGAATTCCTCTCTCCAGGAAAGATATTTTTCTTTCTCTTTTGTGGATTTGGGAAGTTTCGAACTTGACCCCTGACACTTGAGCGTTGCCCTAGATTGCATCTAGATACAGCTTACTTTATTTCTATAGGCTGTGCCATTTGTTTGACCTACATCCTCAGCCCTGGCATGTTTATTTTTCTGGAAACAGAATTGTAATGTTCTAATTTTCAGCCAGCTTCCTTCCATATGGCGTCAAAGCACATAATCAATAATCCTTCTACGGCAAGAGGTCGGGGGAGAGAATTTCATTGGAGCCAAAGTGAGCACTCTAGCCTGGGAGGGCAGCCTTCACAAAGGAACCAAGCCCTCTGGAAAAGGGTGATTTTCAGCACACTTGTAGAGCCCTTCCCAACAAAGAGACCTACCCCAAGCATGACAGGGCTCCATTCCTTCGAGGCTTCCAAAGATCTCTTGGAACGCATTAGCATGTAGGGAGTGGACCCTCATGACGCCAGAGCTATGGAAAGTGAGACTGATCTTCCAAGAATGCTAGGGGCCTAGGAAAGGAGGCATCGACTCTTCTCTTCAATGTCCTCAAGAGATCCTTCTTGACTTTGGATTATGCTTAAGGCAGAAGGACACTGTAGGTCTGATAAGGCCCAAGTGCGGCCTCGTGTTTCCAATCAAGTTTCAAGCTTGAATCAGCATGGCCTCCCCATAGACTTGAATAGATGACAATGTTCTCCTCTCAGTGCTTGTCCCTCGATTCTCGCTTCTTGCCAAGGATTCCTTTCTTATCCCTGGCATCAGAGTCCGTTTGATCTCTTCCAGTTTCTGTGCCCGCTTTCTGTTTGTCAAAGCTGTTTCTCGGTATGTCTCCCTTTAATAGCCCAGCCTAGGCCAATCCTCAGACTGTAACCATGCGGCCATCTTGGGGGACATGTTCACCGTGATGTCATAAAGAACCTCAGAAGGCCAAGTTGTCCTGACAACCTCCAAGCACACAGAGTTTCACAGCCATCTCAGACCAGTCTGACTCCTCCCCCTTTCCAGGTAGGATAGTTTTCCTTTTTCTGGATTTCTTGTCGGTTTCTATCTTTCTCCTCGAATTTGGAAAGGCCTGCTCCATTCTCTCTAGACACTGGTTTCTTTCCTGTAAGATTACCCCGGCTATTATCTCTTACGTCTTGGGAAGAGGGCCAAGTGGGTGGACCTTCCCCAGAGAAAGTCCTGGACTCCCTCCCAAGTTGAAGTTGCCCAGGCAATCCTCTGATGCGCAATGATCGTGTCATCGCCTAGCACTCTGCCAATTCCACCTTGGCAGGTCCCATGTTTTCCTTCCTTCTTCCTTTGGGGAAGTGTACCAGATGCCTTCCTAGATTGGAATATTCCTACGGTTCTTTTTCTGCTGCGTATTGATAACGGACCCTCACAATTGCTACTTCTTTATGACCTCTGTCCGCACAGTACCATGAAATCTCTATTCCCTAACAGTGCTAATGTGATCTGCACCCGTGCTGTGAAAGAGTGAGGCCCGGGCCACCCAAGCGGAACGTGGGCACTTGCCCGCTCCACCACAGGGCCGGCCCTGAGTTGTACTTTTGGACCAACCTGTTCCCTGAACTTGGGAAGGTTGGGCCTGTTTGGATTATTCGTGAAGCTGATTAGTAGTAACATCATGGACGGTAACATTATGACTTCAACATTGGGTCCTGGGCTTAGCACGGATCAGGTTCTCTTGGTAGTATTCCTCTTCATGTATTTGGAATGGTCTACCTTTCTGTAGCATCAGTAAGCCTTTTGAGGTGATTTTCCCTCCTTGGAAGTTCACCTTCTCTAATCTCTTTCAGCCCCCAAAGCTGTATGCCGTCATTCTGAACCCGTTTTTGGATTTTTGCTTTTAGGTGAATTTATTGCCGTATCCCTGCATTAGAACATCCTATGTCTTTCAGATTTACATCTTCATTGATTTAGAATTCCGTGTAGGTTCCATCCTCTTCACCAGCGTAAGCCGAATCACAGGCCCTCACCACACACTTGTGCCTCATCATCTCTTTCACCCTCCCCCACCGCCCCGCTTTGCCTCTGGGCACCCCCGATCAAATGTCCAGTGCCGCCTGTTGGTTAGTGCTTGTTTTTTCTTCTCCATGTAAGTGAGATCCTATGGTATTTGACTTTGTCCCTGGGGCTTGTTTCACTTCCCCTAAATCCCTCCCAGCCGTTCTGGTGCTCACAAATGGCTGGATTGCATCCTTTGTTCCCGCTGAGTGGTCTGCCATTGTGTGGCTATAGCCCATGTTCCTTCTCCATTCGTCCCTTGCTGGGCACCAGGGTGGCTTCCAAGTCTTGGAGAGCGGGAGTAAGGCTGTGGTGAACTGAGTGGTGCACATGTCTTTAGGCGGTAGTGTTTCCGAGTTCTTTGGCTAAACACGCCCCAGAGGAATAGCTGGATCATATGGGACATGGATTCTTAAATTTCGGAGGCAGTTCCACACCGCTTGGCCTAGTGGCTGCACCGGTTTCCACTGCCAGCAGCAGTGCAGGAGGCGTCCCTTCTCTCCACCTCCTCTCTGACACTTGTTGTTTCCTGTCTGCCTCCTTATAGCCATTCTGACCACAGTGAGCTGCTATGTCCTTACGGTTTGGATTTGCCTTGGCCTCAGACTTAATGAGGGTGAACAAGTTTTCATGCACCTGTTGGCCCTCTTTAGATCTTCTTGGGAGAAATCTCTGTGTCCATCTTTGGCCCAGGTTTTCATTGGCTTGTTCTTTTTCTTGTGGAGACGTGTGAGTTGACTGTTTCTTTGGGCTTTTCACCCCTTGTCCGATGTGTGCTTTGCAAACATCCACTCCCAGTTGTTGTGCTGTCTTTGCATTGAGTCGATGGTTTCCTTGACTGGGCAGAAGCGTCTGCATTTGAGGTGGTCCCGTTTGTTTCTTGTCTCCTTTGCTGCCCTTGCCCAGTCAGACATACTTCTTCCAAATAGGCGGCTCAGACAGATGGCAAAGAGCACTCTGCCTAGGTCTTCTCCTACAAGTTTCACGGTTTCAAGTGTGCCATTCAGGGCTTTAATCCATTCCAGGTGGTGCGTGTGCCAGGTGGAACATCATGGTCTACTCTCGTTGTGTTCCATGTGGCTGTGCAGGCTTCCCAGCACCGTTTATTGGAGAGACTCTCCTTTGTCCACTGTCTCCTCTTGGCTCCCTGGTCGCAAATGGGCTGTCCATGTATGTTTGAGTTGGGCTCTGGGCTCTCGATTCTGTTGCATGGGTGTGTGTGCCTGTTTTTGGGCCCGGACTGTGCCGTTTCGGTACCTAGCGCTTCGTCCTCTATGTTGAAATCAGAAAGTGTGATACGTCCTGCTTTGTTCGTTTTCCTGAGGATTCCTTGGCCTATGCAGGGTCTCTTGTTGCTGGCTAGAAACTTTAGGATTCTCTCTTCTATCTCTCTGGCAAATATGGCTGCAACTTTGACTGGGATTGCATGGAATCCAGAGATTCCTTTCTCCGCTATGGACGTTTCAAGTGTGTTAATTCTTCCATTCCTAGGTCCCGGAATATCCTTCTTTTTCCTTGTGTCGTCTTGAATTTCTTTCCACAAACATCTGTTAGTTTTCGATTGACATAGCTTTCACCGGTTTTGCTAAGGTTCTTCATAGAGATCTTCTTCTTCGTACTGGCAAGCTGTGTTTTTTTTTTTTTTGTCTGTTTGTGTTTAGCTTCTGTTTTTCTATTCTTTGCAACTTGTAATTGGTTCTGTTTTGCAGAAGTGCATCGCTGTGCTCACATCTGCTGGCAATGCTCCTGTATTTGCTGTGGAAGTCTGGCCCTATCTAACGTCCCTTCCCATCTGCCTCTGCACCCCCTCGGACGCCTGCCCCAGAATGACTGAAGCAGTGGTGAGGAGGCTCACCCCCAGGATTCCAGCCGGGCCACCCCGGGCCACCGACCCAGAAGGTGCGGACCTCACCGCTCCACCACCGGCCGGCCCCTTTCATGTTCCATTGGGAACCTGCAGTTGAGTGCAATGGGGCTTGAATATGCTGCTTGAGCCCAACTCTGGCACTGTTAGATGAGGCCAGGTTGTTTGTCGGGGCCACTGTGACGTCAGAGGATTGGTCATAATTGTGTGTCTGCTGTCCCGGCAAGCTTCATGGACACAGGGCTTCAGAGCCCGCTTGGAGCAGTCTCATAACTCACCCTTCCCAGTGAGCCCAGGTTTGTCCTTCGCTGCCGTTTTTTGGCTTGGGAATTTCTCTGACTTTCAAACGTTCCAGCAGAGCCTGTCTAAAGACTGACATCTTTCATTGTGGATTATTCAGGTGTGATATCTGTTCGCCTTGCATTTTCTGGGACCTTTGTTTCTTTTCCACAGTATGCTCGTCATGGTCTTTCTCAGCTATCTCACTTAGATATGCTTACCAGTCCGTTCTCCTTCAGTCCAAGTGATTAATTTTGTATTTCTTGAATCACCGTATGTTCTCTAGGCCGAGGTGTGAGTGCTTTCGTGACTCTTGGTTGCTGTCTTTGAATTTGCACCGGTCACTTGTAGGACTCTTTGCTATCCTAGCCTAGGTCAAAGGAAGCACTGAGAACCCGTGGTCATCTGGGTTGGTTTGACATCCTGAGATCAGAAACTCCAAATTCGAGGTGGTCCTGGCAACCCCCTTCATGGACATAATGTTTTTCCGAGACAAATTAGACAAATCTGATGAATTCCTCTCTACAGGAAAGATATTTTTCTTTCTCTTTTGTGGATTTGGGAAGTTTCGAACTTGACCCCTGACACTTGAGCGTTGCCCTAGATTGCATCTAGATACGGCTTACTTTATTTCTATAGGCTGTGCCATTTGTTTGACCTACATCCTCAGCCCTGGCATGTTTATTTTTCTGGAAACAGAATTGTAATGTTCTAATTTTCAGCCAGCTTCCTTCCATATGGCGTCAAAGCACATAATCAATAATCCTTCTACGGCAAGAGGTCGGGGGAGAGAATTTCATTGGAGCCAAAGTGAGCACTCTAGCCTGGGAGGGCAGCCTTCACAAAGGAACCAAGCCCTCTGGAAAAGGGTGATTTTCAGCACACTTGTAGAGCCCTTCCCAACAAAGAGACCTACCCCAAGCATGACAGGGCTCCATTCCTTCGAGGCTTCCAAAGATCTCTTGGAACGCATTAGCATGTAGGGAGTGGACCCTCATGACGCCAGAGCTATGGAAAGTGAGACTGATCTTCCAAGAATGCTAGGGGCCTAGGAAAGGAGGCATCGACTCTTCTCTTCAATGTCCTCAAGAGATCCTTCTTGACTTTGGATTATGCTTAAGGCAGAAGGACACTGTAGGTCTGATAAGGCCCAAGTGCGGCCTCGTGTTTCCAATCAAGTTTCAAGCTTGAATCAGCATGGCCTCCCCATAGACTTGAATAGATGACAATGTTCTCCTCTCAGTGCTTGTCCCTCGATTCTCGCTTCTTGCCAAGGATTCCTTTCTTATCCCTGGCATCAGAGTCCGTTTGATCTCTTCCAGTTTCTGTGCCCGCTTTCTGTTTGTCAAAGCTGTTTCTCGGTATGTCTCCCTTTAATAGCCCAGCCTAGGCCAATCCTCAGACTGTAACCATGCGGCCATCTTGGGGGACATGTTCACCGTGATGTCATAAAGAAGCTCAGAAGGCTAAGTTGTCCTGACAACCTCCAAGCACACAGAGTTTCAGAGCCATCTCAGACCAGTCTGACTCCTCCCCCTTTCCAGGTAGGATAGTTTTCCTTTTTCTGGATTTCTTGTCGGTTTCTATCTTTCTCCTCGAATTTGGAAAGGCCTGCTCCATTCTCTCTAGACACTGGTTTCTTTCCTGTAAGATTACCCCGGCTATTATCTCTTACGTCTTGGGAAGAGGGCCAAGTGGGTGGACCTTCCCCAGAGAAAGTCCTGGACTCCCTCCCAAGTTGAAGTTGCCCAGGCAATCCTCTGATGCGCAATGATTGTGTCATCGCCTAGCACTCTGCCAATTCCACCTTGGCAGGTCCCATGTTTTCCTTCCTTCTTCCTTTGGGGAAGTGTACCAGATGCCTTCCTAGATTGGAATATTCCTACGGTTCTTTTTCTGCTGCGTATTGAGAACGGACCCTCACAATTGCTACTTCTTTATGACCTCTGTCCGCACAGTACCATGAAATCTCTATTCCCTAACAGTGCTAATGTGATCTGCACCCGTGCTGTGAAAGAGTGAGGCCCGGGCCACCCAAGCGGAACGTGGGCACTTGCCCGCTCCACCACAGGGCCGGCCCTGAGTTGTACTTTTGGACCAACCTGTTCCCTGAACTTGGGAAGGTTGGGCCTGTTTGGATTATTCGTGAAGCTGATTAGTAGTAACATCATGGACGGTAACATTATGACTTCACCGTTGGGTCCTGGGCTTAGCACGGATCAGGTTCTCTTGGTAGTATTCCTCTTCATGTATTTGGAATGGTCTACCTTTCTGTAGCATCAGTAAGCCTTTTGAGGTGATTTTCCCTCCTTGGAAGTTCACCTTCTCTAATCTCTTTCAGCCCCCAAAGCTGTATGCCGTCATTCTGAACCCGTTTTTGGATTTTTGCTTTTAGGTGAATTTATTGCTGTATCCCTGCATTAGAACATCCTATGTCTTTCAGATTTACATCTTCATCGATTTAGAATTCCGTGTAGGTTCCATCCTCTTCACCAGCGTAAGCCGAATCACAGGCCCTCACCACACACTTGTGCCTCATCATCTCTTTCACCCTCCCCCACCGCCCCGCTTTGCCTCTGGGCACCCCAGATCAAATGTCCAGTGCCGCCTGTTGGTTAGTGCTTGTTTTTTCTTCTCCATGTAAGTGAGATCCTATGGGATTTGACTTTGTCCCTGGGGCTTGTTTCACTTCCCCTAAATCCCTCCCAGCCGTTCTGGTGCTCACAAATGGCTGGATTGCATCCTTTGTTCCCGCTGAGTGGTCTGCCTTTGTGTGGCTATAGCCCATGTTCCTTCTCCATTCGTCCCTTGCTGGGCACCAGGGTGGCTTCCAAGTCTTGGAGAGCGGGAGTAAGGCTGTGGTGAACTGAGTGGTGCACATGTCTTTAGGCGGTAGTGTTTCCGAGTTCTTTGGCTAAACACGCCCCAGAGGAATAGCTGGATCATATAGGACATGGATTCTTAAATTTCGGAGGCAGTTCCACACCGCTTGGCCTAGTGGCTGCACCGGTTTCCACTGCCAGCAGCAGTGCAGGAGGCGTCCCTTCTCTCCACCTCCTCTCTGACACTTGTTGTTTCCTGTCTGCCTCCTTATAGCCATTCTGACCACAGTGAGCTGCTATGTCATTGCGGTTTGGATTTGCCTTGGCCTCAGACTTAATGAGGGTGAACAAGTTTTCATGCACCTGTTGGCCCTCTTTAGATCTTCTTGGGAGAAATCTCTGTGTCCATCTTTGGCCCAGGTTTTCATTGGCTTGTTCTTTTTCTTGTGGAGACGTGTGAGTTGACTGTTTCTTTGGGCTTTTCACCCCTTGTCCGATGTGTGCTTTGCAAACATCCACTCCCAGTTGTTGTGCTGTCTTTGCATTGAGTCGATGGTTTCCTTGACTGGGCAGAAGCGTCTGCATTTGAGGTGGTCCCGTTTGTTTCTTGTCTCCTTTGCTGCCCTTGCCCAGTCAGACATACTTCTTCCAAATAGGCGGCTCAGACAGATGGCAAAGAGCACTCTGCCTAGGTCTTCTCCTACAAGTTTCACGGTTTCAAGTCTGCCATTCAGGGCTTTAATCCATTCCAGGAGGTGCGTGTGCCAGGTGGAACATCATGGTCTACTCTCGTTGTGTTCCATGTGGCTGTGCAGGCTTCCCAGCACCGTTTATTGGAGAGACTCTCCTTTGTCCACTGTCTCCTCTTGGCTCCCTGGTCGCAAATGGGCTGTCCATGTATGTTTGAGTTGGGCTCTGGGCTCTCGATTCTGTTGCATGGGTCTGTGTGCCTGTTTTTGGGCCCGGACTGTGCCGTTTCGGTACCTAGCGCTTCGTCCTCTATGTTGAAATCAGAAAGTGTGATACGTCCTGCTTTGTTCGTTTTCCTGAGGATTCCTTGGCCTATGCAGGGTCTCTTGTTGCTGGCTAGAAACTTTAGGATTCTCTCTTCTATCTCTCTGGCAAATATGGCTGCAACTTTGACTGGGATTGCATGGAATCCAGAGATTCCTTTCTCCGCTATGGACGTTTCAAGTGTGTTAATTCTTCCATTCCTAGGTCCCGGAATATCCTTCTTTTTCCTTGTGTCGTCTTGAATTTCTTTCCACAAACATCTGTTAGTTTTCGATTGACATAGCTTTCACCGGTTTTGCTAAGGTTCTTCATAGAGATCTTCTTCTTCGTACTGGCAAGCTGTGTTTTTTTTTTTTTTGTCTGTTTGTGTTTAGCTTCTGTTTTTCTATTCTTTGCAACTTGTAATTGGTTCTGTTTTGCAGAAGTGCATCGCTGTGCTCACATCTGCTGGCAATGCTCCT
This sequence comes from Equus asinus, assembly GCF_041296235.1. Lineage (NCBI taxonomy): Eukaryota > Metazoa > Chordata > Mammalia > Perissodactyla > Equidae > Equus > Equus asinus. The sequence goes on from NC_091820.1 coordinate 79,016,907, forward strand.
GTATTTGCTGTGGAAGTCTGGCCCTATCTAACGTCCCTTCCCATCTGCCTCTGCACCCCCTCGGACGCCTGCCCCAGAATGACTGAAGCAGTGGTGAGGAGGCTCACCCCCAGGATTCCAGCCGGGCCACCCCGGGCCACCGACCCAGAAGGTGCGGACCTCACCGCTCCACCACCGGCCGGCCCCTTTCATGTTCCATTGGGAACCTGCAGTTGAGTGCAATGGGGCTTGAATATGCTGCTTGAGCCCAACTCTGGCACTGTTAGATGAGGCCAGGTTGTTTGTCGGGGCCACTGTGACGTCAGAGGATTGGTCATAATTGTGTGTCTGCTGTCCCGGCAAGCTTCATGGACACAGGGCTTCAGAGCCCGCTTGGAGCAGTCTCATAACTCACCCTTCCCAGTGAGCCCAGGTTTGTCCTTCGCTGCCGTTTTTTGGCTTGGGAATTTCTCTGACTTTCAAACGTTCCAGCAGAGCCTGTCTAAAGACTGACATCTTTCATTGTGGATTATTCAGGTGTGATATCTGTTCGCCTTGCATTTTCTGGGACCTTTGTTTCTTTTCCACAGTATGCTCGTCATGGTCTTTCTCAGCTATCTCACTTAGATATGCTTACCAGTCCGTTCTCCTTCAGTCCAAGTGATTAATTTTGTATTTCTTGAATCACCGTATGTTCTCTAGGCCGAGGTGTGAGTGCTTTCGGGACTCTTGGTTGCTGTCTTTGAATTTGCACCGGTCACTTGTAGGTCTCTTTGCTATCCTAGCCTAGGTCAAAGGAAGCACTGAGAACCCGTGGTCATCTGGGTTGGTTTGACATCCTGAGATCAGAAACTCCAAATTTGACGTGGTCCTGGCAACCCCCTTCATGGACATAATGTTTTTCCGAGACAAATTAGACAAATCTGATGAATTCCTCTCTCCAGGAAAGATATTTTTCTTTCTCTTTTGTGGATTTGGGAAGTTTCGAACTTGACCCCTGACACTTGAACGTTGCCCTAGATTGCATCTAGATACGGCTTACTTTATTTCTATAGGCTGTGCCATTTGTTTGACCTACATCCTCAGCCCTGGCATGTTTATTTTTCTGGAAACAGAATTGTAATGTTCTAATTTTCAGCCAGCTTCCTTCCATATGGCGTCAAAGCACATAATCAATAATCCTTCTACGGCAAGAGGTCGGGGGAGAGAATTTCATTGGAGCCAAAGTGAGCACTCTAGCCTGGGAGGGCAGCCTTCACAAAGGAACCAAGCCCTCTGGAAAAGGGTGATTTTCAGCACACTTGTAGAGCCCTTCCCAACAAAGAGACCTACCCCAAGCATGACAGGGCTCCATTCCTTCGAGGCTTCCAAGACATCTCTTGGAACGCATTAGCATATAGGGAGTGGGCACTCATGACGCCAGAGCTATGGAAAGTGAGACTGATCTTCCAAGAATGCTAGGGGCCTAGGAAAGGAGGCATCGACTCTTCTCTTCAATGTCCTCAAGAGATCCTTCTTGACTTTGGATTATGCTTAAGGCAGAAGGACACTGTAGGTCTGATAAGGCCCAAGTGCGGCCTCGTGTTTCCAATCAAGTTTCAAGCTTGAATCAGCATGGCCTCCCCATAGACTTGAATAGATGACAATGTTCTCCTCTCAGTGCTTGTCCCTCGATTCTGGCTTCTTGCAAAGGATTCCTTTCTTATCCCTGGAATCACAGTCCGTTTGATCTCTTCCAGTTTCTGTGCCCGCTTTCTGTTTGTCAAAGCTGTTTCTGGGTATGTCTCCCTTTAATAGCCCAGCCTAGGCCAATCCTCAGACTGTAACCATGCGGCCATCTTGGGGGACATGTTCACCGTGATGTCATAAAGAAGCTCAGAAGGCTAAGTTGTCCTGACAACCTCCAAGCACACAGAGTTTCAGAGCCATCTCAGACCAGTCTGACTCCTCCCCCTTTCCAGGTAGGATAGTTTTCCTTTTTCTGGATTTCTTGTCGGTTTCTATCTTTCTCCTCGAATTTGGAAAGGCCTGCTCCATTCTCTCTAGACACTGGTTTCTTTCCTGTAAGATTACCCCGGCTATTATCTCTTACGTCTTGGGAAGAGGGCCAAGTGGGTGGACCTTCCCCAGAGAAAGTCCTGGACTCCCTCCCAAGTTGAAGTTGCCCAGGCAATCCTCTGATGCGCAATGATCGTGTCATCGCCTAGCACTCTGCCAATTCCACCTTGGCAGGTCCCATGTTTTCCTTCCTTCTTCCTTTGGGGAAGTGTACCAGATGCCTTCCTAGATTGGAATATTCCTACGATTCTTTTTCTGCTGCGTATTGAGAACGGACCCTCACAATTGCTACTTCTTTATGACCTCTGTCCGCACAGTACCATGAAATCTCTATTCCCTAACAGTGCTAATGTGATCTGCACCCGTGCTGTGAAAGAGTGAGGCCCGGGCCACCCAAGCGGAACGTGGGCACTTGCCCGCTCCACCACAGGGCCGGCCCTGAGTTGTACTTTTGGACCAACCTGTTCCCTGAACTTGGGAAGGTTGGGCCTGTTTGGATTATTCGTGAAGCTGATTAGTAGTAACATCATGGACGGTAACATTATGACTTCACCGTTGGGTCCTGGGCTTAGCACGGATCAGGTTCTCTTGGTAGTATTCCTCTTCATGTATTTGGAATGGTCTACCTTTCTGTAGCATCAGTAAGCCTTTTGAGGTGATTTTCCCTCCTTGGAAGTTCACCTTCTCTAATCTCTTTCAGCCCCCAAAGCTGTATGCCGTCATTCTGAAACCCTTTTTGGATTTTTGCTTTTAGGTGAATTTATTGCCGTAACCCTGCATTAGAACATCGTATGTCTTTCAGATTTACATCCTCATCGATTTCGACTTCCGTGTAGGTTCCATCCTCTTCACCAGCGTAAGCCGAATCACAGGCCCTCACCACACACTTGTGCCTCATCATCTCTTTCACCCTCCCCCACCGCCCCGCTTTGCCTCTGGGCACCCCCGATCAAATGTCCAGTGCCGCCTGTTGGTTAGTGCTTGTTTTTTCTTCTCCTTGTAAGTGAGATCCTACGGTATTTGACTTTGTCCCTGGGGCTTGTTTCACTTCCCCTAAATCCCTCCCAGCCGTTCTGGTGCTCACAAATGGCTGGATTGCATCCTTTGTTCCCGCTGAGTGGTCTGCCATTGTGTGGCTATAGCCCATGTTCCTTCTCCATTCGTCCCTTGCTGGGCACCAGGGTGGCTTCCAAGTCTTGGAGAGCGGGAGTAAGGCTGTGGTGAACTGAGTGGTGCACATGTCTTTAGGCGGTAGTGTTTCCGAGTTCTTTGGCTAAACACGCCCCAGAGGAATAGCTGGATCATATGGGACATGGATTCTTAAATTTCAGAGGCAGTTCCACACCGCTTGGCCTAGTGGCTGCACCGGTTTCCACTGCCAGCAGCAGTGCAGGAGGCGTCCCTTCTCTCCACCTCCTCTCTGACACTTGTTGTTTCCTGTCTGCCTCCTTATAGCCATTCTGACCACAGTGAGCTGCTATGTCATTGCGGTTTGGATTTGCCTTGGCCTCAGACTTAATGAGGGTGAACAAGTTTTCATGCACCTGTTGGCCCTCTTTAGATCTTCTTGGGAGAAATCTCTGTGTCCATCTTTGGCCCAGGTTTTCATTGGCTTGTTCTTTTTTGTGGAGACGTGTGAGTTGACTGTTTCTTTGGGCTTTTCACCCCTTGTCCGATGTGTGCTTTGCAAACATCCACTCCCAGTTGTTGTGCTGTCTTTGCATTGAGTCGATGGTTTCCTTGACTGGGCAGAAGCGTCTGCATTTGAGGTGGTCCCGTTTGTTTCTTGTCTCCTTTGCTGCCCTTGCCCAGTCAGACATACTTCTTCCAAATAGGCGGCTCAGACAGATGGCAAAGAGCACTCTGCCTAGGTCTTCTCCTACAAGTTTCACGGTTTCAAGTCTGCCATTCAGGGCTTTAATCCATTCCAGGAGGTGCGTGTGCCAGGTGGAACATCATGGTCTACTCTCGTTGTGTTCCATGTGGCTGTGCAGGCTTCCCAGCACCGTTTATTGGAGAGACTCTCCTTTGTCCACTGTCTCCTCTTGGCTCCCTGGTCGCAAATGGGCTGTCCATGTATGTTTGAGTTGGGCTCTGGGCTCTCGATTCTGTTGCATGGGTCTGTGTGCCTGTTTTTGGGCCCGGACTGTGCCGTTTCGGTACCTAGCGCTTCGTCCTCTATGTTGAAATCAGAAAGTGTGATACGTCCTGCTTTGTTCGTTTTCCTGAGGATTCCTTGGCCTATGCAGGGTCTCTTGTTGCTGGCTAGAAACTTTAGGATTCTCTCTTCTATCTCTCTGGCAAATATGGCTGCAACTTTGACTGGGATTGCCTGGAATCCAGAGATTCCTTTCTCCGCTATGGACGTTTCAAGTGTGTTAATTCTTCCATTCCTAGGTCCCGGAAGATCCTTCTTTTTCCTTGTGTCGTCTTGAATTTCTTTCCACAAACGTCTGTTAGTTTTCGATTGACACAGCTTTCACCGGTTTTGCTAAGGTTCTTCATAGAGATCTTCTTCTTCGTACTGGCAAGCTGTGTTTTTTTTTGTTTTGTCTGTTTGTGTTTAGCTTCCGTTTTTCTATTCTTTGCAACTTGTAATTGGTTCTGTTTTGCAGAAGTGCATCGCTGTGCTCACATCTGCTGGCAATGCTCCTGTATTTGCTGTGGAAGTCTGGCCCTATCTAACGTACCTTCCCATCTGCCTCTGCACCCCCTCAGACGCCTGCCCCAGAATGACTGAAGCAGTGGTGAGGAGGCTCACCCCCAGGATTCCAGCCGGGCCACCCGGGGCCACCGACCCAGAAGGTGCGGACCTCACTGCTCCACCACCGGCCGGCCGCTTTCATGTTCCATTGGGAACCTGCAGTTGAGTGCAATGGGGCTTGAATATGCTGCTTGAGCCCAACTCTGGCACTGTTAGATGAGGCCAGGTTGTTTGTTGGGGCCATTGTGACGTCAGGGGATTGGTCATAATTGTGTGTCTGCTGTCCCGGCAAGCTTCATGGACACAGGGCTTCAGAGCCCGCTTGGAGCAGTCTCATAACTCACCCTTCCCAGTGAGCCCAGGTTTGTCCTTCGCTGCCGTTTTTTGGCTTGTGAATTTCTCTGACTTTCAAACATTCCAGCAGAGCCTGTCTAAAGACTGACATCTTTCATTGTGGATTATTCAGGTGTGATATCTGTTCGCCTTGCATTTTCTGGGACCTTTGTTTCTTTTCCACAGTATGCTCGTCATGGTCTTTCTCAGCTATCTCACTTAGATATGCTTACCAGTCCGTTCTCCTTCAGTCCAAGTGATTAATTTTGTATTTCTTGAATCACCGTATGTTCTCTAGGCCGAGGTGTGAGTGCTTTCGGGACTCTTGGTTGCTGTCTTTGAATTTGCACCGGTCACTTGTAGGTCTCTTTGCTATCCTAGCCTAGGTCAAAGGAAGCACTGAGAACCCGTGGTCATCTGGGTTGGTTTGACATCCTGAGATCAGAAACTCCAAATTCGACGTGGTCCTGGCAACCCCCTTCATGGACATAATGTTTTTCCGAGACAAATTAGACAAATCTGATGAATTCCTCTCTCCAGGAAAGATATTTTTCTTTCTCTTTTGTGGATTTGGGAAGTTTCGAACTTGACCCCTGACACTTGAACGTTGCCCTAGATTGCATCTAGATACGGCTTACTTTATTTCTATAGGCTGTGCCATTTGTTTGACCTACATCCTCAGCCCTGGCATGTTTATTTTTCTGGAAACAGAATTGTAATGTTCTAATTTTCAGCCAGCTTCCTTCCATATGGCGTCAAAGCACATAATCAATAATCCTTCTACGGCAAGAGGTCGGGGGAGAGAATTTCATTGGAGCCAAAGTGAGCACTCTAGCCTGGGAGGGCAGCCTTCACAAAGGAACCAAGCCCTCTGGAAAAGGGTGATTTTCAGCACACTTGTAGAGCCCTTCCCAACAAAGAGACCTACCCCAAGCATGACAGGGCTCCATTCCTTCGAGGCTTCCAAGACATCTCTTGGAACGCATTAGCATATAGGGAGTGGGCACTCATGACGCCAGAGCTATGGAAAGTGAGACTGATCTTCCAAGAATGCTAGGGGCCTAGGAAAGGAGGCATCGACTCTTCTCTTCAATGTCCTCAAGAGATCCTTCTTGACTTTGGATTATGCTTAAGGCAGAAGGACACTGTAGGTCTGATAAGGCCCAAGTGCGGCCTCGTGTTTCCAATCAAGTTTCAAGCTTGAATCAGCATGGCCTCCCCATAGACTTGAATAGATGACAATGTTCTCCTCTCAGTGCTTGTCCCTCGATTCTGGCTTCTTGCAAAGGATTCCTTTCTTATCCCTGGCATCAGAGTCCGTTTGATCTCTTCCAGTTTCTGTGCCCGCTTTCTGTTTGTCAAAGCTGTTTCTGGGTATGTCTCCCTTTAATAGCCCAGCCTAGGCCAATCCTCAGACTGTAACCATGCGGCCATCTTGGGGGACATGTTCACCGTGATGTCATAAAGAAGCTCAGAAGGCTAAGTTGTCCTGACAACCTCCAAGCACACAGAGTTTCAGAGCCATCTCAGACCAGTCTGACTCCTCCCCCTTTCCAGGTAGGATAGTTTTCCTTTTTCTGGATTTCTTGTCGGTTTCTATCTTTCTCCTCGAATTTGGAAAGGCCTGCTCCATTCTCTCTAGACACTGGTTTCTTTCCTGTAAGATTACCCCGGCTATTATCTCTTACGTCTTGGGAAGAGGGCCAAGTGGGTGGACCTTCCCCAGAGAAAGTCCTGGACTCCCTCCCAAGTTGAAGTTGCCCAGGCAATCCTCTGATGCGCAATGATCGTGTCATCGCCTAGCACTCTGCCAATTCCACCTTGGCAGGTCCCATGTTTTCCTTCCTTCTTCCTTTGGGGAAGTGTACCAGATGCCTTCCTAGATTGGAATATTCCTACGATTCTTTTTCTGCTGCGTATTGAGAACGGACCCTCACAATTGCTACTTCTTTATGACCTCTGTCCGCACAGTACCATGAAATCTCTATTCCCTAACAGTGCTAATGTGATCTGCACCCGTGCTGTGAAAGAGTGAGGCCCGGGCCACCCAAGCGGAACGTGGGCACTTGCCCGCTCCACCACAGGGCCGGCCCTGAGTTGTACTTTTGGACCAACCTGTTCCCTGAACTTGGGAAGGTTGGGCCTGTTTGGATTATTCGTGAAGCTGATTAGTAGTAACATCATGGACGGTAACATTATGACTTCAACATTGGGTCCTGGGCTTAGCACGGATCAGGTTCTCTTGGTAGTATTCCTCTTCATGTATTTGGAATGGTCTACCTTTCTGTAGCATCAGTAAGCCTTTTGAGGTGATTTTCCCTCCTTGGAAGTTCACCTTCTCTAATCTCTTTCAGCCCCCAAAGCTGTATGCCGTCATTCTGAAACCCTTTTTGGATTTTTGCTTTTAGGTGAATTTATTGCCGTAACCCTGCATTAGAACATCGTATGTCTTTCAGATTTACATCCTCATCGATTTAGACTTCCATGTAGGTTCCATCCTCTTCACCAGCGTAAGCCGAATCACAGGCCCTCACCACACACTTGTGCCTCATCATCTCTTTCACCCTCCCCCACCGCCCCGCTTTGCCTCTGGGCACCCCCGATCAAATGTCCAGTGCCGCCTGTTGGTTAGTGCTTGTTTTTTCTTCTCCTTGTAAGTGAGATCCTACGGTATTTGACTTTGTCCCTGGGGCTTGTTTCACTTCCCCTAAATCCCTCCCAGCCGTTCTGGTGCTCACAAATGGCTGGATTGCATCCTTTGTTCCCGCTGAGTGGTCTGCCATTGTGTGGCTATAGCCCATGTTCCTTCTCCATTCGTCCCTTGCTGGGCACCAGGGTGGCTTCCAAGTCTTGGAGAGCGGGAGTAAGGCTGTGGTGAACTGAGTGGTGCACATGTCTTTAGGCGGTAGTGTTTCCGAGTTCTTTGGCTAAACACGCCCCAGAGGAATAGCTGGATCATATGGGACATGGATTCTTAAATTTCAGAGGCAGTTCCACACCGCTTGGCCTAGTGGCTGCACCGGTTTCCACTGCCAGCAGCAGTGCAGGAGGCGTCCCTTCTCTCCACCTCCTCTCTGACACTTGTTGTTTCCTGTCTGCCTCCTTATAGCCATTCTGACCACAGTGAGCTGCTATGTCCTTGCGGTTTGGATTTGCCTTGGCCTCAGACTTAATGAGGGTGAACAAGTTTTCATGCACCTGTTGGCCCTCTTTAGATCTTCTTGGGAGAAATCTCTGTGTCCATCTTTGGCCCAGGTTTTCATTGGCTTGTTCTTTTTTGTGGAGACGTGTGAGTTGACTGTTTCTTTGGGCTTTTCACCCCTTGTCCGATGTGTGCTTTGCAAACATCCACTCCCAGTTGTTGTGCTGTCTTTGCATTGAGTCGATGGTTTCCTTGACTGGGCAGAAGCGTCTGCATTTGAGGTGGTCCCGTTTGTTTCTTGTCTCCTTTGCTGCCCTTGCCCAGTCAGACATACTTCTTCCAAATAGGCGGCTCAGACAGATGGCAAAGAGCACTCTGCCTAGGTCTTCTCCTACAAGTTTCACGGTTTCAAGTCTGCCATTCAGGGCTTTAATCCATTCCAGGAGGTGCGTGTGCCAGGTGGAACATCATGGTCTACTCTCGTTGTGTTCCATGTGGCTGTGCAGGCTTCCCAGCACCGTTTATTGGAGAGACTCTCCTTTGTCCACTGTCTCCTCTTGGCTCCCTGGTCGCAAATGGGCTGTCCATGTATGTTTGAGTTGGGCTCTGGGCTCTCGATTCTGTTGCATGGGTCTGTGTGCCTGTTTTTGGGCCCGGACTGTGCCGTTTCGGTACCTAGCGCTTCGTCCTCTATGTTGAAATCAGAAAGTGTGATACGTCCTGCTTTGTTCGTTTTCCTGAGGATTCCTTGGCCTATGCAGGGTCTCTTGTTGCTGGCTAGAAACTTTAGGATTCTCTCTTCTATCTCTCTGGCAAATATGGCTGCAACTTTGACTGGGATTGCCTGGAATCCAGAGATTCCTTTCTCCGCTATGGACGTTTCAAGTGTGTTAATTCTTCCATTCCTAGGTCCCGGAAGATCCTTCTTTTTCCTTGTGTCGTCTTGAATTTCTTTCCACAAACGTCTGTTAGTTTTCGATTGACACAGCTTTCACCGGTTTTGCTAAGGTTCTTCATAGAGATCTTCTTCTTCGTACTGGCAAGCTGTGTTTTTTTTTGTTTTGTCTGTTTGTGTTTAGCTTCCGTTTTTCTATTCTTTGCAACTTGTAATTGGTTCTGTTTTGCAGAAGTGCATCGCTGTGCTCACATCTGCTGGCAATGCTCCTGTATTTGCTGTGGAAGTCTGGCCCTATCTAACGTACCTTCCCATCTGCCTCTGCACCCCCTCAGACGCCTGCCCCAGAATGACTGAAGCAGTGGTGAGGAGGCTCACCCCCAGGATTCCAGCCGGGCCACCCCGGGCCACCGACCCAGAAGGTGCGGACCTCACTGCTCCACCACCTGCCGGCCGCTTTCATGTTCCATTGGGAACCTGCAGTTGAGTGCAATGGGGCTTGAATATGCTGCTTGAGCCCAACTCTGGCACTGTTAGATGAGGCCAGGTTGTTTGTTGGGGCCATTGTGACGTCAGAGGATTGGTCATAATTGTGTGTCTGCTGTCCCGGCAAGCTTCATGGACACAGGGCTTCAGAGCCCGCTTGGAGCAGTCTCATAACTCACCCTTCCCAGTGAGCCCAGGTTTGTCCTTCGCTGCCGTTTTTTGGCTTGTGAATTTCTCTGACTTTCAAACATTCCAGCAGAGCCTGTCTAAAGACTGACATCTTTCATTGTGGATTATTCAGGTGTGATATCTGTTCGCCTTGCATTTTCTGGGACCTTTGTTTCTTTTCCACAGTATGCTCGTCATGGTCTTTCTCAGCTATCTCACTTAGATATGCTTACCAGTCCGTTCTCCTTCAGTCCAAGTGATTAATTTTGTATTTCTTGAATCACCGTATGTTCTCTAGGCCGAGGTGTGAGTGCTTTCGGGACTCTTGGTTGCTGTCTTTGAATTTGCACCGGTCACTTGTAGGTCTCTTTGCTATCCTAGCCTAGGTCAAAGGAAGCACTGAGAACCCGTGGTCATCTGGGTTGGTTTGACATCCTGAGATCAGAAACTCCAAATTTGACGTGGTCCTGGCAACCCCCTTCATGGACATAATGTTTTTCCGAGACAAATTAGACAAATCTGATGAATTCCTCTCTCCAGGAAAGATATTTTTCTTTCTCTTTTGTGGATTTGGGAAGTTTCGAACTGGACCCCTGACACTTGAGCGTTGCCCTAGATTGCATCTAGATACGGCTTACTTTATTTCTATAGGCTGTGCCATTTGTTTGACCTACATCCTCAGCCCTGGCATGTTTATTTTTCTGGAAACAGAATTGTAATGTTCTAATTTTCAGCCAGCTTCCTTCCATATGGCGTCAAAGCACATAATCAATAATCCTTCTACGGCAAGAGGTCGGGGGAGAGAATTTCATTGGAGCCAAAGTGAGCACTCTAGCCTGGGAGGGCAGCCTTCACAAAGGAACCAAGCCCTCTGGAAAAGGGTGATTTTCAGCACACTTGTAGAGCCCTTCCCAACAAAGAGACCTACCCCAATCATGACAGGGCTCCATTCCTTCGAGGCTTCCAAGACATCTCTTGGAACGCATTAGCATATAGGGAGTGGGCACTCATGACGCCAGAGCTATGGAAAGTGAGACTGATCTTCCAAGAATGCTAGGGGCCTAGGAAAGGAGGCATCGACTCTTCTCTTCAATGTCCTCAAGAGATCCTTCTTGACTTTGGATTATGCTTAAGGCAGAAGGACACTGTAGGTCTGATAAGGCCCAAGTGCGGCCTCGTGTTTCCAATCAAGTTTCAAGCTTGAATCAGCATGGCCTCCCCATAGACTTGAATAGATGACAATGTTCTCCTCTCAGTGCTTGTCCCTCGATTCTGGCTTCTTGCAAAGGATTCCTTTCTTATCCCTGGAATCACAGTCCGTTTGATCTCTTCCAGTTTCTGTGCCCGCTTTCTGTTTGTCAAAGCTGTTTCTGGGTATGTCTCCCTTTAATAGCCCAGCCTAGGCCAATCCTCAGACTGTAACCATGCGGCCATCTTGGGGGACATGTTCACCGTGATGTCATAAAGAAGCTCAGAAGGCTAAGTTGTCCTGACAACCTCCAAGCACACAGAGTTTCAGAGCCATCTCAGACCAGTCTGACTCCTCCCCCTTTCCAGGTAGGATAGTTTTCCTTTTTCTGGATTTCTTGTCGGTTTCTATCTTTCTCCTCGAATTTGGAAAGGCCTGCTCCATTCTCTCTAGACACTGGTTTCTTTCCTGTAAGATTACCCCGGCTATTATCTCTTACGTCTTGGGAAGAGGGCCAAGTGGGTGGACCTTCCCCAGAGAAAGTCCTGGACTCCCTCCCAAGTTGAAGTTGCCCAGGCAATCCTCTGATGCGCAATGATCGTGTCATCGCCTAGCACTCTGCCAATTCCACCTTGGCAGGTCCCATGTTTTCCTTCCTTCTTCCTTTGGGGAAGTGTACCAGATGCCTTCCTAGATTGGAATATTCCTACGATTCTTTTTCTGCTGCGTATTGAGAACGGACCCTCACAATTGCTACTTCTTTATGACCTCTGTCCGCACAGTACCATGAAATCTCTATTCCCTAACAGTGCTAATGTGATCTGCACCCGTGCTGTGAAAGAGTGAGGCCCGGGCCACCCAAGCGGAACGTGGGCACTTGCCCGCTCCACCACAGGGCCGGCCCTGAGTTGTACTTTTGGACCAACCTGTTCCCTGAACTTGGGAAGGTTGGGCCTGTTTGGATTATTCGTGAAGCTGATTAGTAGTAACATCATGGACGGTAACATTATGACTTCACCGTTGGGTCCTGGGCTTAGCACGGATCAGGTTCTCTTGGTAGTATTCCTCTTCATGTATTTGGAATGGTCTACCTTTCTGTAGCATCAGTAAGCCTTTTGAGGTGATTTTCCCTCCTTGGAAGTTCACCTTCTCTAATCTCTTTCAGCCCCCAAAGCTGTATGCCGTCATTCTGAAACCCTTTTTGGATTTTTGCTTTTAGGTGAATTTATTGCCGTAACCCTGCATTAGAACATCGTATGTCTTTCAGATTTACATCCTCATCGATTTCGACTTCCGTGTAGGTTCCATCCTCTTCACCAGCGTAAGCCGAATCACAGGCCCTCACCACACACTTGTGCCTCATCATCTCTTTCACCCTCCCCCACCGCCCCGCTTTGCCTCTGGGCACCCCCGATCAAATGTCCAGTGCCGCCTGTTGGTTAGTGCTTGTTTTTTCTTCTCCTTGTAAGTGAGATCCTACGGTATTTGACTTTGTCCCTGGGGCTTGTTTCACTTCCCCTAAATCCCTCCCAGCCGTTCTGGTGCTCACAAATGGCTGGATTGCATCCTTTGTTCCCGCTGAGTGGTCTGCCATTGTGTGGCTATAGCCCATGTTCCTTCTCCATTCGTCCCTTGCTGGGCACCAGGGTGGCTTCCAAGTCTTGGAGAGCGGGAGTAAGGCTGTGGTGAACTGAGTGGTGCACATGTCTTTAGGCGGTAGTGTTTCCGAGTTCTTTGGCTAAACACGCCCCAGAGGAATAGCTGGATCATATGGGACATGGATTCTTAAATTTCAGAGGCAGTTCCACACCGCTTGGCCTAGTGGCTGCACCGGTTTCCACTGCCAGCAGCAGTGCAGGAGGCGTCCCTTCTCTCCACCTCCTCTCTGACACTTGTTGTTTCCTGTCTGCCTCCTTATAGCCATTCTGACCACAGTGAGCTGCTATGTCATTGCGGTTTGGATTTGCCTTGGCCTCAGACTTAATGAGGGTGAACAAGTTTTCATGCACCTGTTGGCCCTCTTTAGATCTTCTTGGGAGAAATCTCTGTGTCCATCTTTGGCCCAGGTTTTCATTGGCTTGTTCTTTTTTGTGGAGACGTGTGAGTTGACTGTTTCTTTGGGCTTTTCACCCCTTGTCCGATGTGTGCTTTGCAAACATCCACTCCCAGTTGTTGTGCTGTCTTTGCATTGAGTCGATGGTTTCCTTGACTGGGCAGAAGCGTCTGCATTTGAGGTGGTCCCGTTTGTTTCTTGTCTCCTTTGCTGCCCTTGCCCAGTCAGACATACTTCTTCCAAATAGGCGGCTCAGACAGATGGCAAAGAGCACTCTGCCTAGGTCTTCTCCTACAAGTTTCACGGTTTCAAGTCTGCCATTCAGGGCTTTAATCCATTCCAGGAGGTGCGTGTGCCAGGTGGAACATCATGGTCTACTCTCGTTGTGTTCCATGTGGCTGTGCAGGCTTCCCAGCACCGTTTATTGGAGAGACTCTCCTTTGTCCACTGTCTCCTCTTGGCTCCCTGGTCGCAAATGGGCTGTCCATGTATGTTTGAGTTGGGCTCTGGGCTCTCGATTCTGTTGCATGGGTCTGTGTGCCTGTTTTTGGGCCCGGACTGTGCCGTTTCGGTACCTAGCGCTTCGTCCTCTATGTTGAAATCAGAAAGTGTGATACGTCCTGCTTTGTTCGTTTTCCTGAGGATTCCTTGGCCTATGCAGGGTCTCTTGTTGCTGGCTAGAAACTTTAGGATTCTCTCTTCTATCTCTCTGGCAAATATGGCTGCAACTTTGACTGGGATTGCCTGGAATCCAGAGATTCCTTTCTCCGCTATGGACGTTTCAAGTGTGTTAATTCTTCCATTCCTAGGTCCCGGAAGATCCTTCTTTTTCCTTGTGTCGTCTTGAATTTCTTTCCACAAACGTCTGTTAGTTTTCGATTGACACAGCTTTCACCGGTTTTGCTAAGGTTCTTCATAGAGATCTTCTTCTTCGTACTGGCAAGCTGTGTTTTTTTTTGTTTTGTCTGTTTGTGTTTAGCTTCCGTTTTTCTATTCTTTGCAACTTGTAATTGGTTCTGTTTTGCAGAAGTGCATCGCTGTGCTCACATCTGCTGGCAATGCTCCTGTATTTGCTGTGGAAGTCTGGCCCTATCTAACGTACCTTCCCATCTGCCTCTGCACCCCCTCAGACGCCTGCCCCAGAATGACTGAAGCAGTGGTGAGGAGGCTCACCCCCAGGATTCCAGCCGGGCCACCCCGGGCCACCGACCCAGAAGGTGCGGACCTCACTGCTCCACCACCGGCCGGCCGCTTTCATGTTCCATTGGGAACCTGCAGTTGAGTGCAATGGGGCTTGAATATGCTGCTTGAGCCCAACTCTGGCACTGTTAGATGAGGCCAGGTTGTTTGTTGGGGCCATTGTGACGTCAGAGGATTGGTCATAATTGTGTGTCTGCTGTCCCGGCAAGCTTCATGGACACAGGGCTTCAGAGCCCGCTTGGAGCAGTCTCATAACTCACCCTTCCCAGTGAGCCCAGGTTTGTCCTTCGCTGCCGTTTTTTGGCTTGTGAATTTCTCTGACTTTCAAACATTCCAGCAGAGCCTGTCTAAAGACTGACATCTTTCATTGTGGATTATTCAGGTGTGATATCTGTTCGCCTTGCATTTTCTGGGACCTTTGTTTCTTTTCCACAGTATGCTCGTCATGGTCTTTCTCAGCTATCTCACTTAGATATGCTTACCAGTCCGTTCTCCTTCAGTCCAAGTGATTAATTTTGTATTTCTTGAATCACCGTATGTTCTCTAGGCCGAGGTGTGAGTGCTTTCGGGACTCTTGGTTGCTGTCTTTGAATTTGCACCGGTCACTTGTAGGTCTCTTTGCTATCCTAGCCTAGGTCAAAGGAAGCACTGAGAACCCGTGGTCATCTGGGTTGGTTTGACATCCTGAGATCAGAAACTCCAAATTTGACGTGGTCCTGGCTACCCCCTTCATGGACATAATGTTTTTCCGAGACAAATTAGACAAATCTGATGAATTCCTCTCTCCAGGAAAGATATTTTTCTTTCTCTTTTGTGGATTTGGGAAGTTTCGAACTTGACCCCTGACACTTGAACGTTGCCCTAGATTGCATCTAGATACGGCTTACTTTATTTCTATAGGCTGTGCCATTTCTTTGACCTACATCCTCAGCCCTGGCATGTTTATTTTTCTGGAAACAGAATTGTAATGTTCTAATTTTCAGCCAGCTTCCTTCCATATGGCGTCAAAGCACATAATCAATAATCCTTCTACGGCAAGAGGTCGGGGGAGAGAATTTCATTGGAGCCAAAGTGAGCACTCTAGCCTGGGAGGGCAGCCTTCACAAAGGAACCAAGCCCTCTGGAAAAGGGTGATTTTCAGCACACTTGTAGAGCCCTTCCCAACAAAGAGACCTACCCCAATCATGACAGGGCTCCATTCCTTCGAGGCTTCCAAGACATCTCTTGGAACGCATTAGCATATAGGGAGTGGGCACTCATGACGCCAGAGCTATGGAAAGTGAGACTGATCTTCCAAGAATGCTAGGGGCCTAGGAAAGGAGGCATCGACTCTTCTCTTCAATGTCCTCAAGAGATCCTTCTTGACTTTGGATTATGCTTAAGGCAGAAGGACACTGTAGGTCTGATAAGGCCCAAGTGCGGCCTCGTGTTTCCAATCAAGTTTCAAGCTTGAATCAGCATGGCCTCCCCATAGACTTGAATAGATGACAATGTTCTCCTCTCAGTGCTTGTCCCTCGATTCTGGCTTCTTGCAAAGGATTCCTTTCTTATCCCTGGAATCACAGTCCGTTTGATCTCTTCCAGTTTCTGTGCCCGCTTTCTGTTTGTCAAAGCTGTTTCTGGGTATGTCTCCCTTTAATAGCCCAGCCTAGGCCAATCCTCAGACTGTAACCATGCGGCCATCTTGGGGGACATGTTCACCGTGATGTCATAAAGAAGCTCAGAAGGCTAAGTTGTCCTGACAACCTCCAAGCACACAGAGTTTCAGAGCCATCTCAGACCAGTCTGACTCCTCCCCCTTTCCAGGTAGGATAGTTTTCCTTTTTCTGGATTTCTTGTCGGTTTCTATCTTTCTCCTCGAATTTGGAAAGGCCTGCTCCATTCTCTCTAGACACTGGTTTCTTTCCTGTAAGATTACCCCGGCTATTATCTCTTACGTCTTGGGAAGAGGGCCAAGTGGGTGGACCTTCCCCAGAGAAAGTCCTGGACTCCCTCCCAAGTTGAAGTTGCCCAGGCAATCCTCTGATGCGCAATGATCGTGTCATCGCCTAGCACTCTGCCAATTCCACCTTGGCAGGTCCCATGTTTTCCTTCCTTCTTCCTTTGGGGAAGTGTACCAGATGCCTTCCTAGATTGGAATATTCCTACGATTCTTTTTCTGCTGCGTATTGAGAACGGACCCTCACAATTGCTACTTCTTTATGACCTCTGTCCGCACAGTACCATGAAATCTCTATTCCCTAACAGTGCTAATGTGATCTGCACCCGTGCTGTGAAAGAGTGAGGCCCGGGCCACCCAAGCGGAACGTGGGCACTTGCCCGCTCCACCACAGGGCCGGCCCTGAGTTGTACTTTTGGACCAACCTGTTCCCTGAACTTGGGAAGGTTGGGCCTGTTTGGATTATTCGTGAAGCTGATTAGTAGTAACATCATGGACGGTAACATTATGACTTCACCGTTGGGTCCTGGGCTTAGCACGGATCAGGTTCTCTTGGTAGTATTCCTCTTCATGTATTTGGAATGGTCTACCTTTCTGTAGCATCAGTAAGCCTTTTGAGGTGATTTTCCCTCCTTGGAAGTTCACCTTCTCTAATCTCTTTCAGCCCCCAAAGCTGTATGCCGTCATTCTGAAACCCTTTTTGGATTTTTGCTTTTAGGTGAATTTATTGCCGTAACCCTGCATTAGAACATCGTATGTCTTTCAGATTTACATCCTCATCGATTTCGACTTCCGTGTAGGTTCCATCCTCTTCACCAGCGTAAGCCGAATCACAGGCCCTCACCACACACTTGTGCCTCATCATCTCTTTCACCCTCCCCCACCGCCCCGCTTTGCCTCTGGGCACCCCCGATCAAATGTCCAGTGCCGCCTGTTGGTTAGTGCTTGTTTTTTCTTCTCCTTGTAAGTGAGATCCTACGGTATTTGACTTTGTCCCTGGGGCTTGTTTCACTTCCCCTAAATCCCTCCCAGCCGTTCTGGTGCTCACAAATGGCTGGATTGCATCCTTTGTTCCCGCTGAGTGGTCTGCCATTGTGTGGCTATAGCCCATGTTCCTTCTCCATTCGTCCCTTGCTGGGCACCAGGGTGGCTTCCAAGTCTTGGAGAGCGGGAGTAAGGCTGTGGTGAACTGAGTGGTGCACATGTCTTTAGGCGGTAGTGTTTCCGAGTTCTTTGGCTAAACACGCCCCAGAGGAATAGCTGGATCATATGGGACATGGATTCTTAAATTTCAGAGGCAGTTCCACACCGCTTGGCCTAGTGGCTGCACCGGTTTCCACTGCCAGCAGCAGTGCAGGAGGCGTCCCTTCTCTCCACCTCCTCTCTGACACTTGTTGTTTCCTGTCTGCCTCCTTATAGCCATTCTGACCACAGTGAGCTGCTATGTCATTGCGGTTTGGATTTGCCTTGGCCTCAGACTTAATGAGGGTGAACAAGTTTTCATGCACCTGTTGGCCCTCTTTAGATCTTCTTGGGAGAAATCTCTGTGTCCATCTTTGGCCCAGGTTTTCATTGGCTTGTTCTTTTTTGTGGAGACGTGTGAGTTGACTGTTTCTTTGGGCTTTTCACCCCTTGTCCGATGTGTGCTTTGCAAACATCCACTCCCAGTTGTTGTGCTGTCTTTGCATTGAGTCGATGGTTTCCTGGACTGGGCAGAAGCGTCTGCATTTGAGGTGGTCCCGTTTGTTTCTTGTCTCCTTTGCTGCCCTTGCCCAGTCAGACATACTTCTTCCAAATAGGCGGCTCAGACAGATGGCAAAGAGCACTCTGCCTAGGTCTTCTCCTACAAGTTTCACGGTTTCAAGTCTGCCATTCAGGGCTTTAATCCATTCCAGGAGGTGCGTGTGCCAGGTGGAACATCATGGTCTACTCTCGTTGTGTTCCATGTGGCTGTGCAGGCTTCCCAGCACCGTTTATTGGAGAGACTCTCCTTTGTCCACTGTCTCCTCTTGGCTCCCTGGTCGCAAATGGGCTGTCCATGTATGTTTGAGTTGGGCTCTGGGCTCTCGATTCTGTTGCATGGGTCTGTGTGCCTGTTTTTGGGCCCGGACTGTGCCGTTTCGGTACCTAGCGCTTCGTCCTCTATGTTGAAATCAGAAAGTGTGATACGTCCTGCTTTGTTCGTTTTCCTGAGGTTTCCTTGGCCTATGCAGGGTCTCTTGTTGCTGGTTAGAAACTTTAGGATTCTCTCTTCTATCTCTCTGGCAAATATGGCTGCAACTTTGACTGGGATTGCATGGAATCCAGAGATTCCTTTCTCCGCTATGGACGTTTCAAGTGTGTTAATTCTTCCATTCCTAGGTCCCGGAATATCCTTCTTTTTCCTTGTGTCGTCTTGAATTTCTTTCCACAAACGTCTGTTAGTTTTCGATTGACATAGCTTTCACCGGTTTTGCTAAGGTTCTTCATAGAGATCTTCTTCTTCGTACTGGCAAGCTGTGTTTTTTTTTTTTTTTTGTCTGTTTGTGTTTAGCTTCCGTTTTTCTATTCTTTGCAACTTGTAATTGGTTCTGTTTTGCAGAAGTGCATCGCTGTGCTCACATCTGCTGGCAATGCTCCTGTATTTGCTGTGGAAGTCTGGCCCTATCTAACGTCCCTTCCCCTCTGCCTCTGCACCCCCTCGGACGCCTGCCCCAGAATGACTGAAGCAGTGGTGAGGAGGCTCACCCCCAGGATTCCAGCCGGGCCACCCCGGGCCACCGACCCAGAAGGTGCGGACCTCACCGCTCCACCACCGGCCGGCCCCTTTCATGTTCCATTGGGAACCTGCAGTTGAGTGCAATGGGGCTTGAATATGCTGCTTGAGCCCAACTCTGGCACTGTTAGATGAGGCCAGGTTGTTTGTCGGGGCCACTGTGACGTCAGAGGATTGGTCATAATTGTGTGTCTGCTGTCCCGGCAAGCTTCATGGACACAGGGCTTCAGAGCCCGCTTGGAGCAGTCTCATAACTCACCCTTCCCAGTGAGCCCAGGTTTGTCCTTCGCTGCCGTTTTTTGGCTTGTGAATTTCTCTGACTTTCAAACGTTCCAGCAGAGCCTGTCTAAAGACTGACATCTTTCATTGAGGATTATTCAGGTGTGATATCTGTTCGCCTTGCATTTTCTGGGACCTTTGTTTCTTTTCCACAGTATGCTCGTCATGGTCTTTCTCAGCTATCTCACTTAGATATGCTTACCAGTCCGTTCTCCTTCAGTCCAAGTGATTAATTTTGTATTTCTTGAATCACCGTATGTTCTCTAGGCCGAGGTGTGAGTGCTTTCGTGACTCTTGGTTGCTGTCTTTGAATTTGCACCGGTCACTTGTAGGACTCTTTGCTATCCTAGCCTAGGTCAAAGGAAGCACTGAGAACCCGTGGTCATCTGGGTTGGTTTGACATGCTGAGATCAGAAACTCCAAATTCGAGGTGGTCCTGGCAACCCCCTTCATGGACATAATGTTTTTCCGAGACAAATTAGACAAATCTGATGAATTCCTCTCTCCAGGAAAGATATTTTTCTTTCTCTTTTGTGGATTTGGGAAGTTTCGAACTTGACCCCTGACACTTGAGCGTTGCCCTAGATTGCATCTAGATACGGCTTACTTTATTTCTATAGGCTGTGCCATTTGTTTGACCTACATCCTCAGCCCTGGCATGTTTATTTTTCTGGAAACAGAATTGTAATGTTCTAATTTTCAGCCAGCTTCTTTCCATATGGCGTCAAAGCACATAATCAATAATCCTTCTACGGCAAGAGATCGGGGGAGAGAATTTCATTGGAGCCAAAGTGAGCACTCTAGCCTGGGAGGGCAGCCTTCACAAAGGAACCAAGCCCTCTGGAAAAGGGTGATTTTCAGCACACTTGTAGAGCCCTTCCCAACAAAGAGACCTACCCCAATCATGACAGGGCTCCATTCCTTCGAGGCTTCCAAGACATCTCTTGGAACGCATTAGCATATAGGGAGTGGGCACTCATGACGCCAGAGCTATGGAAAGTGAGACTGATCTTCCAAGAATGCTAGGGGCCTAGGAAAGGAGGCATCGACTCTTCTCTTCAATGTCCTCAAGAGATCCTTCTTGACTTTGGATTATGCTTAAGGCAGAAGGACACTGTAGGTCTGATAAGGCCCAAGTGCGGCCTCGTGTTTCCAATCAAGTTTCAAGCTTGAATCAGCATGGCCTCCCCATAGACTTGAATAGATGACAATGTTCTCCTCTCAGTGCTTGTCCCTCGATTCTGGCTTCTTGCAAAGGATTCCTTTCTTATCCCTGGAATCACAGTCCGTTTGATCTCTTCCAGTTTCTGTGCCCGCTTTCTGTTTGTCAAAGCTGTTTCTGGGTATGTCTCCCTTTAATAGCCCAGCCTAGGCCAATCCTCAGACTGTAACCATGCGGCCATCTTGGGGGACATGTTCACCGTGATGTCATAAAGAAGCTCAGAAGGCTAAGTTGTCCTGACAACCTCCAAGCACACAGAGTTTCAGAGCCATCTCAGACCAGTCTGACTCCTCCCCCTTTCCAGGTAGGATAGTTTTCCTTTTTCTGGATTTCTTGTCGGTTTCTATCTTTCTCCTCGAATTTGGAAAGGCCTGCTCCATTCTCTCTAGACACTGGTTTCTTTCCTGTAAGATTACCCCGGCTATTATCTCTTACGTCTTGGGAAGAGGGCCAAGTGGGTGGACCTTCCCCAGAGAAAGTCCTGGACTCCCTCCCAAGTTGAAGTTGCCCAGGCAATCCTCTGATGCGCAATGATCGTGTCATCGCCTAGCACTCTGCCAATTCCACCTTGGCAGGTCCCATGTTTTCCTTCCTTCTTCCTTTGGGGAAGTGTACCAGATGCCTTCCTAGATTGGAATATTCCTACGATTCTTTTTCTGCTGCGTATTGAGAACGGACCCTCACAATTGCTACTTCTTTATGACCTCTGTCCGCACAGTACCATGAAATCTCTATTCCCTAACAGTGCTAATGTGATCTGCACCCGTGCTGTGAAAGAGTGAGGCCCGGGCCACCCAAGCGGAACGTGGGCACTTGCCCGCTCCACCACAGGGCCGGCCCTGAGTTGTACTTTTGGACCAACCTGTTCCCTGAACTTGGGAAGGTTGGGCCTGTTTGGATTATTCGTGAAGCTGATTAGTAGTAACATCATGGACGGTAACATTATGACTTCACCGTTGGGTCCTGGGCTTAGCACGGATCAGGTTCTCTTGGTAGTATTCCTCTTCATGTATTTGGAATGGTCTACCTTTCTGTAGCATCAGTAAGCCTTTTGAGGTGATTTTCCCTCCTTGGAAGTTCACCTTCTCTAATCTCTTTCAGCCCCCAAAGCTGTATGCCGTCATTCTGAAACCCTTTTTGGATTTTTGCTTTTAGGTGAATTTATTGCCGTAACCCTGCATTAGAACATCGTATGTCTTTCAGATTTACATCCTCATCGATTTCGACTTCCGTGTAGGTTCCATCCTCTTCACCAGCGTAAGCCGAATCACAGGCCCTCACCACACACTTGTGCCTCATCATCTCTTTCACCCTCCCCCACCGCCCCGCTTTGCCTCTGGGCACCCCCGATCAAATGTCCAGTGCCGCCTGTTGGTTAGTGCTTGTTTTTTCTTCTCCTTGTAAGTGAGATCCTACGGTATTTGACTTTGTCCCTGGGGCTTGTTTCACTTCCCCTAAATCCCTCCCAGCCGTTCTGGTGCTCACAAATGGCTGGATTGCATCCTTTGTTCCCGCTGAGTGGTCTGCCATTGTGTGGCTATAGCCCATGTTCCTTCTCCATTCGTCCCTTGCTGGGCACCAGGGTGGCTTCCAAGTCTTGGAGAGCGGGAGTAAGGCTGTGGTGAACTGAGTGGTGCACATGTCTTTAGGCGGTAGTGTTTCCGAGTTCTTTGGCTAAACACGCCCCAGAGGAATAGCTGGATCATATGGGACATGGATTCTTAAATTTCAGAGGCAGTTCCACACCGCTTGGCCTAGTGGCTGCACCGGTTTCCACTGCCAGCAGCAGTGCAGGAGGCGTCCCTTCTCTCCACCTCCTCTCTGACACTTGTTGTTTCCTGTCTGCCTCCTTATAGCCATTCTGACCACAGTGAGCTGCTATGTCATTGCGGTTTGGATTTGCCTTGGCCTCAGACTTAATGAGGGTGAACAAGTTTTCATGCACCTGTTGGCCCTCTTTAGATCTTCTTGGGAGAAATCTCTGTGTCCATCTTTGGCCCAGGTTTTCATTGGCTTGTTCTTTTTTGTGGAGACGTGTGAGTTGACTGTTTCTTTGGGCTTTTCACCCCTTGTCCGATGTGTGCTTTGCAAACATCCACTCCCAGTTGTTGTGCTGTCTTTGCATTGAGTCGATGGTTTCCTGGACTGGGCAGAAGCGTCTGCATTTGAGGTGGTCCCGTTTGTTTCTTGTCTCCTTTGCTGCCCTTGCCCAGTCAGACATACTTCTTCCAAATAGGCGGCTCAGACAGATGGCAAAGAGCACTCTGCCTAGGTCTTCTCCTACAAGTTTCACGGTTTCAAGTCTGCCATTCAGGGCTTTAATCCATTCCAGGAGGTGCGTGTGCCAGGTGGAACATCATGGTCTACTCTCGTTGTGTTCCATGTGGCTGTGCAGGCTTCCCAGCACCGTTTATTGGAGAGACTCTCCTTTGTCCACTGTCTCCTCTTGGCTCCCTGGTCGCAAATGGGCTGTCCATGTATGTTTGAGTTGGGCTCTGGGCTCTCGATTCTGTTGCATGGGTCTGTGTGCCTGTTTTTGGGCCCGGACTGTGCCGTTTCGGTACCTAGCGCTTCGTCCTCTATGTTGAAATCAGAAAGTGTGATACGTCCTGCTTTGTTCGTTTTCCTGAGGTTTCCTTGGCCTATGCAGGGTCTCTTGTTGCTGGTTAGAAACTTTAGGATTCTCTCTTCTATCTCTCTGGCAAATATGGCTGCAACTTTGACTGGGATTGCATGGAATCCAGAGATTCCTTTCTCCGCTATGGACGTTTCAAGTGTGTTAATTCTTCCATTCCTAGGTCCCGGAATATCCTTCTTTTTCCTTGTGTCGTCTTGAATTTCTTTCCACAAACGTCTGTTAGTTTTCGATTGACATAGCTTTCACCGGTTTTGCTAAGGTTCTTCATAGAGATCTTCTTCTTCGTACTGGCAAGCTGTGTTTTTTTTTTTTTTTTGTCTGTTTGTGTTTAGCTTCCGTTTTTCTATTCTTTGCAACTTGTAATTGGTTCTGTTTTGCAGAAGTGCATCGCTGTGCTCACATCTGCTGGCAATGCTCCTGTATTTGCTGTGGAAGTCTGGCCCTATCTAACGTCCCTTCCCCTCTGCCTCTGCACCCCCTCGGACGCCTGCCCCAGAATGACTGAAGCAGTGGTGAGGAGGCTCACCCCCAGGATTCCAGCCGGGCCACCCCGGGCCACCGACCCAGAAGGTGCGGACCTCACCGCTCCACCACCGGCCGGCCCCTTTCATGTTCCATTGGGAACCTGCAGTTGAGTGCAATGGGGCTTGAATATGCTGCTTGAGCCCAACTCTGGCACTGTTAGATGAGGCCAGGTTGTTTGTCGGGGCCACTGTGACGTCAGAGGATTGGTCATAATTGTGTGTCTGCTGTCCCGGCAAGCTTCATGGACACAGGGCTTCAGAGCCCGCTTGGAGCAGTCTCATAACTCACCCTTCCCAGTGAGCCCAGGTTTGTCCTTCGCTGCCGTTTTTTGGCTTGTGAATTTCTCTGACTTTCAAACGTTCCAGCAGAGCCTGTCTAAAGACTGACATCTTTCATTGAGGATTATTCAGGTGTGATATCTGTTCGCCTTGCATTTTCTGGGACCTTTGTTTCTTTTCCACAGTATGCTCGTCATGGTCTTTCTCAGCTATCTCACTTAGATATGCTTACCAGTCCGTTCTCCTTCAGTCCAAGTGATTAATTTTGTATTTCTTGAATCACCGTATGTTCCCTAGGCCGAGGTGTGAGTGCTTTCGTGACTCTTGGTTGCTGTCTTTGAATTTGCACCGGTCACTTGTAGGACTCTTTGCTATCCTAGCCTAGGTCAAAGGAAGCACTGAGAACCCGTGGTCATCTGGGTTGGTTTGACATGCTGAGATCAGAAACTCCAAATTCGAGGTGGTCCTGGCAACCCCCTTCATGGACATAATGTTTTTCCGAGACAAATTAGACAAATCTGATGAATTCCTCTCTCCAGGAAAGATATTTTTCTTTCTCTTTTGTGGATTTGGGAAGTTTCGAACTTGACCCCTGACACTTGAGCGTTGCCCTAGATTGCATCTAGATACGGCTTACTTTATTTCTATAGGCTGTGCCATTTGTTTGACCTACATCCTCAGCCCTGGCATGTTTATTTTTCTGGAAACAGAATTGTAATGTTCTAATTTTCAGCCAGCTTCTTTCCATATGGCGTCAAAGCACATAATCAATAATCCTTCTACGGCAAGAGATCGGGGGAGAGAATTTCATTGGAGCCAAAGTGAGCACTCTAGCCTGGGAGGGCAGCCTTCACAAAGGAACCAAGCCCTCTGGAAAAGGGTGATTTTCAGCACACTTGTAGAGCCCTTCCCAACAAAGAGACCTACCCCAAGCATGACAGGGCTCCATTCCTTCGAGGCTTCCAAGACATCTCTTGGGACGCATTAGCATGTGGCCAGTGGGCCCCCGTGACGCCAGAGCTATGGAAAGTGAGACTGATCTTCCAAGAATGCTAGGGGCCTAGGAAAGGAGGCATCGACTCTTCTCTTCAATGTCCTCAAGAGATCCTTCTTGACTTTGGATTATGCTTAAGGCAGAAGGACACTGTAGGTCTGATAAGGCCCAAGTGCGGCCTCGTGTTTCCAATCAAGTTTCAAGCTTGAATCAGCATGGCCTCCCCATAGACTTGAATAGATGACAATGTTCTCCTCTCAGTGCTTGTCCCTCGATTCTCGCTTCTTGCCAAGGATTCCTTTCTTATCCCTGGCATCAGAGTCCGTTTGATCTCTTCCAGTTTCTGTGCCCGCTTTCTGTTTGTCAAAGCTGTTTCTCGGTATGTCTCCCTTTAATAGCCCAGCCTAGGCCAATCCTCAGACTGTAACCATGCGGCCATCTTGGGGGACATGTTCACCGTGATGTCATAAAGAAGCTCAGAAGGCTAAGTTGTCCTGACAACCTCCAAGCACACAGAGTTTCAGAGCCATCTCAGACCAGTCTGACTCCTCCCCCTTTCCAGGTAGGATAGTTTTCCTTTTTCTGGATTTCTTGTCGGTTTCTATCTTTCTCCTCGAATTTGGAAAGGCCTGCTCCATTCTCTCTAGACACTGGTTTCTTTCCTGTAAGATTACCCCGGCTATTATCTCTTACGTCTTGGGAAGAGGGCCAAGTGGGTGGACCTTCCCCAGAGAAAGTCCTGGACTCCCTCCCAAGTTGAAGTTGCCCAGGCAATCCTCTGATGCGCAATGATCGTGTCATCGCCTAGCACTCTGCCAATTCCACCTTGGCAGGTCCCATGTTTTCCTTCCTTCTTCCTTTGGGGAAGTGTACCAGATGCCTTCCTAGATTGGAATATTCCTACGATTCTTTTTCTGCTGCGTATTGAGAACGGACCCTCACAATTGCTACTTCTTTATGACCTCTGTCCGCACAGTACCATGAAATCTCTATTCCCTAACAGTGCTAATGTGATCTGCACCCGTGCTGTGAAAGAGTGAGGCCCGGGCCACCCAAGCGGAACGTGGGCACTTGCCCGCTCCACCACAGGGCCGGCCCTGAGTTGTACTTTTGGACCAACCTGTTCCCTGAACTTGGGAAGGTTGGGCCTGTTTGGATTATTCGTGAAGCTGATTAGTAGTAACATCATGGACGGTAACATTATGACTTCACCGTTGGTTCCTGGGCTTAGCACGGATCAGGTTCTCTTGGTAGTATTCCTCTTCATGTATTTGGAATGGTCTACCTTTCTGTAGCATCAGTAAGCCTTTTGAGGTGATTTTCCCTCCTTGGAAGTTCACCTTCTCTAATCTCTTTCAGCCCCCAAAGCTGTATGCCGTCATTCTGAAACCCTTTTTGGATTTTTGCTTTTAGGTGAATTTATTGCCGTAACCCTGCATTAGAACATCGTATGTCTTTCAGATTTACATCCTCATCGATTTAGACTTCCGTGTAGGTTCCATCCTCTTCACCAGCGTAAGCCGAATCACAGGCCCTCACCACACACTTGTGCCTCATCATCTCTTTCACCCTCCCCCACCGCCCCGCTTTGCCTCTGGGCACCCCCGATCAAATGTCCAGTGCCGCCTGTTGGTTAGTGCTTGTTTTTTCTTCTCCTTGTAAGTGAGATCCTACGGTATTTGACTTTGTCCCTGGGGCTTGTTTCACTTCCCCTAAATCCCTCCCAGCCGTTCTGGTGCTCACAAATGGCTGGATTGCATCCTTTGTTCCCGCTGAGTGGTCTGCCATTGTGTGGCTATAGCCCATGTTCCTTCTCCATTCGTCCCTTGCTGGGCACCAGGGTGGCTTCCAAGTCTTGGAGAGCGGGAGTAAGGCTGTGGTGAACTGAGTGGTGCACATGTCTTTAGGCGGTAGTGTTTCCGAGTTCTTTGGCTAAACACGCCCCAGAGGAATAGCTGGATCATATGGGACATGGATTCTTAAATTTCAGAGGCAGTTCCACACCGCTTGGCCTAGTGGCTGCACCGGTTTCCACTGCCAGCAGCAGTGCAGGAGGCGTCCCTTCTCTCCACCTCCTCTCTGACACTTGTTGTTTCCTGTCTGCCTCCTTATAGCCATTCTGACCACAGTGAGCTGCTATGTCATTGCGGTTTGGATTTGCCTTGGCCTCAGACTTAATGAGGGTGAACAAGTTTTCATGCACCTGTTGGCCCTCTTTAGATCTTCTTGGGAGAAATCTCTGTGTCCATCTTTGGCCCAGGTTTTCATTGGCTTGTTCTTTTTTGTGGAGACGTGTGAGTTGACTGTTTCTTTGGGCTTTTCACCCCTTGTCCGATGTGTGCTTTGCAAACATCCACTCCCAGTTGTTGTGCTGTCTTTGCATTGAGTCGATGGTTTCCTGGACTGGGCAGAAGCGTCTGCATTTGAGGTGGTCCCGTTTGTTTCTTGTCTCCTTTGCTGCCCTTGCCCAGTCAGACATACTTCTTCCAAATAGGCGGCTCAGACAGATGGCAAAGAGCACTCTGCCTAGGTCTTCTCCTACAAGTTTCACGGTTTCAAGTCTGCCATTCAGGGCTTTAATCCATTCCAGGAGGTGCGTGTGCCAGGTGGAACATCATGGTCTACTCTCGTTGTGTTCCATGTGGCTGTGCAGGCTTCCCAGCACCGTTTATTGGAGAGACTCTCCTTTGTCCACTGTCTCCTCTTGGCTCCCTGGTCGCAAATGGGCTGTCCATGTATGTTTGAGTTGGGCTCTGGGCTCTCGATTCTGTTGCATGGGTCTGTGTGCCTGTTTTTGGGCCCGGACTGTGCCGTTTCGGTACCTAGCGCTTCGTCCTCTATGTTGAAATCAGAAAGTGTGATACGTCCTGCTTTGTTCGTTTTCCTGAGGTTTCCTTGGCCTATGCAGGGTCTCTTGTTGCTGGTTAGAAACTTTAGGATTCTCTCTTCTATCTCTCTGGCAAATATGGCTGCAACTTTGACTGGGATTGCATGGAATCCAGAGATTCCTTTCTCCGCTATGGACGTGTCAAGTGTGTTAATTCTTCCATTCCTAGGTCCCGGAATATCCTTCTTTTTCCTTGTGTCGTCTTGAATTTCTTTCCACAAACGTCTGTTAGTTTTCGATTGACATAGCTTTCACCGGTTTTGCTAAGGTTCTTCATAGAGATCTTCTTCTTCGTACTGGCAAGCTGTGTTTTTTTTTTTTTTTTGTCTGTTTGTGTTTAGCTTCCGTTTTTCTATTCTTTGCAACTTGTAATTGGTTCTGTTTTGCAGAAGTGCATCGCTGTGCTCACATCTGCTGGCAATGCTCCTGTATTTGCTGTGGAAGTCTGGCCCTATCTAACGTCCCTTCCCCTCTGCCTCTGCACCCCCTCGGACGCCTGCCCCAGAATGACTGAAGCAGTGGTGAGGAGGCTCACCCCCAGGATTCCAGCCGGGCCACCCCGGGCCACCGACCCAGAAGGTGCGGACCTCACCGCTCCACCACCGGCCGGCCCCTTTCATGTTCCATTGGGAACCTGCAGTTGAGTGCAATGGGGCTTGAATATGCTGCTTGAGCCCAACTCTGGCACTGTTAGATGAGGCCAGGTTGTTTGTCGGGGCCACTGTGACGTCAGAGGATTGGTCATAATTGTGTGTCTGCTGTCCCGGCAAGCTTCATGGACACAGGGCTTCAGAGCCCGCTTGGAGCAGTCTCATAACTCACCCTTCCCAGTGAGCCCAGGTTTGTCCTTCGCTGCCGTTTTTTGGCTTGTGAATTTCTCTGACTTTCAAACGTTCCAGCAGAGCCTGTCTAAAGACTGACATCTTTCATTGAGGATTATTCAGGTGTGATATCTGTTCGCCTTGCATTTTCTGGGACCTTTGTTTCTTTTCCACAGTATGCTCGTCATGGTCTTTCTCAGCTATCTCACTTAGATATGCTTACCAGTCCGTTCTCCTTCAGTCCAAGTGATTAATTTTGTATTTCTTGAATCACCGTATGTTCTCTAGGCCGAGGTGTGAGTGCTTTCGTGACTCTTGGTTGCTGTCTTTGAATTTGCACCGGTCACTTGTAGGACTCTTTGCTATCCTAGCCTAGGTCAAAGGAAGCACTGAGAACCCGTGGTCATCTGGGTTGGTTTGACATGCTGAGATCAGAAACTCCAAATTCGAGGTGGTCCTGGCAACCCCCTTCATGGACATAATGTTTTTCCGAGACAAATTAGACAAATCTGATGAATTCCTCTCTCCAGGAAAGATATTTTTCTTTCTCTTTTGTGGATTTGGGAAGTTTCGAACTGGACCCCTGACACTTGAGCGTTGCCCTAGATTGCATCTAGATACGGCTTACTTTATTTCTATAGGCTGTGCCATTTGTTTGACCTACATCCTCAGCCCTGGCATGTTTATTTTTCTGGAAACAGAATTGTAATGTTCTAATTTTCAGCCAGCTTCTTTCCATATGGCGTCAAAGCACATAATCAATAATCCTTCTACGGCAAGAGATCGGGGGAGAGAATTTCATTGGAGCCAAAGTGAGCACTCTAGCCTGGGAGGGCAGCCTTCACAAAGGAACCAAGCCCTCTGGAAAAGGGTGATTTTCAGCACACTTGTAGAGCCCTTCCCAACAAAGAGACCTACCCCAAGCATGACAGGGCTCCATTCCTTCGAGGCTTCCAAGACATCTCTTGGGACGCATTAGCATGTGGCCAGTGGGCCCCCGTGACGCCAGAGCTATGGAAAGTGAGACTGATCTTCCAAGAATGCTAGGGGCCTAGGAAAGGAGGCATCGACTCTTCTCTTCAATGTCCTCAAGAGATCCTTCTTGACTTTGGATTATGCTTAAGGCAGAAGGACACTGTAGGTCTGATAAGGCCCAAGTGCGGCCTCGTGTTTCCAATCAAGTTTCAAGCTTGAATCAGCATGGCCTCCCCATAGACTTGAATAGATGACAATGTTCTCCTCTCAGTGCTTGTCCCTCGATTCTCGCTTCTTGCCAAGGATTCCTTTCTTATCCCTGGCATCAGAGTCCGTTTGATCTCTTCCAGTTTCTGTGCCCGCTTTCTGTTTGTCAAAGCTGTTTCTCGGTATGTCTCCCTTTAATAGCCCAGCCTAGGCCAATCCTCAGACTGTAACCATGCGGCCATCTTGGGGGACATGTTCACCGTGATGTCATAAAGAAGCTCAGAAGGCTAAGTTGTCCTGACAACCTCCAAGCACACAGAGTTTCAGAGCCATCACAGACCAGGCTGACTCCTCCCCCTTTCCAGGTAGGATAGTTTTCCTTTTTCTGGATTTCTTGTCGGTTTCTATCATTCTCCTCGAATTTGGAAAGGCCTGCTCCATTCTCTCTAGACACTGGTTTCTTTCCTGTAAGATTACCCAGGCTATTATCTCTTACGTCTTGGGAAGAGGGCCAAGTGGGTGGACCTTCCCCAGAGAAAGTCCTGGACTCCCTCCCAAGTTGAAGTTGCCCAGGCAATCCTCTGATGTGCAATGATCGTGTCATCGCCTAGCACTCTGCCAATTCCACCTTGGCAGGTCCCATGTTTTCCTTCCTTCTTCCTTTGGGGAAGTGTACCAGATGCCTTCATAGATTGGAATATTCCTATGGTTCATTTTCTGCTGCGTATTGATAACAGACCCTCACAATTGCTACTTCTTTATGACCTCTGTCCGCACAGTACCATGAAATCTCTATTCCCTAACAGTGCTAAGGTGATCTGCACCCGTGCTGTGAAAGAGTGAGGCCCGGGCCACCCAAGCGGAACGTGGGCACTTGCCCGCTCTACCACAGGGCCGGCCCTGAGTTGTACTTTTGGACCAACCTGTTCCCTGAACTTGGGAAGGTTGGGCCTGTTTGGATGATTCGTGAAGCTGATTAGTAGTAACATCATGGACGGTAACATTATGACTTCACCGTTGGTTCCTGGGCTTAGCACGGATCAGGTTCTCTTGGTAGTATTCCTCTTCATGTATTTGGAATGGTCTACCTTTCTGTAGCATCAGTAAGCCTTTTGAGGTGATTTTCCCTCCTTGGAAGTTCACCTTCTCTAATCTCTTTCAGCCCCCAAAGCTGTATGCCGTCATTCTGAACCCCTTTTTGGATTTTTGCTTTTAGGTGAATTTATTGCCGTAACCCTGCATTAGAACATCGTATGTCTTTCAGATTTACATCCTCATCGATTTAGACTTCCGTGTAGGTTCCATCCTCTTCACCAGCGTAAGCCGAATCACAGGCCCTCACCACACACTTGTGCCTCATCATCTCTTTCACCCTCCCCCACCGCCCCGCTTTGCCTCTGGGCACCCCCGATCAAATGTCCAGTGCCACCTGTTGGTTAGTGCTTGTTTTTTCTTCTCCTTGTAAGTGAGATCCTACGGTATTTGACTTTGTCCCTGGGGCTTGTTTCACTTCCCCTAAATCCCTCCCAGCCGTTCTGGTGCTCACAAATGGCTGGATTGCATCCTTTGTTCCCGCTGAGTGGTCTGCCATTGTGTGGCTATAGCCCATGTTCCTTCTCCATTCGTCCCTTGCTGGGCACCAGGGTGGCTTCCAAGTCTTGGAGAGCGGGAGTAAGGCTGTGGTGAACTGAGTGGTGCACATGTCTTTAGGCGGTAGTGTTTCCGAGTTCTTTGGCTAAACACGCCCCAGAGGAATAGCTGGATCATATGGGACATGGATTCTTAAATTTCGGAGGCAGTTCCACACCGCTTGGCCTAGTGGCTGCACCGGTTTCCACTGCCAGCAGCAGTGCAGGAGGCGTCCCTTCTCTCCACCTCCTCTCTGACACTTGTTTCCTGTCTGCCTCCTTATAGCCATTCTGACCACAGTGAGCTGCTATGTCCTTGCGGTTTGGATTTGCCTTGGCCTCAGACTTAATGAGGGTGAACAAGTTTTCATGCACCTGTTGGCCCTCTTTAGATCTTCTTGGGAGAAATCTCTGTGTCCATCTTTGGCCCAGGTTTTCATTGGCTTGTTCTTTTTTGTGGAGACGTGTGAGTTGACTGTTTCTTTGGGCTTTTCACCCCTTGTCCGATGTGTGCTTTGCAAACATCCACTCCCAGTTGTTGTGCTGTCTTTGCATTGAGTCGATGGTTTCCTGGACTGGGCAGAAGCGTCTGCATTTGAGGTGGTCCCGTTTGTTTCTTGTCTCCTTTGCTGCCCTTGCCCAGTCAGACATACTTCTTCCAAATAGGCGGCTCAGACAGATGGCAAAGAGCACTCTGCCTAGGTCTTCTCCTACAAGTTTCACGGTTTCAAGTCTGCCATTCAGGGCTTTAATCCATTCCAGGAGGTGCGTGTGCCAGGTGGAACATCATGGTCTACTCTCGTTGTGTTCCATGTGGCTGTGCAGGCTTCCCAGCACCGTTTATTGGAGAGACTCTCCTTTGTCCACTGTCTCCTCTTGGCTCCCTGGTCGCAAATGGGCTGTCCATGTATGTTTGAGTTGGGCTCTGGGCTCTCGATTCTGTTGCATGGGTCTGTGTGCCTGTTTTTGGGCCCGGACTGTGCCGTTTCGGTACCTAGCGCTTCGTCCTCTATGTTGAAATCAGAAAGTGTGATACGTCCTGCTTTGTTCGTTTTCCTGAGGTTTCCTTGGCCTATGCAGGGTCTCTTGTTGCTGGTTAGAAACTTTAGGATTCTCTCTTCTATCTCTCTGGCAAATATGGCTGCAACTTTGACTGGGATTGCATGGAATCCAGAGATTCCTTTCTCCGCTATGGACGTTTCAAGTGTGTTAATTCTTCCATTCCTAGGTCCCGGAATATCCTTCTTTTTCCTTGTGTCGTCTTGAATTTCTTTCCACAAACGTCTGTTAGTTTTCGATTGACATAGCTTTCACCGGTTTTGCTAAGGTTCTTCATAGAGATCTTCTTCTTCGTACTGGCAAGCTGTGTTTTTTTTTTTTTTTTGTCTGTTTGTGTTTAGCTTCCGTTTTTCTATTCTTTGCAACTTGTAATTGGTTCTGTTTTGCAGAAGTGCATCGCTGTGCTCACATCTGCTGGCAATGCTCCTGTATTTGCTGTGGAAGTCTGGCCCTATCTAACGTCCCTTCCCCTCTGCCTCTGCACCCCCTCGGACGCCTGCCCCAGAATGACTGAAGCAGTGGTGAGGAGGCTCACCCCCAGGATTCCAGCCGGGCCACCCCGGGCCACCGACCCAGAAGGTGCGGACCTCACCGCTCCACCACCGGCCGGCCCCTTTCATGTTCCATTGGGAACCTGCAGTTGAGTGCAATGGGGCTTGAATATGCTGCTTGAGCCCAACTCTGGCACTGTTAGATGAGGCCAGGTTGTTTGTCGGGGCCACTGTGACGTCAGAGGATTGGTCATAATTGTGTGTCTGCTGTCCCGGCAAGCTTCATGGACACAGGGCTTCAGAGCCCGCTTGGAGCAGTCTCATAACTCACCCTTCCCAGTGAGCCCAGGTTTGTCCTTCGCTGCCGTTTTTTGGCTTGTGAATTTCTCTGACTTTCAAACGTTCCAGCAGAGCCTGTCTAAAGACTGACATCTTTCATTGAGGATTATTCAGGTGTGATATCTGTTCGCCTTGCATTTTCTGGGACCTTTGTTTCTTTTCCACAGTATGCTCGTCATGGTCTTTCTCAGCTATCTCACTTAGATATGCTTACCAGTCCGTTCTCCTTCAGTCCAAGTGATTAATTTTGTATTTCTTGAATCACCGTATGTTCTCTAGGCCGAGGTGTGAGTGCTTTCGTGACTCTTGGTTGCTGTCTTTGAATTTGCACCGGTCACTTGTAGGACTCTTTGCTATCCTAGCCTAGGTCAAAGGAAGCACTGAGAACCCGTGGTCATCTGGGTTGGTTTGACATGCTGAGATCAGAAACTCCAAATTCGAGGTGGTCCTGGCAACCCCCTTCATGGACATAATGTTTTTCCGAGACAAATTAGACAAATCTGATGAATTCCTCTCTCCAGGAAAGATATTTTTCTTTCTCTTTTGTGGATTTGGGAAGTTTCGAACTGGACCCCTGACACTTGAGCGTTGCCCTAGATTGCATCTAGATACGGCTTACTTTATTTCTATAGGCTGTGCCATTTGTTTGACCTACATCCTCAGCCCTGGCATGTTTATTTTTCTGGAAACAGAATTGTAATGTTCTAATTTTCAGCCAGCTTCTTTCCATATGGCGTCAAAGCACATAATCAATAATCCTTCTACGGCAAGAGATCGGGGGAGAGAATTTCATTGGAGCCAAAGTGAGCACTCTAGCCTGGGAGGGCAGCCTTCACAAAGGAACCAAGCCCTCTGGAAAAGGGTGATTTTCAGCACACTTGTAGAGCCCTTCCCAACAAAGAGACCTACCCCAAGCATGACAGGGCTCCATTCCTTCGAGGCTTCCAAGACATCTCTTGGGACGCATTAGCATGTGGCCAGTGGGCCCCCGTGACGCCAGAGCTATGGAAAGTGAGACTGATCTTCCAAGAATGCTAGGGGCCTAGGAAAGGAGGCATCGACTCTTCTCTTCAATGTCCTCAAGAGATCCTTCTTGACTTTGGATTATGCTTAAGGCAGAAGGACACTGTAGGTCTGATAAGGCCCAAGTGCGGCCTCGTGTTTCCAATCAAGTTTCAAGCTTGAATCAGCATGGCCTCCCCATAGACTTGAATAGATGACAATGTTCTCCTCTCAGTGCTTGTCCCTCGATTCTCGCTTCTTGCCAAGGATTCCTTTCTTATCCCTGGCATCAGAGTCCGTTTGATCTCTTCCAGTTTCTGTGCCCGCTTTCTGTTTGTCAAAGCTGTTTCTCGGTATGTCTCCCTTTAATAGCCCAGCCTAGGCCAATCCTCAGACTGTAACCATGCGGCCATCTTGGGGGACATGTTCACCGTGATGTCATAAAGAAGCTCAGAAGGCTAAGTTGTCCTGACAACCTCCAAGCACACAGAGTTTCAGAGCCATCACAGACCAGGCTGACTCCTCCCCCTTTCCAGGTAGGATAGTTTTCCTTTTTCTGGATTTCTTGTCGGTTTCTATCATTCTCCTCGAATTTGGAAAGGCCTGCTCCATTCTCTCTAGACACTGGTTTCTTTCCTGTAAGATTACCCAGGCTATTATCTCTTACGTCTTGGGAAGAGGGCCAAGTGGGTGGACCTTCCCCAGAGAAAGTCCTGGACTCCCTCCCAAGTTGAAGTTGCCCAGGCAATCCTCTGATGTGCAATGATCGTGTCATCGCCTAGCACTCTGCCAATTCCACCTTGGCAGGTCCCATGTTTTCCTTCCTTCTTCCTTTGGGGAAGTGTACCAGATGCCTTCATAGATTGGAATATTCCTATGGTTCATTTTCTGCTGCGTATTGATAACAGACCCTCACAATTGCTACTTCTTTATGACCTCTGTCCGCACAGTACCATGAAATCTCTATTCCCTAACAGTGCTAAGGTGATCTGCACCCGTGCTGTGAAAGAGTGAGGCCCGGGCCACCCAAGCGGAACGTGGGCACTTGCCCGCTCTACCACAGGGCCGGCCCTGAGTTGTACTTTTGGACCAACCTGTTCCCTGAACTTGGGAAGGTTGGGCCTGTTTGGATTATTCGTGAAGCTGATTAGTAGTAACATCATGGACGGTAACATTATGACTTCACCGTTGGTTCCTGGGCTTAGCACGGATCAGGTTCTCTTGGTAGTATTCCTCTTCATGTATTTGGAATGGTCTACCTTTCTGTAGCATCAGTAAGCCTTTTGAGGTGATTTTCCCTCCTTGGAAGTTCACCTTCTCTAATCTCTTTCAGCCCCCAAAGCTGTATGCCGTCATTCTGAACCCCTTTTTGGATTTTTGCTTTTAGGTGAATTTATTGCCGTAACCCTGCATTAGAACATCGTATGTCTTTCAGATTTACATCCTCATCGATTTAGACTTCCGTGTAGGTTCCATCCTCTTCACCAGCGTAAGCCGAATCACAGGCCCTCACCACACACTTGTGCCTCATCATCTCTTTCACCCTCCCCCACCGCCCCGCTTTGCCTCTGGGCACCCCCGATCAAATGTCCAGTGCCACCTGTTGGTTAGTGCTTGTTTTTTCTTCTCCTTGTAAGTGAGATCCTACGGTATTTGACTTTGTCCCTGGGGCTTGTTTCACTTCCCCTAAATCCCTCCCAGCCGTTCTGGTGCTCACAAATGGCTGGATTGCATCCTTTGTTCCCGCTGAGTGGTCTGCCATTGTGTGGCTATAGCCCATGTTCCTTCTCCATTCGTCCCTTGCTGGGCACCAGGGTGGCTTCCAAGTCTTGGAGAGCGGGAGTAAGGCTGTGGTGAACTGAGTGGTGCACATGTCTTTAGGCGGTAGTGTTTCCGAGTTCTTTGGCTAAACACGCCCCAGAGGAATAGCTGGATCATATGGGACATGGATTCTTAAATTTCGGAGGCAGTTCCACACCGCTTGGCCTAGTGGCTGCACCGGTTTCCACTGCCAGCAGCAGTGCAGGAGGCGTCCCTTCTCTCCACCTCCTCTCTGACACTTGTTGTTTCCTGTCTGCCTCCTTATAGCCATTCTGACCACAGTGAGCTGCTATGTCCTTGCGGTTTGGATTTGCCTTGGCCTCAGACTTAATGAGGGTGAACAAGTTTTCATGCACCTGTTGGCCCTCTTTAGATCTTCTTGGGAGAAATCTCTGTGTCCATCTTTGGCCCAGGTTTTCATTGGCTTGTTCTTTTTTGTGGAGACGTGTGAGTTGACTGTTTCTTTGGGCTTTTCACCCCTTGTCCAATGTGTGCTTTGCAAACATCCACTCCCAGTTGTTGTGCTGTCTTTGCATTGAGTCGATGGTTTCCTGGACTGGGCAGAAGCGTCTGCATTTGAGGTGGTCCCGTTTGTTTCTTGTCTCCTTTGCTGCCCTTGCCCAGTCAGACATACTTCTTCCAAATAGGCGGCTCAGACAGATGGCAAAGAGCACTCTGCCTAGGTCTTCTCCTACAAGTTTCACGGTTTCAAGTCTGCCATTCAGGGCTTTAATCCATTCCAGGAGGTGCGTGTGCCAGGTGGAACATCATGGTCTACTCTCGTTGTGTTCCATGTGGCTGTGCAGGCTTCCCAGCACCGTTTATTGGAGAGACTCTCCTTTGTCCACTGTCTCCTCTTGGCTCCCTGGTCGCAAATGGGCTGTCCATGTATGTTTGAGTTGGGCTCTGGGCTCTCGATTCTGTTGCATGGGTCTGTGTGCCTGTTTTTGGGCCCGGACTGTGCCGTTTCGGTACCTAGCGCTTCGTCCTCTATGTTGAAATCAGAAAGTGTGATACGTCCTGCTTTGTTCGTTTTCCTGAGGTTTCCTTGGCCTATGCAGGGTCTCTTGTTGCTGGTTAGAAACTTTAGGATTCTCTCTTCTATCTCTCTGGCAAATATGGCTGCAACTTTGACTGGGATTGCATGGAATCCAGAGATTCCTTTCTCCGCTATGGACGTTTCAAGTGTGTTAATTCTTCCATTCCTAGGTCCCGGAATATCCTTCTTTTTCCTTGTGTCGTCTTGAATTTCTTTCCACAAACGTCTGTTAGTTTTCGATTGACATAGCTTTCACCGGTTTTGCTAAGGTTCTTCATAGAGATCTTCTTCTTCGTACTGGCAAGCTGTGTTTTTTTTTTTTTTTTGTCTGTTTGTGTTTAGCTTCCGTTTTTCTATTCTTTGCAACTTGTAATTGGTTCTGTTTTGCAGAAGTGCATCGCTGTGCTCACATCTGCTGGCAATGCTCCTGTATTTGCTGTGGAAGTCTGGCCCTATCTAACGTCCCTTCCCCTCTGCCTCTGCACCCCCTCGGACGCCTGCCCCAGAATGACTGAAGCAGTGGTGAGGAGGCTCACCCCCAGGATTCCAGCCGGGCCACCCCGGGCCACCGACCCAGAAGGTGCGGACCTCACCGCTCCACCACCGGCCGGCCCCTTTCATGTTCCATTGGGAACCTGCAGTTGAGTGCAATGGGGCTTGAATATGCTGCTTGAGCCCAACTCTGGCACTGTTAGATGAGGCCAGGTTGTTTGTCGGGGCCACTGTGACGTCAGAGGATTGGTCATAATTGTGTGTCTGCTGTCCCGGCAAGCTTCATGGACACAGGGCTTCAGAGCCCGCTTGGAGCAGTCTCATAACTCACCCTTCCCAGTGAGCCCAGGTTTGTCCTTCGCTGCCGTTTTTTGGCTTGTGAATTTCTCTGACTTTCAAACGTTCCAGCAGAGCCTGTCTAAAGACTGACATCTTTCATTGAGGATTATTCAGGTGTGATATCTGTTCGCCTTGCATTTTCTGGGACCTTTGTTTCTTTTCCACAGTATGCTCGTCATGGTCTTTCTCAGCTATCTCACTTAGATATGCTTACCAGTCCGTTCTCCTTCAGTCCAAGTGATTAATTTTGTATTTCTTGAATCACCGTATGTTCTCTAGGCCGAGGTGTGAGTGCTTTCGTGACTCTTGGTTGCTGTCTTTGAATTTGCACCGGTCACTTGTAGGACTCTTTGCTATCCTAGCCTAGGTCAAAGGAAGCACTGAGAACCCGTGGTCATCTGGGTTGGTTTGACATGCTGAGATCAGAAACTCCAAATTCGAGGTGGTCCTGGCAACCCCCTTCATGGACATAATGTTTTTCCGAGACAAATTAGACAAATCTGATGAATTCCTCTCTCCAGGAAAGATATTTTTCTTTCTCTTTTGTGGATTTGGGAAGTTTCGAACTGGACCCCTGACACTTGAGCGTTGCCCTAGATTGCATCTAGATACGGCTTACTTTATTTCTATAGGCTGTGCCATTTGTTTGACCTACATCCTCAGCCCTGGCATGTTTATTTTTCTGGAAACAGAATTGTAATGTTCTAATTTTCAGCCAGCTTCTTTCCATATGGCGTCAAAGCACATAATCAATAATCCTTCTACGGCAAGAGATCGGGGGAGAGAATTTCATTGGAGCCAAAGTGAGCACTCTAGCCTGGGAGGGCAGCCTTCACAAAGGAACCAAGCCCTCTGGAAAAGGGTGATTTTCAGCACACTTGTAGAGCCCTTCCCAACAAAGAGACCTACCCCAAGCATGACAGGGCTCCATTCCTTCGAGGCTTCCAAGACATCTCTTGGGACGCATTAGCATGTGGCCAGTGGGCCCCCGTGACGCCAGAGCTATGGAAAGTGAGACTGATCTTCCAAGAATGCTAGGGGCCTAGGAAAGGAGGCATCGACTCTTCTCTTCAATGTCCTCAAGAGATCCTTCTTGACTTTGGATTATGCTTAAGGCAGAAGGACACTGTAGGTCTGATAAGGCCCAAGTGCGGCCTCGTGTTTCCAATCAAGTTTCAAGCTTGAATCAGCATGGCCTCCCCATAGACTTGAATAGATGACAATGTTCTCCTCTCAGTGCTTGTCCCTCGATTCTCGCTTCTTGCCAAGGATTCCTTTCTTATCCCTGGCATCAGAGTCCGTTTGATCTCTTCCAGTTTCTGTGCCCGCTTTCTGTTTGTCAAAGCTGTTTCTCGGTATGTCTCCCTTTAATAGCCCAGCCTAGGCCAATCCTCAGACTGTAACCATGCGGCCATCTTGGGGGACATGTTCACCGTGATGTCATAAAGAAGCTCAGAAGGCTAAGTTGTCCTGACAACCTCCAAGCACACAGAGTTTCAGAGCCATCTCAGACCAGTCTGACTCCTCCCCCTTTCCAGGTAGGATAGTTTTCCTTTTTCTGGATTTCTTGTCGGTTTCTATCTTTCTCCTCGAATTTGGAAAGGCCTGCTCCATTCTCTCTAGACACTGGTTTCTTTCCTGTAAGATTACCCCGGCTATTATCTCTTACGTCTTGGGAAGAGGGCCAAGTGGGTGGACCTTCCCCAGAGAAAGTCCTGGACTCCCTCCCAAGTTGAAGTTGCCCAGGCAATCCTCTGATGCGCAATGATCGTGTCATCGCCTAGCACTCTGCCAATTCCACCTTGGCAGGTCCCATGTTTTCCTTCCTTCTTCCTTTGGGGAAGTGTACCAGATGCCTTCCTAGATTGGAATATTCCTACGATTCTTTTTCTGCTGCGTATTGAGAACGGACCCTCACAATTGCTACTTCTTTATGACCTCTGTCCGCACAGTACCATGAAATCTCTATTCCCTAACAGTGCTAATGTGATCTGCACCCGTGCTGTGAAAGAGTGAGGCCCGGGCCACCCAAGCGGAACGTGGGCACTTGCCCGCTCCACCACAGGGCCGGCCCTGAGTTGTACTTTTGGACCAACCTGTTCCCTGAACTTGGGAAGGTTGGGCCTGTTTGGATTATTCGTGAAGCTGATTAGTAGTAACATCATGGACGGTAACATTATGACTTCACCGTTGGTTCCTGGGCTTAGCACGGATCAGGTTCTCTTGGTAGTATTCCTCTTCATGTATTTGGAATGGTCTACCTTTCTGTAGCATCAGTAAGCCTTTTGAGGTGATTTTCCCTCCTTGGAAGTTCACCTTCTCTAATCTCTTTCAGCCCCCAAAGCTGTATGCCGTCATTCTGAAACCCTTTTTGGATTTTTGCTTTTAGGTGAATTTATTGCCGTAACCCTGCATTAGAACATCGTATGTCTTTCAGATTTACATCCTCATCGATTTCGACTTCCGTGTAGGTTCCATCCTCTTCACCAGCGTAAGCCGAATCACAGGCCCTCACCACACACTTGTGCCTCATCATCTCTTTCACCCTCCCCCACCGCCCCGCTTTGCCTCTGGGCACCCCCGATCAAATGTCCAGTGCCGCCTGTTGGTTAGTGCTTGTTTTTTCTTCTCCTTGTAAGTGAGATCCTACGGTATTTGACTTTGTCCCTGGGGCTTGTTTCACTTCCCCTAAATCCCTCCCAGCCGTTCTGGTGCTCACAAATGGCTGGATTGCATCCTTTGTTCCCGCTGAGTGGTCTGCCATTGTGTGGCTATAGCCCATGTTCCTTCTCCATTCGTCCCTTGCTGGGCACCAGGGTGGCTTCCAAGTCTTGGAGAGCGGGAGTAAGGCTGTGGTGAACTGAGTGGTGCACATGTCTTTAGGCGGTAGTGTTTCCGAGTTCTTTGGCTAAACACGCCCCAGAGGAATAGCTGGATCATATGGGACATGGATTCTTAAATTTCGGAGGCAGTTCCACACCGCTTGGCCTAGTGGCTGCACCGGTTTCCACTGCCAGCAGCAGTGCAGGAGGCGTCCCTTCTCTCCACCTCCTCTCTGACACTTGTTGTTTCCTGTCTGCCTCCTTATAGCCATTCTGACCACAGTGAGCTGCTATGTCCTTGCGGTTTGGATTTGCCTTGGCCTCAGACTTAATGAGGGTGAACAAGTTTTCATGCACCTGTTGGCCCTCTTTAGATCTTCTTGGGAGAAATCTCTGTGTCCATCTTTGGCCCAGGTTTTCATTGGCTTGTTCTTTTTTGTGGAGACGTGTGAGTTGACTGTTTCTTTGGGCTTTTCACCCCTTGTCCGATGTGTGCTTTGCAAACATCCACTCCCAGTTGTTGTGCTGTCTTTGCATTGAGTCGATGGTTTCCTGGACTGGGCAGAAGCGTCTGCATTTGAGGTGGTCCCGTTTGTTTCTTGTCTCCTTTGCTGCCCTTGCCCAGTCAGACATACTTCTTCCAAATAGGCGGCTCAGACAGATGGCAAAGAGCACTCTGCCTAGGTCTTCTCCTACAAGTTTCACGGTTTCAAGTCTGCCATTCAGGGCTTTAATCCATTCCAGGAGGTGCGTGTGCCAGGTGGAACATCATGGTCTACTCTCGTTGTGTTCCATGTGGCTGTGCAGGCTTCCCAGCACCGTTTATTGGAGAGACTCTCCTTTGTCCACTGTCTCCTCTTGGCTCCCTGGTCGCAAATGGGCTGTCCATGTATGTTTGAGTTGGGCTCTGGGCTCTCGATTCTGTTGCATGGGTCTGTGTGCCTGTTTTTGGGCCCGGACTGTGCCGTTTCGGTACCTAGCGCTTCGTCCTCTATGTTGAAATCAGAAAGTGTGATACGTCCTGCTTTGTTCGTTTTCCTGAGGTTTCCTTGGCCTATGCAGGGTCTCTTGTTGCTGGTTAGAAACTTTAGGATTCTCTCTTCTATCTCTCTGGCAAATATGGCTGCAACTTTGACTGGGATTGCATGGAATCCAGAGATTCCTTTCTCCGCTATGGACGTTTCAAGTGTGTTAATTCTTCCATTCCTAGGTCCCGGAATATCCTTCTTTTTCCTTGTGTCGTCTTGAATTTCTTTCCACAAACGTCTGTTAGTTTTCGATTGACATAGCTTTCACCGGTTTTGCTAAGGTTCTTCATAGAGATCTTCTTCTTCGTACTGGCAAGCTGTGTTTTTTTTTTTTTTTTGTCTGTTTGTGTTTAGCTTCCGTTTTTCTATTCTTTGCAACTTGTAATTGGTTCTGTTTTGCAGAAGTGCATCGCTGTGCTCACATCTGCTGGCAATGCTCCTGTATTTGCTGTGGAAGTCTGGCCCTATCTAACGTCCCTTCCCCTCTGCCTCTGCACCCCCTCGGACGCCTGCCCCAGAATGACTGAAGCAGTGGTGAGGAGGCTCACCCCCAGGATTCCAGCCGGGCCACCCCGGGCCACCGACCCAGAAGGTGCGGACCTCACCGCTCCACCACCGGCCGGCCCCTTTCATGTTCCATTGGGAACCTGCAGTTGAGTGCAATGGGGCTTGAATATGCTGCTTGAGCCCAACTCTGGCACTGTTAGATGAGGCCAGGTTGTTTGTCGGGGCCACTGTGACGTCAGAGGATTGGTCATAATTGTGTGTCTGCTGTCCCGGCAAGCTTCATGGACACAGGGCTTCAGAGCCCGCTTGGAGCAGTCTCATAACTCACCCTTCCCAGTGAGCCCAGGTTTGTCCTTCGCTGCCGTTTTTTGGCTTGTGAATTTCTCTGACTTTCAAACGTTCCAGCAGAGCCTGTCTAAAGACTGACATCTTTCATTGAGGATTATTCAGGTGTGATATCTGTTCGCCTTGCATTTTCTGGGACCTTTGTTTCTTTTCCACAGTATGCTCGTCATGGTCTTTCTCAGCTATCTCACTTAGATATGCTTACCAGTCCGTTCTCCTTCAGTCCAAGTGATTAATTTTGTATTTCTTGAATCACCGTATGTTCTCTAGGCCGAGGTGTGAGTGCTTTCGTGACTCTTGGTTGCTGTCTTTGAATTTGCACCGGTCACTTGTAGGACTCTTTGCTATCCTAGCCTAGGTCAAAGGAAGCACTGAGAACCCGTGGTCATCTGGGTTGGTTTGACATGCTGAGATCAGAAACTCCAAATTCGAGGTGGTCCTGGCAACCCCCTTCATGGACATAATGTTTTTCCGAGACAAATTAGACAAATCTGATGAATTCCTCTCTCCAGGAAAGATATTTTTCTTTCTCTTTTGTGGATTTGGGAAGTTTCGAACTGGACCCCTGACACTTGAGCGTTGCCCTAGATTGCATCTAGATACGGCTTACTTTATTTCTATAGGCTGTGCCATTTGTTTGACCTACATCCTCAGCCCTGGCATGTTTATTTTTCTGGAAACAGAATTGTAATGTTCTAATTTTCAGCCAGCTTCTTTCCATATGGCGTCAAAGCACATAATCAATAATCCTTCTACGGCAAGAGATCGGGGGAGAGAATTTCATTGGAGCCAAAGTGAGCACTCTAGCCTGGGAGGGCAGCCTTCACAAAGGAACCAAGCCCTCTGGAAAAGGGTGATTTTCAGCACACTTGTAGAGCCCTTCCCAACAAAGAGACCTACCCCAAGCATGACAGGGCTCCATTCCTTCGAGGCTTCCAAGACATCTCTTGGGACGCATTAGCATGTGGCCAGTGGGCCCCCGTGACGCCAGAGCTATGGAAAGTGAGACTGATCTTCCAAGAATGCTAGGGGCCTAGGAAAGGAGGCATCGACTCTTCTCTTCAATGTCCTCAAGAGATCCTTCTTGACTTTGGATTATGCTTAAGGCAGAAGGACACTGTAGGTCTGATAAGGCCCAAGTGCGGCCTCGTGTTTCCAATCAAGTTTCAAGCTTGAATCAGCATGGCCTCCCCATAGACTTGAATAGATGACAATGTTCTCCTCTCAGTGCTTGTCCCTCGATTCTCGCTTCTTGCCAAGGATTCCTTTCTTATCCCTGGCATCAGAGTCCGTTTGATCTCTTCCAGTTTCTGTGCCCGCTTTCTGTTTGTCAAAGCTGTTTCTCGGTATGTCTCCCTTTAATAGCCCAGCCTAGGCCAATCCTCAGACTGTAACCATGCGGCCATCTTGGGGGACATGTTCACCGTGATGTCATAAAGAAGCTCAGAAGGCTAAGTTGTCCTGACAACCTCCAAGCACACAGAGTTTCAGAGCCATCACAGACCAGGCTGACTCCTCCCCCTTTCCAGGTAGGATAGTTTTCCTTTTTCTGGATTTCTTGTCGGTTTCTATCATTCTCCTCGAATTTGGAAAGGCCTGCTCCATTCTCTCTAGACACTGGTTTCTTTCCTGTAAGATTACCCAGGCTATTATCTCTTACGTCTTGGGAAGAGGGCCAAGTGGGTGGACCTTCCCCAGAGAAAGTCCTGGACTCCCTCCCAAGTTGAAGTTGCCCAGGCAATCCTCTGATGTGCAATGATCGTGTCATCGCCTAGCACTCTGCCAATTCCACCTTGGCAG
Organism: Equus asinus; assembly: GCF_041296235.1. Lineage (NCBI taxonomy): Eukaryota > Metazoa > Chordata > Mammalia > Perissodactyla > Equidae > Equus > Equus asinus. The sequence continues at coordinate 79,061,346 of NC_091820.1, forward strand.
GTCCCATGTTTTCCTTCCTTCTTCCTTTGGGGAAGTGTACCAGATGCCTTCATAGATTGGAATATTCCTATGGTTCATTTTCTGCTGCGTATTGATAACAGACCCTCACAATTGCTACTTCTTTATGACCTCTGTCCGCACAGTACCATGAAATCTCTATTCCCTAACAGTGCTAAGGTGATCTGCACCCGTGCTGTGAAAGAGTGAGGCCCGGGCCACCCAAGCGGAACGTGGGCACTTGCCTGCTCTACCACAGGGCCGGCCCTGAGTTGTACTTTTGGACCAACCTGTTCCCTGAACTTGGGAAGGTTGGGCCTGTTTGGATTATTCGTGAAGCTGATTAGTAGTAACATCATGGACGGTAACATTATGACTTCACCGTTGGTTCCTGGGCTTAGCACGGATCAGGTTCTCTTGGTAGTATTCCTCTTCATGTATTTGGAATGGTCTACCTTTCTGTAGCATCAGTAAGCCTTTTGAGGTGATTTTCCCTCCTTGGAAGTTCACCTTCTCTAATCTCTTTCAGCCCCCAAAGCTGTATGCCGTCATTCTGAACCCCTTTTTGGATTTTTGCTTTTAGGTGAATTTATTGCCGTAACCCTGCATTAGAACATCGTATGTCTTTCAGATTTACATCCTCATCGATTTAGACTTCCGTGTAGGTTCCATCCTCTTCACCAGCGTAAGCCGAATCACAGGCCCTCACCACACACTTGTGCCTCATCATCTCTTTCACCCTCCCCCACCGCCCCGCTTTGCCTCTGGGCACCCCCGATCAAATGTCCAGTGCCACCTGTTGGTTAGTGCTTGTTTTTTCTTCTCCTTGTAAGTGAGATCCTACGGTATTTGACTTTGTCCCTGGGGCTTGTTTCACTTCCCCTAAATCCCTCCCAGCCGTTCTGGTGCTCACAAATGGCTGGATTGCATCCTTTGTTCCCGCTGAGTGGTCTGCCATTGTGTGGCTATAGCCCATGTTCCTTCTCCATTCGTCCCTTGCTGGGCACCAGGGTGGCTTCCAAGTCTTGGAGAGCGGGAGTAAGGCTGTGGTGAACTGAGTGGTGCACATGTCTTTAGGCGGTAGTGTTTCCGAGTTCTTTGGCTAAACACGCCCCAGAGGAATAGCTGGATCATATGGGACATGGATTCTTAAATTTCGGAGGCAGTTCCACACCGCTTGGCCTAGTGGCTGCACCGGTTTCCACTGCCAGCAGCAGTGCAGGAGGCGTCCCTTCTCTCCACCTCCTCTCTGACACTTGTTGTTTCCTGTCTGCCTCCTTATAGCCATTCTGACCACAGTGAGCTGCTATGTCCTTGCGGTTTGGATTTGCCTTGGCCTCAGACTTAATGAGGGTGAACAAGTTTTCATGCACCTGTTGGCCCTCTTTAGATCTTCTTGGGAGAAATCTCTGTGTCCATCTTTGGCCCAGGTTTTCATTGGCTTGTTCTTTTTTGTGGAGACGTGTGAGTTGACTGTTTCTTTGGGCTTTTCACCCCTTGTCCGATGTGTGCTTTGCAAACATCCACTCCCAGTTGTTGTGCTGTCTTTGCATTGAGTCGATGGTTTCCTGGACTGGGCAGAAGCGTCTGCATTTGAGGTGGTCCCGTTTGTTTCTTGTCTCCTTTGCTGCCCTTGCCCAGTCAGACATACTTCTTCCAAATAGGCGGCTCAGACAGATGGCAAAGAGCACTCTGCCTAGGTCTTCTCCTACAAGTTTCACGGTTTCAAGTCTGCCATTCAGGGCTTTAATCCATTCCAGGAGGTGCGTGTGCCAGGTGGAACATCATGGTCTACTCTCGTTGTGTTCCATGTGGCTGTGCAGGCTTCCCAGCACCGTTTATTGGAGAGACTCTCCTTTGTCCACTGTCTCCTCTTGGCTCCCTGGTCGCAAATGGGCTGTCCATGTATGTTTGAGTTGGGCTCTGGGCTCTCGATTCTGTTGCATGGGTCTGTGTGCCTGTTTTTGGGCCCGGACTGTGCCGTTTCGGTACCTAGCGCTTCGTCCTCTATGTTGAAATCAGAAAGTGTGATACGTCCTGCTTTGTTCGTTTTCCTGAGGTTTCCTTGGCCTATGCAGGGTCTCTTGTTGCTGGTTAGAAACTTTAGGATTCTCTCTTCTATCTCTCTGGCAAATATGGCTGCAACTTTGACTGGGATTGCATGGAATCCAGAGATTCCTTTCTCCGCTATGGACGTTTCAAGTGTGTTAATTCTTCCATTCCTAGGTCCCGGAATATCCTTCTTTTTCCTTGTGTCGTCTTGAATTTCTTTCCACAAACGTCTGTTAGTTTTCGATTGACATAGCTTTCACCGGTTTTGCTAAGGTTCTTCATAGAGATCTTCTTCTTCGTACTGGCAAGCTGTGTTTTTTTTTTTTTTTTGTCTGTTTGTGTTTAGCTTCCGTTTTTCTATTCTTTGCAACTTGTAATTGGTTCTGTTTTGCAGAAGTGCATCGCTGTGCTCACATCTGCTGGCAATGCTCCTGTATTTGCTGTGGAAGTCTGGCCCTATCTAACGTCCCTTCCCCTCTGCCTCTGCACCCCCTCGGACGCCTGCCCCAGAATGACTGAAGCAGTGGTGAGGAGGCTCACCCCCAGGATTCCAGCCGGGCCACCCCGGGCCACCGACCCAGAAGGTGCGGACCTCACCGCTCCACCACCGGCCGGCCCCTTTCATGTTCCATTGGGAACCTGCAGTTGAGTGCAATGGGGCTTGAATATGCTGCTTGAGCCCAACTCTGGCACTGTTAGATGAGGCCAGGTTGTTTGTCGGGGCCACTGTGACGTCAGAGGATTGGTCATAATTGTGTGTCTGCTGTCCCGGCAAGCTTCATGGACACAGGGCTTCAGAGCCCGCTTGGAGCAGTCTCATAACTCACCCTTCCCAGTGAGCCCAGGTTTGTCCTTCGCTGCCGTTTTTTGGCTTGTGAATTTCTCTGACTTTCAAACGTTCCAGCAGAGCCTGTCTAAAGACTGACATCTTTCATTGAGGATTATTCAGGTGTGATATCTGTTCGCCTTGCATTTTCTGGGACCTTTGTTTCTTTTCCACAGTATGCTCGTCATGGTCTTTCTCAGCTATCTCACTTAGATATGCTTACCAGTCCGTTCTCCTTCAGTCCAAGTGATTAATTTTGTATTTCTTGAATCACCGTATGTTCTCTAGGCCGAGGTGTGAGTGCTTTCGTGACTCTTGGTTGCTGTCTTTGAATTTGCACCGGTCACTTGTAGGACTCTTTGCTATCCTAGCCTAGGTCAAAGGAAGCACTGAGAACCCGTGGTCATCTGGGTTGGTTTGACATCCTGAGATCAGAAACTCCAAATTCGACGTGGTCCTGGCAACCCCCTTCATGGACATAATGTTTTTCCGAGACAAATTAGACAAATCTGATGAATTCCTCTCTCCAGGAAAGATATTTTTCTTTCTCTTTTGTGGATTTGGGAAGTTTCGAACTGGACCCCTGACACTTGAGCGTTGCCCTAGATTGCATCTAGATACGGCTTACTTTATTTCTATAGGCTGTGCCATTTGTTTGACCTACATCCTCAGCCCTGGCATGTTTATTTTTCTGGAAACAGAATTGTAATGTTCTAATTTTCAGCCAGCTTCCTTCCATATGGCGTCAAAGCACATAATCAATAATCCTTCTACGGCAAGAGGTCGGGGGAGAGAATTTCATTGGAGCCAAAGTGAGCACTCTAGCCTGGGAGGGCAGCCTTCACAAAGGAACCAAGCCCTCTGGAAAAGGGTGATTTTCAGCACACTTGTAGAGCCCTTCCCAACAAAGAGACCTACCCCAAGCATGACAGGGCTCCATTCCTTCGAGGCTTCCAAAGATCTCTTGGAACGCATTAGCATGTAGGGAGTGGACCCTCATGACGCCAGAGCTATGGAAAGTGAGACTGATCTTCCAAGAATGCTAGGGGCCTAGGAAAGGAGGCATCGACTCTTCTCTTCAATGTCCTCAAGAGATCCTTCTTGACTTTGGATTATGCTTAAGGCAGAAGGACACTGTAGGTCTGATAAGGCCCAAGTGCGGCCTCGTGTTTCCAATCAAGTTTCAAGCTTGAATCAGCATGGCCTCCCCATAGACTTGAATAGATGACAATGTTCTCCTCTCAGTGCTTGTCCCTCGATTCTCGCTTCTTGCCAAGGATTCCTTTCTTATCCCTGGCATCAGAGTCCGTTTGATCTCTTCCAGTTTCTGTGCCCGCTTTCTGTTTGTCAAAGCTGTTTCTCGGTATGTCTCCCTTTAATAGCCCAGCCTAGGCCAATCCTCAGACTGTAACCATGCGGCCATCTTGGGGGACATGTTCACCGTGATGTCATAAAGAAGCTCAGAAGGCTAAGTTGTCCTGACAACCTCCAAGCACACAGAGTTTCAGAGCCATCACAGACCAGGCTGACTCCTCCCCCTTTCCAGGTAGGATAGTTTTCCTTTTTCTGGATTTCTTGTCGGTTTCTATCATTCTCCTCGAATTTGGAAAGGCCTGCTCCATTCTCTCTAGACACTGGTTTCTTTCCTGTAAGATTACCCAGGCTATTATCTCTTACGTCTTGGGAAGAGGGCCAAGTGGGTGGACCTTCCCCAGAGAAAGTCCTGGACTCCCTCCCAAGTTGAAGTTGCCCAGGCAATCCTCTGATGTGCAATGATCGTGTCATCGCCTAGCACTCTGCCAATTCCACCTTGGCAGGTCCCATGTTTTCCTTCCTTCTTCCTTTGGGGAAGTGTACCAGATGCCTTCCTAGATTGGAATATTCCTATGGTTCATTTTCTGCTGCGTATTGATAACAGACCCTCACAATTGCTACTTCTTTATGACCTCTGTCCGCACAGTACCATGAAATCTCTATTCCCTAACAGTGCTAAGGTGATCTGCACCCGTGCTGTGAAAGAGTGAGGCCCGGGCCACCCAAGCGGAACGTGGGCACTTGCCCGCTCTACCACAGGGCCGGCCCTGAGTTGTACTTTTGGACCAACCTGTTCCCTGAACTTGGGAAGGTTGGGCCTGTTTGGATTATTCGTGAAGCTGATTAGTAGTAACATCATGGACGGTAACATTATGACTTCACCGTTGGTTCCTGGGCTTAGCACGGATCAGGTTCTCTTGGTAGTATTCCTCTTCATGTATTTGGAATGGTCTACCTTTCTGTAGCATCAGTAAGCCTTTTGAGGTGATTTTCCCTCCTTGGAAGTTCACCTTCTCTAATCTCTTTCAGCCCCCAAAGCTGTATGCCGTCATTCTGAACCCCTTTTTGGATTTTTGCTTTTAGGTGAATTTATTGCCGTAACCCTGCATTAGAACATCGTATGTCTTTCAGATTTACATCCTCATCGATTTAGACTTCCGTGTAGGTTCCATCCTCTTCACCAGCGTAAGCCGAATCACAGGCCCTCACCACACACTTGTGCCTCATCATCTCTTTCACCCTCCCCCACCGCCCCGCTTTGCCTCTGGGCACCCCCGATCAAATGTCCAGTGCCACCTGTTGGTTAGTGCTTGTTTTTTCTTCTCCTTGTAAGTGAGATCCTACGGTATTTGACTTTGTCCCTGGGGCTTGTTTCACTTCCCCTAAATCCCTCCCAGCCGTTCTGGTGCTCACAAATGGCTGGATTGCATCCTTTGTTCCCGCTGAGTGGTCTGCCATTGTGTGGCTATAGCCCATGTTCCTTCTCCATTCGTCCCTTGCTGGGCACCAGGGTGGCTTCCAAGTCTTGGAGAGCGGGAGTAAGGCTGTGGTGAACTGAGTGGTGCACATGTCTTTAGGCGGTAGTGTTTCCGAGTTCTTTGGCTAAACACGCCCCAGAGGAATAGCTGGATCATATGGGACATGGATTCTTAAATTTCGGAGGCAGTTCCACACCGCTTGGCCTAGTGGCTGCACCGGTTTCCACTGCCAGCAGCAGTGCAGGAGGCGTCCCTTCTCTCCACCTCCTCTCTGACACTTGTTGTTTCCTGTCTGCCTCCTTATAGCCATTCTGACCACAGTGAGCTGCTATGTCCTTGCGGTTTGGATTTGCCTTGGCCTCAGACTTAATGAGGGTGAACAAGTTTTCATGCACCTGTTGGCCCTCTTTAGATCTTCTTGGGAGAAATCTCTGTGTCCATCTTTGGCCCAGGTTTTCATTGGCTTGTTCTTTTTTGTGGAGACGTGTGAGTTGACTGTTTCTTTGGGCTTTTCACCCCTTGTCCGATGTGTGCTTTGCAAACATCCACTCCCAGTTGTTGTGCTGTCTTTGCATTGAGTCGATGGTTTCCTGGACTGGGCAGAAGCGTCTGCATTTGAGGTGGTCCCGTTTGTTTCTTGTCTCCTTTGCTGCCCTTGCCCAGTCAGACATACTTCTTCCAAATAGGCGGCTCAGACAGATGGCAAAGAGCACTCTGCCTAGGTCTTCTCCTACAAGTTTCACGGTTTCAAGTCTGCCATTCAGGGCTTTAATCCATTCCAGGAGGTGCGTGTGCCAGGTGGAACATCATGGTCTACTCTCGTTGTGTTCCATGTGGCTGTGCAGGCTTCCCAGCACCGTTTATTGGAGAGACTCTCCTTTGTCCACTGTCTCCTCTTGGCTCCCTGGTCGCAAATGGGCTGTCCATGTATGTTTGAGTTGGGCTCTGGGCTCTCGATTCTGTTGCATGGGTCTGTGTGCCTGTTTTTGGGCCCGGACTGTGCCGTTTCGGTACCTAGCGCTTCGTCCTCTATGTTGAAATCAGAAAGTGTGATACGTCCTGCTTTGTTCGTTTTCCTGAGGTTTCCTTGGCCTATGCAGGGTCTCTTGTTGCTGGTTAGAAACTTTAGGATTCTCTCTTCTATCTCTCTGGCAAATATGGCTGCAACTTTGACTGGGATTGCATGGAATCCAGAGATTCCTTTCTCCGCTATGGACGTTTCAAGTGTGTTAATTCTTCCATTCCTAGGTCCCGGAATATCCTTCTTTTTCCTTGTGTCGTCTTGAATTTCTTTCCACAAACGTCTGTTAGTTTTCGATTGACATAGCTTTCACCGGTTTTGCTAAGGTTCTTCATAGAGATCTTCTTCTTCGTACTGGCAAGCTGTGTTTTTTTTTTTTTTTTGTCTGTTTGTGTTTAGCTTCCGTTTTTCTATTCTTTGCAACTTGTAATTGGTTCTGTTTTGCAGAAGTGCATCGCTGTGCTCACATCTGCTGGCAATGCTCCTGTATTTGCTGTGGAAGTCTGGCCCTATCTAACGTCCCTTCCCCTCTGCCTCTGCACCCCCTCGGACGCCTGCCCCAGAATGACTGAAGCAGTGGTGAGGAGGCTCACCCCCAGGATTCCAGCCGGGCCACCCCGGGCCACCGACCCAGAAGGTGCGGACCTCACCGCTCCACCACCGGCCGGCCCCTTTCATGTTCCATTGGGAACCTGCAGTTGAGTGCAATGGGGCTTGAATATGCTGCTTGAGCCCAACTCTGGCACTGTTAGATGAGGCCAGGTTGTTTGTCGGGGCCACTGTGACGTCAGAGGATTGGTCATAATTGTGTGTCTGCTGTCCCGGCAAGCTTCATGGACACAGGGCTTCAGAGCCCGCTTGGAGCAGTCTCATAACTCACCCTTCCCAGTGAGCCCAGGTTTGTCCTTCGCTGCCGTTTTTTGGCTTGTGAATTTCTCTGACTTTCAAACGTTCCAGCAGAGCCTGTCTAAAGACTGACATCTTTCATTGAGGATTATTCAGGTGTGATATCTGTTCGCCTTGCATTTTCTGGGACCTTTGTTTCTTTTCCACAGTATGCTCGTCATGGTCTTTCTCAGCTATCTCACTTAGATATGCTTACCAGTCCGTTCTCCTTCAGTCCAAGTGATTAATTTTGTATTTCTTGAATCACCGTATGTTCTCTAGGCCGAGGTGTGAGTGCTTTCGTGACTCTTGGTTGCTGTCTTTGAATTTGCACCGGTCACTTGTAGGACTCTTTGCTATCCTAGCCTAGGTCAAAGGAAGCACTGAGAACCCGTGGTCATCTGGGTTGGTTTGACATCCTGAGATCAGAAACTCCAAATTCGACGTGGTCCTGGCAACCCCCTTCATGGACATAATGTTTTTCCGAGACAAATTAGACAAATCTGATGAATTCCTCTCTCCAGGAAAGATATTTTTCTTTCTCTTTTGTGGATTTGGGAAGTTTCGAACTGGACCCCTGACACTTGAGCGTTGCCCTAGATTGCATCTAGATACGGCTTACTTTATTTCTATAGGCTGTGCCATTTGTTTGACCTACATCCTCAGCCCTGGCATGTTTATTTTTCTGGAAACAGAATTGTAATGTTCTAATTTTCAGCCAGCTTCCTTCCATATGGCGTCAAAGCACATAATCAATAATCCTTCTACGGCAAGAGGTCGGGGGAGAGAATTTCATTGGAGCCAAAGTGAGCACTCTAGCCTGGGAGGGCAGCCTTCACAAAGGAACCAAGCCCTCTGGAAAAGGGTGATTTTCAGCACACTTGTAGAGCCCTTCCCAACAAAGAGACCTACCCCAAGCATGACAGGGCTCCATTCCTTCGAGGCTTCCAAAGATCTCTTGGAACGCATTAGCATGTAGGGAGTGGACCCTCATGACGCCAGAGCTATGGAAAGTGAGACTGATCTTCCAAGAATGCTAGGGGCCTAGGAAAGGAGGCATCGACTCTTCTCTTCAATGTCCTCAAGAGATCCTTCTTGACTTTGGATTATGCTTAAGGCAGAAGGACACTGTAGGTCTGATAAGGCCCAAGTGCGGCCTCGTGTTTCCAATCAAGTTTCAAGCTTGAATCAGCATGGCCTCCCCATAGACTTGAATAGATGACAATGTTCTCCTCTCAGTGCTTGTCCCTCGATTCTCGCTTCTTGCCAAGGATTCCTTTCTTATCCCTGGCATCAGAGTCCGTTTGATCTCTTCCAGTTTCTGTGCCCGCTTTCTGTTTGTCAAAGCTGTTTCTCGGTATGTCTCCCTTTAATAGCCCAGCCTAGGCCAATCCTCAGACTGTAACCATGCGGCCATCTTGGGGGACATGTTCACCGTGATGTCATAAAGAAGCTCAGAAGGCTAAGTTGTCCTGACAACCTCCAAGCACACAGAGTTTCAGAGCCATCACAGACCAGGCTGACTCCTCCCCCTTTCCAGGTAGGATAGTTTTCCTTTTTCTGGATTTCTTGTCGGTTTCTATCATTCTCCTCGAATTTGGAAAGGCCTGCTCCATTCTCTCTAGACACTGGTTTCTTTCCTGTAAGATTACCCAGGCTATTATCTCTTACGTCTTGGGAAGAGGGCCAAGTGGGTGGACCTTCCCCAGAGAAAGTCCTGGACTCCCTCCCAAGTTGAAGTTGCCCAGGCAATCCTCTGATGTGCAATGATCGTGTCATCGCCTAGCACTCTGCCAATTCCACCTTGGCAGGTCCCATGTTTTCCTTCCTTCTTCCTTTGGGGAAGTGTACCAGATGCCTTCCTAGATTGGAATATTCCTATGGTTCATTTTCTGCTGCGTATTGATAACAGACCCTCACAATTGCTACTTCTTTATGACCTCTGTCCGCACAGTACCATGAAATCTCTATTCCCTAACAGTGCTAAGGTGATCTGCACCCGTGCTGTGAAAGAGTGAGGCCCGGGCCACCCAAGCGGAACGTGGGCACTTGCCCGCTCTACCACAGGGCCGGCCCTGAGTTGTACTTTTGGACCAACCTGTTCCCTGAACTTGGGAAGGTTGGGCCTGTTTGGATTATTCGTGAAGCTGATTAGTAGTAACATCATGGACGGTAACATTATGACTTCACCGTTGGTTCCTGGGCTTAGCACGGATCAGGTTCTCTTGGTAGTATTCCTCTTCATGTATTTGGAATGGTCTACCTTTCTGTAGCATCAGTAAGCCTTTTGAGGTGATTTTCCCTCCTTGGAAGTTCACCTTCTCTAATCTCTTTCAGCCCCCAAAGCTGTATGCCGTCATTCTGAACCCCTTTTTGGATTTTTGCTTTTAGGTGAATTTATTGCCGTAACCCTGCATTAGAACATCGTATGTCTTTCAGATTTACATCCTCATCGATTTAGACTTCCGTGTAGGTTCCATCCTCTTCACCAGCGTAAGCCGAATCACAGGCCCTCACCACACACTTGTGCCTCATCATCTCTTTCACCCTCCCCCACCGCCCCGCTTTGCCTCTGGGCACCCCCGATCAAATGTCCAGTGCCACCTGTTGGTTAGTGCTTGTTTTTTCTTCTCCTTGTAAGTGAGATCCTACGGTATTTGACTTTGTCCCTGGGGCTTGTTTCACTTCCCCTAAATCCCTCCCAGCCGTTCTGGTGCTCACAAATGGCTGGATTGCATCCTTTGTTCCCGCTGAGTGGTCTGCCATTGTGTGGCTATAGCCCATGTTCCTTCTCCATTCGTCCCTTGCTGGGCACCAGGGTGGCTTCCAAGTCTTGGAGAGCGGGAGTAAGGCTGTGGTGAACTGAGTGGTGCACATGTCTTTAGGCGGTAGTGTTTCCGAGTTCTTTGGCTAAACACGCCCCAGAGGAATAGCTGGATCATATGGGACATGGATTCTTAAATTTCGGAGGCAGTTCCACACCGCTTGGCCTAGTGGCTGCACCGGTTTCCACTGCCAGCAGCAGTGCAGGAGGCGTCCCTTCTCTCCACCTCCTCTCTGACACTTGTTGTTTCCTGTCTGCCTCCTTATAGCCATTCTGACCACAGTGAGCTGCTATGTCCTTGCGGTTTGGATTTGCCTTGGCCTCAGACTTAATGAGGGTGAACAAGTTTTCATGCACCTGTTGGCCCTCTTTAGATCTTCTTGGGAGAAATCTCTGTGTCCATCTTTGGCCCAGGTTTTCATTGGCTTGTTCTTTTTTGTGGAGACGTGTGAGTTGACTGTTTCTTTGGGCTTTTCACCCCTTGTCCGATGTGTGCTTTGCAAACATCCACTCCCAGTTGTTGTGCTGTCTTTGCATTGAGTCGATGGTTTCCTGGACTGGGCAGAAGCGTCTGCATTTGAGGTGGTCCCGTTTGTTTCTTGTCTCCTTTGCTGCCCTTGCCCAGTCAGACATACTTCTTCCAAATAGGCGGCTCAGACAGATGGCAAAGAGCACTCTGCCTAGGTCTTCTCCTACAAGTTTCACGGTTTCAAGTCTGCCATTCAGGGCTTTAATCCATTCCAGGAGGTGCGTGTGCCAGGTGGAACATCATGGTCTACTCTCGTTGTGTTCCATGTGGCTGTGCAGGCTTCCCAGCACCGTTTATTGGAGAGACTCTCCTTTGTCCACTGTCTCCTCTTGGCTCCCTGGTCGCAAATGGGCTGTCCATGTATGTTTGAGTTGGGCTCTGGGCTCTCGATTCTGTTGCATGGGTCTGTGTGCCTGTTTTTGGGCCCGGACTGTGCCGTTTCGGTACCTAGCGCTTCGTCCTCTATGTTGAAATCAGAAAGTGTGATACGTCCTGCTTTGTTCGTTTTCCTGAGGTTTCCTTGGCCTATGCAGGGTCTCTTGTTGCTGGTTAGAAACTTTAGGATTCTCTCTTCTATCTCTCTGGCAAATATGGCTGCAACTTTGACTGGGATTGCATGGAATCCAGAGATTCCTTTCTCCGCTATGGACGTTTCAAGTGTGTTAATTCTTCCATTCCTAGGTCCCGGAATATCCTTCTTTTTCCTTGTGTCGTCTTGAATTTCTTTCCACAAACGTCTGTTAGTTTTCGATTGACATAGCTTTCACCGGTTTTGCTAAGGTTCTTCATAGAGATCTTCTTCTTCGTACTGGCAAGCTGTGTTTTTTTTTTTTTTTTGTCTGTTTGTGTTTAGCTTCCGTTTTTCTATTCTTTGCAACTTGTAATTGGTTCTGTTTTGCAGAAGTGCATCGCTGTGCTCACATCTGCTGGCAATGCTCCTGTATTTGCTGTGGAAGTCTGGCCCTATCTAACGTCCCTTCCCCTCTGCCTCTGCACCCCCTCGGACGCCTGCCCCAGAATGACTGAAGCAGTGGTGAGGAGGCTCACCCCCAGGATTCCAGCCGGGCCACCCCGGGCCACCGACCCAGAAGGTGCGGACCTCACCGCTCCACCACCGGCCGGCCCCTTTCATGTTCCATTGGGAACCTGCAGTTGAGTGCAATGGGGCTTGAATATGCTGCTTGAGCCCAACTCTGGCACTGTTAGATGAGGCCAGGTTGTTTGTCGGGGCCACTGTGACGTCAGAGGATTGGTCATAATTGTGTGTCTGCTGTCCCGGCAAGCTTCATGGACACAGGGCTTCAGAGCCCGCTTGGAGCAGTCTCATAACTCACCCTTCCCAGTGAGCCCAGGTTTGTCCTTCGCTGCCGTTTTTTGGCTTGTGAATTTCTCTGACTTTCAAACGTTCCAGCAGAGCCTGTCTAAAGACTGACATCTTTCATTGAGGATTATTCAGGTGTGATATCTGTTCGCCTTGCATTTTCTGGGACCTTTGTTTCTTTTCCACAGTATGCTCGTCATGGTCTTTCTCAGCTATCTCACTTAGATATGCTTACCAGTCCGTTCTCCTTCAGTCCAAGTGATTAATTTTGTATTTCTTGAATCACCGTATGTTCTCTAGGCCGAGGTGTGAGTGCTTTCGTGACTCTTGGTTGCTGTCTTTGAATTTGCACCGGTCACTTGTAGGACTCTTTGCTATCCTAGCCTAGGTCAAAGGAAGCACTGAGAACCCGTGGTCATCTGGGTTGGTTTGACATGCTGAGATCAGAAACTCCAAATTCGAGGTGGTCCTGGCAACCCCCTTCATGGACATAATGTTTTTCCGAGACAAATTAGACAAATCTGATGAATTCCTCTCTCCAGGAAAGATATTTTTCTTTCTCTTTTGTGGATTTGGGAAGTTTCGAACTTGACCCCTGACACTTGAGCGTTGCCCTAGATTGCATCTAGATACGGCTTACTTTATTTCTATAGGCTGTGCCATTTGTTTGACCTACATCCTCAGCCCTGGCATGTTTATTTTTCTGGAAACAGAATTGTAATGTTCTAATTTTCAGCCAGCTTCTTTCCATATGGCGTCAAAGCACATAATCAATAATCCTTCTACGGCAAGAGATCGGGGGAGAGAATTTCATTGGAGCCAAAGTGAGCACTCTAGCCTGGGAGGGCAGCCTTCACAAAGGAACCAAGCCCTCTGGAAAAGGGTGATTTTCAGCACACTTGTAGAGCCCTTCCCACCAAAGAGACCTACCCCAAGCATGACAGGGCTCCATTCCTTCGAGGCTTCCAAGACATCTCTTGGGACGCATTAGCATGTGGCCAGTGGGCCCCCGTGACGCCAGAGCTATGGAAAGTGAGACTGATCTTCCAAGAATGCTAGGGGCCTAGGAAAGGAGGCATCGACTCTTCTCTTCAATGTCCTCAAGAGATCCTTCTTGACTTTGGATTATGCTTAAGGCAGAAGGACACTGTAGGTCTGATAAGGCCCAAGTGCGGCCTCGTGTTTCCAATCAAGTTTCAAGCTTGAATCAGCATGGCCTCCCCATAGACTTGAATAGATGACAATGTTCTCCTCTCAGTGCTTGTCCCTCGATTCTCGCTTCTTGCCAAGGATTCCTTTCTTATCCCTGGCATCAGAGTCCGTTTGATCTCTTCCAGTTTCTGTGCCCGCTTTCTGTTTGTCAAAGCTGTTTCTCGGTATGTCTCCCTTTAATAGCCCAGCCTAGGCCAATCCTCAGACTGTAACCATGCGGCCATCTTGGGGGACATGTTCACCGTGATGTCATAAAGAAGCTCAGAAGGCTAAGTTGTCCTGACAACCTCCAAGCACAGAGTTTCAGAGCCATCACAGACCAGGCTGACTCCTCCCCCTTTCCAGGTAGGATAGTTTTCCTTTTTCTGGATTTCTTGTCGGTTTCTATCATTCTCCTCGAATTTGGAAAGGCCTGCTCCATTCTCTCTAGACACTGGTTTCTTTCCTGTAAGATTACCCAGGCTATTATCTCTTACGTCTTGGGAAGAGGGCCAAGTGGGTGGACCTTCCCCAGAGAAAGTCCTGGACTCCCTCCCAAGTTGAAGTTGCCCAGGCAATCCTCTGATGTGCAATGATCGTGTCATCGCCTAGCACTCTGCCAATTCCACCTTGGCAGGTCCCATGTTTTCCTTCCTTCTTCCTTTGGGGAAGTGTACCAGATGCCTTCATAGATTGGAATATTCCTATGGTTCATTTTCTGCTGCGTATTGATAACAGACCCTCACAATTGCTACTTCTTTATGACCTCTGTCCGCACAGTACCATGAAATCTCTATTCCCTAACAGTGCTAAGGTGATCTGCACCCGTGCTGTGAAAGAGTGAGGCCCGGGCCACCCAAGCGGAACGTGGGCACTTGCCCGCTCTACCACAGGGCCGGCCCTGAGTTGTACTTTTGGACCAACCTGTTCCCTGAACTTGGGAAGGTTGGGCCTGTTTGGATTATTCGTGAAGCTGATTAGTAGTAACATCATGGACGGTAACATTATGACTTCACCGTTGGGTCCTGGGCTTAGCACGGATCAGGTTCTCTTGGTAGTATTCCTCTTCATGTATTTGGAATGGTCTACATTTCTGTAGCATCAGTAAGCCTTTTGAGGTGATTTTCCCTCCTTGGAAGTTCACCTTCTCTAATCTCTTTCAGCCCCCAAAGCTGTATGCCGTCATTCTGAACCCCTTTTTGGATTTTTGCTTTTAGGTGAATTTATTGCCGTAACCCTGCATTAGAACATCGTATGTCTTTCAGATTTACATCCTCATCGATTTCGACTTCCGTGTAGGTTCCATCCTCTTCACCAGCGTAAGCCGAATCACAGGCCCTCACCACACACTTGTGCCTCATCATCTCTTTCACCCTCCCCCACCGCCCCGCTTTGCCTCTGGGCACCCCCGATCAAATGTCCAGTGCCGCCTGTTGGTTAGTGCTTGTTTTTTCTTCTCCTTGTAAGTGAGATCCTACGGTATTTGACTTTGTCCCTGGGGCTTGTTTCACTTCCCCTAAATCCCTCCCAGCCGTTCTGGTGCTCACAAATGGCTGGATTGCATCCTTTGTTCCCGCTGAGTGGTCTGCCATTGTGTGGCTATAGCCCATGTTCCTTCTCCATTCGTCCCTTGCTGGGCACCAGGGTGGCTTCCAAGTCTTGGAGAGCGGGAGTAAGGCTGTGGTGAACTGAGTGGTGCACATGTCTTTAGGCGGTAGTGTTTCCGAGTTCTTTGGCTAAACACGCCCCAGAGGAATAGCTGGATCATATGGGACATGGATTCTTAAATTTCGGAGGCAGTTCCACACCGCTTGGCCTAGTGGCTGCACCGGTTTCCACTGCCAGCAGCAGTGCAGGAGGCGTCCCTTCTCTCCACCTCCTCTCTGACACTTGTTGTTTCCTGTCTGCCTCCTTATAGCCATTCTGACCACAGTGAGCTGCTATGTCCTTGCGGTTTGGATTTGCCTTGGCCTCAGACTTAATGAGGGTGAACAAGTTTTCATGCACCTGTTGGCCCTCTTTAGATCTTCTTGGGAGAAATCTCTGTGTCCATCTTTGGCCCAGGTTTTCATTGGCTTGTTCTTTTTTGTGGAGACGTGTGAGTTGACTGTTTCTTTGGGCTTTTCACCCCTTGTCCGATGTGTGCTTTGCAAACATCCACTCCCAGTTGTTGTGCTGTCTTTGCATTGAGTCGATGGTTTCCTGGACTGGGCAGAAGCGTCTGCATTTGAGGTGGTCCCGTTTGTTTCTTGTCTCCTTTGCTGCCCTTGCCCAGTCAGACATACTTCTTCCAAATAGGCGGCTCAGACAGATGGCAAAGAGCACTCTGCCTAGGTCTTCTCCTACAAGTTTCACGGTTTCAAGTCTGCCATTCAGGGCTTTAATCCATTCCAGGAGGTGCGTGTGCCAGGTGGAACATCATGGTCTACTCTCGTTGTGTTCCATGTGGCTGTGCAGGCTTCCCAGCACCGTTTATTGGAGAGACTCTCCTTTGTCCACTGTCTCCTCTTGGCTCCCTGGTCGCAAATGGGCTGTCCATGTATGTTTGAGTTGGGCTCTGGGCTCTCGATTCTGTTGCATGGGTCTGTGTGCCTGTTTTTGGGCCCGGACTGTGCCGTTTCGGTACCTAGCGCTTCGTCCTCTATGTTGAAATCAGAAAGTGTGATACGTCCTGCTTTGTTCGTTTTCCTGAGGTTTCCTTGGCCTATGCAGGGTCTCTTGTTGCTGGTTAGAAACTTTAGGATTCTCTCTTCTATCTCTCTGGCAAATATGGCTGCAACTTTGACTGGGATTGCATGGAATCCAGAGATTCCTTTCTCCGCTATGGACGTTTCAAGTGTGTTAATTCTTCCATTCCTAGGTCCCGGAATATCCTTCTTTTTCCTTGTGTCGTCTTGAATTTCTTTCCACAAACGTCTGTTAGTTTTCGATTGACATAGCTTTCACCGGTTTTGCTAAGGTTCTTCATAGAGATCTTCTTCTTCGTACTGGCAAGCTGTGTTTTTTTTTTTTTTTTGTCTGTTTGTGTTTAGCTTCCGTTTTTCTATTCTTTGCAACTTGTAATTGGTTCTGTTTTGCAGAAGTGCATCGCTGTGCTCACATCTGCTGGCAATGCTCCTGTATTTGCTGTGGAAGTCTGGCCCTATCTAACGTCCCTTCCCCTCTGCCTCTGCACCCCCTCGGACGCCTGCCCCAGAATGACTGAAGCAGTGGTGAGGAGGCTCACCCCCAGGATTCCAGCCGGGCCACCCCGGGCCACCGACCCAGAAGGTGCGGACCTCACCGCTCCACCACCGGCCGGCCCCTTTCATGTTCCATTGGGAACCTGCAGTTGAGTGCAATGGGGCTTGAATATGCTGCTTGAGCCCAACTCTGGCACTGTTAGATGAGGCCAGGTTGTTTGTCGGGGCCACTGTGACGTCAGAGGATTGGTCATAATTGTGTGTCTGCTGTCCCGGCAAGCTTCATGGACACAGGGCTTCAGAGCCCGCTTGGAGCAGTCTCATAACTCACCCTTCCCAGTGAGCCCAGGTTTGTCCTTCGCTGCCGTTTTTTGGCTTGTGAATTTCTCTGACTTTCAAACGTTCCAGCAGAGCCTGTCTAAAGACTGACATCTTTCATTGAGGATTATTCAGGTGTGATATCTGTTCGCCTTGCATTTTCTGGGACCTTTGTTTCTTTTCCACAGTATGCTCGTCATGGTCTTTCTCAGCTATCTCACTTAGATATGCTTACCAGTCCGTTCTCCTTCAGTCCAAGTGATTAATTTTGTATTTCTTGAATCACCGTATGTTCTCTAGGCCGAGGTGTGAGTGCTTTCGTGACTCTTGGTTGCTGTCTTTGAATTTGCACCGGTCACTTGTAGGACTCTTTGCTATCCTAGCCTAGGTCAAAGGAAGCACTGAGAACCCGTGGTCATCTGGGTTGGTTTGACATGCTGAGATCAGAAACTCCAAATTCGAGGTGGTCCTGGCAACCCCCTTCATGGACATAATGTTTTTCCGAGACAAATTAGACAAATCTGATGAATTCCTCTCTCCAGGAAAGATATTTTTCTTTCTCTTTTGTGGATTTGGGAAGTTTCGAACTGGACCCCTGACACTTGAGCGTTGCCCTAGATTGCATCTAGATACGGCTTACTTTATTTCTATAGGCTGTGCCATTTGTTTGACCTACATCCTCAGCCCTGGCATGTTTATTTTTCTGGAAACAGAATTGTAATGTTCTAATTTTCAGCCAGCTTCTTTCCATATGGCGTCAAAGCACATAATCAATAATCCTTCTACGGCAAGAGATCGGGGGAGAGAATTTCATTGGAGCCAAAGTGAGCACTCTAGCCTGGGAGGGCAGCCTTCACAAAGGAACCAAGCCCTCTGGAAAAGGGTGATTTTCAGCACACTTGTAGAGCCCTTCCCACCAAAGAGACCTACCCCAAGCATGACAGGGCTCCATTCCTTCGAGGCTTCCAAGACATCTCTTGGGACGCATTAGCATGTGGCCAGTGGGCCCCCGTGACGCCAGAGCTATGGAAAGTGAGACTGATCTTCCAAGAATGCTAGGGGCCTAGGAAAGGAGGCATCGACTCTTCTCTTCAATGTCCTCAAGAGATCCTTCTTGACTTTGGATTATGCTTAAGGCAGAAGGACACTGTAGGTCTGATAAGGCCCAAGTGCGGCCTCGTGTTTCCAATCAAGTTTCAAGCTTGAATCAGCATGGCCTCCCCATAGACTTGAATAGATGACAATGTTCTCCTCTCAGTGCTTGTCCCTCGATTCTCGCTTCTTGCCAAGGATTCCTTTCTTATCCCTGGCATCAGAGTCCGTTTGATCTCTTCCAGTTTCTGTGCCCGCTTTCTGTTTGTCAAAGCTGTTTCTCGGTATGTCTCCCTTTAATAGCCCAGCCTAGGCCAATCCTCAGACTGTAACCATGCGGCCATCTTGGGGGACATGTTCACCGTGATGTCATAAAGAAGCTCAGAAGGCTAAGTTGTCCTGACAACCTCCAAGCACACAGAGTTTCAGAGCCATCACAGACCAGGCTGACTCCTCCCCCTTTCCAGGTAGGATAGTTTTCCTTTTTCTGGATTTCTTGTCGGTTTCTATCATTCTCCTCGAATTTGGAAAGGCCTGCTCCATTCTCTCTAGACACTGGTTTCTTTCCTGTAAGATTACCCAGGCTATTATCTCTTACGTCTTGGGAAGAGGGCCAAGTGGGTGGACCTTCCCCAGAGAAAGTCCTGGACTCCCTCCCAAGTTGAAGTTGCCCAGGCAATCCTCTGATGTGCAATGATCGTGTCATCGCCTAGCACTCTGCCAATTCCACCTTGGCAGGTCCCATGTTTTCCTTCCATCTTCCTTTGGGGAAGTGTACCAGATGCCTTCATAGATTGGAATATTCCTATGGTTCATTTTCTGCTGCGTATTGATAACAGACCCTCACAATTGCTACTTCTTTATGACCTCTGTCCGCACAGTACCATGAAATCTCTATTCCCTAACAGTGCTAAGGTGATCTGCACCCGTGCTGTGAAAGAGTGAGGCCCGGGCCACCCAAGCGGAACGTGGGCACTTGCCCGCTCTACCACAGGGCCGGCCCTGAGTTGTACTTTTGGACCAACCTGTTCCCTGAACTTGGGAAGGTTGGGCCTGTTTGGATTATTCGTGAAGCTGATTAGTAGTAACATCATGGACGGTAACATTATGACTTCACCGTTGGTTCCTGGGCTTAGCACGGATCAGGTTCTCTTGGTAGTATTCCTCTTCATGTATTTGGAATGGTCTACCTTTCTGTAGCATCAGTAAGCCTTTTGAGGTGATTTTCCCTCCTTGGAAGTTCACCTTCTCTAATCTCTTTCAGCCCCCAAAGCTGTATGCCGTCATTCTGAACCCCTTTTTGGATTTTTGCTTTTAGGTGAATTTATTGCCGTAACCCTGCATTAGAACATCGTATGTCTTTCAGATTTACATCCTCATCGATTTAGACTTCCGTGTAGGTTCCATCCTCTTCACCAGCGTAAGCCGAATCACAGGCCCTCACCACACACTTGTGCCTCATCATCTCTTTCACCCTCCCCCACCGCCCCGCTTTGCCTCTGGGCACCCCCGATCAAATGTCCAGTGCCACCTGTTGGTTAGTGCTTGTTTTTTCTTCTCCTTGTAAGTGAGATCCTACGGTATTTGACTTTGTCCCTGGGGCTTGTTTCACTTCCCCTAAATCCCTCCCAGCCGTTCTGGTGCTCACAAATGGCTGGATTGCATCCTTTGTTCCCGCTGAGTGGTCTGCCATTGTGTGGCTATAGCCCATGTTCCTTCTCCATTCGTCCCTTGCTGGGCACCAGGGTGGCTTCCAAGTCTTGGAGAGCGGGAGTAAGGCTGTGGTGAACTGAGTGGTGCACATGTCTTTAGGCGGTAGTGTTTCCGAGTTCTTTGGCTAAACACGCCCCAGAGGAATAGCTGGATCATATGGGACATGGATTCTTAAATTTCGGAGGCAGTTCCACACCGCTTGGCCTAGTGGCTGCACCGGTTTCCACTGCCAGCAGCAGTGCAGGAGGCGTCCCTTCTCTCCACCTCCTCTCTGACACTTGTTGTTTCCTGTCTGCCTCCTTATAGCCATTCTGACCACAGTGAGCTGCTATGTCCTTGCGGTTTGGATTTGCCTTGGCCTCAGACTTAATGAGGGTGAACAAGTTTTCATGCACCTGTTGGCCCTCTTTAGATCTTCTTGGGAGAAATCTCTGTGTCCATCTTTGGCCCAGGTTTTCATTGGCTTGTTCTTTTTTGTGGAGACGTGTGAGTTGACTGTTTCTTTGGGCTTTTCACCCCTTGTCCGATGTGTGCTTTGCAAACATCCACTCCCAGTTGTTGTGCTGTCTTTGCATTGAGTCGATGGTTTCCTGGACTGGGCAGAAGCGTCTGCATTTGAGGTGGTCCCGTTTGTTTCTTGTCTCCTTTGATGCCCTTGCCCAGTCAGACATACTTCTTCCAAATAGGCGGCTCAGACAGATGGCAAAGAGCACTCTGCCTAGGTCTTCTCCTACAAGTTTCACGGTTTCAAGTCTGCCATTCAGGGCTTTAATCCATTCCAGGAGGTGCGTGTGCCAGGTGGAACATCATGGTCTACTCTCGTTGTGTTCCATGTGGCTGTGCAGGCTTCCCAGCACCGTTTATTGGAGAGACTCTCCTTTGTCCACTGTCTCCTCTTGGCTCCCTGGTCGCAAATGGGCTGTCCATGTATGTTTGAGTTGGGCTCTGGGCTCTCGATTCTGTTGCATGGGTCTGTGTGCCTGTTTTTGGGCCCGGACTGTGCCGTTTCGGTACCTAGCGCTTCGTCCTCTATGTTGAAATCAGAAAGTGTGATACGTCCTGCTTTGTTCGTTTTCCTGAGGTTTCCTTGGCCTATGCAGGGTCTCTTGTTGCTGGTTAGAAACTTTAGGATTCTCTCTTCTATCTCTCTGGCAAATATGGCTGCAACTTTGACTGGGATTGCATGGAATCCAGAGATTCCTTTCTCCGCTATGGACGTTTCAAGTGTGTTAATTCTTCCATTCCTAGGTCCCGGAATATCCTTCTTTTTCCTTGTGTCGTCTTGAATTTCTTTCCACAAACGTCTGTTAGTTTTCGATTGACATAGCTTTCACCGGTTTTGCTAAGGTTCTTCATAGAGATCTTCTTCTTCGTACTGGCAAGCTGTGTTTTTTTTTTTTTTTTTTGTCTGTTTGTGTTTAGCTTCCGTTTTTCTATTCTTTGCAACTTGTAATTGGTTCTGTTTTGCAGAAGTGCATCGCTGTGCTCACATCTGCTGGCAATGCTCCTGTATTTGCTGTGGAAGTCTGGCCCTATCTAACGTCCCTTCCCATCTGCCTCTGCACCCCCTCGGACGCCTGCCCCAGAATGACTGAAGCAGTGGTGAGGAGGCTCACCCCCAGGATTCCAGCCGGGCCACCCCGGGCCACCGACCCAGAAGGTGCGGACCTCACCGCTCCACCACCGGCCGGCCCCTTTCATGTTCCATTGGGAACCTGCAGTTGAGTGCAATGGGGCTTGAATATGCTGCTTGAGCCCAACTCTGGCACTGTTAGATGAGGCCAGGTTGTTTGTCGGGGCCACTGTGACGTCAGAGGATTGGTCATAATTGTGTGTCTGCTGTCCCGGCAAGCTTCATGGACACAGGGCTTCAGAGCCCGCTTGGAGCAGTCTCATAACTCACCCTTCCCAGTGAGCCCAGGTTTGTCCTTCGCTGCCGTTTTTTGGCTTGTGAATTTCTCTGACTTTCAAACGTTCCAGCAGAGCCTGTCTAAAGACTGACATCTTTCATTGAGGATTATTCAGGTGTGATATCTGTTCGCCTTGCATTTTCTGGGACCTTTGTTTCTTTTCCACAGTATGCTCGTCATGGTCTTTCTCAGCTATCTCACTTAGATATGCTTACCAGTCCGTTCTCCTTCAGTCCAAGTGATTAATTTTGTATTTCTTGAATCACCGTATGTTCTCTAGGCCGAGGTGTGAGTGCTTTCGTGACTCTTGGTTGCTGTCTTTGAATTTGCACCGGTCACTTGTAGGACTCTTTGCTATCCTAGCCTAGGTCAAAGGAAGCACTGAGAACCCGTGGTCATCTGGGTTGGTTTGACATCCTGAGATCAGAAACTCCAAATTCGACGTGGTCCTGGCAACCCCCTTCATGGACATAATGTTTTTCCGAGACAAATTAGACAAATCTGATGAATTCCTCTCTCCAGGAAAGATATTTTTCTTTCTCTTTTGTGGATTTGGGAAGTTTCGAACTGGACCCCTGACACTTGAGCGTTGCCCTAGATTGCATCTAGATACGGCTTACTTTATTTCTATAGGCTGTGCCATTTGTTTGACCTACATCCTCAGCCCTGGCATGTTTATTTTTCTGGAAACAGAATTGTAATGTTCTAATTTTCAGCCAGCTTCTTTCCATATGGCGTCAAAGCACATAATCAATAATCCTTCTACGGCAAGAGCTCGGGGGAGAGAATTTCATTGGAGCCAAAGTGAGCACTCTAGCCTGGGAGGGCAGCCTTCACAAAGGAACCAAGCCCTCTGGAAAAGGGTGATTTTCAGCACACTTGTAGAGCCCTTCCCAACAAAGAGACCTACCCCAAGCATGACAGGGCTCCATTCCTTCGAGGCTTCCAAGACATCTCTTGGGATGCATTAGCATGTGGCCAGTGGGCCCCCGTGACGCCAGAGCTATGGAAAGTGAGACTGATCTTCCAAGAATGCTAGGGGCCTAGGAAAGGAGGCATCGACTCTTCTCTTCAATGTCCTCAAGAGATCCTTCTTGACTTTGGATTATGCTTAAGGCAGAAGGACACTGTAGGTCTGATAAGGCCCAAGTGCGGCCTCGTGTTTCCAATCAAGTTTCAAGCTTGAATCAGCATGGCCTCCCCATAGACTTGAATAGATGACAATGTTCTCCTCTCAGTGCTTGTCCCTCGATTCTCGCTTCTTGCCAAGGATTCCTTTCTTATCCCTGGCATCAGAGTCCGTTTGATCTCTTCCAGTTTCTGTGCCCGCTTTCTGTTTGTCAAAGCTGTTTCTCGGTATGTCTCCCTTTAATAGCCCAGCCTAGGCCAATCCTCAGACTGTAACCATGCGGCCATCTTGGGGGACATGTTCACCGTGATGTCATAAAGAAGCTCAGAAGGCTAAGTTGTCCTGACAACCTCCAAGCACACAGAGTTTCAGAGCCATCACAGACCAGGCTGACTCCTCCCCCTTTCCAGGTAGGATAGTTTTCCTTTTTCTGGATTTCTTGTCGGTTTCTATCATTCTCCTCGAATTTGGAAAGGCCTGCTCCATTCTCTCTAGACACTGGTTTCTTTCCTGTAAGATTACCCAGGCTATTATCTCTTACGTCTTGGGAAGAGGGCCAAGTGGGTGGACCTTCCCCAGAGAAAGTCCTGGACTCCCTCCCAAGTTGAAGTTGCCCAGGCAATCCTCTGATGTGCAATGATCGTGTCATCGCCTAGCACTCTGCCAATTCCACCTTGGCAGGTCCCATGTTTTCCTTCCTTCTTCCTTTGGGGAAGTGTACCAGATGCCTTCCTAGATTGGAATATTCCTATGGTTCATTTTCTGCTGCGTATTGATAACAGACCCTCACAATTGCTACTTCTTTATGACCTCTGTCCGCACAGTACCATGAAATCTCTATTCCCTAACAGTGCTAAGGTGATCTGCACCCGTGCTGTGAAAGAGTGAGGCCCGGGCCACCCAAGCGGAACGTGGGCACTTGCCCGCTCTACCACAGGGCCGGCCCTGAGTTGTACTTTTGGACCAACCTGTTCCCTGAACTTGGGAAGGTTGGGCCTGTTTGGATTATTCGTGAAGCTGATTAGTAGTAACATCATGGACGGTAACATTATGACTTCACCGTTGGTTCCTGGGCTTAGCACGGATCAGGTTCTCTTGGTAGTATTCCTCTTCATGTATTTGGAATGGTCTACCTTTCTGTAGCATCAGTAAGCCTTTTGAGGTGATTTTCCCTCCTTGGAAGTTCACCTTCTCTAATCTCTTTCAGCCCCCAAAGCTGTATGCCGTCATTCTGAACCCCTTTTTGGATTTTTGCTTTTAGGTGAATTTATTGCCGTAACCCTGCATTAGAACATCGTATGTCTTTCAGATTTACATCCTCATCGATTTAGACTTCCGTGTAGGTTCCATCCTCTTCACCAGCGTAAGCCGAATCACAGGCCCTCACCACACACTTGTGCCTCATCATCTCTTTCACCCTCCCCCACCACCCCGCTTTGCCTCTGGGCACCCCCGATCAAATGTCCAGTGCCACCTGTTGGTTAGTGCTTGTTTTTTCTTCTCCTTGTAAGTGAGATCCTACGGTATTTGACTTTGTCCCTGGGGCTTGTTTCACTTCCCCTAAATCCCTCCCAGCCGTTCTGGTGCTCACAAATGGCTGGATTGCATCCTTTGTTCCCGCTGAGTGGTCTGCCATTGTGTGGCTATAGCCCATGTTCCTTCTCCATTCGTCCCTTGCTGGGCACCAGGGTGGCTTCCAAGTCTTGGAGAGCGGGAGTAAGGCTGTGGTGAACTGAGTGGTGCACATGTCTTTAGGCGGTAGTGTTTCCGAGTTCTTTGGCTAAACACGCCCCAGAGGAATAGCTGGATCATATGGGACATGGATTCTTAAATTTCGGAGGCAGTTCCACACCGCTTGGCCTAGTGGCTGCACCGGTTTCCACTGCCAGCAGCAGTGCAGGAGGCGTCCCTTCTCTCCACCTCCTCTCTGACACTTGTTGTTTCCTGTCTGCCTCCTTATAGCCATTCTGACCACAGTGAGCTGCTATGTCCTTGCGGTTTGGATTTGCCTTGGCCTCAGACTTAATGAGGGTGAACAAGTTTTCATGCACCTGTTGGCCCTCTTTAGATCTTCTTGGGAGAAATCTCTGTGTCCATCTTTGGCCCAGGTTTTCATTGGCTTGTTCTTTTTCTTGTGGAGACGTGTGAGTTGACTGTTTCTTTGGGCTTTTCACCCCTTGTCCGATGTGTGCTTTGCAAACATCCACTCCCAGTTGTTGTGCTGTCTTTGCATTGAGTCGATGGTTTCCTGGACTGGGCAGAAGCGTCTGCATTTGAGGTGGTCCCGTTTGTTTCTTGTCTCCTTTGCTGCCCTTGCCCAGTCAGACATACTTCTTCCAAATAGGCGGCTCAGACAGATGGCAAAGAGCACTCTGCCTAGGTCTTCTCCTACAAGTTTCACGGTTTCAAGTCTGCCATTCAGGGCTTTAATCCATTCCAGGAGGTGCGTGTGCCAGGTGGAACATCATGGTCTACTCTCGTTGTGTTCCATGTGGCTGTGCAGGCTTCCCAGCACCGTTTATTGGAGAGACTCTCCTTTGTCCACTGTCTCCTCTTGGCTCCCTGGTCGCAAATGGGCTGTCCATGTATGTTTGAGTTGGGCTCTGGGCTCTCGATTCTGTTGCATGGGTCTGTGTGCCTGTTTTTGGGCCCGGACTGTGCCGTTTCGGTACCTAGCGCTTCGTCCTCTATGTTGAAATCAGAAAGTGTGATACGTCCTGCTTTGTTCGTTTTCCTGAGGTTTCCTTGGCCTATGCAGGGTCTCTTGTTGCTGGTTAGAAACTTTAGGATTCTCTCTTCTATCTCTCTGGCAAATATGGCTGCAACTTTGACTGGGATTGCATGGAATCCAGAGATTCCTTTCTCCGCTATGGACGTTTCAAGTGTGTTAATTCTTCCATTCCTAGGTCCCGGAATATCCTTCTTTTTCCTTGTGTCGTCTTGAATTTCTTTCCACAAACGTCTGTTAGTTTTCGATTGACATAGCTTTCACCGGTTTTGCTAAGGTTCTTCATAGAGATCTTCTTCTTCGTACTGGCAAGCTGTGTTTTTTTTTTTTTTTTGTCTGTTTGTGTTTAGCTTCCGTTTTTCTATTCTTTGCAACTTGTAATTGGTTCTGTTTTGCAGAAGTGCATCGCTGTGCTCACATCCGCTGGCAATGCTCCTGTATTTGCTGTGGAAGTCTGGCCCTATCTAACGTCCCTTCCCCTCTGCCTCTGCACCCCCTCGGACGCCTGCCCCAGAATGACTGAAGCAGTGGTGAGGAGGCTCACCCCCAGGATTCCAGCCGGGCCACCCCGGGCCACCGACCCAGAAGGTGCGGACCTCACCGCTCCACCACCGGCCGGCCCCTTTCATGTTCCATTGGGAACCTGCAGTTGAGTGCAATGGGGCTTGAATATGCTGCTTGAGCCCAACTCTGGCACTGTTAGATGAGGCCAGGTTGTTTGTCGGGGCCACTGTGACGTCAGAGGATTGGTCATAATTGTGTGTCTGCTGTCCCGGCAAGCTTCATGGACACAGGGCTTCAGAGCCCGCTTGGAGCAGTCTCATAACTCACCCTTCCCAGTGAGCCCAGGTTTGTCCTTCGCTGCCGTTTTTTGGCTTGTGAATTTCTCTGACTTTCAAACGTTCCAGCAGAGCCTGTCTAAAGACTGACATCTTTCATTGAGGATTATTCAGGTGTGATATCTGTTCGCCTTGCATTTTCTGGGACCTTTGTTTCTTTTCCACAGTATGCTCGTCATGGTCTTTCTCAGCTATCTCACTTAGATATGCTTACCAGTCTGTTCTCCTTCAGTCCAAGTGATTAATTTTGTATTTCTTGAATCACCGTATGTTCTCTAGGCCGAGGTGTGAGTGCTTTCGGGACTCTTGGTTGCTGTCTTTGAATTTGCACCGGTCACTTGTAGGACTCTTTGCTATCCTAGCCTAGGTCAAAGGAAGCACTGAGAACCCGTGGTCATCTGGGTTGGTTTGACATCCTGAGATCAGAAACTCCAAATTCGAGGTGGTCCTGGCAACCCCCTTCATGGACATAATGTTTTTCCGAGACAAATTAGACAAATCTGATGAATTCCTCGCTCCAGGAAAGATATTTTTCTTTCTCTTTTGTGGATTTGGGAAGTTTCGAACTTGACCCCTGACACTTGAGCGTTGCCCTAGATTGCATCTAGATACGGCTTACTTTATTTCTATAGGCTGTGCCATTTGTTTGACCTACATCCTCAGCCCTGGCATGTTTATTTTTCTGGAAACAGAATTGTAATGTTCTAATTTTCAGCCAGCTTCTTTCCATATGGCGTCAAAGCACATAATCAATAATCCTTCTACGGCAAGAGATCGGGGGAGAGAATTTCATTGGAGCCAAAGTGAGCACTCTAGCCTGGGAGGGCAGCCTTCACAAAGGAACCAAGCCCTCTGGAAAAGGGTGATTTTCAGCACACTTGTAGAGCCCTTCCCAACAAAGAGACCTACCCCAAGCATGACAGGGCTCCATTCCTTCGAGGCTTCCAAGACATCTCTTGGGACGCATTAGCATGTGGCCAGTGGGCCCCCGTGACGCCAGAGCTATGGAAAGTGAGACTGATCTTCCAAGAATGCTAGGGGCCTAGGAAAGGAGGCATCGACTCTTCTCTTCAATGTCCTCAAGAGATCCTTCTTGACTTTGGATTATGCTTAAGGCAGAAGGACACTGTAGGTCTGATAAGGCCCAAGTGCGGCCTCGTGTTTCCAATCAAGTTTCAAGCTTGAATCAGCATGGCCTCCCCATAGACTTGAATAGATGACAATGTTCTCCTCTCAGTGCTTGTCCCTCGATTCTCGCTTCTTGCCAAGGATTCCTTTCTTATCCCTGGAATCAGAGTCCGTTTGATCTCTTAAAGTTTCTGTGCCCGCTTTCTGTTTGTCAAAGCTGTTTCTGGGTATGTCTCCCTTTAATAGCCCAGCCTAGGCCAATCCTCAGACTGTAACCATGCGGCCATCTTGGGGGACATGTTCACCGTGATGTCATAAAGAAGCTCAGAAGGCTAAGTTGTCCTGACAACCTCCAAGCACACAGAGTTTCAGAGCCATCTCAGACCAGTCTGACTCCTCCCCCTTTCCAGGTAGGATAGTTTTCCTTTTTCTGGACTACTTGTCGGTTTCTATGTTTGTCCTCGAATTTGGAAAGTCCTGCTCCATTCTCTCTAGACACTGGTTTCTTTCCTGTAAGATTACCCCGGCTATTATCTCTTACGCCTTGGGAAGAGGGCCAAGTGGGTGGACCTTCCCCAGAGAAAGTCCTGGACTCCCTCCCAAGTTGAAGTTGCCCGGGCAATCCTCTGATGCGCAATGATCGTGTCATCTCCTAGCACTCTGCCAATTCCACCTTGGCAGGTCCCATGTTTTCCTTCCTTCTTCCTTTGGGGAAGTGTACCAGATGCCTTCACAGATTGGAATATTCTCACGGTTCTTTTTCTGGTGCGTATTGAGAACGGACCCTCACAATTGCTACTTCTTTATGACCTCTGTCCGCACCGTACCATGAAATCTCTATTCCCTAACAGTGCTAATGTGATCTGCACCCGTGCTGTGAAAGAGTGAGGCCCGGGTCACACAAGCGGAACGTGGGCACTTGCCCGCTCCACCACAGGGCCGGCCCTGACTTGTACTTTTGGACCAACCTGTGGCCTGAACTTGGGAAGGTTGGGCCTGTTTGGATTATTCGTGAAGCTGATTAGTAGTAACATCATGGACGGTAACATTATGACTTCACCGTTGGTTCCTGGGCTTAGCACGGATCAGGTTCTCTTGGTAGTATTCCTCTTCATGTATTTGGAATGGTCTGCCTTTCTGTAGCATCAGTAAGCCTTTTGAGGTGATTTTCCCTCCTTGGAAGTTCACCTTCTCTAATCTCTTTCAGCCCCCAAAGCTGTATGCCGTCATTCTGAAACCCTTTTTGGATTTTTGCTTTTAGGTGAATTTATTGCCGTAACCCTGCATTAGAACATCGTATGTCTTTCAGATTTACATCCTCATCGATTTCGACTTCCGTGTAGGTTCCATCCTCTTCACCAGCGTAAGCCGAATCACAGGCCCTCACCACACACTTGTGCCTCATCATCTCTTTCACCCTCCCCCACCGCCCCGCTTTGCCTCTGCGCACCCCCGATCAAATGTCCAGTGCCGCCTGTTGGTTAGTGCTTGTTTTTTCTTCTCCTTGTAAGTGAGATCCTAGGGTATTTGACTTTGTCCCTGGGGCTTGTTTCACTTCCCCTAAATCCCTCCCAGCCGTTCTGGTGCTCACAAATGGCTGGATTGCATCCTTTGTTCCCGCTGAGTGGTCTGCCATTGTGTGGCTATAGCCCATGTTCCTTCTCCATTCGTCCCTTGCTGGGCACCAGGGTGGCTTCCAAGTCTTGGAGAGCGGGAGTAAGGCTGTGGTGAACTGAGTGGTGCACATGTCTTTAGGCGGTAGTGTTTCCGAGTTCTTTGGCTAAACACGCCCCAGAGGAATAGCTGGATCATATGGGACATGGATTCTTAAATTTCGGAGGCAGTTCCACACCGCTTGGCCTAGTGGCTGCACCGGTTTCCACTGCCAGCAGCAGTGCAGGAGGCGTCCCTTCTCTCCACCTCCTCTCTGACACTTGTTGTTTCCTGTCTGCCTCCTTATAGCCATTCTGACCACAGTGAGCTGCTATGTCCTTGCGGTTTGGATTTGCCTTGGCCTCAGACTTAATGAGGGTGAACAAGTTTTCATGCACCTGTTGGCCCTCTTTAGATCTTCTTGGGAGAAATCTCTGTGTCCATCTTTGGCCCAGGTTTTCATTGGCTTGTTCTTTTTTGTGGAGACGTGTGAGTTGACTGTTTCTTTGGGCTTTTCACCCCTTGTCCGATGTGTGCTTTGCAAACATCCACTCCCAGTTGTTGTGCTGTCTTTGCATTGAGTCGATGGTTTCCTGGACTGGGCAGAAGCGTCTGCATTTGAGGTGGTCCCGTTTGTTTCTTGTCTCCTTTGCTGCCCTTGCCCAGTCAGACATACTTCTTCCAAATAGGCGGCTCAGACAGATGGCAAAGAGCACTCTGCCTAGGTCTTCTCCTACAAGTTTCACGGTTTCAAGTCTGCCATTCAGGGCTTTAATCCATTCCAGGTGGTGCGTGTGCCAGGTGGAACATCATGGTCTACTCTCGTTGTGTTCCATGTGGCTGTGCAGGCTTCCCAGCACCGTTTATTGGAGAGACTCTCCTTTGTCCACTGTCTCCTCTTGGCTCCCTGGTCGCAAATGGGCTGTCCATGTATGTTTGAGTTGGGCTCTGGGCTCTCGATTCTGTTGCATGGGTCTGTGTGCCTGTTTTTGGGCCCGGACTGTGCCGTTTCGGTACCTAGCGCTTCGTCCTCTATGTTGAAATCAGAAAGTGTGATACGTCCTGCTTTGTTCGTTTTCCTGAGGATTCCTTGGCCTATGCAGGGTCTCTTGTTGCTGGCTAGAAACTTTAGGATTCTCTCTTCTATCTCTCTGGCAAATATGGCTGCAACTTTGACTGGGATTGCATGGAATCCAGAGATTCCTTTCTCCGCTATGGACGTTTCAAGTGTGTTAATTCTTCCATTCCTAGGTCCCGGAAGATCCTTCTTTTTCCTTGTGTCGTCTTGAATTTTTTCCACAAACGTCTGTTAGTTTTCGATTGACATAGCTTTCACCGGTTTTGCTAAGGTTCTTCATAGAGATCTTCTTCTTCGTACTGGCAAGCTGTGTTTTTTTTTTTTTTTTGTCTGTTTGTGTTTAGCTTCCGTTTTTCTATTCTTTGCAACTTGTAATTGGTTCTGTTTTGCAGAAGTGCATCGCTGTGCTCACATCTGCTGGCAATGCTCCTGTATTTGCTGTGGAAGTCTGGCCCTATCTAACGTCCCTTCCCCTCTGCCTCTGCACCCCCTCGGACGTCTGCCCCAGAATGACTGAAGCAGTGGTGAGGAGGCTCACCCCCAGGATTCCAGCCGGGCCACCCCGGGCCACCGACCCAGAAGGTGCGGACCTCACCGCTCCACCACCGGCCGGCCCCTTTCATGTTCCATTGGGAACCTGCAGTTGAGTGCAATGGGGCTTGAATATGCTGCTTGAGCCCAACTCTGGCACTGTTAGATGAGGCCAGGTTGTTTGTGGGGGCCACTGTGACGTCAGAGGATTGGTCATAATTGTGTGTCTGCTGTCCCGGCAAGCTTCATGGACACAGGGCTTCAGAGCCCGCTTGGAGCAGTCTCATAACTCACCCTTCCCAGTGAGCCCAGGTTTGTCCTTCGCTGCCGTTTTTTGGCTTGGGAATTTCTCTGACTTTCAAACGTTCCAGCAGAGCCTGTCTAAAGACTGACATCTTTCATTGTGGATTATTCAGGTGTGATATCTGTTCGCCTTGCATTTTCTGGGACCTTTGTTTCTTTTCCACAGTATGCTCGTCATGGTCTTTCTCAGCTATCTCACTTAGATATGCTTACCAGTCCGTTCTCCTTCAGTCCAAGTGATTAATTTTGTATTTCTTGAATCACCGTATGTTCTCTAGGCCGAGGTGTGAGTGCTTTCGTGACTCTTGGTTGCTGTCTTTGAATTTGCACCGGTCACTTGTAGGACTCTTTGCTATCCTAGCCTAGGTCAAAGGAAGCACTGAGAACCCGTGGTCATCTGGGTTGGTTTGACATCCTGAGATCAGAAACTCCAAATTCGACGTGGTCCTGGCAACCCCCTTCATGGACATAATGTTTTTCCGAGACAAATTAGACAAATCTGATGAATTCCTCTCTCCAGGAAAGATATTTTTCTTTCTCTTTTGTGGATTTGGGAAGTTTCGAACTTGACCCCTGACACTTGAGCGTTGCCCTAGATTGCATCTAGATACGGCTTACTTTATTTCTATAGGCTGTGCCATTTGTTTGACCTACATCCTCAGCCCTGGCATGTTTATTTTTCTGGAAACAGAATTGTAATGTTCTAATTTTCAGCCAGCTTCCTTCCATATGGCGTCAAAGCACATAATCAATAATCCTTCTACGGCAAGAGGTCGGGGGAGAGAATTTCATTGGAGCCAAAGTGAGCACTCTAGCCTGGGAGGGCAGCCTTCACAAAGGAACCAAGCCCTCTGGAAAAGGGTGATTTTCAGCACACTTGTAGAGCCCTTCCCAACAAAGAGACCTACCCCAAGCATGACAGGGCTCCATTCCTTCGAGGCTTCCAAGACATCTCTTGGGACGCATTAGCATGTGGCCAGTGGGCCCCCGTGACGCCAGAGCTATGGAAAGTGAGACTGATCTTCCAAGAATGCTAGGGGCCTAGGAAAGGAGGCATCGACTCTTCTCTTCAATGTCCTCAAGAGATCCTTCTTCACTTTGGATTATGCTTAAGGCAGAAGGACACTGTAGGTCTGATAAGGCCCAAGTGCGGCCTCGTGTTTCCAATCAAGTTTCAAGCTTGAATCAGCATGGCCTCCCCATAGACTTGAATAGATGACAATGTTCTCCTCTCAGTGCTTGTCCCTCTATTCTCGCTTCTTGCCAAGGATTCCTTTCTTATCCCTGGAATCAGAGTCCGTTTGATCTCTTAAAGTTTCTGTGCCCGCTTTCTGTTTGTCAAAGCTGTTTCTGGGTATGTCTCCCTTTAATAGCCCAGCCTAGGCCAATCCTCAGACTGTAACCATGCGGCCATCTTGGGGGACATGTTCACCGTGATGTCATAAAGAACCTCAGAAGGCTAAGTTGTCCTGACAACCTCCAAGCACACAGAGTTTCAGAGCCATCTCAGACCAGTCTGACTCCTCCCCCTTTCCAGGTAGGATAGTTTTCCTTTTTCTGGATTACTTGTCGGTTTCTATGTTTGTCCTCGAATTTGGAAAGTCCTGCTCCATTCTCTCTAGACACTGGTTTCTTTCCTGTAAGATTAGCCCGGCTATTATCTCTTACGCCTTGGGAAGAGGGCCAAGTGGGTGGATCTTCCCCAGAGAAAGTCCTGGACTCCCTCCCAAGTTGAAGTTGCCCGGGCAATCCTCTGATGCGCAATGATCGTGTCATCTCCTAGCACTCTGCCAATTCCACCTTGGCAGGTCCCATGTTTTCCTTCCTTCTTCCTTTGGGGAAGTGTACCAGATGCCTTCACAGATTGGAATATTCTCACGGTTCTTTTTCTGGTGCGTATTGAGAACGGACCCTCACAATTGCTACTTCTTTATGACCTCTGTCCGCACCGTACCATGAAATCTCTATTCCCTAACAGTGCTAATGTGATCTGCACCCGTGCTGTGAAAGAGTGAGGCCCGGGTCACACAAGCGGAACGTGGGCACTTGCCCGCTCCACCACAGGGCCGGCCCTGACTTGTACTTTTGGACCAACCTGTGGCCTGAACTTGGGAAGGTTGGGCCTGTTTGGATTATTCGTGAAGCTGATTAGTAGTAACATCATGGACGGTAACATTATGACTTCACCGTTGGTTCCTGGGCTTAGCACGGATCAGGTTCTCTTGGTAGTATTCCTCTTCATGTATTTGGAATGGTCTGCCTTTCTGTAGCATCAGTAAGCCTTTTGAGGTGATTTTCCCTCCTTGGAAGTTCACCTTCTCTAATCTCTTTCAGCCCCCAAAGCTGTATGCCGTCATTCTGAAACCCTTTTTGGATTTTTGCTTTTAGGTGAATTTATTGCCGTAACCCTGCATTAGAACATCGTATGTCTTTCAGATTTACATCCTCATCGATTTCGACTTCCGTGTAGGTTCCATCCTCTTCACCAGCGTAAGCCGAATCACAGGCCCTCACCACACACTTGTGCCTCATCATCTCTTTCACCCTCCCCCACCGCCCCGCTTTGCCTCTGGGCACCCCCGATCAAATGTCCAGTGCCACCTGTTGGTTAGTGCTTGTTTTTTCTTCTCCTTGTAAGTGAGATCCTAGGGTATTTGACTTTGTCCCTGGGGCTTGTTTCACTTCCCCTAAATCCCTCCCAGCCGTTCTGGTGCTCACAAATGGCTGGATTGCATCCTTTGTTCCCGCTGAGTGGTCTGCCATTGTGTGGCTATAGCCCATGTTCCTTCTCCATTCGTCCCTTGCTGGGCACCAGGGTGGCTTCCAAGTCTTGGAGAGCGGGAGTAAGGCTGTGGTGAACTGAGTGGTGCACATGTCTTTAGGCGGTAGTGTTTCCGAGTTCCTTGGCTAAACACGCCCCAGAGGAATAGCTGGATCATATGGGACATGGATTCTTAAATTTCGGAGGCAGTTCCACACCGCTTGGCCTAGTGGCTGCACCGGTTTCCACTGCCAGCAGCAGTGCAGGAGGCGTCCCTTCTCTCCACCTCCTCTCTGACACTTGTTGTTTCCTGTCTGCCTCCTTATAGCCATTCTGACCACAGTGAGCTGCTATGTCCTTGCGGTTTGGATTTGCCTTGGCCTCAGACTTAATGAGGGTGAACAAGTTTTCATGCACCTGTTGGCCCTCTTTAGATCTTCTTGGGAGAAATCTCTGTGTCCATCTTTGGCCCAGGTTTTCATTGGCTTGTTCTTTTTCTTGTGGAGACGTGTGAGTTGACTGTTTCTTTGGGCTTTTCACCCCTTGTCCGATGTGTGCTTTGCAGACATCCACTCCCAGTTGTTGTGCTGTCTTTGCATTGAGTCGATGGTTTCCTTGACTGGGCAGAAGCGTCTGCATTTGAGGTGGTCCCGTTTGTTTCTTGTCTCCTTTGCTGCCCTTGCCCAGTCAGACATACTTCTTCCAAATAGGCGGCTCAGACAGATGGCAAAGAGCACTCTGCCTAGGTCTTCTCCTACAAGTTTCACGGTTTCAAGTCTGCCATTCAGGGCTTTAATCCATTCCAGGTGGTGCGTGTGCCAGGTGGAACATCATGGTCTACTCTCGTTGTGTTCCATGTGGCTGTGCAGGCTTCCCAGCACCGTTTATTGGAGAGACTCTCCTTTGTCCACTGTCTCCTCTTGGCTCCCTGGTCGCAAATGGGCTGTCCATGTATGTTTGAGTTGGGCTCTGGGCTCTCGATTCTGTTGCATGGGTCTGTGTGCCTGTTTTTGGGCCCGGACTGTGCCGTTTCGGTACCTAGCGCTTCGTCCTCTATGTTGAAATCAGAAAGTGTGATACGTCCTGCTTTGTTCGTTTTCCTGAGGATTCCTTGGCCTATGCAGGGTCTCTTGTTGCTGGCTAGAAACTTTAGGATTCTCTCTTCTATCTCTCTGGCAAATATGGCTGCAACTTTGACTGGGATTGCATGGAATCCAGAGATTCCTTTCTCCGCTATGGACGTTTCAAGTGTGTTAATTCTTCCATTCCTAGGTCCCGGAAGATCCTTCTTTTTCCTTGTGTCGTCTTGAATTTTTTCCACAAACGTCTGTTAGTTTTCGATTGACATAGCTTTCACCGGTTTTGCTAAGGTTCTTCATAGAGATCTTCTTCTTCGTACTGGCAAGCTGTGTTTTTTTTTTTTTTTTGTCTGTTTGTGTTTAGCTTCCGTTTTTCTATTCTTTGCAACTTGTAATTGGTTCTGTTTTGCAGAAGTGCATCGCTGTGCTCACATCTGCTGGCAATGCTCCTGTATTTGCTGTGGAAGTCTGGCCCTATCTAACGTCCCTTCCCCTCTGCCTCTGCACCCCCTCGGACGTCTGCCCCAGAATGACTGAAGCAGTGGTGAGGAGGCTCACCCCCAGGATTCCAGCCGGGCCACCCCGGGCCACCGACCCAGAAGGTGCGGACCTCACCGCTCCACCACCGGCCGGCCCCTTTCATGTTCCATTGGGAACCTGCAGTTGAGTGCAATGGGGCTTGAATATGCTGCTTGAGCCCAACTCTGGCACTGTTAGATGAGGCCAGGTTGTTTGTGGGGGCCACTGTGACGTCAGAGGATTGGTCATAATTGTGTGTCTGCTGTCCCAGCAAGCTTCATGGACACAGGGCTTCAGAGCCCGCTTGGAGCAGTCTCATAACTCACCCTTCCCAGTGAGCCCAGGTTTGTCCTTCGCTGCCGTTTTTTGGCTTGGGAATTTCTCTGACTTTCAAACGTTCCAGCAGAGCCTGTCTAAAGACTGACATCTTTCATTGTGGATTATTCAGGTGTGATATCTGTTCGCCTTGCATTTTCTGGGACCTTTGTTTCTTTTCCACAGTATGCTCGTCATGGTCTTTCTCAGCTATCTCACTTAGATATGCTTACCAGTCCGTTCTCCTTCAGTCCAAGTGATTAATTTTGTATTTCTTGAATCACCGTATGTTCTCTAGGCCGAGGTGTGAGTGCTTTCGTGACTCTTGGTTGCTGTCTTTGAATTTGCACCGGTCACTTGTAGGACTCTTTGCTATCCTAGCCTAGGTCAAAGGAAGCACTGAGAACCCGTGGTCATCTGGGTTGGTTTGACATCCTGAGATCAGAAACTCCAAATTCGACGTGGTCCTGGCAACCCCCTTCATGGACATAATGTTTTTCCGAGACAAATTAGACAAATCTGATGAATTCCTCTCTCCAGGAAAGATATTTTTCTTTCTCTTTTGTGGATTTGGGAAGTTTCGAACTTGACCCCTGACACTTGAGCGTTGCCCTAGATTGCATCTAGATACGGCTTACTTTATTTCTATAGGCTGTGCCATTTGTTTGACCTACATCCTCAGCCCTGGCATGTTTATTTTTCTGGAAACAGAATTGTAATGTTCTAATTTTCAGCCAGCTTCCTTCCATATGGCGTCAAAGCACATAATCAATAATCCTTCTACGGCAAGAGGTCGGGGGAGAGAATTTCATTGGAGCCAAAGTGAGCACTCTAGCCTGGGAGGGCAGCCTTCACAAAGGAACCAAGCCCTCTGGAAAAGGGTGATTTTCAGCACACTTGTAGAGCCCTTCCCAACAAAGAGACCTACCCCAAGCATGACAGGGCTCCATTCCTTCGAGGCTTCCAAGACATCTCTTGGGACGCATTAGCATGTGGCCAGTGGGCCCCCGTGACGCCAGAGCTATGGAAAGTAAGACTGATCTTCCAAGAATGCTAGGGGCCTAGGAAAGGAGGCATCGACTCTTCTCTTCAATGTCCTCAAGAGATCCTTCTTCACTTTGGATTATGCTTAAGGCAGAAGGACACTGTAGGTCTGATAAGGCCCAAGTGCGGCCTCGTGTTTCCAATCAAGTTTCAAGCTTGAATCAGCATGGCCTCCCCATAGACTTGAATAGATGACAATGTTCTCCTCTCAGTGCTTGTCCCTCGATTCTCGCTTCTTGCCAAGGATTCCTTTCTTATCCCTGGAATCAGAGTCCGTTTGATCTCTTAAAGTTTCTGTGCCCGCTTTCTGTTTGTCAAAGCTGTTTCTGGGTATGTCTCCCTTTAATAGCCCAGCCTAGGCCAATCCTCAGACTGTAACCATGCGGCCATCTTGGGGGACATGTTCACCGTGATGTCATAAAGAACCTCAGAAGGCTAAGTTGTCCTGACAACCTCCAAGCACACAGAGTTTCAGAGCCATCTCAGACCAGTCTGACTCCTCCCCCTTTCCAGGTAGGATAGTTTTCCTTTTTCTGGATTACTTGTCGGTTTCTATGTTTGTCCTCGAATTTGGAAAGTCCTGCTCCATTCTCTCTAGACACTGGTTTCTTTCCTGTAAGATTACCCCGGCTATTATCTCTTACGCCTTGGGAAGAGGGCCAAGTGGGTGGATCTTCCCCAGAGAAAGTCCTGGACTCCCTCCCAAGTTGAAGTTGCCCGGGCAATCCTCTGATGCGCAATGATCGTGTCATCTCCTAGCACTCTGCCAATTCCACCTTGGCAGGTCCCATGTTTTCCTTCCTTCTTCCTTTGGGGAAGTGTACCAGATGCCTTCACAGATTGGAATATTCTCACGGTTCTTTTTCTGGTGCGTATTGAGAACGGACCCTCACAATTGCTACTTCTTTATGACCTCTGTCCGCACCGTACCATGAAATCTCTATTCCCTAACAGTGCTAATGTGATCTGCACCCGTGCTGTGAAAGAGTGAGGCCCGGGTCACACAAGCGGAACGTGGGCACTTGCCCGCTCCACCACAGGGCCGGCCCTGACTTGTACTTTTGGACCAACCTGTGGCCTGAACTTGGGAAGGTTGGGCCTGTTTGGATTATTCGTGAAGCTGATTAGTAGTAACATCATGGACGGTAACATTAGGACTTCACCGTTGGTTCCTGGGCTTAGCACGGATCAGGTTCTCTTGGTAGTATTCCTCTTCATGTATTTGGAATGGTCTGCCTTTCTGTAGCATCAGTAAGCCTTTTGAGGTGATTTTCCCTCCTTGGAAGTTCACCTTCTCTAATCTCTTTCAGCCCCCAAAGCTGTA
This sequence comes from Equus asinus, assembly GCF_041296235.1. Taxonomy (NCBI): domain Eukaryota; kingdom Metazoa; phylum Chordata; class Mammalia; order Perissodactyla; family Equidae; genus Equus; species Equus asinus. The sequence goes on from NC_091820.1 coordinate 79,099,430, forward strand.
TGCCGTCATTCTGAAACCCTTTTTGGATTTTTGCTTTTAGGTGAATTTATTGCCGTAACCCTGCATTAGAACATCGTATGTCTTTCAGATTTACATCCTCATCGATTTCGACTTCCGTGTAGGTTCCATCCTCTTCACCAGCGTAAGCCGAATCACAGGCCCTCACCACACACTTGTGCCTCATCATCTCTTTCACCCTCCCCCACCGCCCCGCTTTGCCTCTGGGCACCCCCGATCAAATGTCCAGTGCCACCTGTTGGTTAGTGCTTGTTTTTTCTTCTCCTTGTAAGTGAGATCCTAGGGTATTTGACTTTGTCCCTGGGGCTTGTTTCACTTCCCCTAAATCCCTCCCAGCCGTTCTGGTGCTCACAAATGGCTGGATTGCATCCTTTGTTCCCGCTGAGTGGTCTGCCATTGTGTGGCTATAGCCCATGTTCCTTCTCCATTCGTCCCTTGCTGGGCACCAGGGTGGCTTCCAAGTCTTGGAGAGCGGGAGTAAGGCTGTGGTGAACTGAGTGGTGCACATGTCTTTAGGCGGTAGTGTTTCCGAGTTCCTTGGCTAAACACGCCCCAGAGGAATAGCTGGATCATATGGGACATGGATTCTTAAATTTCGGAGGCAGTTCCACACCGCTTGGCCTAGTGGCTGCACCGGTTTCCACTGCCAGCAGCAGTGCAGGAGGCGTCCCTTCTCTCCACCTCCTCTCTGACACTTGTTGTTTCCTGTCTGCCTCCTTATAGCCATTCTGACCACAGTGAGCTGCTATGTCCTTGCGGTTTGGATTTGCCTTGGCCTCAGACTTAATGAGGGTGAACAAGTTTTCATGCACCTGTTGGCCCTCTTTAGATCTTCTTGGGAGAAATCTCTGTGTCCATCTTTGGCCCAGGTTTTCATTGGCTTGTTCTTTTTCTTGTGGAGACGTGTGAGTTGACTGTTTCTTTGGGCTTTTCACCCCTTGTCCGATGTGTGCTTTGCAAACATCCACTCCCAGTTGTTGTGCTGTCTTTGCATTGAGTCGATGGTTTCCTTGACTGGGCAGAAGCGTCTGCATTTGAGGTGGTCCCGTTTGTTTCTTGTCTCCTTTGCTGCCCTTGCCCAGTCAGACATACTTCTTCCAAATAGGCGGCTCAGACAGATGGCAAAGAGCACTCTGCCTAGGTCTTCTCCTACAAGTTTCACGGTTTCAAGTCTGCCATTCAGGGCTTTAATCCATTCCAGGTGGTGCGTGTGCCAGGTGGAACATCATGGTCTACTCTCGTTGTGTTCCATGTGGCTGTGCAGGCTTCCCAGCACCGTTTATTGGAGAGACTCTCCTTTGTCCACTGTCTCCTCTTGGCTCCCTGGTCGCAAATGGGCTGTCCATGTATGTTTGAGTTGGGCTCTGGGCTCTCGATTCTGTTGCATGGGTCTGTGTGCCTGTTTTTGGGCCCGGACTGTGCCGTTTCGGTACCTAGCGCTTCGTCCTCTATGTTGAAATCAGAAAGTGTGATACGTCCTGCTTTGTTCGTTTTCCTGAGGATTCCTTGGCCTATGCAGGGTCTCTTGTTGCTGGCTAGAAACTTTAGGATTCTCTCTTCTATCTCTCTGGCAAATATGGCTGCAACTTTGACTGGGATTGCATGGAATCCAGAGATTCCTTTCTCCGCTATGGACGTTTCAAGTGTGTTAATTCTTCCATTCCTAGGTCCCGGAATATCCTTCTTTTTCCTTGTGTCGTCTTGAATTTCTTTCCACAAACGTCTGTTAGTTTTCGATTGACATAGCTTTCACCGGTTTTGCTAAGGTTCTTCATAGAGATCTTCTTCTTCGTACTGGCAAGCTGTGTTTTTTTTTTTTTTTGTCTGTTTGTGTTTAGCTTCCGTTTTTCTATTCTTTGCAACTTGTAATTGGTTCTGTTTTGCAGAAGTGCATCGCTGTGCTCACATCTGCTGGCAATGCTCCTGTATTTGCTGTGGAAGTCTGGCCCTATCTAACGTCCCTTCCCATCTGCCTCTGCACCCCCTCGGACGCCTGCCCCAGAATGACTGAAGCAGTGGTGAGGAGGCTCACCCCCAGGATTCCAGCCGGGCCACCCCGGGCCACCGACCCAGAAGGTGCGGACCTCACCGCTCCACCACCGGCCGGCCCCTTTCATGTTCCATTGGGAACCTGCAGTTGAGTGCAATGGGGCTTGAATATGCTGCTTGAGCCCAACTCTGGCACTGTTAGATGAGGCCAGGTTGTTTGTCGGGGCCACTGTGACGTCAGAGGATTGGTCATAATTGTGTGTCTGCTGTCCCGGCAAGCTTCATGGACACAGGGCTTCAGAGCCCGCTTGGAGCAGTCTCATAACTCACCCTTCCCAGTGAGCCCAGGTTTGTCCTTCGCTGCCGTTTTTTGGCTTGGGAATTTCTCTGACTTTCAAACGTTCCAGCAGAGCCTGTCTAAAGACTGACATCTTTCATTGTGGATTATTCAGGTGTGATATCTGTTCGCCTTGCATTTTCTGGGACCTTTGTTTCTTTTCCACAGTATGCTCGTCATGGTCTTTCTCAGCTATCTCACTTAGATATGCTTACCAGTCCGTTCTCCTTCAGTCCAAGTGATTAATTTTGTATTTCTTGAATCACCGTATGTTCTCTAGGCCGAGGTGTGAGTGCTTTCGTGACTCTTGGTTGCTGTCTTTGAATTTGCACCGGTCACTTGTAGGACTCTTTGCTATCCTAGCCTAGGTCAAAGGAAGCACTGAGAACCCGTGGTCATCTGGGTTGGTTTGACATCCTGAGATCAGAAACTCCAAATTCGACGTGGTCCTGGCAACCCCCTTCATGGACATAATGTTTTTCCGAGACAAATTAGACAAATCTGATGAATTCCTCTCTCCAGGAAAGATATTTTTCTTTCTCTTTTGTGGATTTGGGAAGTTTCGAACTTGACCCCTGACACTTGAGCGTTGCCCTAGATTGCATCTAGATACGGCTTACTTTATTTCTATAGGCTGTGCCATTTGTTTGACCTACATCCTCAGCCCTGGCATGTTTATTTTTCTGGAAACAGAATTGTAATGTTCTAATTTTCAGCCAGCTTCCTTCCATATGGTGTCAAAGCACATAATCAATAATCCTTCTACGGCAAGAGATCGGGGGAGAGAATTTCATTGGAGCCAAAGTGAGCACTCTAGCCTGGGAGGGCAGCCTTCACAAAGGAACCAAGCCCTCTGGAAAAGGGTGATTTTCAGCACACTTGTAGAGCCCTTCCCAACAAAGAGACCTACCCCAAGCATGACAGGGCTCCATTCCTTCGAGGCTTCCAAGACATCTCTTGGGACGCATTAGCATGTGGCCAGTGGGCCCCCGTGACGCCAGAGCTATGGAAAGTGAGACTGATCTTCCAAGAATGCTAGGGGCCTAGGAAAGGAGGCATCGACTCTTCTCTTCAATGTCCTCAAGAGATCCTTCTTGACTTTGGATTATGCTTAAGGCAGAAGGACACTGTAGGTCTGATAAGGCCCAAGTGCGGCCTCGTGTTTCCAATCAAGTTTCAAGCTTGAATCAGCATGGCCTCCCCATAGACTTGAATAGATGACAATGTTCTCCTCTCAGTGCTTGTCCCTCGATTCTCGCTTCTTGCCAAGGATTCCTTTCTTATCCCTGGAATCAGAGTCCGTTTGATCTCTTAAAGTTTCTGTGCCCGCTTTCTGTTTGTCAAAGCTGTTTCTGGGTATGTCTCCCTTTAATAGCCCAGCCTAGGCCAATCCTCAGACTGTAACCATGCGGCCATCTTGGGGGACATGTTCACCGTGATGTCATAAAGAACCTCAGAAGGCTAAGTTGTCCTGACAACCTCCAAGCACACAGAGTTTCAGAGCCATCTCAGACCAGTCTGACTCCTCCCCCTTTCCAGGTAGGATAGTTTTCCTTTTTCTGGATTACTTGTCGGTTTCTATGTTTGTCCTCGAATTTGGAAAGTCCTGCTCCATTCTCTCTAGACACTGGTTTCTTTCCTGTAAGATTACCCCGGCTATTATCTCTTACGCCTTGGGAAGAGGGCCAAGTGGGTGGACCTTCCCCAGAGAAAGTCCTGGACTCCCTCCCAAGTTGAAGTTGCCCGGGCAATCCTCTGATGCGCAATGATCGTGTCATCGCCTAGCACTCTGCCAATTCCACCTTGGCAGGTCCCATGTTTTCCTTCCTTCTTCCTTTGGGGAAGTGTACCAGATGCCTTCACAGATTGGAATATTCTCACGGTTCTTTTTCTGGTGCGTATTGAGAACGGACCCTCACAATTGCTACTTCTTTATGACCTCTGTCCGCACCGTACCATGAAATCTCTATTCCCTAACAGTGCTAAGGTGATCTGCACCCGTGCTGTGAAAGAGTGAGGCCCGGGTCACACAAGCGGAACGTGGGCACTTGCCCGCTCCACCACAGGGCCGGCCCTGACTTGTACTTTTGGACCAACCTGTGGCCTGAACTTGGGAAGGTTGGGCCTGTTTGGATTATTCGTGAAGCTGATTAGTAGTAACATCATGGACGGTAACATTAGGACTTCACCGTTGGTTCCTGGGCTTAGCACGGATCAGGTTCTCTTGGTAGTATTCCTCTTCATGTATTTGGAATGGTCTGCCTTTCTGTAGCATCAGTAAGCCTTTTGAGGTGATTTTCCCTCCTTGGAAGTTCACCTTCTCTAATCTCTTTCAGCCCCCAAAGCTGTATGCCGTCATTCTGAAACCCTTTTTGGATTTTTGCTTTTAGGTGAATTTATTGCCGTAACCCTGCATTAGAACATCGTATGTCTTTCAGATTTACATCCTCATCGATTTCGACTTCCGTGTAGGTTCCATCCTCTTCACCAGCGTAAGCCGAATCACAGGCCCTCACCACACACTTGTGCCTCATCATCTCTTTCACCCTCCCCCACCGCCCCGCTTTGCCTCTGGGCACCCCCGATCAAATGTCCAGTGCCACCTGTTGGTTAGTGCTTGTTTTTTCTTCTCCTTGTAAGTGAGATCCTAGGGTATTTGACTTTGTCCCTGGGGCTTGTTTCACTTCCCCTAAATCCCTCCCAGCCGTTCTGGTGCTCACAAATGGCTGGATTGCATCCTTTGTTCCCGCTGAGTGGTCTGCCATTGTGTGGCTATAGCCCATGTTCCTTCTCCATTCGTCCCTTGCTGGGCACCAGGGTGGCTTCCAAGTCTTGGAGAGCGGGAGTAAGGCTGTGGTGAACTGAGTGGTGCACATGTCTTTAGGCGGTAGTGTTTCCGAGTTCCTTGGCTAAACACGCCCCAGAGGAATAGCTGGATCATATGGGACATGGATTCTTAAATTTCGGAGGCAGTTCCACACCGCTTGGCCTAGTGGCTGCACCGGTTTCCACTGCCAGCAGCAGTGCAGGAGGCGTCCCTTCTCTCCACCTCCTCTCTGACACTTGTTGTTTCCTGTCTGCCTCCTTATAGCCATTCTGACCACAGTGAGCTGCTATGTCCTTGCGGTTTGGATTTGCCTTGGCCTCAGACTTAATGAGGGTGAACAAGTTTTCATGCACCTGTTGGCCCTCTTTAGATCTTCTTGGGAGAAATCTCTGTGTCCATCTTTGGCCCAGGTTTTCATTGGCTTGTTCTTTTTCTTGTGGAGACGTGTGAGTTGACTGTTTCTTTGGGCTTTTCACCCCTTGTCCGATGTGTGCTTTGCAAACATCCACTCCCAGTTGTTGTGCTGTCTTTGCATTGAGTCGATGGTTTCCTTGACTGGGCAGAAGCGTCTGCATTTGAGGTGGTCCCGTTTGTTTCTTGTCTCCTTTGCTGCCCTTGCCCAGTCAGACATACTTCTTCCAAATAGGCGGCTCAGACAGATGGCAAAGAGCACTCTGCCTAGGTCTTCTCCTACAAGTTTCACGGTTTCAAGTCTGCCATTCAGGGCTTTAATCCATTCCAGGTGGTGCGTGTGCCAGGTGGAACATCATGGTCTACTCTCGTTGTGTTCCATGTGGCTGTGCAGGCTTCCCAGCACCGTTTATTGGAGAGACTCTCCTTTGTCCACTGTCTCCTCTTGGCTCCCTGGTCGCAAATGGGCTGTCCATGTATGTTTGAGTTGGGCTCTGGGCTCTCGATTCTGTTGCATGGGTCTGTGTGCCTGTTTTTGGGCCCGGACTGTGCCGTTTCGGTACCTAGCGCTTCGTCCTCTATGTTGAAATCAGAAAGTGTGATACGTCCTGCTTTGTTCGTTTTCCTGAGGATTCCTTGGCCTATGCAGGGTCTCTTGTTGCTGGCTAGAAACTTTAGGATTCTCTCTTCTATCTCTCTGGCAAATATGGCTGCAACTTTGACTGGGATTGCATGGAATCCAGAGATTCCTTTCTCCGCTATGGACGTTTCAAGTGTGTTAATTCTTCCATTCCTAGGTCCCGGAATATCCTTCTTTTTCCTTGTGTCGTCTTGAATTTCTTTCCACAAACGTCTGTTAGTTTTCGATTGACATAGCTTTCACCGGTTTTGCTAAGGTTCTTCATAGAGATCTTCTTCTTCGTACTGGCAAGCTGTGTTTTTTTTTTTTTTTGTCTGTTTGTGTTTAGCTTCCGTTTTTCTATTCTTTGCAACTTGTAATTGGTTCTGTTTTGCAGAAGTGCATCGCTGTGCTCACATCTGCTGGCAATGCTCCTGTATTTGCTGTGGAAGTCTGGCCCTATCTAACGTCCCTTCCCATCTGCCTCTGCACCCCCTCGGACGCCTGCCCCAGAATGACTGAAGCAGTGGTGAGGAGGCTCACCCCCAGGATTCCAGCCGGGCCACCCCGGGCCACCGACCCAGAAGGTGCGGACCTCACCGCTCCACCACCGGCCGGCCCCTTTCATGTTCCATTGGGAACCTGCAGTTGAGTGCAATGGGGCTTGAATATGCTGCTTGAGCCCAACTCTGGCACTGTTAGATGAGGCCAGGTTGTTTGTCGGGGCCACTGTGACGTCAGAGGATTGGTCATAATTGTGTGTCTGCTGTCCCGGCAAGCTTCATGGACACAGGGCTTCAGAGCCCGCTTGGAGCAGTCTCATAACTCACCCTTCCCAGTGAGCCCAGGTTTGTCCTTCGCTGCCGTTTTTTGGCTTGGGAATTTCTCTGACTTTCAAACGTTCCAGCAGAGCCTGTCTAAAGACTGACATCTTTCATTGTGGATTATTCAGGTGTGATATCTGTTCGCCTTGCATTTTCTGGGACCTTTGTTTCTTTTCCACAGTATGCTCGTCATGGTCTTTCTCAGCTATCTCACTTAGATATGCTTACCAGTCCGTTCTCCTTCAGTCCAAGTGATTAATTTTGTATTTCTTGAATCACCGTATGTTCTCTAGGCCGAGGTGTGAGTGCTTTCGTGACTCTTGGTTGCTGTCTTTGAATTTGCACCGGTCACTTGTAGGACTCTTTGCTATCCTAGCCTAGGTCAAAGGAAGCACTGAGAACCCGTGGTCATCTGGGTTGGTTTGACATCCTGAGATCAGAAACTCCAAATTCGACGTGGTCCTGGCAACCCCCTTCATGGACATAATGTTTTTCCGAGACAAATTAGACAAATCTGATGAATTCCTCTCTCCAGGAAAGATATTTTTCTTTCTCTTTTGTGGATTTGGGAAGTTTCGAACTGGACCCCTGACACTTGAGCGTTGCCCTAGATTGCATCTAGATACGGCTTACTTTATTTCTATAGGCTGTGCCATTTGTTTGACCTACATTCTCAGCCCTGGCATGTTTATTTTTCTGGAAACAGAATTGTAATGTTCTAATTTTCAGCCAGCTTCCTTCCATATGGCGTCAAAGCACATAATCAATAATCCTTCTACGGCAAGAGGTCGGGGGAGAGAATTTCATTGGAGCCAAAGTGAGCACTCTAGCCTGGGAGGGCAGCCTTCACAAAGGAACCAAGCCCTCTGGAAAAGGGTGATTTTCAGCACACTTGTAGGGCCCTTCCCAACAAAGAGACCTACCCCAAGCATGACAGGGCTCCATTCCTTCGAGGCTTCCAAGACATCTCTTGGGACGCATTAGCATGTGGCCAGTGGGCCCCCGTGACGCCAGAGCTATGGAAAGTGAGACTGATCTTCCAAGAATGCTAGGGGCCTAGGAAAGGAGGCATCGACTCTTCTCTTCAATGTCCTCAAGAGATCCTTCTTCACTTTGGATTATGCTTAAGGCAGAAGGACACTGTAGGTCTGATAAGGCCCAAGTGCGGCCTCGTGTTTCCAATCAAGTTTCAAGCTTGAATCAGCATGGCCTCCCCATAGACTTGAATAGATGACAATGTTCTCCTCTCAGTGCTTGTCCCTCTATTCTCGCTTCTTGCCAAGGATTCCTTTCTTATCCCTGGAATCAGAGTCCGTTTGATCTCTTAAAGTTTCTGTGCCCGCTTTCTGTTTGTCAAAGCTGTTTCTCGGTATGTCTCCCTTTAATAGCCCAGCCTAGGCCAATCCTCAGACTGTAACCATGCGGCCATCTTGGGGGACATGTTCACCGTGATGTCATAAAGAACCTCAGAAGGCTAAGTTGTCCTGACAACCTCCAAGCACACAGAGTTTCAGAGCCATCTCAGACCAGTCTGACTCCTCCCCCTTTCCAGGTAGGATAGTTTTCCTTTTTCTGGATTACTTGTCGGTTTCTATGTTTGTCCTCGAATTTGGAAAGTCCTGCTCCATTCTCTCTAGACACTGGTTTCTTTCCTGTAAGATTACCCCGGCTATTATCTCTTACGCCTTGGGAAGAGGGCCAAGTGGGTGGACCTTCCCCAGAGAAAGTCCTGGACTCCCTCCCAAGTTGAAGTTGCCCGGGCAATCCTCTGATGCGCAATGATCGTGTCATCTCCTAGCACTCTGCCAATTCCACCTTGGCAGGTCCCATGTTTTCCTTCCTTCTTCCTTTGGGGAAGTGTACCAGATGCCTTCACAGATTGGAATATTCTCACGGTTCTTTTTCTGGTGCGTATTGAGAACGGACCCTCACAATTGCTACTTCTTTATGACCTCTGTCCGCACCGTACCATGAAATCTCTATTCCCTAACAGTGCTAATGTGATCTGCACCCGTGCTGTGAAAGAGTGAGGCCCGGGTCACACAAGCGGAACGTGGGCACTTGCCTGCTCCACCACAGGGCCGGCCCTGACTTGTACTTTTGGACCAACCTGTGGCCTGAACTTGGGAAGGTTGGGCCTGTTTGGATTATTCGTGAAGCTGATTAGTAGTAACATCATGGACGGTAACATTATGACTTCACCGTTGGTTCCTGGGCTTAGCACGGATCAGGTTCTCTTGGTAGTATTCCTCTTCATGTATTTGGAATGGTCTGCCTTTCTGTAGCATCAGTAAGCCTTTTGAGGTGATTTTCCCTCCTTGGAAGTTCACCTTCTCTAATCTCTTTCAGCCCCCAAAGCTGTATGCCGTCATTCTGAAACCCTTTTTGGATTTTTGCTTTTAGGTGAATTTATTGCCGTAACCCTGCATTAGAACATCGTATGTCTTTCAGATTTACATCCTCATCGATTTCGACTTCCGTGTAGGTTCCATCCTCTTCACCAGCGTAAGCCGAATCACAGGCCCTCACCACACACTTGTGCCTCATCATCTCTTTCACCCTCCCCCACCGCCCCGCTTTGCCTCTGGGCACCCCCGATCAAATGTCCAGTGCCACCTGTTGGTTAGTGCTTGTTTTTTCTTCTCCTTGTAAGTGAGATCCTAGGGTATTTGACTTTGTCCCTGGGGCTTGTTTCACTTCCCCTAAATCCCTCCCAGCCGTTCTGGTGCTCACAAATGGCTGGATTGCATCCTTTGTTCCCGCTGAGTGGTCTGCCATTGTGTGGCTATAGCCCATGTTCCTTCTCCATTCGTCCCTTGCTGGGCACCAGGGTGGCTTCCAAGTCTTGGAGAGCGGGAGTAAGGCTGTGGTGAACTGAGTGGTGCACATGTCTTTAGGCGGTAGTGTTTCCGAGTTCCTTGGCTAAACACGCCCCAGAGGAATAGCTGGATCATATGGGACATGGATTCTTAAATTTCGGAGGCAGTTCCACACCGCTTGGCCTAGTGGCTGCACCGGTTTCCACTGCCAGCAGCAGTGCAGGAGGCGTCCCTTCTCTCCACCTCCTCTCTGACACTTGTTGTTTCCTGTCTGCCTCCTTATAGCCATTCTGACCACAGTGAGCTGCTATGTCCTTGCGGTTTGGATTTGCCTTGGCCTCAGACTTAATGAGGGTGAACAAGTTTTCATGCACCTGTTGGCCCTCTTTAGATCTTCTTGGGAGAAATCTCTGTGTCCATCTTTGGCCCAGGTTTTCATTGGCTTGTTCTTTTTCTTGTGGAGACGTGTGAGTTGACTGTTTCTTTGGGCTTTTCACCCCTTGTCCGATGTGTGCTTTGCAAACATCCACTCCCAGTTGTTGTGCTGTCTTTGCATTGAGTCGATGGTTTCCTTGACTGGGCAGAAGCGTCTGCATTTGAGGTGGTCCCGTTTGTTTCTTGTCTCCTTTGCTGCCCTTGCCCAGTCAGACATACTTCTTCCAAATAGGCGGCTCAGACAGATGGCAAAGAGCACTCTGCCTAGGTCTTCTCCTACAAGTTTCACGGTTTCAAGTCTGCCATTCAGGGCTTTAATCCATTCCAGGTGGTGCGTGTGCCAGGTGGAACATCATGGTCTACTCTCGTTGTGTTCCATGTGGCTGTGCAGGCTTCCCAGCACCGTTTATTGGAGAGACTCTCCTTTGTCCACTGTCTCCTCTTGGCTCCCTGGTCGCAAATGGGCTGTCCATGTATGTTTGAGTTGGGCTCTGGGCTCTCGATTCTGTTGCATGGGTCTGTGTGCCTGTTTTTGGGCCCGGACTGTGCCGTTTCGGTACCTAGCGCTTCGTCCTCTATGTTGAAATCAGAAAGTGTGATACGTCCTGCTTTGTTCGTTTTCCTGAGGATTCCTTGGCCTATGCAGGGTCTCTTGTTGCTGGCTAGAAACTTTAGGATTCTCTCTTCTATCTCTCTGGCAAATATGGCTGCAACTTTGACTGGGATTGCATGGAATCCAGAGATTCCTTTCTCCGCTATGGACGTTTCAAGTGTGTTAATTCTTCCATTCCTAGGTCCCGGAATATCCTTCTTTTTCCTTGTGTCGTCTTGAATTTCTTTCCACAAACGTCTGTTAGTTTTCGATTGACATAGCTTTCACCGGTTTTGCTAAGGTTCTTCATAGAGATCTTCTTCTTCGTACTGGCAAGCTGTGTTTTTTTTTTTTTTTTGTCTGTTTGTGTTTAGCTTCCGTTTTTCTATTCTTTGCAACTTGTAATTGGTTCTGTTTTGCAGAAGTGCATCGCTGTGCTCACATCTGCTGGCAATGCTCCTGTATTTGCTGTGGAAGTCTGGCCCTATCTAACGTCCCTTCCCCTCTGCCTCTGCACCCCCTCGGACGCCTGCCCCAGAATGACTGAAGCAGTGGTGAGGAGGCTCACCCCCAGGATTCCAGCCGGGCCACCCCGGGCCACCGACCCAGAAGGTGCGGACCTCACCGCTCCACCACCGGCCGGCCCCTTTCATGTTCCATTGGGAACCTGCAGTTGAGTGCAATGGGGCTTGAATATGCTGCTTGAGCCCAACTCTGGCACTGTTAGATGAGGCCAGGTTGTTTGTCGGGGCCACTGTGACGTCAGAGGATTGGTCATAATTGTGTGTCTGCTGTCCCGGCAAGCTTCATGGACACAGGGCTTCAGAGCCCGCTTGGAGCAGTCTCATAACTCACCCTTCCCAGTGAGCCCAGGTTTGTCCTTCGCTGCCGTTTTTTGGCTTGGGAATTTCTTTGACTTTCAAACGTTCCAGCAGAGCCTGTCTAAAGACTGACATCTTTCATTGTGGATTATTCAGGTGTGATATCTGTTCGCCTTGCATTTTCTGGGACCTTTGTTTCTTTTCCACAGTATGCTCGTCATGGTCTTTCTCAGCTATCTCACTTAGATATGCTTACCAGTCCGTTCTCCTTCAGTCCAAGTGATTAATTTTGTATTTCTTGAATCACCGTATGTTCTCTAGGCCGAGGTGTGAGTGCTTTCGTGACTCTTGGTTGCTGTCTTTGAATTTGCACCGGTCACTTGTAGGACTCTTTGCTATCCTAGCCTAGGTCAAAGGAAGCACTGAGAACCCGTGGTCATCTGGGTTGGTTTGACATCCTGAGATCAGAAACTCCAAATTCGACGTGGTCCTGGCAACCCCCTTCATGGACATAATGTTTTTCCGAGACAAATTAGACAAATCTGATGAATTCCTCTCTCCAGGAAAGATATTTTTCTTTCTCTTTTGTGGATTTGGGAAGTTTCGAACTTGACCCCTGACACTTGAGCGTTGCCCTAGATTGCATCTAGATACGGCTTACTTTATTTCTATAGGCTGTGCCATTTGTTTGACCTACATCCTCAGCCCTGGCATGTTTATTTTTCTGGAAACAGAATTGTAATGTTCTAATTTTCAGCCAGCTTCCTTCCATATGGTGTCAAAGCACATAATCAATAATCCTTCTACGGCAAGAGATCGGGGGAGAGAATTTCATTGGAGCCAAAGTGAGCACTCTAGCCTGGGAGGGCAGCCTTCACAAAGGAACCAAGCCCTCTGGAAAAGGGTGATTTTCAGCACACTTGTAGAGCCCTTCCCAACAAAGAGACCTACCCCAAGCATGACAGGGCTCCATTCCTTCGAGGCTTCCAAGACATCTCTTGGGACGCATTAGCATGTGGCCAGTGGGCCCCCGTGACGCCAGAGCTATGGAAAGTGAGACTGATCTTCCAAGAATGCTAGGGGCCTAGGAAAGGAGGCATCGACTCTTCTCTTCAATGTCCTCAAGAGATCCTTCTTGACTTTGGATTATGCTTAAGGCAGAAGGACACTGTAGGTCTGATAAGGCCCAAGTGCGGCCTCGTGTTTCCAATCAAGTTTCAAGCTTGAATCAGCATGGCCTCCCCATAGACTTGAATAGATGACAATGTTCTCCTCTCAGTGCTTGTCCCTCGATTCTCGCTTCTTGCCAAGGATTCCTTTCTTATCCCTGGAATCAGAGTCCGTTTGATCTCTTAAAGTTTCTGTGCCCGCTTTCTGTTTGTCAAAGCTGTTTCTGGGTATGTCTCCCTTTAATAGCCCAGCCTAGGCCAATCCTCAGACTGTAACCATGCGGCCATCTTGGGGGACATGTTCACCGTGATGTCATAAAGAACCTCAGAAGGCTAAGTTGTCCTGACAACCTCCAAGCACACAGAGTTTCAGAGCCATCTCAGACCAGTCTGACTCCTCCCCCTTTCCAGGTAGGATAGTTTTCCTTTTTCTGGATTACTTGTCGGTTTCTATGTTTGTCCTCGAATTTGGAAAGTCCTGCTCCATTCTCTCTAGACACTGGTTTCTTTCCTGTAAGATTACCCCGGCTATTATCTCTTACGCCTTGGGAAGAGGGCCAAGTGGGTGGACCTTCCCCAGAGAAAGTCCTGGACTCCCTCCCAAGTTGAAGTTGCCCGGGCAATCCTCTGATGCGCAATGATCGTGTCATCGCCTAGCACTCTGCCAATTCCACCTTGGCAGGTCCCATGTTTTCCTTCCTTCTTCCTTTGGGGAAGTGTACCAGATGCCTTCACAGATTGGAATATTCTCACGGTTCTTTTTCTGGTGCGTATTGAGAACGGACCCTCACAATTGCTACTTCTTTATGACCTCTGTCCGCACCGTACCATGAAATCTCTATTCCCTAACAGTGCTAAGGTGATCTGCACCCGTGCTGTGAAAGAGTGAGGCCCGGGTCACACAAGCGGAACGTGGGCACTTGCCCGCTCCACCACAGGGCCGGCCCTGACTTGTACTTTTGGACCAACCTGTGGCCTGAACTTGGGAAGGTTGGGCCTGTTTGGATTATTCGTGAAGCTGATTAGTAGTAACATCATGGACGGTAACATTAGGACTTCACCGTTGGTTCCTGGGCTTAGCACGGATCAGGTTCTCTTGGTAGTATTCCTCTTCATGTATTTGGAATGGTCTGCCTTTCTGTAGCATCAGTAAGCCTTTTGAGGTGATTTTCCCTCCTTGGAAGTTCACCTTCTCTAATCTCTTTCAGCCCCCAAAGCTGTATGCCGTCATTCTGAAACCCTTTTTGGATTTTTGCTTTTAGGTGAATTTATTGCCGTAACCCTGCATTAGAACATCGTATGTCTTTCAGATTTACATCCTCATCGATTTCGACTTCCGTGTAGGTTCCATCCTCTTCACCAGCGTAAGCCGAATCACAGGCCCTCACCACACACTTGTGCCTCATCATCTCTTTCACCCTCCCCCACCGCCCCGCTTTGCCTCTGGGCACCCCCGATCAAATGTCCAGTGCCACCTGTTGGTTAGTGCTTGTTTTTTCTTCTCCTTGTAAGTGAGATCCTAGGGTATTTGACTTTGTCCCTGGGGCTTGTTTCACTTCCCCTAAATCCCTCCCAGCCGTTCTGGTGCTCACAAATGGCTGGATTGCATCCTTTGTTCCCGCTGAGTGGTCTGCCATTGTGTGGCTATAGCCCATGTTCCTTCTCCATTCGTCCCTTGCTGGGCACCAGGGTGGCTTCCAAGTCTTGGAGAGCGGGAGTAAGGCTGTGGTGAACTGAGTGGTGCACATGTCTTTAGGCGGTAGTGTTTCCGAGTTCCTTGGCTAAACACGCCCCAGAGGAATAGCTGGATCATATGGGACATGGATTCTTAAATTTCGGAGGCAGTTCCACACCGCTTGGCCTAGTGGCTGCACCGGTTTCCACTGCCAGCAGCAGTGCAGGAGGCGTCCCTTCTCTCCACCTCCTCTCTGACACTTGTTGTTTCCTGTCTGCCTCCTTATAGCCATTCTGACCACAGTGAGCTGCTATGTCCTTGCGGTTTGGATTTGCCTTGGCCTCAGACTTAATGAGGGTGAACAAGTTTTCATGCACCTGTTGGCCCTCTTTAGATCTTCTTGGGAGAAATCTCTGTGTCCATCTTTGGCCCAGGTTTTCATTGGCTTGTTCTTTTTCTTGTGGAGACGTGTGAGTTGACTGTTTCTTTGGGCTTTTCACCCCTTGTCCGATGTGTGCTTTGCAAACATCCACTCCCAGTTGTTGTGCTGTCTTTGCATTGAGTCGATGGTTTCCTTGACTGGGCAGAAGCGTCTGCATTTGAGGTGGTCCCGTTTGTTTCTTGTCTCCTTTGCTGCCCTTGCCCAGTCAGACATACTTCTTCCAAATAGGCGGCTCAGACAGATGGCAAAGAGCACTCTGCCTAGGTCTTCTCCTACAAGTTTCACGGTTTCAAGTCTGCCATTCAGGGCTTTAATCCATTCCAGGTGGTGCGTGTGCCAGGTGGAACATCATGGTCTACTCTCGTTGTGTTCCATGTGGCTGTGCAGGCTTCCCAGCACCGTTTATTGGAGAGACTCTCCTTTGTCCACTGTCTCCTCTTGGCTCCCTGGTCGCAAATGGGCTGTCCATGTATGTTTGAGTTGGGCTCTGGGCTCTCGATTCTGTTGCATGGGTCTGTGTGCCTGTTTTTGGGCCCGGACTGTGCCGTTTCGGTACCTAGCGCTTCGTCCTCTATGTTGAAATCAGAAAGTGTGATACGTCCTGCTTTGTTCGTTTTCCTGAGGATTCCTTGGCCTATGCAGGGTCTCTTGTTGCTGGCTAGAAACTTTAGGATTCTCTCTTCTATCTCTCTGGCAAATATGGCTGCAACTTTGACTGGGATTGCATGGAATCCAGAGATTCCTTTCTCCGCTATGGACGTTTCAAGTGTGTTAATTCTTCCATTCCTAGGTCCCGGAATATCCTTCTTTTTCCTTGTGTCGTCTTGAATTTCTTTCCACAAACGTCTGTTAGTTTTCGATTGACATAGCTTTCACCGGTTTTGCTAAGGTTCTTCATAGAGATCTTCTTCTTCGTACTGGCAAGCTGTGTTTTTTTTTTTTTTTGTCTGTTTGTGTTTAGCTTCCGTTTTTCTATTCTTTGCAACTTGTAATTGGTTCTGTTTTGCAGAAGTGCATCGCTGTGCTCACATCTGCTGGCAATGCTCCTGTATTTGCTGTGGAAGTCTGGCCCTATCTAACGTCCCTTCCCATCTGCCTCTGCACCCCCTCGGACGCCTGCCCCAGAATGACTGAAGCAGTGGTGAGGAGGCTCACCCCCAGGATTCCAGCCGGGCCACCCCGGGCCACCGACCCAGAAGGTGCGGACCTCACCGCTCCACCACCGGCCGGCCCCTTTCATGTTCCATTGGGAACCTGCAGTTGAGTGCAATGGGGCTTGAATATGCTGCTTGAGCCCAACTCTGGCACTGTTAGATGAGGCCAGGTTGTTTGTCGGGGCCACTGTGACGTCAGAGGATTGGTCATAATTGTGTGTCTGCTGTCCCGGCAAGCTTCATGGACACAGGGCTTCAGAGCCCGCTTGGAGCAGTCTCATAACTCACCCTTCCCAGTGAGCCCAGGTTTGTCCTTCGCTGCCGTTTTTTGGCTTGGGAATTTCTCTGACTTTCAAACGTTCCAGCAGAGCCTGTCTAAAGACTGACATCTTTCATTGTGGATTATTCAGGTGTGATATCTGTTCGCCTTGCATTTTCTGGGACCTTTGTTTCTTTTCCACAGTATGCTCGTCATGGTCTTTCTCAGCTATCTCACTTAGATATGCTTACCAGTCCGTTCTCCTTCAGTCCAAGTGATTAATTTTGTATTTCTTGAATCACCGTATGTTCTCTAGGCCGAGGTGTGAGTGCTTTCGTGACTCTTGGTTGCTGTCTTTGAATTTGCACCGGTCACTTGTAGGACTCTTTGCTATCCTAGCCTAGGTCAAAGGAAGCACTGAGAACCCGTGGTCATCTGGGTTGGTTTGACATCCTGAGATCAGAAACTCCAAATTCGAGGTGGTCCTGGCAACCCCCTTCATGGACATAATGTTTTTCCGAGACAAATTAGACAAATCTGATGAATTCCTCTCTCCAGGAAAGATATTTTTCTTTCTCTTTTGTGGATTTGGGAAGTTTCGAACTTGACCCCTGACACTTGAGCGTTGCCCTAGATTGCATCTAGATACGGCTTACTTTATTTCTATAGGCTGTGCCATTTGTTTGACCTACATCCTCAGCCCTGGCATGTTTATTTTTCTGGAAACAGAATTGTAATGTTCTAATTTTCAGCCAGCTTCCTTCCATATGGCGTCAAAGCACATAATCAATAATCCTTCTACGGCAAGAGGTCGGGGGAGAGAATTTCATTGGAGCCAAAGTGAGCACTCTAGCCTGGGAGGGCAGCCTTCACAAAGGAACCAAGCCCTCTGGAAAAGGGTGATTTTCAGCACACTTGTAGAGCCCTTCCCAACAAAGAGACCTACCCCAAGCATGACAGGGCTCCATTCCTTCGAGGCTTCCAAGACATCTCTTGGGACGCATTATCATGTGGCCAGTGGGCCCCCGTGACGCCAGAGCTATGGAAAGTGAGACTGATCTTCCAAGAATGCTAGGGGCCTAGGAAAGGAGGCATCGACTCTTCTCTTCAATGTCCTCAAGAGATCCTTCTTGACTTTGGATTATGCTTAAGGCAGAAGGACACTGTAGGTCTGATAAGGCCCAAGTGCGGCCTCGTGTTTCCAATCAAGTTTCAAGCTTGAATCAGCATGGCCTCCCCATAGACTTGAATAGATGACAATGTTCTCCTCTCAGTGCTTGTCCCTCGATTCTCGCTTCTTGCCAAGGATTCCTTTCTTATCCCTGGAATCAGAGTCCGTTTGATCTCTTAAAGTTTCTGTGCCCGCTTTCTGTTTGTCAAAGCTGTTTCTGGGTATGTCTCCCTTTAATAGCCCAGCCTAGGCCAATCCTCAGACTGTAACCATGCGGCCATCTTGGGGGACATGTTCACCGTGATGTCATAAAGAAGCTCAGAAGGCTAAGTTGTCCTGACAACCTCCAAGCACACAGAGTTTCAGAGCCATCTCAGACCAGTCTGACTCCTCCCCCTTTCCAGGTAGGATAGTTTTCCTTTTTCTGGATTACTTGTCGGTTTCTATGTTTGTCCTCGAATTTGGAAAGTCCTGCTCCATTCTCTCTAGACACTGGTTTCTTTCCTGTAAGATTACCCCGGCTATTATCTCTTACGCCTTGGGAAGAGGGCCAAGTGGGTGGACCTTCCCCAGAGAAAGTCCTGGACTCCCTCCCAAGTTGAAGTTGCCCGGGCAATCCTCTGATGCGCAATGATCGTGTCATCTCCTAGCACTCTGCCAATTCCACCTTGGCAGGTCCCATGTTTTCCTTCCTTCTTCCTTTGGGGAAGTGTACCAGATGCCTTCACAGATTGGAATATTCTCACGGTTCTTTTTCTGGTGCGTATTGAGAACGGACCCTCACAATTGCTACTTCTTTATGACCTCTGTCCGCACCGTACCATGAAATCTCTATTCCCTAACAGTGCTAATGTGATCTGCACCCGTGCTGTGAAAGAGTGAGGCCCGGGTCACACAAGCGGAACGTGGGCACTTGCCCGCTCCACCACAGGGCCGGCCCTGACTTGTACTTTTGGACCAACCTGTGGCCTGAACTTGGGAAGGTTGGGCCTGTTTGGATTATTCGTGAAGCTGATTAGTAGTAACATCATGGACGGTAACATTAGGACTTCACCGTTGGTTCCTGGGCTTAGCACGGATCAGGTTCTCTTGGTAGTATTCCTCTTCATGTATTTGGAATGGTCTGCCTTTCTGTAGCATCAGTAAGCCTTTTGAGGTGATTTTCCCTCCTTGGAAGTTCACCTTCTCTAATCTCTTTCAGCCCCCAAAGCTGTATGCCGTCATTCTGAAACCCTTTTTGGATTTTTGCTTTTAGGTGAATTTATTGCCGTAACCCTGCATTAGAACATCGTATGTCTTTCAGATTTACATCCTCATCGATTTCGACTTCCGTGTAGGTTCCATCCTCTTCACCAGCGTAAGCCGAATCACAGGCCCTCACCACACACTTGTGCCTCATCATCTCTTTCACCCTCCCCCACCGCCCCGCTTTGCCTCTGGGCACCCCCGATCAAATGTCCAGTGCCACCTGTTGGTTAGTGCTTGTTTTTTCTTCTCCTTGTAAGTGAGATCCTAGGGTATTTGACTTTGTCCCTGGGGCTTGTTTCACTTCCCCTAAATCCCTCCCAGCCGTTCTGGTGCTCACAAATGGCTGGATTGCATCCTTTGTTCCCGCTGAGTGGTCTGCCATTGTGTGGCTATAGCCCATGTTCCTTCTCCATTCGTCCCTTGCTGGGCACCAGGGTGGCTTCCAAGTCTTGGAGAGCGGGAGTAAGGCTGTGGTGAACTGAGTGGTGCACATGTCTTTAGGCGGTAGTGTTTCCGAGTTCCTTGGCTAAACACGCCCCAGAGGAATAGCTGGATCATATGGGACATGGATTCTTAAATTTCGGAGGCAGTTCCACACCGCTTGGCCTAGTGGCTGCACCGGTTTCCACTGCCAGCAGCAGTGCAGGAGGCGTCCCTTCTCTCCACCTCCTCTCTGACACTTGTTGTTTCCTGTCTGCCTCCTTATAGCCATTCTGACCACAGTGAGCTGCTATGTCCTTGCGGTTTGGATTTGCCTTGGCCTCAGACTTAATGAGGGTGAACAAGTTTTCATGCACCTGTTGGCCCTCTTTAGATCTTCTTGGGAGAAATCTCTGTGTCCATCTTTGGCCCAGGTTTTCATTGGCTTGTTCTTTTTCTTGTGGAGACGTGTGAGTTGACTGTTTCTTTGGGCTTTTCACCCCTTGTCCGATGTGTGCTTTGCAAACATCCACTCCCAGTTGTTGTGCTGTCTTTGCATTGAGTCGATGGTTTCCTTGACTGGGCAGAAGCGTCTGCATTTGAGGTGGTCCCGTTTGTTTCTTGTCTCCTTTGCTGCCCTTGCCCAGTCAGACATACTTCTTCCAAATAGGCGGCTCAGACAGATGGCAAAGAGCACTCTGCCTAGGTCTTCTCCTACAAGTTTCACGGTTTCAAGTCTGCCATTCAGGGCTTTAATCCATTCCAGGTGGTGCGTGTGCCAGGTGGAACATCATGGTCTACTCTCGTTGTGTTCCATGTGGCTGTGCAGGCTTCCCAGCACCGTTTATTGGAGAGACTCTCCTTTGTCCACTGTCTCCTCTTGGCTCCCTGGTCGCAAATGGGCTGTCCATGTATGTTTGAGTTGGGCTCTGGGCTCTCGATTCTGTTGCATGGGTCTGTGTGCCTGTTTTTGGGCCCGGACTGTGCCGTTTCGGTACCTAGCGCTTCGTCCTCTATGTTGAAATCAGAAAGTGTGATACGTCCTGCTTTGTTCGTTTTCCTGAGGATTCCTTGGCCTATGCAGGGTCTCTTGTTGCTGGCTAGAAACTTTAGGATTCTCTCTTCTATCTCTCTGGCAAATATGGCTGCAACTTTGACTGGGATTGCATGGAATCCAGAGATTCCTTTCTCCGCTATGGACGTTTCAAGTGTGTTAATTCTTCCATTCCTAGGTCCCGGAAGATCCTTCTTTTTCCTTGTGTCGTCTTGAATTTCTTTCCACAAACGTCTGTTAGTTTTCGATTGACATAGCTTTCACCGGTTTTGCTAAGGTTCTTCATAGAGATCTTCTTCTTCGTACTGGCAAGCTGTGTTTTTTTTTTTTTTTGTCTGTTTGTGTTTAGCTTCCGTTTTTCTATTCTTTGCAACTTGTAATTGGTTCTGTTTTGCAGAAGTGCATCGCTGTGCTCACATCTGCTGGCAATGCTCCTGTATTTGCTGTGGAAGTCTGGCCCTATCTAACGTCCCTTCCCATCTGCCTCTGCACCCCCTCGGACGCCTGCCCCAGAATGACTGAAGCAGTGGTGAGGAGGCTCACCCCCAGGATTCCAGCCGGGCCACCCCGGGCCACCGACCCAGAAGGTGCGGACCTCACCGCTCCACCACCGGCCGGCCCCTTTCATGTTCCATTGGGAACCTGCAGTTGAGTGCAATGGGGCTTGAATATGCTGCTTGAGCCCAACTCTGGCACTGTTAGATGAGGCCAGGTTGTTTGTCGGGGCCACTGTGACGTCAGAGGATTGGTCATAATTGTGTGTCTGCTGTCCCGGCAAGCTTCATGGACACAGGGCTTCAGAGCCCGCTTGGAGCAGTCTCATAACTCACCCTTCCCAGTGAGCCCAGGTTTGTCCTTCGCTGCCGTTTTTTGGCTTGGGAATTTCTCTGACTTTCAAACGTTCCAGCAGAGCCTGTCTAAAGACTGACATCTTTCATTGTGGATTATTCAGGTGTGATATCTGTTCGCCTTGCATTTTCTGGGACCTTTGTTTCTTTTCCACAGTATGCTCGTCATGGTCTTTCTCAGCTATCTCACTTAGATATGCTTACCAGTCCGTTCTCCTTCAGTCCAAGTGATTAATTTTGTATTTCTTGAATCACCGTATGTTCTCTAGGCCGAGGTGTGAGTGCTTTCGTGACTCTTGGTTGCTGTCTTTGAATTTGCACCGGTCACTTGTAGGACTCTTTGCTATCCTAGCCTAGGTCAAAGGAAGCACTGAGAACCCGTGGTCATCTGGGTTGGTTTGACATCCTGAGATCAGAAACTCCAAATTCGACGTGGTCCTGGCAACCCCCTTCATGGACATAATGTTTTTCCGAGACAAATTAGACAAATCTGATGAATTCCTCTCTCCAGGAAAGATATTTTTCTTTCTCTTTTGTGGATTTGGGAAGTTTCGAACTTGACCCCTGACACTTGAGCGTTGCCCTAGATTGCATCTAGATACGGCTTACTTTATTTCTATAGGCTGTGCCATTTGTTTGACCTACATCCTCAGCCCTGGCATGTTTATTTTTCTGGAAACAGAATTGTAATGTTCTAATTTTCAGCCAGCTTCCTTCCATATGGCGTCAAAGCACATAATCAATAATCCTTCTACGGCAAGAGGTCGGGGGAGAGAATTTCATTGGAGCCAAAGTGAGCACTCTAGCCTGGGAGGGCAGCCTTCACAAAGGAACCAAGCCCTCTGGAAAAGGGTGATTTTCAGCACACTTGTAGAGCCCTTCCCAACAAAGAGACCTACCCCAAGCATGACAGGGCTCCATTCCTTCGAGGCTTCCAAGACATCTCTTGGGACGCATTAGCATGTGGCCAGTGGGCCCCCGTGACGCCAGAGCTATGGAAAGTGAGACTGATCTTCCAAGAATGCTAGGGGCCTAGGAAAGGAGGCATCGACTCTTCTCTTCAATGTCCTCAAGAGATCCTTCTTGACTTTGGATTATGCTTAAGGCAGAAGGACACTGTAGGTCTGATAAGGCCCAAGTGCGGCCTCGTGTTTCCAATCAAGTTTCAAGCTTGAATCAGCATGGCCTCCCCATAGACTTGAATAGATGACAATGTTCTCCTCTCAGTGCTTGTCCCTCGATTCTCGCTTCTTGCCAAGGATTCCTTTCTTATCCCTGGAATCAGAGTCCGTTTGATCTCTTAAAGTTTCTGTGCCCGCTTTCTGTTTGTCAAAGCTGTTTCTGGGTATGTCTCCCTTTAATAGCCCAGCCTAGGCCAATCCTCAGACTGTAACCATGCGGCCATCTTGGGGGACATGTTCACCGTGATGTCATAAAGAACCTCAGAAGGCTAAGTTGTCCTGACAACCTCCAAGCACACAGAGTTTCAGAGCCATCTCAGACCAGTCTGACTCCTCCCCCTTTCCAGGTAGGATAGTTTTCCTTTTTCTGGATTACTTGTCGGTTTCTATGTTTGTCCTCGAATTTGGAAAGTCCTGCTCCATTCTCTCTAGACACTGGTTTCTTTCCTGTAAGATTACCCCGGCTATTATCTCTTACGCCTTGGGAAGAGGGCCAAGTGGGTGGACCTTCCCCAGAGAAAGTCCTGGACTCCCTCCCAAGTTGAAGTTGCCCGGGCAATCCTCTGATGCGCAATGATCGTGTCATCTCCTAGCACTCTGCCAATTCCACCTTGGCAGGTCCCATGTTTTCCTTCCTTCTTCCTTTGGGGAAGTGTACCAGATGCCTTCACAGATTGGAATATTCTCACGGTTCTTTTTCTGGTGCGTATTGAGAACGGACCCTCACAATTGCTACTTCTTTATGACCTCTGTCCGCACCGTACCATGAAATCTCTATTCCCTAACAGTGCTAATGTGATCTGCACCCGTGCTGTGAAAGAGTGAGGCCCGGGTCACACAAGCGGAACGTGGGCACTTGCCCGCTCCACCACAGGGCCGGCCCTGACTTGTACTTTTGGACCAACCTGTGGCCTGAACTTGGGAAGGTTGGGCCTGTTTGGATTATTCGTGAAGCTGATTAGTAGTAACATCATGGACGGTAACATTAGGACTTCACCGTTGGTTCCTGGGCTTAGCACGGATCAGGTTCTCTTGGTAGTATTCCTCTTCATGTATTTGGAATGGTCTGCCTTTCTGTAGCATCAGTAAGCCTTTTGAGGTGATTTTCCCTCCTTGGAAGTTCACCTTCTCTAATCTCTTTCAGCCCCCAAAGCTGTATGCCGTCATTCTGAAACCCTTTTTGGATTTTTGCTTTTAGGTGAATTTATTGCCGTAACCCTGCATTAGAACATCGTATGTCTTTCAGATTTACATCCTCATCGATTTCGACTTCCGTGTAGGTTCCATCCTCTTCACCAGCGTAAGCCGA
Organism: Equus asinus; assembly: GCF_041296235.1. NCBI lineage: Eukaryota > Metazoa > Chordata > Mammalia > Perissodactyla > Equidae > Equus > Equus asinus. The sequence goes on from NC_091820.1 coordinate 79,123,052, forward strand.
ATCACAGGCCCTCACCACACACTTGTGCCTCATCATCTCTTTCACCCTCCCCCACCGCCCCGCTTTGCCTCTGGGCACCCCCGATCAAATGTCCAGTGCCACCTGTTGGTTAGTGCTTGTTTTTTCTTCTCCTTGTAAGTGAGATCCTAGGGTATTTGACTTTGTCCCTGGGGCTTGTTTCACTTCCCCTAAATCCCTCCCAGCCGTTCTGGTGCTCACAAATGGCTGGATTGCATCCTTTGTTCCCGCTGAGTGGTCTGCCATTGTGTGGCTATAGCCCATGTTCCTTCTCCATTCGTCCCTTGCTGGGCACCAGGGTGGCTTCCAAGTCTTGGAGAGCGGGAGTAAGGCTGTGGTGAACTGAGTGGTGCACATGTCTTTAGGCGGTAGTGTTTCCGAGTTCTTTGGCTAAACACGCCCCAGAGGAATAGCTGGATCATATGGGACATGGATTCTTAAATTTCGGAGGCAGTTCCACACCGCTTGGCCTAGTGGCTGCACCGGTTTCCACTGCCAGCAGCAGTGCAGGAGGCGTCCCTTCTCTCCACCTCCTCTCTGACACTTGTTTCCTGTCTGCCTCCTTATAGCCATTCTGACCACAGTGAGCTGCTATGTCCTTGCGGTTTGGATTTGCCTTGGCCTCAGACTTAATGAGGGTGAACAAGTTTTCATGCACCTGTTGGCCCTCTTTAGATCTTCTTGGGAGAAATCTCTGTGTCCATCTTTGGCCCAGGTTTTCATTGGCTTGTTCTTTTTCTTGTGGAGACGTGTGAGTTGACTGTTTCTTTGGGCTTTTCACCCCTTGTCCGATGTGTGCTTTGCAAACATCCACTCCCAGTTGTTGTGCTGTCTTTGCATTGAGTCGATGGTTTCCTTGACTGGGCAGAAGCGTCTGCATTTGAGGTGGTCCCGTTTGTTTCTTGTCTCCTTTGCTGCCCTTGCCCAGTCAGACATACTTCTTCCAAATAGGCGGCTCAGACAGATGGCAAAGAGCACTCTGCCTAGGTCTTCTCCTACAAGTTTCACGGTTTCAAGTGTGCCATTCAGGGCTTTAATCCATTCCAGGTGGTGCGTGTGCCAGGTGGAACATCATGGTCTACTCTCGTTGTGTTCCATGTGGCTGTGCAGGCTTCCCAGCACCGTTTATTGGAGAGACTCTCCTTTGTCCACTGTCTCCTCTTGGCTCCCTGGTCGCAAATGGGCTGTCCATGTATGTTTGAGTTGGGCTCTGGGCTCTCGATTCTGTTGCATGGGTGTGTGTGCCTGTTTTTGGGCCCGGACTGTGCCGTTTCGGTACCTAGCGCTTCGTCCTCTATGTTGAAATCAGAAAGTGTGATACGTCCTGCTTTGTTCGTTTTCCTGAGGATTCCTTGGCCTATGCAGGGTCTCTTGTTGCTGGCTAGAAACTTTAGGATTCTCTCTTCTATCTCTCTGGCAAATATGGCTGCAACTTTGACTGGGATTGCATGGAATCCAGAGATTCCTTTCTCCGCTATGGACGTTTCAAGTGTGTTAATTCTTCCATTCCTAGGTCCCGGAATATCCTTCTTTTTCCTTGTGTCGTCTTGAATTTCTTTCCACAAACGTCTGTTAGTTTTCGATTGACATAGCTTTCACCGGTTTTGCTAAGGTTCTTCATAGAGATCTTCTTCTTCGTACTGGCAAGCTGTGTTTTTTTTTTTTTTTGTCTGTTTGTGTTTAGCTTCCGTTTTTCTATTCTTTGCAACTTGTAATTGGTTCTGTTTTGCAGAAGTGCATCGCTGTGCTCACATCTGCTGGCAATGCTCCTGTATTTGCTGTGGAAGTCTGGCCCTATCTAACGTCCCTTCCCATCTGCCTCTGCACCCCCTCGGACGCCTGCCCCAGAATGACTGAAGCAGTGGTGAGGAGGCTCACCCCCAGGATTCCAGCCGGGCCACCCCGGGCCACCGACCCAGAAGGTGCGGACCTCACCGCTCCACCACCGGCCGGCCCCTTTCATGTTCCATTGGGAACCTGCAGTTGAGTGCAATGGGGCTTGAATATGCTGCTTGAGCCCAACTCTGGCACTGTTAGATGAGGCCAGGTTGTTTGTCGGGGCCACTGTGACGTCAGAGGATTGGTCATAATTGTGTGTCTGCTGTCCCAGCAAGCTTCATGGACACAGGGCTTCAGAGCCCGCTTGGAGCAGTCTCATAACTCACCCTTCCCAGTGAGCCCAGGTTTGTCCTTCGCTGCCGTTTTTTGGCTTGGGAATTTCTCTGACTTTCAAACGTTCCAGCAGAGCCTGTCTAAAGACTGACATCTTTCATTGTGGATTATTCAGGTGTGATATCTGTTCGCCTTGCATTTTCTGGGACCTTTGTTTCTTTTCCACAGTATGCTCGTCATGGTCTTTCTCAGCTATCTCACTTAGATATGCTTACCAGTCCGTTCTCCTTCAGTCCAAGTGATTAATTTTGTATTTCTTGAATCACCGTATGTTCTCTAGGCCGAGGTGTGAGTGCTTTCGTGACTCTTGGTTGCTGTCTTTGAATTTGCACCGGTCACTTGTAGGACTCTTTGCTATCCTAGCCTAGGTCAAAGGAAGCACTGAGAACCCGTGGTCATCTGGGTTGGTTTGACATCCTGAGATCAGAAACTCCAAATTCGACGTGGTCCTGGCAACCCCCTTCATGGACATAATGTTTTTCCGAGACAAATTAGACAAATCTGATGAATTCCTCTCTCCAGGAAAGATATTTTTCTTTCTCTTTTGTGGATTTGGGAAGTTTCGAACTTGACCCCTGACACTTGAGCGTTGCCCTAGATTGCATCTAGATACGGCTTACTTTATTTCTATAGGCTGTGCCATTTGTTTGACCTACATCCTCAGCCCTGGCATGTTTATTTTTCTGGAAACAGAATTGTAATGTTCTAATTTTCAGCCAGCTTCCTTCCATATGGCGTCAAAGCACATAATCAATAATCCTTCTACGGCAAGAGATCGGGGGAGAGAATTTCATTGGAGCCAAAGTGAGCACTCTAGCCTGGGAGGGCAGCCTTCACAAAGGAACCAAGCCCTCTGGAAAAGGGTGATTTTCAGCACACTTGTAGAGCCCTTCCCAACAAAGAGACCTACCCCAAGCATGACAGGGCTCCATTCCTTCGAGGCTTCCAAGACATCTCTTGGGACGCATTAGCATGTGGCCAGTGGGCCCCCGTGACGCCAGAGCTATGGAAAGTGAGACTGATCTTCCAAGAATGCTAGGGGCCTAGGAAAGGAGGCATCGACTCTTCTCTTCAATGTCCTCAAGAGATCCTTCTTGACTTTGGATTATGCTTAAGGCAGAAGGACACTGTAGGTCTGATAAGGCCCAAGTGCGGCCTCGTGTTTCCAATCAAGTTTCAAGCTTGAATCAGCATGGCCTCCCCATAGACTTGAATAGATGACAATGTTCTCCTCTCAGTGCTTGTCCCTCTATTCTCGCTTCTTGCCAAGGATTCCTTTCTTATCCCTGGAATCAGAGTCCGTTTGATCTCTTAAAGTTTCTGTGCCCGCTTTCTGTTTGTCAAAGCTGTTTCTGGGTATGTCTCCCTTTAATAGCCCAGCCTAGGCCAATCCTCAGACTGTAACCATGCGGCCATCTTGGGGGACATGTTCACCGTGATGTCATAAAGAAGCTCAGAAGGCTAAGTTGTCCTGACAACCTCCAAGCACACAGAGTTTCAGAGCCATCTCAGACCAGTCTGACTCCTCCCCCTTTCCAGGTAGGATAGTTTTCCTTTTTCTGGATTACTTGTCGGTTTCTATGTTTGTCCTCGAATTTGGAAAGTCCTGCTCCATTCTCTCTAGACACTGGTTTCTTTCCTGTAAGATTACCCCGGCTATTATCTCTTACGCCTTGGGAAGAGGGCCAAGTGGGTGGACCTTCCCCAGAGAAAGTCCTGGACTCCCTCCCAAGTTGAAGTTGCCCGGGCAATCCTCTGATGCGCAATGATCGTGTCATCTCCTAGCACTCTGCCAATTCCACCTTGGCAGGTCCCATGTTTTCCTTCCTTCTTCCTTTGGGGAAGTGTACCAGATGCCTTCACAGATTGGAATATTCTCACGGTTCTTTTTCTGGTGCGTATTGAGAACGGACCCTCACAATTGCTACTGCTTTATGACCTCTGTCCGCACCGTACCATGAAATCTCTATTCCCTAACAGTGCTAATGTGATCTGCACCCGTGCTGTGAAAGAGTGAGGCCCGGGTCACACAAGCGGAACGTGGGCACTTGCCCGCTCCACCACATGGCCGGCCCTGACTTGTACTTTTGGACCAACCTGTGGCCTGAACTTGGGAAGGTTGGGCCTGTTTGGATTATTCGTGAAGCTGATTAGTAGTAACATCATGGACGGTAACATTAGGACTTCACCGTTGGTTCCTGGGCTTAGCACGGATCAGGTTCTCTTGGTAGTATTCCTCTTCATGTATTTGGAATGATCTGCCTTTCTGTAGCATCAGTAAGCCTTTTGAGGTGATTTTCCCTCCTTGGAAGTTCACCTTCTCTAATCTCTTTCAGCCCCCAAAGCTGTATGCCGTCATTCTGAACCCCTTTTTGGATTTTTGCTTTTAGGTGAATTTATTGCCGTAACCGTGCATTAGAACATCGTATGTCTTTCAGATTTACATCCTCATCGATTTCGACTTCCGTGTAGGTTCCATCCTCTTCACCAGCGTAAGCCGAATCACAGGCCCTCACCACACACTTGTGCCTCATCATCTCTTTCACCCTCCCCCACCGCCCCGCTTTGCCTCTGGGCACCCCCGATCAAATGTCCAGTGCCACCTGTTGGTTAGTGCTTGTTTTTTCTTCTCCTTGTAAGTGAGATCCTACGGTATTTGACTTTGTCCCTGGGGCTTGTTTCACTTCCCCTAAATCCCTCCCAGCCGTTCTGGTGCTCACAAATGGCTGGATTGCATCCTTTGTTCCCGCTGAGTGGTCTGCCATTGTGTGGCTATAGCCCATGTTCCTTCTCCATTCGTCCCTTGCTGGGCACCAGGGTGGCTTCCAAGTCTTGGAGAGCGGGAGTAAGGCTGTGGTGAACTGAGTGGTGCACATGTCTTTAGGCGGTAGTGTTTCCGAGTTCTTTGGCTAAACACGCCCCAGAGGAATAGCTGGATCATATGGGACATGGATTCTTAAATTTCGGAGGCAGTTCCACACCGCTTGGCCTAGTGGCTGCACCGGTTTCCACTGCCAGCAGCAGTGCAGGAGGCGTCCCTTCTCTCCACCTCCTCTCTGACACTTGTTGTTTCCTGTCTGCCTCCTTATAGCCATTCTGACCACAGTGAGCTGCTATGTCCTTGCGGTTTGGATTTGCCTTGGCCTCAGACTTAATGAGGGTGAACAAGTTTTCATGCACCTGTTGGCCCTCTTTAGATCTTCTTGGGAGAAATCTCTGTGTCCATCTTTGGCCCAGGTTTTCATTGGCTTGTTCTTTTTCTTGTGGAGACGTGTGAGTTGACTGTTTCTTTGGGCTTTTCACCCCTTGTCCGATGTGTGCTTTGCAAACATCCACTCCCAGTTGTTGTGCTGTCTTTGCATTGAGTCGATGGTTTCCTTGACTGGGCAGAAGCGTCTGCATTTGAGGTGGTCCCGTTTGTTTCTTGTCTCCTTTGCTGCCCTTGCCCAGTCAGACATACTTCTTCCAAATAGGCGGCTCAGACAGATGGCAAAGAGCACTCTGCCTAGGTCTTCTCCTACAAGTTTCACGGTTTCAAGTCTGCCATTCAGGGCTTTAATCCATTCCAGGAGGTGCGTGTGCCAGGTGGAACATCATGGTCTACTCTCGTTGTGTTCCATGTGGCTGTGCAGGCTTCCCAGCACCGTTTATTGGAGAGTCTCCTTTTGTCCACTGTCTCCTCTTGGCTCCCAGGTCGCAAATGGGCTGTCCATGTATGTTTGAGTTGGGCTCTGGGCTCTCGATTCTGTTGCATGGGTCTGTGTGCCTGTTTTTGGGCCCGGACTGTGCCGTTTCGGTACCTAGCGCTTCGTCCTCTATGTTGAAATCAGAAAGTGTGATACGTCCTGCTTTGTTCGTTTTCCTGAGGATTCCTTGGCCTATGCAGGGTCTCTTGTTGCTGGCTAGAAACTTTAGGATTCTCTCTTCTATCTCTCTGGCAAACATGGCTGCAACTTTGACTGGGATTGCATGGAATCCAGAGATTCCTTTCTCCGCTATGGACGTTTCAAGTGTGTTAATTCTTCCATTCCTAGGTCCCGGAATATCCTTCTTTTTCCTTGTGTCGTCTTGAATTTCTTTCCACAAACGTCTGTTAGTTTTCGATTGACATAGCTTTCACCGGTTTTGCTAAGGTTCTTCATAGAGATCTTCTTCTTCGTACTGGCAAGCTGTGTTTTTTTTTTTTGTCTGTTTGTGTTTAGCTTCCGTTTTTCTATTCTTTGCAACTTGTAATTGGTTCTGTTTTGCAGAAGTGCATCGCTGTGCTCACATCTGCTGGCAATGCTCCTGTATTTGCTGTGGAAGTCTGGCCCTATCTAACGTCCCTTCCCATCCTCCTCTGTACCCCCTCAGACGCCTGCCCCAGAATGACTGAAGCAGTGGTGAGGAGGCTCACCCCCAGGATTCCAGCCGGGCCACCCCGGGCCACCGACCCAGAAGGTGCGGACCTCACCGCTCCACCACCGGCCGGCCCCTTTCATGTTCCATTGGGAACCTGCAGTTGAGTGCAATGGGGCTTGAATATGCTGCTTGAGCCCAACTCTGGCACTGTTAGATGAGGCCAGGTTGTTTGTGGGGGCCACTGTGACGTCAGAGGATTGGTCATAATTGTGTGTCTGCTGTCCCAGCAAGCTTCATGGACACAGGGCTTCAGAGCCCGCTTGGAGCAGTCTCATAACTCACCCTTCCCAGTGAGCCCAGGTTTGTCCTTCGCTGCCGTTTTTTGGCTTGGGAATTTCTCTGACTTTCAAACGTTCCAGCAGAGCCTGTCTAAAGACTGACATCTTTCATTGTGGATTATTCAGGTGTGATATCTGTTCGCCTTGCATTTTCTGGGACCTTTGTTTCTTTTCCACAGTATGCTCGTCATGGTCTTTCTCAGCTATCTCACTTAGATATGCTTACCAGTCCGTTCTCCTTCAGTCCAAGTGATTAATTTTGTATTTCTTGAATCACCGTATGTTCTCTAGGCCGAGGTGTGAGTGCTTTCGTGACTCTTGGTTGCTGTCTTTGAATTTGCACCGGTCACTTGTAGGACTCTTTGCTATCCTAGCCTAGGTCAAAGGAAGCACTGAGAACCCGTGGTCATCTGGGTTGGTTTGACATCCTGAGATCAGAAACTCCAAATTCGACGTGGTCCTGGCAACCCCCTTCATGGACATAATGTTTTTCCGAGACAAATTAGACAAATCTGATGAATTCCTCTCTCCAGGAAAGATATTTTTCTTTCTCTTTTGTGGATTTGGGAAGTTTCGAACTTGACCCCTGACACTTGAGCGTTGCCCTAGATTGCATCTAGATACGGCTTACTTTATTTCTATAGGCTGTGCCATTTGTTTGACCTACATCCTCAGCCCTGGCATGTTTATTTTTCTGGAAACAGAATTGTAATGTTCTAATTTTCAGCCAGCTTCCTTCCATATGGCGTCAAAGCACATAATCAATAATCCTTCTACGGCAAGAGATCGGGGGAGAGAATTTCATTGGAGCCAAAGTGAGCACTCTAGCCTGGGAGGGCAGCCTTCACAAAGGAACCAAGCCCTCTGGAAAAGGGTGATTTTCAGCACACTTGTAGAGCCCTTCCCAACAAAGAGACCTACCCCAAGCATGACAGGGCTCCATTCCTTCGAGGCTTCCAAGACATCTCTTGGGACGCATTAGCATGTGGCCAGTGGGCCCCCGTGACGCCAGAGCTATGGAAAGTGAGACTGATCTTCCAAGAATGCTAGGGGCCTAGGAAAGGAGGCATCGACTCTTCTCTTCAATGTCCTCAAGAGATCCTTCTTGACTTTGGATTATGCTTAAGGCAGAAGGACACTGTAGGTCTGATAAGGCCCAAGTGCGGCCTCGTGTTTCCAATCAAGTTTCAAGCTTGAATCAGCATGGCCTCCCCATAGACTTGAATAGATGACAATGTTCTCCTCTCAGTGCTTGTCCCTCGATTCTCGCTTCTTGCCAAGGATTCCTTTCTTATCCCTGGAATCAGAGTCCGTTTGATCTCTTAAAGTTTCTGTGCCCGCTTTCTGTTTGTCAAAGCTGTTTCTGGGTATGTCTCCCTTTAATAGCCCAGCCTAGGCCAATCCTCAGACTGTAACCATGCGGCCATCTTGGGGGACATGTTCACCGTGATGTCATAAAGAAGCTCAGAAGGCTAAGTTGTCCTGACAACCTCCAAGCACACAGAGTTTCAGAGCCATCTCAGACCAGTCTGACTCCTCCCCCTTTCCAGGTAGGATAGTTTTCCTTTTTCTGGATTACTTGTCGGTTTCTATGTTTGTCCTCGAATTTGGAAAGTCCTGCTCCATTCTCTCTAGACACTGGTTTCTTTCCTGTAAGATTACCCCGGCTATTATCTCTTACGCCTTGGGAAGAGGGCCAAGTGGGTGGACCTTCCCCAGAGAAAGTCCTGGACTCCCTCCCAAGTTGAAGTTGCCCGGGCAATCCTCTGATGCGCAATGATCGTGTCATCTCCTAGCACTCTGCCAATTCCACCTTGGCAGGTCCCATGTTTTCCTTCCTTCTTCCTTTGGGGAAGTGTACCAGATGCCTTCACAGATTGGAATATTCTCACGGTTCTTTTTCTGGTGCGTATTGAGAACGGACCCTCACAATTGCTACTTCTTTATGACCTCTGTCCGCACCGTACCATGAAATCTCTATTCCCTAACAGTGCTAATGTGATCTGCACCCGTGCTGTGAAAGAGTGAGGCCCGGGTCACACAAGCGGAACGTGGGCACTTGCCCGCTCCACCACAGGGCCGGCCCTGACTTGTACTTTTGGACCAACCTGTGGCCTGAACTTGGGAAGGTTGGGCCTGTTTGGATTATTCGTGAAGCTGATTAGTAGTAACATCATGGACGGTAACATTATGACTTCACCGTTGGTTCCTGGGCTTAGCACGGATCAGGTTCTCTTGGTAGTATTCCTCTTCATGTATTTGGAATGGTCTGCCTTTCTGTAGCATCAGTAAGCCTTTTGAGGTGATTTTCCCTCCTTGGAAGTTCACCTTCTCTAATCTCTTTCAGCCCCCAAAGCTGTATGCCGTCATTCTGAAACCCTTTTTGGATTTTTGCTTTTAGGTGAATTTATTGCCGTAACCCTGCATTAGAACATCGTATGTCTTTCAGATTTACATCCTCATCGATTTCGACTTCCGTGTAGGTTCCATCCTCTTCACCAGCGTAAGCCGAATCACAGGCCCTCACCACACACTTGTGCCTCATCATCTCTTTCACCCTCCCCCACCGCCCCGCTTTGCCTCTGGGCACCCCCGATCAAATGTCCAGTGCCACCTGTTGGTTAGTGCTTGTTTTTTCTTCTCCTTGTAAGTGAGATCCTAGGGTATTTGACTTTGTCCCTGGGGCTTGTTTCACTTCCCCTAAATCCCTCCCAGCCGTTCTGGTGCTCACAAATGGCTGGATTGCATCCTTTGTTCCCGCTGAGTGGTCTGCCATTGTGTGGCTATAGCCCATGTTCCTTCTCCATTCGTCCCTTGCTGGGCACCAGGGTGGCTTCCAAGTCTTGGAGAGCGGGAGTAAGGCTGTGGTGAACTGAGTGGTGCACATGTCTTTAGGCGGTAGTGTTTCCGAGTTCTTTGGCTAAACACGCCCCAGAGGAATAGCTGGATCATATGGGACATGGATTCTTAAATTTCGGAGGCAGTTCCACACCGCTTGGCCTAGTGGCTGCACCGGTTTCCACTGCCAGCAGCAGTGCAGGAGGCGTCCCTTCTCTCCACCTCCTCTCTGACACTTGTTGTTTCCTGTCTGCCTCCTTATAGCCATTCTGACCACAGTGAGCTGCTATGTCCTTGCGGTTTGGATTTGCCTTGGCCTCAGACTTAATGAGGGTGAACAAGTTTTCATGCACCTGTTGGCCCTCTTTAGATCTTCTTGGGAGAAATCTCTGTGTCCATCTTTGGCCCAGGTTTTCATTGGCTTGTTCTTTTTCTTGTGGAGACGTGTGAGTTGACTGTTTCTTTGGGCTTTTCACCCCTTGTCCGATGTGTGCTTTGCAAACATCCACTCCCAGTTGTTGTGCTGTCTTTGCATTGAGTCGATGGTTTCCTTGACTGGGCAGAAGCGTCTGCATTTGAGGTGGTCCCGTTTGTTTCTTGTCTCCTTTGCTGCCCTTGCCCAGTCAGACATACTTCTTCCAAATAGGCGGCTCAGACAGATGGCAAAGAGCACTCTGCCTAGGTCTTCTCCTACAAGTTTCACGGTTTCAAGTGTGCCATTCAGGGCTTTAATCCATTCCAGGTGGTGCGTGTGCCAGGTGGAACATCATGGTCTACTCTCGTTGTGTTCCATGTGGCTGTGCAGGCTTCCCAGCACCGTTTATTGGAGAGACTCTCCTTTGTCCACTGTCTCCTCTTGGCTCCCTGGTCGCAAATGGGCTGTCCATGTATGTTTGAGTTGGGCTCTGGGCTCTCGATTCTGTTGCATGGGTGTGTGTGCCTGTTTTTGGGCCCGGACTGTGCCGTTTCGGTACCTAGCGCTTCGTCCTCTATGTTGAAATCAGAAAGTGTGATACGTCCTGCTTTGTTCGTTTTCCTGAGGATTCCTTGGCCTATGCAGGGTCTCTTGTTGCTGGCTAGAAACTTTAGGATTCTCTCTTCTATCTCTCTGGCAAATATGGCTGCAACTTTGACTGGGATTGCATGGAATCCAGAGATTCCTTTCTCCGCTATGGACGTTTCAAGTGTGTTAATTCTTCCATTCCTAGGTCCCGGAAGATCCTTCTTTTTCCTTGTGTCGTCTTGAATTTCTTTCCACAAACGTCTGTTAGTTTTCGATTGACATAGCTTTCACCGGTTTTGCTAAGGTTCTTCATAGAGATCTTCTTCTTCGTACTGGCAAGCTGTGTTTTTTTTTTTTTTTGTCTGTTTGTGTTTAGCTTCCGTTTTTCTATTCTTTGCAACTTGTAATTGGTTCTGTTTTGCAGAAGTGCATCGCTGTGCTCACATCTGCTGGCAATGCTCCTGTATTTGCTGTGGAAGTCTGGCCCTATCTAACGTCCCTTCCCATCTGCCTCTGCACCCCCTCGGACGCCTGCCCCAGAATGACTGAAGCAGTGGTGAGGAGGCTCACCCCCAGGATTCCAGCCGGGCCACCCCGGGCCACCGACCCAGAAGGTGCGGACCTCACCGCTCCACCACCGGCCGGCCCCTTTCATGTTCCATTGGGAACCTGCAGTTGAGTGCAATGGGGCTTGAATATGCTGCTTGAGCCCAACTCTGGCACTGTTAGATGAGGCCAGGTTGTTTGTCGGGGCCACTGTGACGTCAGAGGATTGGTCATAATTGTGTGTCTGCTGTCCCGGCAAGCTTCATGGACACAGGGCTTCAGAGCCCGCTTGGAGCAGTCTCATAACTCACCCTTCCCAGTGAGCCCAGGTTTGTCCTTCGCTGCCGTTTTTTGGCTTGGGAATTTCTCTGACTTTCAAACGTTCCAGCAGAGCCTGTCTAAAGACTGACATCTTTCATTGTGGATTATTCAGGTGTGATATCTGTTCGCCTTGCATTTTCTGGGACCTTTGTTTCTTTTCCACAGTATGCTCGTCATGGTCTTTCTCAGCTATCTCACTTAGATATGCTTACCAGTCCGTTCTCCTTCAGTCCAAGTGATTAATTTTGTATTTCTTGAATCACCGTATGTTCTCTAGGCCGAGGTGTGAGTGCTTTCGTGACTCTTGGTTGCTGTCTTTGAATTTGCACCGGTCACTTGTAGGACTCTTTGCTATCCTAGCCTAGGTCAAAGGAAGCACTGAGAACCCGTGGTCATCTGGGTTGGTTTGACATCCTGAGATCAGAAACTCCAAATTCGACGTGGTCCTGGCAACCCCCTTCATGGACATAATGTTTTTCCGAGACAAATTAGACAAATCTGATGAATTCCTCTCTCCAGGAAAGATATTTTTCTTTCTCTTTTGTGGATTTGGGAAGTTTCGAACTTGACCCCTGACACTTGAGCGTTGCCCTAGATTGCATCTAGATACGGCTTACTTTATTTCTATAGGCTGTGCCATTTGTTTGACCTACATCCTCAGCCCTGGCATGTTTATTTTTCTGGAAACAGAATTGTAATGTTCTAATTTTCAGCCAGCTTCCTTCCATATGGCGTCAAAGCACATAATCAATAATCCTTCTACGGCAAGAGATCGGGGGAGAGAATTTCATTGGAGCCAAAGTGAGCACTCTAGCCTGGGAGGGCAGCCTTCACAAAGGAACCAAGCCCTCTGGAAAAGGGTGATTTTCAGCACACTTGTAGAGCCCTTCCCAACAAAGAGACCTACCCCAAGCATGACAGGGCTCCATTCCTTCGAGGCTTCCAAGACATCTCTTGGGACGCATTAGCATGTGGCCAGTGGGCCCCCGTGACGCCAGAGCTATGGAAAGTGAGACTGATCTTCCAAGAATGCTAGGGGCCTAGGAAAGGAGGCATCGACTCTTCTCTTCAATGTCCTCAAGAGATCCTTCTTGACTTTGGATTATGCTTAAGGCAGAAGGACACTGTAGGTCTGATAAGGCCCAAGTGCGGCCTCGTGTTTCCAATCAAGTTTCAAGCTTGAATCAGCATGGCCTCCCCATAGACTTGAATAGATGACAATGTTCTCCTCTCAGTGCTTGTCCCTCTATTCTCGCTTCTTGCCAAGGATTCCTTTCTTATCCCTGGAATCAGAGTCCGTTTGATCTCTTAAAGTTTCTGTGCCCGCTTTCTGTTTGTCAAAGCTGTTTCTGGGTATGTCTCCCTTTAATAGCCCAGCCTAGGCCAATCCTCAGACTGTAACCATGCGGCCATCTTGGGGGACATGTTCACCGTGATGTCATAAAGAAGCTCAGAAGGCTAAGTTGTCCTGACAACCTCCAAGCACACAGAGTTTCAGAGCCATCTCAGACCAGTCTGACTCCTCCCCCTTTCCAGGTAGGATAGTTTTCCTTTTTCTGGATTACTTGTCGGTTTCTATGTTTGTCCTCGAATTTGGAAAGTCCTGCTCCATTCTCTCTAGACACTGGTTTCTTTCCTGTAAGATTACCCCGGCTATTATCTCTTACGCCTTGGGAAGAGGGCCAAGTGGGTGGACCTTCCCCAGAGAAAGTCCTGGACTCCCTCCCAAGTTGAAGTTGCCCGGGCAATCCTCTGATGCGCAATGATCGTGTCATCTCCTAGCACTCTGCCAATTCCACCTTGGCAGGTCCCATGTTTTCCTTCCTTCTTCCTTTGGGGAAGTGTACCAGATGCCTTCACAGATTGGAATATTCTCACGGTTCTTTTTCTGGTGCGTATTGAGAACGGACCCTCACAATTGCTACTGCTTTATGACCTCTGTCCGCACCGTACCATGAAATCTCTATTCCCTAACAGTGCTAATGTGATCTGCACCCGTGCTGTGAAAGAGTGAGGCCCGGGTCACACAAGCGGAACGTGGGCACTTGCCCGCTCCACCACATGGCCGGCCCTGACTTGTACTTTTGGACCAACCTGTGGCCTGAACTTGGGAAGGTTGGGCCTGTTTGGATTATTCGTGAAGCTGATTAGTAGTAACATCATGGACGGTAACATTAGGACTTCACCGTTGGTTCCTGGGCTTAGCACGGATCAGGTTCTCTTGGTAGTATTCCTCTTCATGTATTTGGAATGATCTGCCTTTCTGTAGCATCAGTAAGCCTTTTGAGGTGATTTTCCCTCCTTGGAAGTTCACCTTCTCTAATCTCTTTCAGCCCCCAAAGCTGTATGCCGTCATTCTGAACCCCTTTTTGGATTTTTGCTTTTAGGTGAATTTATTGCCGTAACCGTGCATTAGAACATCGTATGTCTTTCAGATTTACATCCTCATCGATTTCGACTTCCGTGTAGGTTCCATCCTCTTCACCAGCGTAAGCCGAATCACAGGCCCTCACCACACACTTGTGCCTCATCATCTCTTTCACCCTCCCCCACCGCCCCGCTTTGCCTCTGGGCACCCCCGATCAAATGTCCAGTGCCACCTGTTGGTTAGTGCTTGTTTTTTCTTCTCCTTGTAAGTGAGATCCTACGGTATTTGACTTTGTCCCTGGGGCTTGTTTCACTTCCCCTAAATCCCTCCCAGCCGTTCTGGTGCTCACAAATGGCTGGATTGCATCCTTTGTTCCCGCTGAGTGGTCTGCCATTGTGTGGCTATAGCCCATGTTCCTTCTCCATTCGTCCCTTGCTGGGCACCAGGGTGGCTTCCAAGTCTTGGAGAGCGGGAGTAAGGCTGTGGTGAACTGAGTGGTGCACATGTCTTTAGGCGGTAGTGTTTCCGAGTTCTTTGGCTAAACACGCCCCAGAGGAATAGCTGGATCATATGGGACATGGATTCTTAAATTTCGGAGGCAGTTCCACACCGCTTGGCCTAGTGGCTGCACCGGTTTCCACTGCCAGCAGCAGTGCAGGAGGCGTCCCTTCTCTCCACCTCCTCTCTGACACTTGTTGTTTCCTGTCTGCCTCCTTATAGCCATTCTGACCACAGTGAGCTGCTATGTCCTTGCGGTTTGGATTTGCCTTGGCCTCAGACTTAATGAGGGTGAACAAGTTTTCATGCACCTGTTGGCCCTCTTTAGATCTTCTTGGGAGAAATCTCTGTGTCCATCTTTGGCCCAGGTTTTCATTGGCTTGTTCTTTTTCTTGTGGAGACGTGTGAGTTGACTGTTTCTTTGGGCTTTTCACCCCTTGTCCGATGTGTGCTTTGCAAACATCCACTCCCAGTTGTTGTGCTGTCTTTGCATTGAGTCGATGGTTTCCTTGACTGGGCAGAAGCGTCTGCATTTGAGGTGGTCCCGTTTGTTTCTTGTCTCCTTTGCTGCCCTTGCCCAGTCAGACATACTTCTTCCAAATAGGCGGCTCAGACAGATGGCAAAGAGCACTCTGCCTAGGTCTTCTCCTACAAGTTTCACGGTTTCAAGTCTGCCATTCAGGGCTTTAATCCATTCCAGGAGGTGCGTGTGCCAGGTGGAACATCATGGTCTACTCTCGTTGTGTTCCATGTGGTTGTGCAGGCTTCCCAGCACCGTTTATTGGAGAGACTCTCCTTTTGTCCACTGTCTCCTCTTGGCTCCCAGGTCGCAAATGGGCTGTCCATGTATGTTTGAGTTGGGCTCTGGGCTCTCGATTCTGTTGCATGGGTCTGTGTGCCTGTTTTTGGGCCCGGACTGTGCCGTTTCGGTACCTAGCGCTTCGTCCTCTATGTTGAAATCAGAAAGTGTGATACGTCCTGCTTTGTTCGTTTTCCTGAGGATTCCTTGGCCTATGCAGGGTCTCTTGTTGCTGGCTAGAAACTTTAGGATTCTCTCTTCTATCTCTCTGGCAAACATGGCTGCAACTTTGACTGGGATTGCATGGAATCCAGAGATTCCTTTCTCCGCTATGGACGTTTCAAGTGTGTTAATTCTTCCATTCCTAGGTCCCGGAATATCCTTCTTTTTCCTTGTGTCGTCTTGAATTTCTTTCCACAAACGTCTGTTAGTTTTCGATTGACATAGCTTTCACCGGTTTTGCTAAGGTTCTTCATAGAGATCTTCTTCTTCGTACTGGCAAGCTGTGTTTTTTTTTTTTGTCTGTTTGTGTTTAGCTTCCGTTTTTCTATTCTTTGCAACTTGTAATTGGTTCTGTTTTGCAGAAGTGCATCGCTGTGCTCACATCTGCTGGCAATGCTCCTGTATTTGCTGTGGAAGTCTGGCCCTATCTAACGTCCCTTCCCATCCTCCTCTGTACCCCCTCAGACGCCTGCCCCAGAATGACTGAAGCAGTGGTGAGGAGGCTCACCCCCAGGATTCCAGCCGGGCCACCCCGGGCCACCGACCCAGAAGGTGCGGACCTCACCGCTCCACCACCGGCCGGCCCCTTTCATGTTCCATTGGGAACCTGCAGTTGAGTGCAATGGGGCTTGAATATGCTGCTTGAGCCCAACTCTGGCACTGTTAGATGAGGCCAGGTTGTTTGTGGGGGCCACTGTGACGTCAGAGGATTGGTCATAATTGTGTGTCTGCTGTCCCAGCAAGCTTCATGGACACAGGGCTTCAGAGCCCGCTTGGAGCAGTCTCATAACTCACCCTTCCCAGTGAGCCCAGGTTTGTCCTTCGCTGCCGTTTTTTGGCTTGGGAATTTCTCTGACTTTCAAACGTTCCAGCAGAGCCTGTCTAAAGACTGACATCTTTCATTGTGGATTATTCAGGTGTGATATCTGTTCGCCTTGCATTTTCTGGGACCTTTGTTTCTTTTCCACAGTATGCTCGTCATGGTCTTTCTCAGCTATCTCACTTAGATATGCTTACCAGTCCGTTCTCCTTCAGTCCAAGTGATTAATTTTGTATTTCTTGAATCACCGTATGTTCTCTAGGCCGAGGTGTGAGTGCTTTCGTGACTCTTGGTTGCTGTCTTTGAATTTGCACCGGTCACTTGTAGGACTCTTTGCTATCCTAGCCTAGGTCAAAGGAAGCACTGAGAACCCGTGGTCATCTGGGTTTGTTTGACATCCTGAGATCAGAAACTCCAAATTCGACGTGGTCCTGGCAACCCCCTTCATGGACATAATGTTTTTCCGAGACAAATTAGACAAATCTGATGAATTCCTCTCTCCAGGAAAGATATTTTTCTTTCTCTTTTGTGGATTTGGGAAGTTTCGAACTTGACCCCTGACACTTGAGCGTTGCCCTAGATTGCATCTAGATGCGGCTTACTTTATTTCTATAGGCTGTGCCATTTGTTTGACCTACATCCTCAGCCCTGGCATGCTTATTTTTCTGGAAACAGAATTGTAATGTTCTAATTTTCAGCCAGCTTCCTTCCATATGGCGTCAAAGCACATAATCAATAATCCTTCTACGGCAAGAGGTCGGGGGAGAGAATTTCATTGGAGCCAAAGTGAGCACTCTAGCCTGGGAGGGCAGCCTTCACAAAGGAACCAAGCCCTCTGGAAAAGGCTGATTTTCAGCACACTTGTAGAGCCCTTCCCAACAAAGAGACCTACCCCAATCATGACAGGGCTCCATTCCTTCGAGGCTTCCAAGACATCTCTTGGAACGCATTAGCATGTAGGGAGTGGGCCCTCATGACGCCAGACCTATGGAAAGTGAGACTGATCTTCCAAGAATGCTAGGGGCCTAGGAAAGGAGGCATCGACTCTTCTCTTCAATGTCCTCAAGAGATCCTTCTTGACTATGGATTATGCTTAAGGCAGAAGGACACTGTAGGTTTGATAAGGCCCAAGTGCGGCCTCGTGTTTCCAATCAAGTTTCAAGCTTGAATCAGCATGGCCTCCCCATAGACTTGAATAGATGACAATGTTCTCCTCTCAGTGCTTGTCCCTCGATTCTCGCTTCTTGCCAAGGATTCCTTTCTTATCCCTGGCATCAGAGTCTGTTTGATCACTTCCAGTTTCTGTGCCCGCTTTCTGTTTGTCAAAGCTGTTTCTGGGTATGTCTCCCTTTAATAGCCCAGCCTAGGCCAATCCTCAGACTGTAACCATGCGGCCATCTTGGGGGACATGTTCACCGTGATGTCATAAAGAAGCTCAAAAGGCTAAGTTGTCCTGACAACCTCAAGCACACAGAGTTTCAGAGCCATCTCAGACCAGTCTGACTCCTCCCCCTTTCCAGGTAGGATAGTTTTCCTTTTTCTGGATTTCTTGTCGGTTTCTATCTTTCTCCTCGAATTTGGAAAGGCCTGCTCCATTCTCTCTAGACACTGGTTTCTTTCCTGTAAGATTACCCCGGCTATTATCTCTTACGTCTTGGGAAGAGGGCCAAGTGGGTGGACCTTCCCCAGAGAAAGTCCTGGACTCCCTCCCAAGTTGAAGTTGCCCAGGCAATCCTCTGATGCGCAATGATCGTGTCATCTCCTAGCACTCTGCCAATTCTACCTTGGCAGGTCCCATGTTTTCCTTCCTTCTTCCTTTGGGGAAGTGTACCAGATGCCTTCACAGATTGGAATATTCTCACGGTTGTTTTTCTGGTGCGCATTGAGAACGGACCCTCACAATTGCTACTGCTTTATGACCTCTGTCCGCACCGTACCATGAAATCTCTATTCCCTAACAGTGCTAATGTGATCTCCACCCGTGCTGTGAAAGAGTGAGGCCCGGGTCACACAAGCGGAACGTGGGCACTTGCCCGCTCCACCACATGGCCGGCCCTGACTTGTACTTTTGGACCAACCTGCGGCCTGAACTTGGGAAGGTTGGGCCTGTTTGGATTATTCGTGAAGCTGATTAGTAGTAACATCATGGACGGTAACATTATGACTTCACCGTTGGGTCCTGGGCTTAGCACGGATCAGGTTCTCTTGGTAGTATTCCTCTTCATGTATTTGGAATGGTCTGCCTTTCTGTAGCATCAGTAAGCCTTTTGAGGTGATTTTCCCTCCTTGGAAGTTCACCTTCTCTAATCTCTTTCAGCCCCCAAAGCTGTATGCCGTCATTCTGAAACCCTTTTTGGATTTTTGCTTTTAGGTGAATTTATTGCCGTAACCCTGCATTAGAACATCGTATGTCTTTCAGATTTACATCCTCATCGATTTCGACTTCCGTGTAGGTTCCATCCTCTTCACCAGCGTAAGCCGAATCACAGGCCCTCACCACACACTTGTGCCTCATCATCTCTTTCACCCTCCCCCACCGCCCCGCTTTGCCTCTGGGCACCCCCGATCAAATGTCCAGTGCCACCTGTTGGTTAGTGCTTGTTTTTTCTTCTCCTTGTAAGTGAGATCCTACGGTATTTGACTTTGTCCCTGGGGCTTGTTTCACTTCCCCTAAATCCCTCCCAGCCGTTCTGGTGCTCACAAATGGCTGGATTGCATCCTTTGTTCCCGCTGAGTGGTCTGCCATTGTGTGGCTATAGCCCATGTTCCTTCTCCATTCGTCCCTTGCTGGGCACCAGGGTGGCTTCCAAGTCTTGGAGAGCGGGAGTAAGGCTGTGGTGAACTGAGTGGTGCACATGTCTTTAGGCGGTAGTGTTTCCGAGTTCTTTGGCTAAACACGCCCCAGAGGAATAGCTGGATCATATGGGACATGGATTCTTAAATTTCGGAGGCAGTTCCACACCGCTTGGCCTAGTGGCTGCACCGGTTTCCACTGCCAGCAGCAGTGCAGGAGGCGTCCCTTCTCTCCACCTCCTCTCTGACACTTGTTGTTTCCTGTCTGCCTCCTTATAGCCATTCTGACCACAGTGAGCTGCTATGTCCTTGCGGTTTGGATTTGCCTTGGCCTCAGACTTAATGAGGGTGAACAAGTTTTCATGCACCTGTTGGCCCTCTTTAGATCTTCTTGGGAGAAATCTCTGTGTCCATCTTTGGCCCAGGTTTTCATTGGCTTGTTCTTTTTCTTGTGGAGACGTGTGAGTTGACTGTTTCTTTGGGCTTTTCACCCCTTGTCCGATGTGTGCTTTGCAAACATCCACTCCCAGTTGTTGTGCTGTCTTTGCATTGAGTCGATGGTTTCCTTGACTGGGCAGAAGCGTCTGCATTTGAGGTGGTCCCGTTTGTTTCTTGTCTCCTTTGCTGCCCTTGCCCAGTCAGACATACTTCTTCCAAATAGGCGGCTCAGACAGATGGCAAAGAGCACTCTGCCTAGGTCTTCTCCTACAAGTTTCACGGTTTCAAGTCTGCCATTCAGGGCTTTAATCCATTCCAGGAGGTGCGTGTGCCAGGTGGAACAGCATGGTCTACTCTCGTTGTGTTCCATGTGGCTGTGCAGGCTTCCCAGCACCGTTTATTGGAGAGACTCTCCTTTGTCCACTGTCTCCTCTTGGCTCCCTGGTCGCAAATGGGCTGTCCATGTATGTTTGAGTTGGGCTCTGGGCTCTCGATTCTGTTGCATGGGTCTGTGTGCCTGTTTTTGGGCCCAGACTGTGCCGTTTCGGTACCTAGCGCTTCGTCCTCTATGTTGAAATCAGAAAGTGTGATACGTCCTGCTTTGTTCGTTTTCCTGAGGATTCCTTGGCCTATGCAGGGTCTCTTGTTGCTGGCTAGAAACTTTAGGATTCTCTCTTCTATCTCTCTGGCAAATATGGCTGCAACTTTGACTGGGATTGCATGGAATCCAGAGATTCCTTTCTCTGCTATGGACGTTTCAAGTGTGTTAATTCTTCCATTCCTAGGTCCCGGAATATCCTTCTTTTTCCTTGTGTCATCTTGAATTTCTTTCCACAAACGTCTGTTAGTTTTCCATTGACATAGCTTTCACCGGTTTTGCTAAGGTTCTTCATAGAGATCTTCTTCTTCGTACTGGCAAGCTGTGTTTTTTTTTTTTTTTGTCTGTTTGTGTTTAGCTTCCGTTTTTCTATTCTTTGCAACTTGTAATTGGTTCTGTTTTGCAGAAGTGCATCGCTGTGCTCACATCTGCTGGCAATGCTCCTGTATTTGCTGTGGAAGTCTGGCCCTATCTAACGTCCCTTCCCATCTGCCTCTGCACCCCCTCGGACGCCTGCCCCAGAATGACTGAAGCAGTGGTGAGGAGGCTCACCCCCAGGATTCCAGCCGGGCCACCCCGGGCCACCGACCCAGAAGGTGCGGACCTCACCGCTCCACCACCGGCCGGCCACTTTCATGTTCCATTGGGAACCTGCAGTTGAGTGCAATGGGGCTTGAATATGCTGCTTGAGCCCAACTCTGGCACTGTTAGATGAGGCCAGGTTGTTTGTCGGGGCCACTGTGACGTCAGAGGATTGGTCATAATTGTGTGTCTGCTGTCCCGGCAAGCTTCATGGACACAGGGCTTCAGAGCCCGCTTGGAGCAGTCTCATAACTCACCCTTCCCAGTGAGCCCAGGTTTGTCCTTCGCTGCCGTTTTTTGGCTTGGGAATTTCTCTGACTTTCAAACGTTCCAGCAGAGCCTGTCTAAAGACTGACATCTTTCATTGTGGATTATTCAGGTGTGATATCTGTTCGCCTTGCATTTTCTGGGACCTTTGTTTCTTTTCCACAGTATGCTCGTCATGGTCTTTCTCAGCTATCTCACTTAGATATGCTTACCAGTCCGTTCTCCTTCAGTCCAAGTGATTAATTTTGTATTTCTTGAATCACCGTATGTTCTCTAGGCCGAGGTGTGAGTGCTTTCGTGACTCTTGGTTGCTGTCTTTGAATTTGCACCGGTCACTTGTAGGACTCTTTGCTATCCTAGCCTAGGTCAAAGGAAGCACTGAGAACCCGTGGTCATCTGGGTTGGTTTGACATCCTGAGATCAGAAACTCCAAATTCGAGGTGGTCCTGGCAACCCCCTTCATGGACATAATGTTTTTCCGAGACAAATTAGACAAATCTGATGAATTCCTCTCTCCAGGAAAGATATTTTTCTTTCTCTTTTGTGGATTTGGGAAGTTTCGAACTTGACCCCTGACACTTGAGCGTTGCCCTAGATTGCATCTAGATACGGCTTACTTTATTTCTATAGGCTGTGCCATTTGTTTGACCTACATCCTCAGCCCTGGCATGTTTATTTTTCTGGAAACAGAATTGTAATGTTCTAATTTTCAGCCAGCTTCCTTCCATATGGCGTCAAAGCACATAATCAATAATCCTTCTACGGCAAGAGGTCGGGGGAGAGAATTTCATTGGAGCCAAAGTGAGCACTCTAGCCTGGGAGGGCAGCCTTCACAAAGGAACCAAGCCCTCTGGAAAAGGGTGATTTTCAACACACTTGTAGAGCCCTTCCCAACAAAGAGACCTACCCCAATCATGACAGGGCTCCATTCCTTCGAGGCTTCCAAAGATCTCTTGGAATGCATTAGCATGTAGGGAGTGGACCCTCATGACGCCAGAGCTATGGAAAGTGAGACTGATCTTCCAAGAATGCTAGGGGCCTAGGAAAGGAGGCATCGACTCTTCTCTTCAATGTCCTCAAGAGATCCTTCTTGACTTTGGATTATGCTTAAGGCAGAAGGACACTGTAGGTCTGATAAGGCCCAAGTGCGGCCTCGTGTTTCCAATCAAGTTTCAAGCTTGAATCAGCATGGCCTCCCCATAGACTTGAATAGATGACAATGTTCTCCTCTCAGTGCTTGTCCCTCGATTCTCGCTTCTTGCCAAGGATTCCTTTCTTATCCCTGGCATCAGAGTCCGTTTGATCTCTTCCAGTTTCTGTGCCCGCTTTCTGTTTCTCAAAGCTGTTTCTCGGTATGTCTCCCTTTAATAGCCCAGCCTAGGCCAATCCTCAGACTGTAACCATGCGGCCATCTTGGGGGACATGTTCACCGTGATGTCATAAAGAAGCTCAGAAGGCTAAGTTGTCCTGACAACCTCCAAGCACACAGAGTTTCAGAGCCATCTCAGACCAGTCTGACTCCTCCCCCTTTCCAGGTAGGATAGTTTTCCTTTTTCTGGATTTCTTGTCGGTTTCTATCTTTCTCCTCGAATTTGGAAAGGCCTGCTCCATTCTCTCTAGACACTGGTTTCTTTCCTGTAAGATTACCCCGGCTATTATCTCTTACGTCTTGGGAAGAGGGCCAAGTGGGTGGACCTTCCCCAGAGAAAGTCCTGGACTCCCTCCCAAGTTGAAGTTGCCCAGGCAATCCTCTGATGCGCAATGATCGTGTCATCGCCTAGCACTCTGCCAATTCCACCTTGGCAGGTCCCATGTTTTCCTTCCTTCTTCCTTTGGGGAAGTGTACCAGATGCCTTCATAGATTGGAATATTCCTACGGTTCTTTTTCTGCTGCGTATTGATAACGGACCCTCACAATTGCTACTTCTTTATGACCTCTGTCCGCACAGTACCATGAAATCTCTATTCCCTAACAGTGCTAATGTGATCTGCACCCGTGCTGTGAAAGAGTGAGGCCCGGGCCACCCAAGCGGAACGTGGGCACTTGCCCGCTCCACCACAGGGCCGGCCCTGAGTTGTACTTTTGGACCAACCTGTTCCCTGAACTTGGGAAGGTTGGGCCTGTTTGGATTATTCGTGAAGCTGATTAGTAGTAACATCATGGACGGTAACATTATGACTTCACCGTTGGGTCCTGGGCTTAGCACGGATCAGGTTCTCTTGGTAGTATTCCTCTTCATGTATTTGGAATGGTCTACCTTTCTGTAGCATCAGTAAGCCTTTTGAGATGATTTTCCCTCCTTGGAAGTTCACCTTCTCTAATCTCTTTCAGCCCCCAAAGCTGTATGCCGTCATTCTGAACCTGTTTTTGGATTTTTGCTTTTAGGTGAATTTATTGCCGTATCCCTGCATTAGAACATCCTATGTCTTTCAGATTTACATCCTCATCGATTTCTACTTCCGTGTAGGTTCCATCCTCTTCACCAGCGTAAGCCGAATCACAGGCCCTCACCACACACTTGTGCCTCATCATCTCTTTCACCCTCCCCCACCGCCCCGCTTTGCCTCTGGGCACCCCCGATCAAATGTCCAGTGCCGCCTGTTGGTTAGTGCTTGTTTTTTCTTCTCCTTGTAAGTGAGATCCTAGGGTATTTGACTTTGTCCCTGGGGCTTGTTTCACTTCCCCTAAATCCCTCCCAGCCGTTCTGGTGCTCACAAATGGCTGGATTGCATCCTTTGTTCCCGCTGAGTGGTCTGCCATTGTGTGGCTATAGCCCATGTTCCTTCTCCATTCGTCCCTTGCTGGGCACCAGGGTGGCTTCCAAGTCTTGGAGAGCGGGAGTAAGGCTGTGGTGAACTGAGTGGTGCACATGTCTTTAGGCGGTAGTGTTTCCGAGTTCCTTGGCTAAACACGCCCCAGAGGAATAGCTGGATCATATGGGACATGGATTCTTAAATTTCGGAGGCAGTTCCACACCGCTTGGCCTAGTGGCTGCACCGGTTTCCACTGCCAGCAGCAGTGCAGGAGGCGTCCCTTCTCTCCACCTCCTCTCTGACACTTGTTGTTTCCTGTCTGCCTCCTTATAGCCATTCTGACCACAGTGAGCTGCTATGTCCTTGCGGTTTGGATTTGCCTTGGCCTCAGACTTAATGAGGGTGAACAAGTTTTCATGCACCTGTTGGCCCTCTTTAGATCTTCTTGGGAGAAATCTCTGTGTCCATCTTTGGCCCAGGTTTTCATTGGCTTGTTCTTTTTCTTGTGGAGACGTGTGAGTTGACTGTTTCTTTGGGCTTTTCACCCCTTGTCCGATGTGTGCTTTGCAAACATCCACTCCCAGTTGTTGTGCTGTCTTTGCATTGAGTCGATGGTTTCCTTGACTGGGCAGAAGCGTCTGCATTTGAGGTGGTCCCGTTTGTTTCTTGTCTCCTTTGCTGCCCTTGCCCAGTCAGACATACTTCTTCCAAATAGGCGGCTCAGACAGATGGCAAAGAGCACTCTGCCTAGGTCTTCTCCTACAAGTTTCACGGTTTCAAGTCTGCCATTCAGGGCTTTAATCCATTCCAGGTGGTGCGTGTGCCAGGTGGAACATCATGGTCTACTCTCGTTGTGTTCCATGTGGCTGTGCAGGCTTCCCAGCACCGTTTATTGGAGAGACTCTCCTTTGTCCACTGTCTCCTCTTGGCTCCCTGGTCGCAAATGGGCTGTCCATGTATGTTTGAGTTGGGCTCTGGGCTCTCGATTCTGTTGCATGGGTCTGTGTGCCTGTTTTTGGGCCCGGACTGTGCCGTTTCGGTAACTAGCGCTTCGTCCTCTATGTTGAAATCAGAAAGTGTGATACGTCCTGCTTTGTTCGTTTTCCTGAGGATTCCTTGGCCTATGCAGGGTCTCTTGTTGCTGGCTAGAAACTTTAGGATTCTCTCTTCTATCTCTCTGGCAAATATGGCTGCAACTTTGACTGGGATTGCATGGAATCCAGAGATTCCTTTCTCCGCTATGGACGTTTCAAGTGTGTTAATTCTTCCATTCCTAGGTCCCGGAATAGCCTTCTTTTTCCTTGTGTCGTCTTGAATTTCTTTCCACAAACGTCTGTTAGTTTTCGATTGACATAGCTTTCACCGGTTTTGCTAAGGTTCTTCATAGAGATCTTCTTCTTCGTACTGGCAAGCTGTGTTTTTTTTTTTTTGTCTGTTTGTGTTTAGCTTCCGTTTTTCTATTCTTTGCAACTTGTAATTGGTTCTGTTTTGCAGAAGTGCATCGCTGTGCTCACATCTGCTGGCAATGCTCCTGTATTTGCTGTGGAAGTCTGGCCCTATCTAACGTCCCTTCCCATCTGCCTCTGCACCCCCTCGGACGCCTGCCCCAGAATGACTGAAGCAGTGGTGAGGAGGCTCACCCCCAGGATTCCAGCCGGGCCACCCCGGGCCACCGACCCAGAAGGTGCGGACCTCACCGCTCCACCACCGGCCGGCCCCTTTCATGTTCCATTGGGAACCTGCAGTTGAGTGCAATGGGGCTTGAATATGCTGCTTGAGCCCAACTCTGGCACTGTTAGATGAGGCCAGGTTGTTTGTCGGGGCCACTGTGACGTCAGAGGATTGGTCATAATTGTGTGTCTGCTGTCCCGGCAAGCTTCATGGACACAGGGCTTCAGAGCCCGCTTGGAGCAGTCTCATAACTCACCCTTCCCAGTGAGCCCAGGTTTGTCCTTCGCTGCCGTTTTTTGGCTTGTGAATTTCTCTGACTTTCAAACGTTCCAGCAGAGCCTGTCTAAAGACTGACATCTTTCATTGTGGATTATTCAGGTGTGATATCTGTTCGCCTTGCATTTTCTGGGACCTTTGTTTCTTTTCTACAGTATGCTCGTCATGGTCTTTCTCAGCTATCTCACTTAGATATGCTTACCAGTCCGTTCTCCTTCAGTCCAAGTGATTAATTTTGTATTTCTTGAATCACCGTATGTTCTCTAGGCCGAGGTGTGAGTGCTTTCGTGACTCTTGGTTGCTGTCTTTGAATTTGCACCGGTCACTTGTAGGACTCTTTGCTATCCTAGCCTAGGTCAAAGGAAGCACTGAGAACCCGTGGTCATCTGGGTTGGTTTGACATCCTGAGATCAGAAACTCCAAATTCGAGGTGGTCCTGGCAACCCCCTTCATGGACATAATGTTTTTCCGAGACAAATTAGACAAATCTGATGAATTCCTCTCTCCAGGAAAGATATTTTTCTTTCTCTTTTGTGGATTTGGGAAGTTTCGAACTTGACCCCTGACACTTGAGCGTTGCCCTAGATTGCATCTAGATACGGCTTACTTTATTTCTATAGGCTGTGCCATTTGTTTGACCTACATCCTCAGCCCTGGCATGTTTATTTTTCTGGAAACAGAATTGTAATGTTCTAATTTTCAGCCAGCTTCCTTCCATATGGCGTCAAAGCACATAATCAATAATCCTTCTACGGCAAGAGGTCGGGGGAGAGAATTTCATTGGAGCCAAAGTGAGCACTCTAGCCTGGGAGGGCAGCCTTCACAAAGGAACCAAGCCCTCTGGAAAAGGGTGATTTTCAACACACTTGTAGAGCCCTTCCCAACAAAGAGACCTACCCCAAGCATGACAGGGCTCCATTCCTTCGAGGCTTCCAAAGATCTCTTGGAACGCATTAGCATGTAGGGAGTGGACCCTCATGACGCCAGAGCTATGGAAAGTGAGACTGATCTTCCAAGAATGCTAGGGGCCTAGGAAAGGAGGCATCGACTCTTCTCTTCAATGTCCTCAAGAGATCCTTCTTGACTTTGGATTATGCTTAAGGCAGAAGGACACTGTAGGTCTGATAAGGCCCAAGTGCGGCCTCGTGTTTCCAATCAAGTTTCAAGCTTGAATCAGCATGGCCTCCCCATAGACTTGAATAGATGACAATGTTCTCCTCTCAGTGCTTGTCCCTCGATTCTCGCTTCTTGCCAAGGATTCCTTTCTTATCCCTGGCATCAGAGTCCGTTTGATCTCTTCCAGTTTCTGTGCCCGCTTTCTGTTTGTCAAAGCTGTTTCTCGGTATGTCTCCCTTTAATAGCCCAGCCTAGGCCAATCCTCAGACTGTAACCATGCGGCCATCTTGGGGGACATGTTCACCATGATGTCATAAAGAAGCTCAGAAGGCTAAGTTGTCCTGACAACCTCCAAGCACACAGAGTTTCAGAGCCATCTCAGACCAGTCTGACTCCTCCCCCTTTCCAGGTAGGATAGTTTTCCTTTTTCTGGATTTCTTGTCGGTTTCTATCTTTCTCCTCGAATTTGGAAAGGCCTGCTCCATTCTCTCTAGACACTGGTTTCTTTCCTGTAAGATTACCCCGGCTATTATCTCTTACGTCTTGGGAAGAGGGCCAAGTGGGTGGACCTTCCCCAGAGAAAGTCCTGGACTCCCTCCCAAGTTGAAGTTGCCCAGGCAATCCTCTGATGCGCAATGATCGTGTCATCGCCTAGCACTCTGCCAATTCCACCTTGGCAGGTCCCATGTTTTCCTTCCTTCTTCCTTTGGGGAAGTGTACCAGATGCCTTCCTAGATTGGAATATTCCTACGGTTCTTTTTCTGCTGCGTATTGAGAACGGACCCTCACAATTGCTACTTCTTTATGACCTCTGTCCGCACAGTACCATGAAATCTCTATTCCCTAACAGTGCTAATGTGATCTGCACCCGTGCTGTGAAAGAGTGAGGCCCGGGCCACCCAAGCGGAACGTGGGCACTTGCCCGCTCCACCACAGGGCCGGCCCTGAGTTGTACTTTTGGACCAACCTGTTCCCTGAACTTGGGAAGGTTGGGCCTGTTTGGATTATTCGTGAAGCTGATTAGTAGTAACATCATGGATGGTAACATTATGACTTCACCGTTGGGTCCTGGGCTTAGCACGGATCAGGTTCTCTTGGTAGTATTCCTCTTCATGTCTTTGGAATGGTCTGCCTTTCTGTAGCATCAGTAAGCCTTTTGAGGTGATTTTCCCTCCTTGGAAGTTCACCTTCTCTATTCTCTTTCAGCCCCCAAAGCTGTATGCCGTCATTCTGAAACCCTTTTTGGATTTTTGCTTTTAGGTGAATTTATTGCCGTAACCCTGCATTAGAACATCGTATGTCTTTCAGATTTACATCCTCATCGATTTCGACTTCCGTGTAGGTTCCATCCTCTTCACCAGCGTAAGCCGAATCACAGGCCCTCACCACACACTTGTGCCTCATCATCTCTTTCACCCTCCCCCACCGCCCCGCTTTGCCTCTGGGCACCCCCGATCAAATGTCCAGTGCCGCCTGTTGGTTAGTGCTTGTTTTTTCTTCTCCTTGTAAGTGAGATCCTACGGTATTTGACTTTGTCCCTGGGGCTTGTTTCACTTCCCCTAAATCCCTCCCAGCCGTTCTGGTGCTCACAAATGGCTGGATTGCATCCTTTGTTCCCGCTGAGTGGTCTGCCATTGTGTGGCTATAGCCCATGTTCCTTCTCCATTCGTCCCTTGCTGGGCACCAGGGTGGCTTCCAAGTCTTGGAGAGCGGGAGTAAGGCTGTGGTGAACTGAGTGGTGCACATGTCTTTAGGCGGTAGTGTTTCCGAGTTCTTTGGCTAAACACGCCCCAGAGGAATAGCTGGATCATATGGGACATGGATTCTTAAATTTCGGAGGCAGTTCCACACCGCTTGGCCTAGTGGCTGCACCGGTTTCCACTGCCAGCAGCAGTGCAGGAGGCGTCCCTTCTCTCCACCTCCTCTCTGACACTTGTTGTTTCCTGTCTGCCTCCTTATAGCCATTCTGACCACAGTGAGCTGCTATGTCCTTGCGGTTTGGATTTGCCTTGGCCTCAGACTTAATGAGGGTGAACAAGTTTTCATGCACCTGTTGGCCCTCTTTAGATCTTCTTGGGAGAAATCTCTGTGTCCATCTTTGGCCCAGGTTTTCATTGGCTTGTTCTTTTTCTTGTGGAGACGTGTGAGTTGACTGTTTCTTTGGGCTTTTCACCCCTTGTCCGATGTGTGCTTTGCAAACATCCACTCCCAGTTGTTGTGCTGTCTTTGCATTGAGTCGATGGTTTCCTTGACTGGGCAGAAGCGTCTGCATTTGAGGTGGTCCCGTTTGTTTCTTGTCTCCTTTGCTGCCCTTGCCCAGTCAGACATACTTCTTCCAAATAGGCGGCTCAGACAGATGGCAAAGAGCACTCTGCCTAGGTCTTCTCCTACAAGTTTCACGGTTTCAAGTCTGCCATTCAGGGCTTTAATCCATTCCAGGTGGTGCGTGTGCCAGGTGGAACATCATGGTCTACTCTCGTTGTGTTCCATGTGGCTGTGCAGGCTTCCCAGCACCGTTTATTGGAGAGACTCTCCTTTGTCCACTGTCTCCTCTTGGCTCCCTGGTCGCAAATGGGCTGTCCATGTATGTTTGAGTTGGGCTCTGGGCTCTCGATTCTGTTGCATGGGTCTGTGTGCCTGTTTTTGGGCCCGGACTGTGCCGTTTCGGTACCTAGCGCTTCGTCCTCTATGTTGAAATCAGAAAGTGTGATACGTCCTGCTTTGTTCGTTTTCCTGAGGATTCCTTGGCCTATGCAGGGTCTCTTGTTGCTGGCTAGAAACTTTAGGATTCTCTCTTCTATCTCTCTGGCAAATATGGCTGCAACTTTGACTGGGATTGCATGGAATCCAGAGATTCCTTTCTCCGCTATGGACGTTTCAAGTGTGTTAATTCTTCCATTCCTAGGTCCCGGAATATCCTTCTTTTTCCTTGTGTCGTCTTGAATTTCTTTCCACAAACGTCTGTTAGTTTTCGATTGACATAGCTTTCACCGGTTTTGCTAAGGTTCTTCATAGAGATCTTCTTCTTTGTACTGGCAAGCTGTGTTTTTTTTTTTTTTTTTTGTCTGTTTGTGTTTAGCTTCCGTTTTTCTATTCTTTGCAACTTGTAATTGGTTCTGTTTTGCAGAAGTGCATCGCTGTGCTCACATCTGCTGGCAATGCTCCTGTATTTGCTGTGGAAGTCTGGCCCTATCTAACGTCCCTTCCCATCTGCCTCTGCACCCCCTCGGACGCCTGCCCCAGAATGACTGAAGCAGTGGTGAGGAGGCTCACCCCCAGGATTCCAGCCGGGCCACCCCGGGCCACCGACCCAGAAGGTGCGGACCTCACCGCTCCACCACCGGCCGGCCACTTTCATGTTCCATTGGGAACCTGCAGTTGAGTGCAATGGGGCTTGAATATGCTGCTTGAGCCCAACTCTGGCACTGTTAGATGAGGCCAGGTTGTTTGTCGGGGCCACTGTGACGTCAGAGGATTGGTCATAATTGTGTGTCTGCTGTCCCGGCAAGCTTCATGGACACAGGGCTTCAGAGCCCGCTTGGAGCAGTCTCATAACTCACCCTTCCCAGTGAGCCCAGGTTTGTCCTTCGCTGCCGTTTTTTGGCTTGGGAATTTCTCTGACTTTCAAACGTTCCAGCAGAGCCTGTCTAAAGACTGACATCTTTCATTGTGGATTATTCAGGTGTGATATCTGTTCGCCTTGCATTTTCTGGGACCTTTGTTTCTTTTCCACAGTATGCTCGTCATGGTCTTTCTCAGCTATCTCACTTAGATATGCTTACCAGTCCGTTCTCCTTCAGTCCAAGTGATTAATTTTGTATTTCTTGAATCACCGTATGTTCTCTAGGCCGAGGTGTGAGTGCTTTCGTGACTCTTGGTTGCTGTCTTTGAATTTGCACCGGTCACTTGTAGGACTCTTTGCTATCCTAGCCTAGGTCAAAGGAAGCACTGAGAACCCGTGGTCATCTGGGTTGGTTTGACATCCTGAGATCAGAAACTCCAAATTCGACGTGGTCCTGGCAACCCCCTTCATGGACATAATGTTTTTCCGAGACAAACTAGACAAATCTGATGAATTCCTCTCTCCAGGAAAGATATTTTTCTTTCTCTTTTGTGGATTTGGGAAGTTTCGAACTTGACCCCTGACACTTGAGCGTTGCCCTAGATTGCATCTAGATACGGCTTACTTTATTTCTATAGGCTGTGCCATTTGTTTGACCTACATCCTCAGCCCTGGCATGTTTATTTTTCTGGAAACAGAATTGTAATGTTCTAATTTTCAGCCAGCTTCCTTCCATATGGCGTCAAAGCACATAATCAATAATCCTTCTACGGCAAGAGGTCGGGGGAGAGAATTTCATTGGAGCCAAAGTGAGCACTCTAGCCTGGGAGGGCAGCCTTCACAAAGGAACCAAGCCCTCTGGAAAAGGGTGATTTTCAGCACACTTGTAGAGCCCTTCCCAACAAAGAGACCTACCCCAAGCATGACAGGGCTCCATTCCTTCGAGGCTTCCAAAGATCTCTTGGAACGCATTAGCATGTAGGGAGTGGACCCTCATGACGC
Source organism: Equus asinus (assembly GCF_041296235.1). Taxonomy (NCBI): domain Eukaryota; kingdom Metazoa; phylum Chordata; class Mammalia; order Perissodactyla; family Equidae; genus Equus; species Equus asinus. The sequence continues at coordinate 79,154,395 of NC_091820.1, forward strand.
CAGAGCTATGGAAAGTGAGACTGATCTTCCAAGAATGCTAGGGGCCTAGGAAAGGAGGCATCGACTCTTCTCTTCAATGTCCTCAAGAGATCCTTCTTGACTTTGGATTATGCTTAAGGCAGAAGGACACTGTAGGTCTGATAAGGCCCAAGTGCGGCCTCGTGTTTCCAATCAAGTTTCAAGCTTGAATCAGCATGGCCTCCCCATAGACTTGAATAGATGACAATGTTCTCCTCTCAGTGCTTGTCCCTCGATTCTCGCTTCTTGCCAAGGATTCCTTTCTTATCCCTGGCATCAGAGTCCGTTTGATCTCTTCCAGTTTCTGTGCCCGCTTTCTGTTTGTCAAAGCTGTTTCTCGGTATGTCTCCCTTTAATAGCCCAGCCTAGGCCAATCCTCAGACTGTAACCATGCGGCCATCTTGGGGGACATGTTCACCATGATGTCATAAAGAAGCTCAGAAGGCTAAGTTGTCCTGACAACCTCCAAGCACACAGAGTTTCAGAGCCATCTCAGACCAGTCTGACTCCTCCCCCTTTCCAGGTAGGATAGTTTTCCTTTTTCTGGATTTCTTGTCGGTTTCTATCTTTCTCCTCGAATTTGGAAAGGCCTGCTCCATTCTCTCTAGACACTGGTTTCTTTCCTGTAAGATTACCCCGGCTATTATCTCTTACGTCTTGGGAAGAGGGCCAAGTGGGTGGACCTTCCCCAGAGAAAGTCCTGGACTCCCTCCCAAGTTGAAGTTGCCCAGGCAATCCTCTGATGCGCAATGATCGTGTCATCGCCTAGCACTCTGCCAATTCCACCTTGGCAGGTCCCATGTTTTCCTTCCTTCTTCCTTTGGGGAAGTGTACCAGATGCCTTCCTAGATTGGAATATTCCTACGGTTCTTTTTCTGCTGCGTATTGAGAACGGACCCTCACAATTGCTACTTCTTTATGACCTCTGTCCGCACAGTACCATGAAATCTCTATTCCCTAACAGTGCTAATGTGATCTGCACCCGTGCTGTGAAAGAGTGAGGCCCGGGCCACCCAAGCGGAACGTGGGCACTTGCCCGCTCCACCACAGGGCCGGCCCTGAGTTGTACTTTTGGACCAACCTGTTCCCTGAACTTGGGAAGGTTGGGCCTGTTTGGATTATTCGTGAAGCTGATTAGTAGTAACATCATGGATGGTAACATTATGACTTCACCGTTGGGTCCTGGGCTTAGCACGGATCAGGTTCTCTTGGTAGTATTCCTCTTCATGTCTTTGGAATGGTCTGCCTTTCTGTAGCATCAGTAAGCCTTTTGAGGTGATTTTCCCTCCTTGGAAGTTCACCTTCTCTAATCTCTTTCAGCCCCCAAAGCTGTATGCCGTCATTCTGAAACCCTTTTTGGATTTTTGCTTTTAGGTGAATTTATTGCCGTAACCCTGCATTAGAACATCGTATGTCTTTCAGATTTACATCCTCATCGATTTCGACTTCCGTGTAGGTTCCATCCTCTTCACCAGCGTAAGCCGAATCACAGGCCCTCACCACACACTTGTGCCTCATCATCTCTTTCACCCTCCCCCACCGCCCCGCTTTGCCTCTGGGCACCCCCGATCAAATGTCCAGTGCCGCCTGTTGGTTAGTGCTTGTTTTTTCTTCTCCTTGTAAGTGAGATCCTACGGTATTTGACTTTGTCCCTGGGGCTTGTTTCACTTCCCCTAAATCCCTCCCAGCCGTTCTGGTGCTCACAAATGGCTGGATTGCATCCTTTGTTCCCGCTGAGTGGTCTGCCATTGTGTGGCTATAGCCCATGTTCCTTCTCCATTCGTCCCTTGCTGGGCACCAGGGTGGCTTCCAAGTCTTGGAGAGCGGGAGTAAGGCTGTGGTGAACTGAGTGGTGCACATGTCTTTAGGCGGTAGTGTTTCCGAGTTCTTTGGCTAAACACGCCCCAGAGGAATAGCTGGATCATATGGGACATGGATTCTTAAATTTCGGAGGCAGTTCCACACCGCTTGGCCTAGTGGCTGCACCGGTTTCCACTGCCAGCAGCAGTGCAGGAGGCGTCCCTTCTCTCCACCTCCTCTCTGACACTTGTTGTTTCCTGTCTGCCTCCTTATAGCCATTCTGACCACAGTGAGCTGCTATGTCCTTGCGGTTTGGATTTGCCTTGGCCTCAGACTTAATGAGGGTGAACAAGTTTTCATGCACCTGTTGGCCCTCTTTAGATCTTCTTGGGAGAAATCTCTGTGTCCATCTTTGGCCCAGGTTTTCATTGGCTTGTTCTTTTTCTTGTGGAGACGTGTGAGTTGACTGTTTCTTTGGGCTTTTCACCCCTTGTCCGATGTGTGCTTTGCAAACATCCACTCCCAGTTGTTGTGCTGTCTTTGCATTGAGTCGATGGTTTCCTTGACTGGGCAGAAGCGTCTGCATTTGAGGTGGTCCCGTTTGTTTCTTGTCTCCTTTGCTGCCCTTGCCCAGTCAGACATACTTCTTCCAAATAGGCGGCTCAGACAGATGGCAAAGAGCACTCTGCCTAGGTCTTCTCCTACAAGTTTCACGGTTTCAAGTCTGCCATTCAGGGCTTTAATCCATTCCAGGTGGTGCGTGTGCCAGGTGGAACATCATGGTCTACTCTCGTTGTGTTCCATGTGGCTGTGCAGGCTTCCCAGCACCGTTTATTGGAGAGACTCTCCTTTGTCCACTGTCTCCTCTTGGCTCCCTGGTCGCAAATGGGCTGTCCATGTATGTTTGAGTTGGGCTCTGGGCTCTCGATTCTGTTGCATGGGTCTGTGTGCCTGTTTTTGGGCCCGGACTGTGCCGTTTCGGTACCTAGCGCTTCGTCCTCTATGTTGAAATCAGAAAGTGTGATACGTCCTGCTTTGTTCGTTTTCCTGAGGATTCCTTGGCCTATGCAGGGTCTCTTGTTGCTGGCTAGAAACTTTAGGATTCTCTCTTCTATCTCTCTGGCAAATATGGCTGCAACTTTGACTGGGATTGCATGGAATCCAGAGATTCCTTTCTCCGCTATGGACGTTTCAAGTGTGTTAATTCTTCCATTCCTAGGTCCCGGAAGATCCTTCTTTTTCCTTGTGTCGTCTTGAATTTCTTTCCACAAACGTCTGTTAGTTTTCGATTGACATAGCTTTCACCGGTTTTGCTAAGGTTCTTCATAGAGATCTTCTTCTTCGTACTGGCAAGCTGTGTTTTTTTTTTTTTTTTTTTTGTCTGTTTGTGTTTAGCTTCCGTTTTTCTATTCTTTGCAACTTGTAATTGGTTCTGTTTTGCAGAAGTGCATCGCTGTGCTCACATCTGCTGGCAATGCTCCTGTATTTGCTGTGGAAGTCTGGCCCTATCTAACGTCCCTTCCCATCTGCCTCTGCACCCCCTCGGACGCCTGCCCCAGAATGACTGAAGCAGTGGTGAGGAGGCTCACCCCCAGGATTCCAGCCGGGCCACCCCGGGCCACCGACCCAGAAGGTGCGGACCTCACCGCTCCACCACCGGCCGGCCCCTTTCATGTTCCATTGGGAACCTGCAGTTGAGTGCAATGGGGCTTGAATATGCTGCTTGAGCCCAACTCTGGCACTGTTAGATGAGGCCAGGTTGTTTGTCGGGGCCACTGTGACGTCAGAGGATTGGTCATAATTGTGTGTCTGCTGTCCCGGCAAGCTTCATGGACACAGGGCTTCAGAGCCCGCTTGGAGCAGTCTCATAACTCACCCTTCCCAGTGAGCCCAGGTTTGTCCTTCGCTGCCGTTTTTTGGCTTGGGAATTTCTCTGACTTTCAAACGTTCCAGCAGAGCCTGTCTAAAGACTGACATCTTTCATTGTGGATTATTCAGGTGTGATATCTGTTCGCCTTGCATTTTCTGGGACCTTTGTTTCTTTTCCACAGTATGCTCGTCATGGTCTTTCTCAGCTATCTCACTTAGATATGCTTACCAGTCCGTTCTCCTTCAGTCCAAGTGATTAATTTTGTATTTCTTGAATCACCGTATGTTCTCTAGGCCGAGGTGTGAGTGCTTTCGTGACTCTTGGTTGCTGTCTTTGAATTTGCACCGGTCACTTGTAGGACTCTTTGCTATCCTAGCCTAGGTCAAAGGAAGCACTGAGAACCCGTGGTCATCTGGGTTGGTTTGACATCCTGAGATCAGAAACTCCAAATTCGACGTGGTCCTGGCAACCCCCTTCATGGACATAATGTTTTTCCGAGACAAACTAGACAAATCTGATGAATTCCTCTCTCCAGGAAAGATATTTTTCTTTCTCTTTTGTGGATTTGGGAAGTTTCGAACTTGACCCCTGACACTTGAGCGTTGCCCTAGATTGCATCTAGATACGGCTTACTTTATTTCTATAGGCTGTGCCATTTGTTTGACCTACATCCTCAGCCCTGGCATGTTTATTTTTCTGGAAACAGAATTGTAATGTTCTAATTTTCAGCCAGCTTCCTTCCATATGGCGTCAAAGCACATAATCAATAATCCTTCTACGGCAAGAGGTCGGGGGAGAGAATTTCATTGGAGCCAAAGTGAGCACTCTAGCCTGGGAGGGCAGCCTTCACAAAGGAACCAAGCCCTCTGGAAAAGGGTGATTTTCAGCACACTTGTAGAGCCCTTCCCAACAAAGAGACCTACCCCAAGCATGACAGGGCTCCATTCCTTCGAGGCTTCCAAAGATCTCTTGGAACGCATTAGCATGTAGGGAGTGGACCCTCATGACGCCAGAGCTATGGAAAGTGAGACTGATCTTCCAAGAATGCTAGGGGCCTAGGAAAGGAGGCATCGACTCTTCTCTTCAATGTCCTCAAGAGATCCTTCTTGACTTTGGATTATGCTTAAGGCAGAAGGACACTGTAGGTCTGATAAGGCCCAAGTGCGGCCTCGTGTTTCCAATCAAGTTTCAAGCTTGAATCAGCATGGCCTCCCCATAGACTTGAATAGATGACAATGTTCTCCTCTCAGTGCTTGTCCCTCGATTCTCGCTTCTTGCCAAGGATTCCTTTCTTATCCCTGGCATCAGAGTCCGTTTGATCTCTTCCAGTTTCTGTGCCCGCTTTCTGTTTGTCAAAGCTGTTTCTCGGTATGTCTCCCTTTAATAGCCCAGCCTAGGCCAATCCTCAGACTGTAACCATGCGGCCATCTTGGGGGACATGTTCACCGTGATGTCATAAAGAAGCTCAGAAGGCTAAGTTGTCCTGACAACCTCCAAGCACACAGAGTTTCAGAGCCATCTCAGACCAGTCTGACTCCTCCCCCTTTCCAGGTAGGATAGTTTTCCTTTTTCTGGATTTCTTGTCGGTTTCTATCTTTCTCCTCGAATTTGGAAAGGCCTGCTCCATTCTCTCTAGACACTGGTTTCTTTCCTGTAAGATTACCCCGGCTATTATCTCTTACGTCTTGGGAAGAGGGCCAAGTGGGTGGACCTTCCCCAGAGAAAGTCCTGGACTCCCTCCCAAGTTGAAGTTGCCCAGGCAATCCTCTGATGCGCAATGATCGTGTCATCGCCTAGCACTCTGCCAATTCCACCTTGGCAGGTCCCATGTTTTCCTTCCTTCTTCCTTTGGGGAAGTGTACCAGATGCCTTCCTAGATTGGAATATTCCTACGGTTCTTTTTCTGCTGCGTATTGAGAACGGACCCTCACAATTGCTACTTCTTTATGACCTCTGTCCGCACAGTACCATGAAATCTCTATTCCCTAACAGTGCTAATGTGATCTGCACCCGTGCTGTGAAAGAGTGAGGCCCGGGCCACCCAAGCGGAACGTGGGCCCTTGCCCGCTCCACCACAGGGCCGGCCCTGAGTTGTACTTTTGGACCAACCTGTTCCCTGAACTTGGGAAGGTTGGGCCTGTTTGGATTATTCGTGAAGCTGATTAGTAGTAACATCATGGACGGTAACATTATGACTTCACCGTTGGGTCCTGGGCTTAGCACGGATCAGGTTCTCTTGGTAGTATTCCTCTTCATGTATTTGGAATGGTCTACCTTTCTGTAGCATCAGTAAGCCTTTTGAGGTGATTTTCCCTCCTTGGAAGTTCACCTTCTCTAATCTCTTTCAGCCCCCAAAGCTGTATGCCGTCATTCTGAACCCGTTTTTGGATTTTTGCTTTTAGGTGAATTTATTGCTGTATCCCTGCATTAGAACATCCTATGTCTTTCAGATTTACATCTTCATCGATTTAGAATTCCGTGTAGGTTCCATCCTCTTCACCAGCGTAAGCCGAATCACAGGCCCTCACCACACACTTGTGCCTCATCATCTCTTTCACCCTCCCCCACCGCCCCGCTTTGCCTCTGGGCACCCCCGATCAAATGTCCAGTGCCGCCTGTTGGTTAGTGCTTGTTTTTTCTTCTCCTTGTAAGTGAGATCCTACGGTATTTGACTTTGTCCCTGGGGCTTGTTTCACTTCCCCTAAATCCCTCCCAGCCGTTCTGGTGCTCACAAATGGCTGGATTGCATCCTTTGTTCCCGCTGAGTGGTCTGCCATTGTGTGGCTATAGCCCATGTTCCTTCTCCATTCGTCCCTTGCTGGGCACCAGGGTGGCTTCCAAGTCTTGGAGAGCGGGAGTAAGGCTGTGGTGAACTGAGTGGTGCACATGTCTTTAGGCGGTAGTGTTTCCGAGTTCTTTGGCTAAACACGCCCCAGAGGAATAGCTGGATCATATGGGACATGGATTCTTAAATTTCGGAGGCAGTTCCACACCGCTTGGCCTAGTGGCTGCACCGGTTTCCACTGCCAGCAGCAGTGCAGGAGGCGTCCCTTCTCTCCACCTCCTCTCTGACACTTGTTGTTTCCTGTCTGCCTCCTTATAGCCATTCTGACCACAGTGAGCTGCTATGTCCTTGCGGTTTGGATTTGCCTTGGCCTCAGACTTAATGAGGGTGAACAAGTTTTCATGCACCTGTTGGCCCTCTTTAGATCTTCTTGGGAGAAATCTCTGTGTCCATCTTTGGCCCAGGTTTTCATTGGCTTGTTCTTTTTCTTGTGGAGACGTGTGAGTTGACTGTTTCTTTGGGCTTTTCACCCCTTGTCCGATGTGTGCTTTGCAAACATCCACTCCCAGTTGTTGTGCTGTCTTTGCATTGAGTCGATGGTTTCCTTGACTGGGCAGAAGCGTCTGCATTTGAGGTGGTCCCGTTTGTTTCTTGTCTCCTTTGCTGCCCTTGCCCAGTCAGACATACTTCTTCCAAATAGGCGGCTCAGACAGATGGCAAAGAGCACTCTGCCTAGGTCTTCTCCTACAAGTTTCACGGTTTCAAGTCTGCCATTCAGGGCTTTAATCCATTCCAGGTGGTGCGTGTGCCAGGTGGAACATCATGGTCTACTCTCGTTGTGTTCCATGTGGCTGTGCAGGCTTCCCAGCACCGTTTATTGGAGAGACTCTCCTTTGTCCACTGTCTCCTCTTGGCTCCCTGGTCGCAAATGGGCTGTCCATGTATGTTTGAGTTGGGCTCTGGGCTCTCGATTCTGTTGCATGGGTCTGTGTGCCTGTTTTTGGGCCCGGACTGTGCCGTTTCGGTACCTAGCGCTTCGTCCTCTATGTTGAAATCAGAAAGTGTGATACGTCCTGCTTTGTTCGTTTTCCTGAGGATTCCTTGGCCTATGCAGGGTCTCTTGTTGCTGGCTAGAAACTTTAGGATTCTCTCTTCTATCTCTCTGGCAAATATGGCTGCAACTTTGACTGGGATTGCATGGAATCCAGAGATTCCTTTCTCCGCTATGGACGTTTCAAGTGTGTTAATTCTTCCATTCCTAGGTCCCGGAAGATCCTTCTTTTTCCTTGTGTCGTCTTGAATTTCTTTCCACAAACGTCTGTTAGTTTTCGATTGACATAGCTTTCACCGGTTTTGCTAAGGTTCTTCATAGAGATCTTCTTCTTCGTACTGGCAAGCTGTGTTTTTTTTTTTTGTCTGTTTGTGTTTAGCTTCCGTTTTTCTATTCTTTGCAACTTGTAATTGGTTCTGTTTTGCAGAAGTGCATCGCTGTGCTCACATCTGCTGGCAATGCTCCTGTATTTGCTGTGGAAGTCTGGCCCTATCTAACGTCCCTTCCCATCTGCCTCTGCACCCCCTCGGACGCCTGCCCCAGAATGACTGAAGCAGTGGTGAGGAGGCTCACCCCCAGGATTCCAGCCGGGCCACCCCGGGCCACCGACCCAGAAGGTGCGGACCTCACCGCTCCACCACCGGCCGGCCCCTTTCATGTTCCATTGGGAACCTGCAGTTGAGTGCAATGGGGCTTGAATATGCTGCTTGAGCCCAACTCTGGCACTGTTAGATGAGGCCAGGTTGTTTGTCGGGGCCACTGTGACGTCAGAGGATTGGTCATAATTGTGTGTCTGCTGTCCCGGCAAGCTTCATGGACACAGGGCTTCAGAGCCCGCTTGGAGCAGTCTCATAACTCACCCTTCCCAGTGAGCCCAGGTTTGTCCTTCGCTGCCGTTTTTTGGCTTGTGAATTTCTCTGACTTTCAAACGTTCCAGCAGAGCCTGTCTAAAGACTGACATCTTTCATTGTGGATTATTCAGGTGTGATATCTGTTCGCCTTGCATTTTCTGGGACCTTTGTTTCTTTTCCACAGTATGCTCGTCATGGTCTTTCTCAGCTATCTCACTTAGATATGCTTACCAGTCCGTTCTCCTTCAGTCCAAGTGATTAATTTTGTATTTCTTGAATCACCGTATGTTCTCTAGGCCGAGGTGTGAGTGCTTTCGTGACTCTTGGTTGCTGTCTTTGAATTTGCACCGGTCACTTGTAGGACTCTTTGCTATCCTAGCCTAGGTCAAAGGAAGCACTGAGAACCCGTGGTCATCTGGGTTGGTTTGACATCCTGAGATCAGAAACTCCAAATTCGACGTGGTCCTGGCAACCCCCTTCATGGACATAATGTTTTTCCGAGACAAACTAGACAAATCTGATGAATTCCTCTCTCCAGGAAAGATATTTTTCTTTCTCTTTTGTGGATTTGGGAAGTTTCGAACTTGACCCCTGACACTTGAGCGTTGCCCTAGATTGCATCTAGATACGGCTTACTTTATTTCTATAGGCTGTGCCATTTGTTTGACCTACATCCTCAGCCCTGGCATGTTTATTTTTCTGGAAACAGAATTGTAATGTTCTAATTTTCAGCCAGCTTCCTTCCATATGGCGTCAAAGCACATAATCAATAATCCTTCTACGGCAAGAGGTCGGGGGAGAGAATTTCATTGGAGCCAAAGTGAGCACTCTAGCCTGGGAGGGCAGCCTTCACAAAGGAACCAAGCCCTCTGGAAAAGGGTGATTTTCAGCACACTTGTAGAGCCCTTCCCAACAAAGAGACCTACCCCAAGCATGACAGGGCTCCATTCCTTCGAGGCTTCCAAAGATCTCTTGGAACGCATTAGCATGTAGGGAGTGGACCCTCATGACGCCAGAGCTATGGAAAGTGAGACTGATCTTCCAAGAATGCTAGGGGCCTAGGAAAGGAGGCATCGACTCTTCTCTTCAATGTCCTCAAGAGATCCTTCTTGACTTTGGATTATGCTTAAGGCAGAAGGACACTGTAGGTCTGATAAGGCCCAAGTGCGGCCTCGTGTTTCCAATCAAGTTTCAAGCTTGAATCAGCATGGCCTCCCCATAGACTTGAATAGATGACAATGTTCTCCTCTCAGTGCTTGTCCCTCGATTCTCGCTTCTTGCCAAGGATTCCTTTCTTATCCCTGGCATCAGAGTCCGTTTGATCTCTTCCAGTTTCTGTGCCCGCTTTCTGTTTGTCAAAGCTGTTTCTCGGTATGTCTCCCTTTAATAGCCCAGCCTAGGCCAATCCTCAGACTGTAACCATGCGGCCATCTTGGGGGACATGTTCACCGTGATGTCATAAAGAAGCTCAGAAGGCTAAGTTGTCCTGACAACCTCCAAGCACACAGAGTTTCAGAGCCATCTCAGACCAGTCTGACTCCTCCCCCTTTCCAGGTAGGATAGTTTTCCTTTTTCTGGATTTCTTGTCGGTTTCTATCTTTCTCCTCGAATTTGGAAAGGCCTGCTCCATTCTCTCTAGACACTGGTTTCTTTCCTGTAAGATTACCCCGGCTATTATCTCTTACGTCTTGGGAAGAGGGCCAAGTGGGTGGACCTTCCCCAGAGAAAGTCCTGGACTCCCTCCCAAGTTGAAGTTGCCCAGGCAATCCTCTGATGTGCAATGATCGTGTCATCGCCTAGCACTCTGCCAATTCCACCTTGGCAGGTCCCATGTTTTCCTTCCTTCTTCCTTTGGGGAAGTGTACCAGATGCCTTCCTAGATTGGAATATTCCTACGGTTCTTTTTCTGCTGCGTATTGAGAACGGACCCTCACAATTGCTACTTCTTTATGACCTCTGTCCGCACAGTACCATGAAATCTCTATTCCCTAACAGTGCTAATGTGATCTGCACCCGTGCTGTGAAAGAGTGAGGCCCGGGCCACCCAAGCGGAACGTGGGCCCTTGCCCGCTCCACCACAGGGCCGGCCCTGAGTTGTACTTTTGGACCAACCTGTTCCCTGAACTTGGGAAGGTTGGGCCTGTTTGGATTATTCGTGAAGCTGATTAGTAGTAACATCATGGACGGTAACATTATGACTTCACCGTTGGGTCCTGGGCTTAGCACGGATCAGGTTCTCTTGGTAGTATTCCTCTTCATGTCTTTGGAATGGTCTACCTTTCTGTAGCATCAGTAAGCCTTTTGAGGTGATTTTCCCTCCTTGGAAGTTCACCTTCTCTAATCTCTTTCAGCCCCCAAAGCTGTATGCCGTCATTCTGAACCCGTTTTTGGATTTTTGCTTTTAGGTGAATTTATTGCTGTATCCCTGCATTAGAACATCCTATGTCTTTCAGATTTACATCTTCATCGATTTAGAATTCCGTGTAGGTTCCATCCTCTTCACCAGCGTAAGCCGAATCACAGGCCCTCACCACACACTTGTGCCTCATCATCTCTTTCACCCTCCCCCACCGCCCCGCTTTGCCTCTGGGCACCCCCGATCAAATGTCCAGTGCCGCCTGTTGGTTAGTGCTTGTTTTTTCTTCTCCATGCAAGTGAGATCCTAGGGTATTTGACTTTGTCCCTGGGGCTTGTTTCACTTCCCCTAAATCCCTCCCAGCCGTTCTGGTGCTCACAAATGGCTGGATTGCATCCTTTGTTCCCGCTGAGTGGTCTGCCATTGTGTGGCTATAGCCCATGTTCCTTCTCCATTCGTCCCTTGCTGGGCACCAGGGTGGCTTCCAAGTCTTGGAGAGCGGGAGTAAGGCTGTGGTGAACTGAGTGGTGCACATGTCTTTAGGCGGTAGTGTTTCCGAGTTCCTTGGCTAAACACGCCCCAGAGGAATAGCTGGATCATATGGGACATGGATTCTTAAATTTCGGAGGCAGTTCCACACCGCTTGGCCTAGTGGCTGCACCGGTTTCCACTGCCAGCAGCAGTGCAGGAGGCGTCCCTTCTCTCCACCTCCTCTCTGACACTTGTTGTTTCCTGTCTGCCTCCTTATAGCCATTCTGACCACAGTGAGCTGCTATGTCCTTGCGGTTTGGATTTGCCTTGGCCTCAGACTTAATGAGGGTGAACAAGTTTTCATGCACCTGTTGGCCCTCTTTAGATCTTCTTGGGAGAAATCTCTGTGTCCATCTTTGGCCCAGGTTTTCATTGGCTTGTTCTTTTTCTTGTGGAGACGTGTGAGTTGACTGTTTCTTTGGGCTTTTCACCCCTTGTCCGATGTGTGCTTTGCAAACATCCACTCCCAGTTGTTGTGCTGTCTTTGCATTGAGTCGATGGTTTCCTTGACTGGGCAGAAGCGTCTGCATTTGAGGTGGTCCCGTTTGTTTCTTGTCTCCTTTGCTGCCCTTGCCCAGTCAGACATACTTCTTCCAAATAGGCGGCTCAGACAGATGGCAAAGAGCACTCTGCCTAGGTCTTCTCCTACAAGTTTCACGGTTTCAAGTCTGCCATTCAGGGCTTTAATCCATTCCAGGTGGTGCGTGTGCCAGGTGGAACATCATGGTCTACTCTCGTTGTGTTCCATGTGGCTGTGCAGGCTTCCCAGCACCGTTTATTGGAGAGACTCTCCTTTGTCCACTGTCTCCTCTTGGCTCCCTGGTCGCAAATGGGCTGTCCATGTATGTTTGAGTTGGGCTCTGGGCTCTCGATTCTGTTGCATGGGTCTGTGTGCCTGTTTTTGGGCCCGGACTGTGCCGTTTCGGTACCTAGCGCTTCGTCCTCTATGTTGAAATCAGAAAGTGTGATACGTCCTGCTTTGTTCGTTTTCCTGAGGATTCCTTGGCCTATGCAGGGTCTCTTGTTGCTGGCTAGAAACTTTAGGATTCTCTCTTCTATCTCTCTGGCAAATATGGCTGCAACTTTGACTGGGATTGCATGGAATCCAGAGATTCCTTTCTCCGCTATGGACGTTTCAAGTGTGTTAATTCTTCCATTCCTAGGTCCCGGAAGATCCTTCTTTTTCCTTGTGTCGTCTTGAATTTCTTTCCACAAACGTCTGTTAGTTTTCGATTGACATAGCTTTCACCGGTTTTGCTAAGGTTCTTCATAGAGATCTTCTTCTTCGTACTGGCAAGCTGTGTTTTTTTTTTTTGTCTGTTTGTGTTTAGCTTCCGTTTTTCTATTCTTTGCAACTTGTAATTGGTTCTGTTTTGCAGAAGTGCATCGCTGTGCTCACATCTGCTGGCAATGCTCCTGTATTTGCTGTGGAAGTCTGGCCCTATCTAACGTCCCTTCCCATCTGCCTCTGCACCCCCTCGGACGCCTGCCCCAGAATGACTGAAGCAGTGGTGAGGAGGCTCACCCCCAGGATTCCAGCCGGGCCACCCCGGGCCACCGACCCAGAAGGTGCGGACCTCACCGCTCCACCACCGGCCGGCCCCTTTCATGTTCCATTGGGAACCTGCAGTTGAGTGCAATGGGGCTTGAATATGCTGCTTGAGCCCAACTCTGGCACTGTTAGATGAGGCCAGGTTGTTTGTCGGGGCCACTGTGACGTCAGAGGATTGGTCATAATTGTGTGTCTGCTGTCCCGGCAAGCTTCATGGACACAGGGCTTCAGAGCCCGCTTGGAGCAGTCTCATAACTCACCCTTCCCAGTGAGCCCAGGTTTGTCCTTCGCTGCCGTTTTTTGGCTTGGGAATTTCTCTGACTTTCAAACGTTCCAGCAGAGCCTGTCTAAAGACTGACATCTTTCATTGTGGATTATTCAGGTGTGATATCTGTTCGCCTTGCATTTTCTGGGACCTTTGTTTCTTTTCCACAGTATGCTCGTCATGGTCTTTCTCAGCTATCTCACTTAGATATGCTTACCAGTCCGTTCTCCTTCAGTCCAAGTGATTAATTTTGTATTTCTTGAATCACCGTATGTTCTCTAGGCCGAGGTGTGAGTGCTTTCGTGACTCTTGGTTGCTGTCTTTGAATTTGCACCGGTCACTTGTAGGACTCTTTGCTATCCTAGCCTAGGTCAAAGGAAGCACTGAGAACCCGTGGTCATCTGGGTTGGTTTGACATCCTGAGATCAGAAACTCCAAATTCGACGTGGTCCTGGCAACCCCCTTCATGGACATAATGTTTTTCCGAGACAAACTAGACAAATCTGATGAATTCCTCTCTCCAGGAAAGATATTTTTCTTTCTCTTTTGTGGATTTGGGAAGTTTCGAACTTGACCCCTGACACTTGAGCGTTGCCCTAGATTGCATCTAGATACGGCTTACTTTATTTCTATAGGCTGTGCCATTTGTTTGACCTACATCCTCAGCCCTGGCATGTTTATTTTTCTGGAAACAGAATTGCAATGTTCTAATTTTCAGCCAGCTTCCTTCCATATGGCGTCAAAGCACATAATCAATAATCCTTCTACGGCAAGAGGTCGGGGGAGAGAATTTCATTGGAGCCAAAGTGAGCACTCTAGCCTGGGAGGGCAGCCTTCACAAAGGAACCAAGCCCTCTGGAAAAGGGTGATTTTCAGCACACTTGTAGAGCCCTTCCCAACAAAGAGACCTACCCCAAGCATGACAGGGCTCCATTCCTTCGAGGCTTCCAAAGATCTCTTGGAACGCATTAGCATGTAGGGAGTGGACCCTCATGACGCCAGAGCTATGGAAAGTGAGACTGATCTTCCAAGAATGCTAGGGGCCTAGGAAAGGAGGCATCGACTCTTCTCTTCAATGTCCTCAAGAGATCCTTCTTGACTTTGGATTATGCTTAAGGCAGAAGGACACTGTAGGTCTGATAAGGCCCAAGTGCGGCCTCGTGTTTCCAATCAAGTTTCAAGCTTGAATCAGCATGGCCTCCCCATAGACTTGAATAGATGACAATGTTCTCCTCTCAGTGCTTGTCCCTCGATTCTCGCTTCTTGCCAAGGATTCCTTTCTTATCCCTGGCATCAGAGTCCGTTTGATCTCTTCCAGTTTCTGTGCCCGCTTTCTGTTTGTCAAAGCTGTTTCTCGGTATGTCTCCCTTTAATAGCCCAGCCTAGGCCAATCCTCAGACTGTAACCATGCGGCCATCTTGGGGGACATGTTCACCGTGATGTCATAAAGAAGCTCAGAAGGCTAAGTTGTCCTGACAACCTCCAAGCACACAGAGTTTCAGAGCCATCTCAGACCAGTCTGACTCCTCCCCCTTTCCAGGTAGGATAGTTTTCCTTTTTCTGGATTTCTTGTCGGTTTCTATCTTTCTCCTCGAATTTGGAAAGGCCTGCTCCATTCTCTCTAGACACTGGTTTCTTTCCTGTAAGATTACCCCGGCTATTATCTCTTACGTCTTGGGAAGAGGGCCAAGTGGGTGGACCTTCCCCAGAGAAAGTCCTGGACTCCCTCCCAAGTTGAAGTTGCCCAGGCAATCCTCTGATGCGCAAAGATCGTGTCATCGCCTAGCACTCTGCCAATTCCACCTTGGCAGGTCCCATGTTTTCCTTCCTTCTTCCTTTGGGGAAGTGTACCAGATGCCTTCCTAGATTGGAATATTCCTACGGTTCTTTTTCTGCTGCGTATTGAGAACGGACCCTCACAATTGCTACTTCTTTATGACCTCTGTCCGCACAGTACCATGAAATCTCTATTCCCTAACAGTGCTAATGTGATCTGCACCCGTGCTGTGAAAGAGTGAGGCCCGGGCCACCCAAGCGGAACGTGGGCCCTTGCCCGCTCCACCACAGGGCCGGCCCTGAGTTGTACTTTTGGACCAACCTGTTCCCTGAACTTGGGAAGGTTGGGCCTGTTTGGATTATTCGTGAAGCTGATTAGTAGTAACATCATGGACGGTAACATTATGACTTCACCGTTGGGTCCTGGGCTTAGCACGGATCAGGTTCTCTTGGTAGTATTCCTCTTCATGTCTTTGGAATGGTCTACCTTTCTGTAGCATCAGTAAGCCTTTTGAGGTGATTTTCCCTCCTTGGAAGTTCACCTTCTCTAATCTCTTTCAGCCCCCAAAGCTGTATGCCGTCATTCTGAACCCGTTTTTGGATTTTTGCTTTTAGGTGAATTTATTGCTGTATCCCTGCATTAGAACATCCTATGTCTTTCAGATTTACATCTTCATCGATTTAGAATTCCGTGTAGGTTCCATCCTCTTCACCAGCGTAAGCCGAATCACAGGCCCTCACCACACACTTGTGCCTCATCATCTCTTTCACCCTCCCCCACCGCCCCGCTTTGCCTCTGGGCACCCCCGATCAAATGTCCAGTGCCGCCTGTTGGTTAGTGCTTGTTTTTTCTTCTCCATGCAAGTGAGATCCTAGGGTATTTGACTTTGTCCCTGGGGCTTGTTTCACTTCCCCTAAATCCCTCCCAGCCGTTCTGGTGCTCACAAATGGCTGGATTGCATCCTTTGTTCCCGCTGAGTGGTCTGCCATTGTGTGGCTATAGCCCATGTTCCTTCTCCATTCGTCCCTTGCTGGGCACCAGGGTGGCTTCCAAGTCTTGGAGAGCGGGAGTAAGGCTGTGGTGAACTGAGTGGTGCACATGTCTTTAGGCGGTAGTGTTTCCGAGTTCTTTGGCTAAACACGCCCCAGAGGAATAGCTGGATCATATGGGACATGGATTGTTAAATTTCGGAGGCAGTTCCACACCGCTTGGCCTAGTGGCTGCACCTTTTTCCACTGCCAGCAGCAGTGCAGGAGGCGTCCCTTCTCTCCAACTCCTCTCTGACACTTGTTGTTTCCTGTCTGCCTCCTTATAGCCATTCTGACCACAGTGAGCTGCTATGTCCTTGCGGTTTGGATTTGCCTTGGCCTCAGACTTAATGAGGGTGAACAAGTTTTCATGCACCTGTTGGCCCTCTTTAGATCTTCTTGGGAGAAATCTCTGTGTCCATCTTTGGCCCAGGTTTTCATTGGCTTGTTCTTTTTCTTGTGGAGACGTGTGAGTTGACTGTTTCTTTGGGCTTTTCACCCCTTGTCCGATGTGTGCTTTGCAAACATCCACTCCCAGTTGTTGTGCTGTCTTTGCATTGAGTCGATGGTTTCCTTGACTGGGCAGAAGCGTCTGCATTTGAGGTGGTCCCGTTTGTTTCTTGTCTCCTTTGCTGCCCTTGCCCAGTCAGACATACTTCTTCCAAATAGGCGGCTCAGACAGATGGCAAAGAGCACTCTGCCTAGGTCTTCTCCTACAAGTTTCACGGTTTCAAGTCTGCCATTCAGGGCTTTAATCCATTCCAGGAGGTGCGTGTGCCAGGTGGAACATCATGATCTACTCTCGTTGTGTTCCATGTGGCTGTGCAGGCTTCCCAGCACCGTTTATTGGAGAGATTCTCCTTTGTCCACTGTCTCCTCTTGGCTCCCTGGTCGCAAATGGGCTGTCCATGTATGTTTGAGTTGGGCTCTGGGCTCTCGATTCTGTTGCATGGGTCTGTGTGCCTGTTTTTGGGCCCGGACTGTGCCGTTTCGGTACCTAGCGCTTCGTCCTCTATGTTGAAATCAGAAAGTGTGATACGTCCTGCTTTGTTCGTTTTCCTGAGGATTCCTTGGCCTATGCAGGGTCTCTTGTTTGTGGCTAGAAACTTTAGGATTCTCTCTTCTATCTCTCTGGCAAATATGGCTGCAACTTTGACTGGGATTGCATGGAATCCAGAGATTCCTTTCTCCGCTATGGACGTTTCAAGTGTGTTAATTCTTCCATTCCTAGGTCCCGGAATATCCTTCTTTTTCCTTGTGTCGTCTTGAATTTCTTTCCACAAACGTCTGTTAGTTTTCGATTGACATAGCTTTCACCGGTTTTGCTAAGGTTCTTCATAGAGATCTTCTTCTTCGTACTGGCAAGCTGTGTTTTTTTTTTTTGTCTGTTTGTGTTTAGCTTCCGTTTTTCTATTCTTTGCAACTTGTAATTGGTTCTGTTTTGCAGAAGTGCATCGCTGTGCTCACATCTGCTGGCAATGCTCCTGTATTTGCTGTGGAAGTCTGGCCCTATCTAACGTCCCTTCCCATCTGCCTCTGCACCCCCTCGGACGCCTGCCCCAGAATGACTGAAGCAGTGGTGAGGAGGCTCACCCCCAGGATTCCAGCCGGGCCACCCCGGGCCACCGACCCAGAAGGTGCGGACCTCACCGCTCCACCACCGGCCGGCCCCTTTCATGTTCCATTGGGAACCTGCAGTTGAGTGCAATGGGGCTTGAATATGCTGCTTGAGCCCAACTCTGGCACTGTTAGATGAGGCCAGGTTGTTTGTCGGGGCCACTGTGACGTCAGAGGATTGGTCATAATTGTGTGTCTGCTGTCCCGGCAAGCTTCATGGACACAGGGCTTCAGAGCCCGCTTGGAGCAGTCTCATAACTCACCCTTCCCAGTGAGCCCAGGTTTGTCCTTCGCTGCCGTTTTTTGGCTTGGGAATTTCTCTGACTTTCAAACGTTCCAGCAGAGCCTGTCTAAAGACTGACATCTTTCATTGTGGATTATTCAGGTGTGATATCTGTTCGCCTTGCATTTTCTGGGACCTTTGTTTCTTTTCCACAGTATGCTCGTCATGGTCTTTCTCAGCTATCTCACTTAGATATGCTTACCAGTCCGTTCTCCTTCAGTCCAAGTGATTAATTTTGTATTTCTTGAATCACCGTATGTTCTCTAGGCCGAGGTGTGAGTGCTTTCGTGACTCTTGGTTGCTGTCTTTGAATTTGCACCGGTCACTTGTAGGACTCTTTGCTATCCTAGCCTAGGTCAAAGGAAGCACTGAGAACCCGTGGTCATCTGGGTTGGTTTGACATCCTGAGATCAGAAACTCCAAATTCGACGTGGTCCTGGCAACCCCCTTCATGGACATAATGTTTTTCCGAGACAAACTAGACAAATCTGATGAATTCCTCTCTCCAGGAAAGATATTTTTCTTTCTCTTTTGTGGATTTGGGAAGTTTCGAACTTGACCCCTGACACTTGAGCGTTGCCCTAGATTGCATCTAGATACGGCTTACTTTATTTCTATAGGCTGTGCCATTTGTTTGACCTACATCCTCAGCCCTGGCATGTTTATTTTTCTGGAAACAGAATTGTAATGTTCTAATTTTCAGCCAGCTTCCTTCCATATGGCGTCAAAGCACATAATCAATAATCCTTCTACGGCAAGAGGTCGGGGGAGAGAATTTCATTGGAGCCAAAGTGAGCACTCTAGCCTGGGAGGGCAGCCTTCACAAAGGAACCAAGCCCTCTGGAAAAGGCTGATTTTCAGCACACTTGTAGAGCCCTTCCCAACAAAGAGACCTACCCCAAGCATGACAGGGCTCCATTCCTTCGAGGCTTCCAAAGATCTCTTGGAACGCATTAGCATGTAGGGAGTGGACCCTCATGACGCCAGAGCTATGGAAAGTGAGACTGATCTTCCAAGAATGCTAGGGGCCTAGGAAAGGAGGCATCGACTCTTCTCTTCAATGTCCTCAAGAGATCCTTCTTGACTTTGGATTATGCTTAAGGCAGAAGGACACTGTAGGTCTGATAAGGCCCAAGTGCGGCCTCGTGTTTCCAATCAAGTTTCAAGCTTGAATCAGCATGGCCTCCCCATAGACTTGAATAGATGACAATGTTCTCCTCTCAGTGCTTGTCCCTCGATTCTCGCTTCTTGCCAAGGATTCCTTTCTTATCCCTGGCATCAGAGTCCGTTTGATCTCTTCCAGTTTCTGTGCCCGCTTTCTGTTTGTCAAAGCTGTTTCTCGGTATGTCTCCCTTTAATAGCCCAGCCTAGGCCAATCCTCAGACTGTAACCATGCGGCCATCTTGGGGGACATGTTCACCGTGATGTCATAAAGAAGCTCAGAAGGCTAAGTTGTCCTGACAACCTCCAAGCACACAGAGTTTCAGAGCCATCTCAGACCAGTCTGACTCCTCCCCCTTTCCAGGTAGGATAGTTTTCCTTTTTCTGGATTTCTTGTCGGTTTCTATCTTTCTCCTCGAATTTGGAAAGGCCTGCTCCATTCTCTCTAGACACTGGTTTCTTTCCTGTAAGATTACCCCGGCTATTATCTCTTACGTCTTGGGAAGAGGGCCAAGTGGGTGGACCTTCCCCAGAGAAAGTCCTGGACTCCCTCCCAAGTTGAAGTTGCCCAGGCAATCCTCTGATGCGCAATGATCGTGTCATCGCCTAGCACTCTGCCAATTCCACCTTGGCAGGTCCCATGTTTTCCTTCCTTCTTCCTTTGGGGAAGTGTACCAGATGCCTTCCTAGATTGGAATATTCCTACGGTTCTTTTTCTGCTGCGTATTGAGAACGGACCCTCACAATTGCTACTTCTTTATGACCTCTGTCCGCACAGTACCATGAAATCTCTATTCCCTAACAGTGCTAATGTGATCTGCACCCGTGCTGTGAAAGAGTGAGGCCCGGGCCACCCAAGCGGAACGTGGGCACTTGCCCGCTCCACCACAGGGCCGGCCCTGAGTTGTACTTTTGGACCAACCTGTTCCCTGAACTTGGGAAGGTTGGGCCTGTTTGGATTATTCGTGAAGCTGATTAGTAGTAACATCATGGATGGTAACATTATGACTTCACCGTTGGGTCCTGGGCTTAGCACGGATCAGGTTCTCTTGGTAGTATTCCTCTTCATGTCTTTGGAATGGTCTGCCTTTCTTTAGCATCAGTAAGCCTTTTGAGGTGATTTTCCCTCCTTGGAAGTTCACCTTCTCTAATCTCTTTCAGCCCCCAAAGCTGTATGCCGTCATTCTGAAACCCTTTTTGGATTTTTGCTTTTAGGTGAATTTATTGCCGTAACCCTGCATTAGAACATCGTATGTCTTTCAGATTTACATCCTCATCGATTTCGACTTCCGTGTAGGTTCCATCCTCTTCACCAGCGTAAGCCGAATCACAGGCCCTCACCACACACTTGTGCCTCATCATCTCTTTCACCCTCCCCCACCGCCCCGCTTTGCCTCTGGGCACCCCCGATCAAATGTCCAGTGCCGCCTGTTGGTTAGTGCTTGTTTTTTCTTCTCCTTGTAAGTGAGATCCTACGGTATTTGACTTTGTCCCTGGGGCTTGTTTCACTTCCCCTAAATCCCTCCCAGCCGTTCTGGTGCTCACAAATGGCTGGATTGCATCCTTTGTTCCCGCTGAGTGGTCTGCCATTGTGTGGCTATAGCCCATGTTCCTTCTCCATTCGTCCCTTGCTGGGCACCAGGGTGGCTTCCAAGTCTTGGAGAGCGGGAGTAAGGCTGTGGTGAACTGAGTGGTGCACATGTCTTTAGGCGGTAGTGTTTCCGAGTTCTTTGGCTAAACACGCCCCAGAGGAATAGCTGGATCATATGGGACATGGATTCTTAAATTTCGGAGGCAGTTCCACACCGCTTGGCCTAGTGGCTGCACCTTTTTCCACTGCCAGCAGCAGTGCAGGAGGCGTCCCTTCTCTCCAACTCCTCTCTGACACTTGTTGTTTCCTGTCTGCCTCCTTATAGCCATTCTGACCACAGTGAGCTGCTATGTCCTTGCGGTTTGGATTTGCCTTGGCCTCAGACTTAATGAGGGTGAACAAGTTTTCATGCACCTGTTGGCCCTCTTTAGATCTTCTTGGGAGAAATCTCTGTGTCCATCTTTGGCCCAGGTTTTCATTGGCTTGTTCTTTTTCTTGTGGAGACGTGTGAGTTGACTGTTTCTTTGGGCTTTTCACCCCTTGTCCGATGTGTGCTTTGCAAACATCCACTCCCAGTTGTTGTGCTGTCTTTGCATTGAGTCGATGGTTTCCTTGACTGGGCAGAAGCGTCTGCATTTGAGGTGGTCCCGTTTGTTTCTTGTCTCCTTTGCTGCCCTTGCCCAGTCAGACATACTTCTTCCAAATAGGCGGCTCAGACAGATGGCAAAGAGCACTCTGCCTAGGTCTTCTCCTACAAGTTTCACGGTTTCAAGTCTGCCATTCAGGGCTTTAATCCATTCCAGGAGGTGCGTGTGCCAGGTGGAACATCATGGTCTACTCTCGTTGTGTTCCATGTGGCTGTGCAGGCTTCCCAGCACCGTTTATTGGAGAGACTCTCCTTTGTCCACTGGCTCCTCTTGGCTCCCTGGTCGCAAATGGGCTGTCCATGTATGTTTGAGTTGGGCTCTGGGCTCTCGATTCTGTTGCATGGGTCTGTGTGCCTGTTTTTGGGCCCGGACTGTGCCGTTTCGGTACCTAGCGCTTCGTCCTCTATGTTGAAATCAGAAAGTGTGATACGTCCTGCTTTGTTCGTTTTCCTGAGGATTCCTTGGCCTATGCAGGGTCTCTTGTTGCTGGCTAGAAACTTTAGGATTCTCTCTTCTATCTCTCTGGCAAATATGGCTGCAACTTTGACTGGGATTGCATGGAATCCAGAGATTCCTTTCTCCGCTATGGACGTTTCAAGTGTGTTAATTCTTCCATTCCTAGGTCCCGGAAGATCCTTCTTTTTCCTTGTGTCGTCTTGAATTTCTTTCCACAAACGTCTGTTAGTTTTCGATTGACATAGCTTTCACCGGTTTTGCTAAGGTTCTTCATAGAGATCTTCTTCTTCGTACTGGCAAGCTGTGTTTTTTTTTTTTTTTGTCTGTTTGTGTTTAGCTTCCGTTTTTCTATTCTTTGCAATTTGTAATTGGTTCTGTTTTGCAGAAGTGCATCGCTGTGCTCACATCTGCTGGCAATGCTCCTGTATTTGCTGTGGAAGTCTGGCCCTATCTAACGTCCCTTCCCATCTGCCTCTGCACCCCCTCGGACGCCTGCCCCAGAATGACTGAAGCAGTGGTGAGGAGGCTCACCCCCAGGATTCCAGCCGGGCCACCCCGGGCCACCGACCCAGAAGGTGCGGACCTCACCGCTCCACCACCGGCCGGCCCCTTTCATGTTCCATTGGGAACCTGCAGTTGAGTGCAATGGGGCTTGAATATGCTGCTTGAGCCCAACTCTGGCACTGTTAGATGAGGCCAGGTTGTTTGTCGGGGCCACTGTGACGTCAGAGGATTGGTCATAATTGTGTGTCTGCTGTCCCGGCAAGCTTCATGGACACAGGGCTTCAGAGCCCGCTTGGAGCAGTCTCATAACTCACCCTTCCCAGTGAGCCCAGGTTTGTCCTTCGCTGCCGTTTTTTGGCTTGGGAATTTCTCTGACTTTCAAACGTTCCAGCAGAGCCTGTCTAAAGACTGACATCTTTCATTGTGGATTATTCAGGTGTGATATCTGTTCGCCTTGCATTTTCTGGGACCTTTGTTTCTTTTCCACAGTATGCTCGTCATGGTCTTTCTCAGCTATCTCACTTAGATATGCTTACCAGTCCGTTCTCCTTCAGTCCAAGTGATTAATTTTGTATTTCTTGAATCACCGTATGTTCTCTAGGCCGAGGTGTGAGTGCTTTCGTGACTCTTGGTTGCTGTCTTTGAATTTGCACCGGTCACTTGTAGGACTCTTTGCTATCCTAGCCTAGGTCAAAGGAAGCACTGAGAACCCGTGGTCATCTGGGTTGGTTTGACATCCTGAGATCAGAAACTCCAAATTCGACGTGGTCCTGGCAACCCCCTTCATGGACATAATGTTTTTCCGAGACAAACTAGACAAATCTGATGAATTCCTCTCTCCAGGAAAGATATTTTTCTTTCTCTTTTGTGGATTTGGGAAGTTTCGAACTTGACCCCTGACACTTGAGCGTTGCCCTAGATTGCATCTAGATACGGCTTACTTTATTTCTATAGGCTGTGCCATTTGTTTGACCTACATCCTCAGCCCTGGCATGTTTATTTTTCTGGAAACAGAATTGCAATGTTCTAATTTTCAGCCAGCTTCCTTCCATATGGCGTCAAAGCACATAATCAATAATCCTTCTACGGCAAGAGGTCGGGGGAGAGAATTTCATTGGAGCCAAAGTGAGCACTCTAGCCTGGGAGGGCAGCCTTCACAAAGGAACCAAGCCCTCTGGAAAAGGGTGATTTTCAGCACACTTGTAGAGCCCTTCCCAACAAAGAGACCTACCCCAAGCATGACAGGGCTCCATTCCTTCGAGGCTTCCAAAGATCTCTTGGAACGCATTAGCATGTAGGGAGTGGACCCTCATGACGCCAGAGCTATGGAAAGTGAGACTGATCTTCCAAGAATGCTAGGGGCCTAGGAAAGGAGGCATCGACTCTTCTCTTCAATGTCCTCAAGAGATCCTTCTTGACTTTGGATTATGCTTAAGGCAGAAGGACACTGTAGGTCTGATAAGGCCCAAGTGCGGCCTCGTGTTTCCAATCAAGTTTCAAGCTTGAATCAGCATGGCCTCCCCATAGACTTGAATAGATGACAATGTTCTCCTCTCAGTGCTTGTCCCTCGATTCTCGCTTCTTGCCAAGGATTCCTTTCTTATCCCTGGCATCAGAGTCCGTTTGATCTCTTCCAGTTTCTGTGCCCGCTTTCTGTTTGTCAAAGCTGTTTCTCGGTATGTCTCCCTTTAATAGCCCAGCCTAGGCCAATCCTCAGACTGTAACCATGCGGCCATCTTGGGGGACATGTTCACCGTGATGTCATAAAGAAGCTCAGAAGGCTAAGTTGTCCTGACAACCTCCAAGCACACAGAGTTTCAGAGCCATCTCAGACCAGTCTGACTCCTCCCCCTTTCCAGGTAGGATAGTTTTCCTTTTTCTGGATTTCTTGTCGGTTTCTATCTTTCTCCTCGAATTTGGAAAGGCCTGCTCCATTCTCTCTAGACACTGGTTTCTTTCCTGTAAGATTACCCCGGCTATTATCTCTTACGTCTTGGGAAGAGGGCCAAGTGGGTGGACCTTCCCCAGAGAAAGTCCTGGACTCCCTCCCAAGTTGAAGTTGCCCAGGCAATCCTCTGATGCGCAATGATCGTGTCATCGCCTAGCACTCTGCCAATTCCACCTTGGCAGGTCCCATGTTTTCCTTCCTTCTTCCTTTGGGGAAGTGTACCAGATGCCTTCCTAGATTGGAATATTCCTACGGTTCTTTTTCTGCTGCGTATTGAGAACGGACCCTCACAATTGCTACTTCTTTATGACCTCTGTCCGCACAGTACCATGAAATCTCTATTCCCTAACAGTGCTAATGTGATCTGCACCCGTGCTGTGAAAGAGTGAGGCCCGGGCCACCCAAGCGGAACGTGGGCACTTGCCCGCTCCACCACAGGGCCGGCCCTGAGTTGTACTTTTGGACCAACCTGTTCCCTGAACTTGGGAAGGTTGGGCCTGTTTGGATTATTCGTGAAGCTGATTAGTAGTAACATCATGGACGGTAACATTATGACTTCACCGTTGGGTCCTGGGCTTAGCACGGATCAGGTTCTCTTGGTAGTATTCCTCTTCATGTATTTGGAATGGTCTACCTTTCTGTAGCATCAGTAAGCCTTTTGAGGTGATTTTCCCTCCTTGGAAGTTCACCTTCTCTAATCTCTTTCAGCCCCCAAAGCTGTATGCCGTCATTCTGAACCCGTTTTTGGATTTTTGCTTTTAGGTGAATTTATTGCTGTATCCCTGCATTAGAACATCCTATGTCTTTCAGATTTACATCCTCATCGATTTCGACTTCCGTGTAGGTTCCATCCTCTTCACCAGCGTAAGCCGAATCACAGGCCCTCACCACACACTTGTGCCTCATCATCTCTTTCACCCTCCCCCACCGCCCCGCTTTGCCTCTGGGCACCCCCGATCAAATGTCCAGTGCCGCCTGTTGGTTAGTGCTTGTTTTTTCTTCTCCATGTAAGTGAGATCCTATGGTATTTGACTTTGTCCCTGGGGCTTGTTTCACTTCCCCTAAATCCCTCCCAGCCGTTCTGGTGCTCACAAATGGCTGGATTGCATCCTTTGTTCCCGCTGAGTGGTCTGCCATTGTGTGGCTATAGCCCATGTTCCTTCTCCATTCGTCCCTTGCTGGGCACCAGGGTGGCTTCCAAGTCTTGGAGAGCGGGAAGGTAAGGCTGTGGTGAACTGAGTGGTGCACATGTCTTTAGGCGGTAGTGTTTCCGAGTTCTTTGGCTAAACACGCCCCAGAGGAATAGCTGGATCATATGGGACATGGATTCTTAAATTTCGGAGGCAGTTCCACACCGCTTGGCCTAGTGGCTGCACCGGTTTCCACTGCCAGCAGCAGTGCAGGAGGCGTCCCTTCTCTCCACCTCCTCTCTGACGCTTGTTGTTTCCTGTCTGCCTCCTTATAGCCATTCTGACCACAGTGAGCTGCTATGTCCTTGCGGTTTGGATTTGCCTTGGCCTCAGACTTAATGAGGGTGAACAAGTTTTCATGCACCTGTTGGCCCTCTTTAGATCTTCTTGGGAGAAATCTCTGTGTCCATCTTTGGCCCAGGTTTTCATTGGCTTGTTCTTTTTCTTGTGGAGACGTGTGAGTTGACTGTTTCTTTGGGCTTTTCACCCCTTGTCCGATGTGTGCTTTGCAAACATCCACTCCCAGTTGTTGTGCTGTCTTTGCATTGAGTCGATGGTTTCCTTGACTGGGCAGAAGCGTCTGCATTTGAGGTGGTCCCGTTTGTTTCTTGTCTCCTTTGCTGCCCTTGCCCAGTCAGACATACTTCTTCCAAATAGGCGGCTCAGACAGATGGCAAAGAGCACTCTGCCTAGGTCTTCTCCTACAAGTTTCACGGTTTCAAGTCTGCCATTCAGGGCTTTAATCCATTCCAGGAGGTGCGTGTGCCAGGTGGAACATCATGGTCTACTCTCGTTGTGTTCCATGTGGCTGTGCAGGCTTCCCAGCACCGTTTATTGGAGAGACTCTCCTTTGTCCACTGGCTCCTCTTGGCTCCCTGGTCGCAAATGGGCTGTCCATGTATGTTTGAGTTGGGCTCTGGGCTCTCGATTCTGTTGCATGGGTGTGTGTGCCTGTTTTTGGGCCCGGACTGTGCCGTTTCGGTACCTAGCGCTTCGTCCTCTATGTTGAAATCAGAAAGTGTGATACGTCCTGCTTTGTTCGTTTTCCTGAGGATTCCTTGGCCTATGCAGGGTCTCTTGTTGCTGGCTAGAAACTTTAGGATTCTCTCTTCTATCTCTCTGGCAAATATGGCTGCAACTTTGACTGGGATTGCATGGAATCCAGAGATTCCTTTCTCCGCTATGGACGTTTCAAGTGTGTTAATTCTTCCATTCCTAGGTCCCGGAATATCCTTCTTTTTCCTTGTGTCGTCTTGAATTTCTTTCCACAAACGTCTGTTAGTTTTCGATTGACATAGCTTTCACCGGTTTTGCTAAGGTTCTTCATAGAGATCTTCTTCTTCGTACTGGCAAGCTGTGTTTTTTTTTTTTTTTTGTCTGTTTGTGTTTAGCTTCCGTTTTTCTATTCTTTGCAACTTGTAATTGGTTCTGTTTTGCAGAAGTGCATCGCTGTGCTCACATCTGCTGGCAATGCTCCTGTATTTGCTGTGGAAGTCTGGCCCTATCTAACGTCCCTTCCCATCTGCCTCTGCACCCCCTCGGACGCCTGCCCCAGAATGACTGAAGCAGTGGTGAGGAGGCTCACCCCCAGGATTCCAGCCGGGCCACCCCGGGCCACCGACCCAGAAGGTGCGGACCTCACCGCTCCACCACCGGCCGGCCCCTTTCATGTTCCATTGGGAACCTGCAGTTGAGTGCAATGGGGCTTGAATATGCTGCTTGAGCCCAACTCTGGCACTGTTAGATGAGGCCAGGTTGTTTGTCGGGGCCACTGTGACGTCAGAGGATTGGTCATAATTGTGTGTCTGCTGTCCCGGCAAGCTTCATGGACACAGGGCTTCAGAGCCCGCTTGGAGCAGTCTCATAACTCACCCTTCCCAGTGAGCCCAGGTTTGTCCTTCGCTGCCGTTTTTTGGCTTGGGAATTTCTCTGACTTTCAAACGTTCCAGCAGAGCCTGTCTAAAGACTGACATCTTTCATTGTGGATTATTCAGGTGTGATATCTGTTCGCCTTGCATTTTCTGGGACCTTTGTTTCTTTTCCACAGTATGCTCGTCATGGTCTTTCTCAGCTATCTCACTTAGATATGCTTACCAGTCCGTTCTCCTTCAGTCCAAGTGATTAATTTTGTATTTCTTGAATCACCGTATGTTCTCTAGGCCGAGGTGTGAGTGCTTTCGTGACTCTTGGTTGCTGTCTTTGAATTTGCACCGGTCACTTGTAGGACTCTTTGCTATCCTAGCCTAGGTCAAAGGAAGCACTGAGAACCCGTGGTCATCTGGGTTGGTTTGACATCCTGAGATCAGAAACTCCAAATTCGACGTGGTCCTGGCAACCCCCTTCATGGACATAATGTTTTTCCGAGACAAACTAGACAAATCTGATGAATTCCTCTCTCCAGGAAAGATATTTTTCTTTCTCTTTTGTGGATTTGGGAAGTTTCGAACTTGACCCCTGACACTTGAGCGTTGCCCTAGATTGCATCTAGATACGGCTTACTTTATTTCTATAGGCTGTGCCATTTGTTTGACCTACATCCTCAGCCCTGGCATGTTTATTTTTCTGGAAACAGAATTGTAATGTTCTAATTTTCAGCCAGCTTCCTTCCATATGGCGTCAAAGCACATAATCAATAATCCTTCTACGGCAAGAGGTCGGGGGAGAGAATTTCATTGGAGCCAAAGTGAGCACTCTAGCCTGGGAGGGCAGCCTTCACAAAGGAACCAAGCCCTCTGGAAAAGGGTGATTTTCAGCACACTTTTAGAGCCCTTCCCAACAAAGAGACCTACCCCAAGCATGACAGGGCTCCATTCCTTCGAGGCTTCCAAAGATCTCTTGGAACGCATTAGCATGTAGGGAGTGGACCCTCATGACGCCAGAGCTATGGAAAGTGAGACTGATCTTCCAAGAATGCTAGGGGCCTAGGAAAGGAGGCATCGACTCTTCTCTTCAATGTCCTCAAGAGATCCTTCTTGACTTTGGATTATGCTTAAGGCAGAAGGACACTGTAGGTCTGATAAGGCCCAAGTGCGGCCTCGTGTTTCCAATCAAGTTTCAAGCTTGAATCAGCATGGCCTCCCCATAGACTTGAATAGATGACAATGTTCTCCTCTCAGTGCTTGTCCCTCGATTCTCGCTTCTTGCCAAGGATTCCTTTCTTATCCCTGGCATCAGAGTCCGTTTGATCTCTTCCAGTTTCTGTGCCCGCTTTCTGTTTGTCAAAGCTGTTTCTCGGTATGTCTCCCTTTAATAGCCCAGCCTAGGCCAATCCTCAGACTGTAACCATGCGGCCATCTTGGGGGACATGTTCACCGTGATGTCATAAAGAAGCTCAGAAGGCTAAGTTGTCCTGACAACCTCCAAGCACACAGAGTTTCAGAGCCATCTCAGACCAGTCTGACTCCTCCCCCTTTCCAGGTAGGATAGTTTTCCTTTTTCTGGATTTCTTGTCGGTTTCTATCTTTCTCCTCGAATTTGGAAAGGCCTGCTCCATTCTCTCTAGACACTGGTTTCTTTCCTGTAAGATTACCCCGGCTATTATCTCTTACGTCTTGGGAAGAGGGCCAAGTGGGTGGACCTTCCCCAGAGAAAGTCCTGGACTCCCTCCCAAGTTGAAGTTGCCCAGGCAATCCTCTGATGCGCAATGATCGTGTCATCGCCTAGCACTCTGCCAATTCCACCTTGGCAGGTCCCATGTTTTCCTTCCTTCTTCCTTTGGGGAAGTGTACCAGATGCCTTCACAGATTGGAATATTCCTACGGTTCTTTTTCTGCTGCGTATTGATAACGGACCCTCACAATTGCTACTTCTTTATGACCTCTGTCCGCACAGTACCATGAAATCTCTATTCCCTAACAGTGCTAATGTGATCTGCACCCGTGCTGTGAAAGAGTGAGGCCCGGGCCACCCAAGCGGAACGTGGGCCCTTGCCCGCTCCACCACAGGGCCGGCCCTGAGTTGTACTTTTG
This sequence comes from Equus asinus, assembly GCF_041296235.1. Classification (NCBI taxonomy): domain Eukaryota; kingdom Metazoa; phylum Chordata; class Mammalia; order Perissodactyla; family Equidae; genus Equus; species Equus asinus. The sequence goes on from NC_091820.1 coordinate 79,183,644, forward strand.
GACCAACCTGTTCCCTGAACTTGGGAAGGTTGGGCCTGTTTGGATTATTCGTGAAGCTGATTAGTAGTAACATCATGGACGGTAACATTATGACTTCACCGTTGGGTCCTGGGCTTAGCACGGATCAGGTTCTCTTGGTAGTATTCCTCTTCATGTATTTGGAATGGTCTACCTTTCTGTAGCATCAGTAAGCCTTTTGAGGTGATTTTCCCTCCTTGGAAGTTCACCTTCTCTAATCTCTTTCAGCCCCCAAAGCTGTATGCCGTCATTCTGAACCCGTTTTTGGATTTTTGCTTTTAGGTGAATTTATTGCTGTATCCCTGCATTAGAACATCCTATGTCTTTCAGATTTACATCCTCATCGATTTCGACTTCCGTGTAGGTTCCATCCTCTTCACCAGCGTAAGCCGAATCACAGGCCCTCACCACACACTTGTGCCTCATCATCTCTTTCACCCTCCCCCACCGCCCCGCTTTGCCTCTGGGCACCCCCGATCAAATGTCCAGTGCCGCCTGTTGGTTAGTGCTTGTTTTTTCTTCTCCATGTAAGTGAGATCCTATGGTATTTGACTTTGTCCCTGGGGCTTGTTTCACTTCCCCTAAATCCCTCCCAGCCGTTCTGGTGCTCACAAATGGCTGGATTGCATCCTTTGTTCCCGCTGAGTGGTCTGCCATTGTGTGGCTATAGCCCATGTTCCTTCTCCATTCGTCCCTTGCTGGGCACCAGGGTGGCTTCCAAGTCTTGGAGAGCGGGAGTAAGGCTGTGGTGAACCGAGTGGTGCACATGTCTTTAGGCGGTAGTGTTTCCGAGTTCTTTGGCTAAACACGCCCCAGAGGAATAGCTGTATCATATGGGACATGGATTCTTAAATTTCGGAGGCAGTTCCACACCGCTTGGCCTAGTGGCTGCACCGGTTTCCACTGCCAGCAGCAGTGCAGGAGGCGTCCCTTCTCTCCACCTCCTCTCTGACACTTGTTGTTTCCTGTCTGCCTCCTTATAGCCATTCTGACCACAGTGAGCTGCTATGTCCTTGCGGTTTGGATTTGCCTTGGCCTCAGACTTAATGAGGGTGAACAAGTTTTCATGCACCTGTTGGCCCTCTTTAGATCTTCTTGGGAGAAATCTCTGTGTCCATCTTTGGCCCAGGTTTTCATTGGCTTGTTCTTTTTCTTGTGGAGACGTGTGAGTTGACTGTTTCTTTGGGCTTTTCACCCCTTGTCCGATGTGTGCTTTGCAAACATCCACTCCCAGTTGTTGTGCTGTCTTTGCATTGAGTCGATGGTTTCCTTGACTGGGCAGAAGCGTCTGCATTTGAGGTGGTCCCGTTTGTTTCTTGTCTCCTTTGCTGCCCTTGCCCAGTCAGACATACTTCTTCCAAATAGGCGGCTCAGACAGATGGCAAAGAGCACTCTGCCTAGGTCTTCTCCTACAAGTTTCACGGTTTCAAGTCTGCCATTCAGGGCTTTAATCCATTCCAGGAGGTGCGTGTGCCAGGTGGAACATCATGGTCTACTCTCGTTGTGTTCCATGTGGCTGTGCAGGCTTCCCAGCACCGTTTATTGGAGAGACTCTCCTTTGTCCACTGTCTCCTCTTGGCTCCCTGGTCGCAAATGGGCTGTCCATGTATGTTTGAGTTGGGCTCTGGGCTCTCGATTCTGTTGCATGGGTGTGTGTGCCTGTTTTTGGGCCCGGACTGTGCCGTTTCGGTACCTAGCGCTTCGTCCTCTATGTTGAAATCAGAAAGTGTGATACGTCCTGCTTTGTTCGTTTTCCTGAGTATTCCTTGGCCTATGCAGGGTCTCTTGTTGCTGGCTAGAAACTTTAGGATTCTCTCTTCTATCTCTCTGGCAAATATGGCTGCAACTTTGACTGGGATTGCATGGAATCCAGAGATTCCTTTCTCCGCTATGGACGTTTCAAGTGTGTTAATTCTTCCATTCCTAGGTCCCGGAAGATCCTTCTTTTTCCTTGTGTCGTCTTGAATTTCTTTCCACAAACGTCTGTTAGTTTTCGATTGACATAGCTTTCACCGGTTTTGCTAAGGTTCTTCATAGAGATCTTCTTCTTCGTACTGGCAAGCTGTGTTTTTTTTTTTTTTTTGTCTGTTTGTGTTTAGCTTCCGTTTTTCTATTCTTTGCAACTTGTAATTGGTTCTGTTTTGCAGAAGTGCATCGCTGTGCTCACATCTGCTGGCAATGCTCCTGTATTTGCTGTGGAAGTCTGGCCCTATCTAACGTCCCTTCCCATCTGCCTCTGCACCCCCTCGGACGCCTGCCCCAGAATGACTGAAGCAGTGGTGAGGAGGCTCACCCCCAGGATTCCAGCCGGGCCACCCCGGGCCACCGACCCAGAAGGTGCGGACCTCACCGCTCCACCACCGGCCGGCCCCTTTCATGTTCCATTGGGAACCTGCAGTTGAGTGCAATGGGGCTTGAATATGCTGCTTGAGCCCAACTCTGGCACTGTTAGATGAGGCCAGGTTGTTTGTCGGGGCCACTGTGACGTCAGAGGATTGGTCATAATTGTGTGTCTGCTGTCCCGGCAAGCTTCATGGACACAGGGCTTCAGAGCCCGCTTGGAGCAGTCTCATAACTCACCCTTCCCAGTGAGCCCAGGTTTGTCCTTCGCTGCCGTTTTTTGGCTTGGGAATTTCTCTGACTTTCAAACGTTCCAGCAGAGCCTGTCTAAAGACTGACATCTTTCATTGTGGATTATTCAGGTGTGATATCTGTTCGCCTTGCATTTTCTGGGACCTTTGTTTCTTTTCCACAGTATGCTCGTCATGGTCTTTCTCAGCTATCTCACTTAGATATGCTTACCAGTCCGTTCTCCTTCAGTCCAAGTGATTAATTTTGTATTTCTTGAATCACCGTATGTTCTCTAGGCCGAGGTGTGAGTGCTTTCGTGACTCTTGGTCTTTGAATTTGCACCGGTCACTTGTAGGACTCTTTGCTATCCTAGCCTAGGTCAAAGGAAGCACTGAGAACCCGTGGTCATCTGGGTTGGTTTGACATCCTGAGATCAGAAACTCCAAATTCGACGTGGTCCTGGCAACCCCCTTCATGGACATAATGTTTTTCCGAGACAAACTAGACAAATCTGATGAATTCCTCTCTCCAGGAAAGATATTTTTCTTTCTCTTTTGTGGATTTGGGAAGTTTCGAACTTGACCCCTGACACTTGAGCGTTGCCCTAGATTGCATCTAGATACGGCTTACTTTATTTCTATAGGCTGTGCCATTTGTTTGACCTACATCCTCAGCCCTGGCATGTTTATTTTTCTGGAAACAGAATTGCAATGTTCTAATTTTCAGCCAGCTTCCTTCCATATGGCGTCAAAGCACATAATCAATAATCCTTCTACGGCAAGAGGTCGGGGGAGAGAATTTCATTGGAGCCAAAGTGAGCACTCTAGCCTGGGAGGGCAGCCTTCACAAAGGAGCCAAGCCCTCTGGAAAAGGGTGATTTTCAGCACACTTGTAGAGCCCTTCCCAACAAAGAGACCTACCCCAAGCATGACAGGGCTCCATTCCTTCGAGGCTTCCAAAGATCTCTTGGAACGCATTAGCATGTAGGGAGTGGACCCTCATGACGCCAGAGCTATGGAAAGTGAGACTGATCTTCCAAGAATGCTAGGGGCCTAGGAAAGGAGGCATCGACTCTTCTCTTCAATGTCCTCAAGAGATCCTTCTTGACTTTGGATTATGCTTAAGGCAGAAGGACACTGTAGGTCTGATAAGGCCCAAGTGCGGCCTCGTGTTTCCAATCAAGTTTCAAGCTTGAATCAGCATGGCCTCCCCATAGACTTGAATAGATGACAATGTTCTCCTCTCAGTGCTTGTCCCTCGATTCTCGCTTCTTGCCAAGGATTCCTTTCTTATCCCTGGCATCAGAGTCCGTTTGATCTCTTCCAGTTTCTGTGCCCGCTTTCTGTTTGTCAAAGCTGTTTCTCGGTATGTCTCCCTTTAATAGCCCAGCCTAGGCCAATCCTCAGACTGTAACCATGCGGCCATCTTGGGGGACATGTTCACCGTGATGTCATAAAGAAGCTCAGAAGGCTAAGTTGTCCTGACAACCTCCAAGCACACAGAGTTTCAGAGCCATCTCAGACCAGTCTGACTCCTCCCCCTTTCCAGGTAGGATAGTTTTCCTTTTTCTGGATTTCTTGTCGGTTTCTATCTTTCTCCTCGAATTTGGAAAGGCCTGCTCCATTCTCTCTAGACACTGGTTTCTTTCCTGTAAGATTACCCCGGCTATTATCTCTTACGTCTTGGGAAGAGGGCCAAGTGGGTGGACCTTCCCCAGAGAAAGTCCTGGACTCCCTCCCAAGTTGAAGTTGCCCAGGCAATCCTCTGATGTGCAATGATCGTGTCATCGCCTAGCACTCTGCCAATTCCACCCTGGCAGGTCCCATGTTTTCCTTCCTTCTTCCTTTGGGGAAGTGTACCAGATGCCTTCCTAGATTGGAATATTCCTACGGTTCTTTTTCTGCTGCGTATTGAGAACGGACCCTCACAATTGCTACTTCTTTATGACCTCTGTCCGCACAGTACCATGAAATCTCTATTCCCTAAGAGTGCTAATGTGATCTGCGCCCGTGCTGTGAAAGAGTGAGGCCCGGGCCACCCAAGCGGAACGTGGGCCCTTGCCCGCTCCACCACAGGGCCGGCCCTGAGTTGTACTTTTGGACCAACCTGTTCCCTGAACTTGGGAAGGTTGGGCCTGTTTGGATTATTCGTGAAGCTGATTAGTAGTAACATCATGGACGGTAACATTATGACTTCACCGTTGGGTCCTGGGCTTAGCACGGATCAGGTTCTCTTGGTAGTATTCCTCTTCATGTATTTGGAATGGTCTACCTTTCTGTAGCATCAGTAAGCCTTTTGAGGTGATTTTCCCTCCTTGGAAGTTCACCTTCTCTAATCTCTTTCAGCCCCCAAAGCTGTATGCCGTCATTCTGAACCCGTTTTTGGATTTTTGCTTTTAGGTGAATTTATTGCTGTATCCCTGCATTAGAACATCCTATGTCTTTCAGATTTACATCCTCATCGATTTCGACTTCCGTGTAGGTTCCATCCTCTTCACCAGCGTAAGCCGAATCACAGGCCCTCACCACACACTTGTGCCTCATCATCTCTTTCACCCTCCCCCACCGCCCCGCTTTGCCTCTGGGCACCCCCGATCAAATGTCCAGTGCCGCCTGTTGGTTAGTGCTTGTTTTTTCTTCTCCATGTAAGTGAGATCCTATGGTATTTGACTTTGTCCCTGGGGCTTGTTTCACTTCCCCTAAATCCCTCCCAGCCGTTCTGGTGCTCACAAATGGCTGGATTGCATCCTTTGTTCCCGCTGAGTGGTCTGCCATTGTGTGGCTATAGCCCATGTTCCTTCTCCATTCGTCCCTTGCTGGGCACCAGGGTGGCTTCCAAGTCTTGGAGAGCGGGAGTAAGGCTGTGGTGAACCGAGTGGTGCACATGTCTTTAGGCGGTAGTGTTTCCGAGTTCTTTGGCTAAACACGCCCCAGAGGAATAGCTGGATCATATGGGACATGGATTCTTAAATTTCGGAGGCAGTTCCACACCGCTTGGCCTAGTGGCTGCACCGGTTTCCACTGCCAGCAGCAGTGCAGGAGGCGTCCCTTCTCTCCACCTCCTCTCTGACACTTGTTGTTTCCTGTCTGCCTCCTTATAGCCATTCTGACCACAGTGAGCTGCTATGTCCTTGCGGTTTGGATTTGCCTTGGCCTCAGACTTAATGAGGGTGAACAAGTTTTCATGCACCTGTTGGCCCTCTTTAGATCTTCTTGGGAGAAATCTCTGTGTCCATCTTTGGCCCAGGTTTTCATTGGCTTGTTCTTTTTCTTGTGGAGACGTGTGAGTTGACTGTTTCTTTGGGCTTTTCACCCCTTGTCCGATGTGTGCTTTGCAAACATCCACTCCCAGTTGTTGTGCTGTCTTTGCATTGAGTCGATGGTTTCCTTGACTGGGCAGAAGCGTCTGCATTTGAGGTGGTCCCGTTTGTTTCTTGTCTCCTTTGCTGCCCTTGCCCAGTCAGACATACTTCTTCCAAATAGGCGGCTCAGACAGATGGCAAAGAGCACTCTGCCTAGGTCTTCTCCTACAAGTTACACGGTTTCAAGTCTGCCATTCAGGGCTTTAATCCATTCCAGGAGCTGCGTGTGCCAGGTGGAACATCATGGTCTACTCTCGTTGTGTTCCATGTGGCTGTGCAGGCTTCCCAGCACCGTTTATTGGAGAGACTCTCCTTTGTCCACTGTCTCCTCTTGGCTCCCTGGTCGCAAATGGGCTGTCCATGTATGTTTGAGTTGGGCTCTGGGCTCTCGATTCTGTTGCATGGGTCTGTGTGCCTGTTTTTGGGCCCGGACTGTGCCGTTTCGGTACCTAGCGCTTCGTCCTCTATGTTGAAATCAGAAAGTGTGATACGTCCTGCTTTGTTCGTTTTCCTGAGGATTCCTTGGCCTATGCAGGGTCTCTTGTTGCTGGCTAGAAACTTTAGGATTCTCTCTTCTATCTCTCTGGCAAATATGGCTGCAACTTTGACTGGGATTGCATGGAATCCAGAGATTCCTTTCTCCGCTATGGACGTTTCAAGTGTGTTAATTCTTCCATTCCTAGGTCCCGGAAGATCCTTCTTTTTCCTTGTGTCGTCTTGAATTTCTTTCCACAAACGTCTGTTAGTTTTCGATTGACATAGCTTTCACCGGTTTTGCTAAGGTTCTTCATAGAGATCTTCTTCTTCGTACTGGCAAGCTGTGTTTTTTTTTTTTTTTGTCTGTTTGTGTTTAGCTTCCGTTTTTCTATTCTTTGCAACTTGTAATTGGTTCTGTTTTGCAGAAGTGCATCGCTGTGCTCACATCTGCTGGCAATGCTCCTGTATTTGCTGTGGAAGTCTGGCCCTATCTAACGTCCCTTCCCATCTGCCTCTGCACCCCCTCGGACGCCTGCCCCAGAATGACTGAAGCAGTGGTGAGGAGGCTCACCCCCAGGATTCCAGCCGGGCCACCCCGGGCCACCGACCCAGAAGGTGCGGACCTCACCGCTCCACCACCGGCCGGCCCCTTTCATGTTCCATTGGGAACCTGCAGTTGAGTGCAATGGGGCTTGAATATGCTGCTTGAGCCCAACTCTGGCACTGTTAGATGAGGCCAGGTTGTTTGTCGGGGCCACTGTGATGTCAAAGGATTGGTCATAATTGTGTGTCTGCTGTCCCGGCAAGCTTCATGGACACAGGGCTTCAGAGCCCGCTTGGAGCAGTCTCATAACTCACCCTTCCCAGTGAGCCCAGGTTTGTCCTTCGCTGCCGTTTTTTGGCTTGGGAATTTCTCTAACTTTCAAACGTTCCAGCAGAGCCTGTCTAAAGACTGACATCTTTCATTGTGGATTATTCAGGTGTGATATCTGTTCGCCTTGCATTTTCTGGGACCTTTGTTTCTTTTCCACAGTATGCTCGTCATGGTCTTTCTCAGCTATCTCACTTAGATATGCTTACCAGTCCGTTCTCCTTCAGTCCAAGTGATTAATTTTGTATTTCTTGAATCACCGTATGTTCTCTAGGCCGAGGTGTGAGTGCTTTCGTGACTCTTGGTTGCTGTCTTTGAATTTGCACCGGTCACTTGTAGGACTCTTTGCTATCCTAGCCTAGGTCAAAGGAAGCACTGAGAACCCGTGGTCATCTGGGTTGGTTTGACATCCTGAGATCAGAAACTCCAAATTCGACGTGGTCCTGGCAACCCCCTTCATGGACATAATGTTTTTCCGAGACAAACTAGACAAATCTGATGAATTCCTCTCTCCAGGAAAGATATTTTTCTTTCTCTTTTGTGGATTTGGGAAGTTTCGAACTTGACCCCTGACACTTGAGCGTTGCCCTAGATTGCATCTAGATACGGCTTACTTTATTTCTATAGGCTGTGCCATTTGTTTGACCTACATCCTCAGCCCTGGCATGTTTATTTTTCTGGAAACAGAATTGCAATGTTCTAATTTTCAGCCAGCTTCCTTCCATATGGCGTCAAAGCACATAATCAATAATCCTTCTACGGCAAGAGGTCGGGGGAGAGAATTTCATTGGAGCCAAAGTGAGCACTCTAGCCTGGGAGGGCAGCCTTCACAAAGGAGCCAAGCCCTCTGGAAAAGGGTGATTTTCAGCACACTTGTAGAGCCCTTCCCAACAAAGAGACCTACCCCAAGCATGACAGGGCTCCATTCCTTCGAGGCTTCCAAAGATCTCTTGGAACGCATTAGCATGTAGGGAGTGGACCCTCATGACGCCAGAGCTATGGAAAGTGAGACTGATCTTCCAAGAATGCTAGGGGCCTAGGAAAGGAGGCATCGACTCTTCTCTTCAATGTCCTCAAGAGATCCTTCTTGACTTTGGATTATGCTTAAGGCAGAAGGACACTGTAGGTCTGATAAGGCCCAAGTGCGGCCTCGTGTTTCCAATCAAGTTTCAAGCTTGAATCAGCATGGCCTCCCCATAGACTTGAATAGATGACAATGTTCTCCTCTCAGTGCTTGTCCCTCGATTCTCGCTTCTTGCCAAGGATTCCTTTCTTATCCCTGGCATCAGAGTCCGTTTGATCTCTTCCAGTTTCTGTGCCCGCTTTCTGTTTGTCAAAGCTGTTTCTCGGTATGTCTCCCTTTAATAGCCCAGCCTAGGCCAATCCTCAGACTGTAACCATGCGGCCATCTTGGGGGACATGTTCACCGTGATGTCATAAAGAAGCTCAGAAGGCTAAGTTGTCCTGACAACCTCCAAGCACACAGAGTTTCAGAGCCATCTCAGACCAGTCTGACTCCTCCCCCTTTCCAGGTAGGATAGTTTTCCTTTTTCTGGATTTCTTGTCGGTTTCTATCTTTCTCCTCGAATTTGGAAAGGCCTGCTCCATTCTCTCTAGACACTGGTTTCTTTCCTGTAAGATTACCCCGGCTATTATCTCTTACGTCTTGGGAAGAGGGCCAAGTGGGTGGACCTTCCCCAGAGAAAGTCCTGGACTCCCTCCCAAGTTGAAGTTGCCCAGGCAATCCTCTGATGTGCAATGATCGTGTCATCGCCTAGCACTCTGCCAATTCCACCCTGGCAGGTCCCATGTTTTCCTTCCTTCTTCCTTTGGGGAAGTGTACCAGATGCCTTCCTAGATTGGAATATTCCTACGGTTCTTTTTCTGCTGCGTATTGAGAACGGACCCTCACAATTGCTACTTCTTTATGACCTCTGTCCGCACAGTACCATGAAATCTCTATTCCCTAAGAGTGCTAATGTGATCTGCGCCCGTGCTGTGAAAGAGTGAGGCCCGGGCCACCCAAGCGGAACGTGGGCCCTTGCCCGCTCCACCACAGGGCCGGCCCTGAGTTGTACTTTTGGACCAACCTGTTCCCTGAACTTGGGAAGGTTGGGCCTGTTTGGATTATTCGTGAAGCTGATTAGTAGTAACATCATGGACGGTAACATTATGACTTCACCGTTGGGTCCTGGGCTTAGCACGGATCAGGTTCTCTTGGTAGTATTCCTCTTCATGTATTTGGAATGGTCTACCTTTCTGTAGCATCAGTAAGCCTTTTGAGGTGATTTTCCCTCCTTGGAAGTTCACCTTCTCTAATCTCTTTCAGCCCCCAAAGCTGTATGCCGTCATTCTGAACCCGTTTTTGGATTTTTGCTTTTAGGTGAATTTATTGCTGTATCCCTGCATTAGAACATCCTATGTCTTTCAGATTTACATCCTCATCGATTTCGACTTCCGTGTAGGTTCCATCCTCTTCACCAGCGTAAGCCGAATCACAGGCCCTCACCACACACTTGTGCCTCATCATCTCTTTCACCCTCCCCCACCGCCCCGCTTTGCCTCTGGGCACCCCCGATCAAATGTCCAGTGCCGCCTGTTGGTTAGTGCTTGTTTTTTCTTCTCCATGTAAGTGAGATCCTATGGTATTTGACTTTGTCCCTGGGGCTTGTTTCACTTCCCCTAAATCCCTCCCAGCCGTTCTGGTGCTCACAAATGGCTGGATTGCATCCTTTGTTCCCGCTGAGTGGTCTGCCATTGTGTGGCTATAGCCCATGTTCCTTCTCCATTCGTCCCTTGCTGGGCACCAGGGTGGCTTCCAAGTCTTGGAGAGCGGGAGTAAGGCTGTGGTGAACTGAGTGGTGCACATGTCTTTAGGCGGTAGTGTTTCCGAGTTCTTTGGCTAAACACGCCCCAGAGGAATAGCTGGATCATATGGGACATGGATTCTTAAATTTCGGAGGCAGTTCCACACCGCTTGGCCTAGTGGCTGCACCGGTTTCCACTGCCAGCAGCAGTGCAGGAGGCGTCCCTTCTCTCCACCTCCTCTCTGACACTTGTTGTTTCCTGTCTGCCTCCTTATAGCCATTCTGACCACAGTGAGCTGCTATGTCCTTGCGGTTTGGATTTGCCTTGGCCTCAGACTTAATGAGGGTGAACAAGTTTTCATGCACCTGTTGGCCCTCTTTAGATCTTCTTGGGAGAAATCTCTGTGTCCATCTTTGGCCCAGGTTTTCATTGGCTTGTTCTTTTTCTTGTGGAGACGTGTGAGTTGACTGTTTCTTTGGGCTTTTCACCCCTTGTCCGATGTGTGCTTTGCAAACATCCACTCCCAGTTGTTGTGCTGTCTTTGCATTGAGTCGATGGTTTCCTTGACTGGGCAGAAGCGTCTGCATTTGAGGTGGTCCCGTTTGTTTCTTGTCTCCTTTGCTGCCCTTGCCCAGTCAGACATACTTCTTCCAAATAGGCGGCTCAGACAGATGGCAAAGAGCACTCTGCCTAGGTCTTCTCCTACAAGTTTCACGGTTTCAAGTCTGCCATTCAGGGCTTTAATCCATTCCAGGAGGTGCGTGTGCCAGGTGGAACATCATGGTCTACTCTCGTTGTGTTCCATGTGGCTGTGCAGGCTTCCCAGCACCGTTTATTGGAGAGACTCTCCTTTGTCCACTGTCTCCTCTTGGCTCCCTGGTCGCAAATGGGCTGTCCATGTATGTTTGAGTTGGGCTCTGGGCTCTCGATTCTGTTGCATGGGTCTGTGTGCCTGTTTTTGGGCCCGGACTGTGCCGTTTCGGTACCTAGCGCTTCGTCCTCTATGTTGAAATCAGAAAGTGTGATACGTCCTGCTTTGTTCGTTTTCCTGAGTATTCCTTGGCCTATGCAGGGTCTCTTGTTGCTGGCTAGAAACTTTAGGATTCTCTCTTCTATCTCTCTGGCAAATATGGCTGCAACTTTGACTGGGATTGCATGGAATCCAGAGATTCCTTTCTCCGCTATGGACGTTTCAAGTGTGTTAATTCTTCCATTCCTAGGTCCCGGAATATCCTTCTTTTTCCTTGTGTCGTCTTGAATTTCTTTCCACAAACGTCTGTTAGTTTTCGATTGACATAGCTTTCACCGGTTTTGCTAAGGTTCTTCATAGAGATCTTCTTCTTCGTACTGGCAAGCTGTGTTTTTTTTTTTTTTTTGTCTGTTTGTGTTTAGCTTCCGTTTTTCTATTCTTTGCAACTTGTAATTGGTTCTGTTTTGCAGAAGTGCATCGCTGTGCTCACATCTGCTGGCAATGCTCCTGTATTTGCTGTGGAAGTCTGGCCCTATCTAACGTCCCTTCCCATCTGCCTCTGCACCCCCTCGGACGCCTGCCCCAGAATGACTGAAGCAGTGGTGAGGAGGCTCACCCCCAGGATTCCAGCCGGGCCACCCCGGGCCACCGACCCAGAAGGTGCGGACCTCACCGCTCCACCACCGGCCGGCCCCTTTCATGTTCCATTGGGAACCTGCAGTTGAGTGCAATGGGGCTTGAATATGCTGCTTGAGCCCAACTCTGGCACTGTTAGATGAGGCCAGGTTGTTTGTCGGGGCCACTGTGACGTCAAAGGATTGGTCATAATTGTGTGTCTGCTGTCCCGGCAAGCTTCATGGACACAGGGCTTCAGAGCCCGCTTGGAGCAGTCTCATAACTCACCCTTCCCAGTGAGCCCAGGTTTGTCCTTCGCTGCCGTTTTTTGGCTTGGGAATTTCTCTGACTTTCAAACGTTCCAGCAGAGCCTGTCTAAAGACTGACATCTTTCATTGTGGATTATTCAGGTGTGATATCTGTTCGCCTTGCATTTTCTGGGACCTTTGTTTCTTTTCCACAGTATGCTCGTCATGGTCTTTCTCAGCTATCTCACTTAGATATGCTTACCAGTCCGTTCTCCTTCAGTCCAAGTGATTAATTTTGTATTTCTTGAATCACCGTATGTTCTCTAGGCCGAGGTGTGAGTGCTTTCGTGACTCTTGGTTGCTGTCTTTGAATTTGCACCGGTCACTTGTAGGACTCTTTGCTATCCTAGCCTAGGTCAAAGGAAGCACTGAGAACCCGTGGTCATCTGGGTTGGTTTGACATCCTGAGATCAGAAACTCCAAATTCGAGGTGGTCCTGGCAACCCCCTTCATGGACATAATGTTTTTCCGAGACAAATTAGACAAATCTGATGAATTCCTCTCTCCAGGAAAGATATTTTTCTTTCTCTTTTGTGGATTTGGGAAGTTTCGAACTTGACCCCTGACACTTGAGCGTTGCCCTAGATTGCATCTAGATACGGCTTACTTTATTTCTATAGGCTGTGCCATTTGTTTGACCTACATCCTCAGCCCTGGCATGTTTATTTTTCTGGAAACAGAATTGTAATGTTCTAATTTTCAGCCAGCTTCCTTCCATATGGCGTCAAAGCACATAATCAATAATCCTTCTACGGCAAGAGGTCGGGGGAGAGAATTTCATTGGAGCCAAAGTGAGCACTCTAGCCTGGGAGGGCAGCCTTCACAAAGGAACCAAGCCCTCTGGAAAAGGGTGATTTTCAACACACTTGTAGAGCCCTTCCCAACAAAGAGACCTACCCCAAGCATGACAGGGCTCCATTCCTTCGAGGCTTCCAAAGATCTCTTGGAACGCATTAGCATGTAGGGAGTGGACCCTCATGACGCCAGAGCTATGGAAAGTGAGACTGATCTTCCAAGAATGCTAGGGGCCTAGGAAAGGAGGCATCGACTCTTCTCTTCAATGTCCTCAAGAGATCCTTCTTGACTTTGGATTATGCTTAAGGCAGAAGGACACTGTAGGTCTGATAAGGCCCAAGTGCGGCCTCGTGTTTCCAATCAAGTTTCAAGCTTGAATCAGCATGGCCTCCCCATAGACTTGAATAGATGACAATGTTCTCCTCTCAGTGCTTGTCCCTCGATTCTCGCTTCTTGCCAAGGATTCCTTTCTTATCCCTGGCATCAGAGTCCGTTTGATCTCTTCCAGTTTCTGTGCCCGCTTTCTGTTTGTCAAAGCTGTTTCTCGGTATGTCTCCCTTTAATAGCCCAGCCTAGGCCAATCCTCAGACTGTAACCATGCGGCCATCTTGGGGGACATGTTCACCGTGATGTCATAAAGAAGCTCAGAAGGCTAAGTTGTCCTGACAACCTCCAAGCACACAGAGTTTCAGAGCCATCTCAGACCAGTCTGACTCCTCCCCCTTTCCAGGTAGGATAGTTTTCCTTTTTCTGGATTTCTTGTCGGTTTCTATGTTTGTCCTCGAATTTGGAAAGTCCTGCTCCATTCTCTCTAGACACTGGTTTCTTTCCTGTAAGATTACCCCGGCTATTATCTCTTACGTCTTGGGAAGAGGGCCAAGTGGGTGGACCTTCCCCAGAGAAAGTCCTGGACTCCCTCCCAAGTTGAAGTTGCCCGGGCAATCCTCTGATGGGCAATGATCGTGTCATCGCCTAGCACTCTGCCAATTCCACCTTGGCAGGTCCCATGTTTTCCTTCCTTCTTCCTTTGGGGAAGTGTACCAGATGCCTTCCTAGATTGGAATATTCCTACGGTTCTTTTTCTGGTGCGTATTGAGAACGGACCCTCACAATTGCTACTTCTTTATGACCTCTGTCCGCACAGTACCATGAAATCTCTATTCCCTAACAGTGCTAATGTGATCTGCACCCGTGCTGTGAAAGAGTGAGGCCCGGGTCACACAAGCGGAACGTGGGCACTTGCCCGCTCCACCACAGGGCCGGCCCTGAGTTGTACTTTTGGACCAACCTGTTCCCTGAACTTGGGAAGGTTGGGCCTGTTTGGATTATTCGTGAAGCTGATTAGTAGTAACATCATGGACGGTAACATTATGACTTCACCGTTGGGTCCTGGGCTTAGCACGGATCAGGTTCTCTTGGTAGTATTCCTCTTCATGTATTTGGAATGGTCTACCTTTCTGTAGCATCAGTAAGCCTTTTGAGGTGATTTTCCCTCCTTGGAAGTTCACCTTCTCTAATCTCTTTCAGCCCCCAAAGCTGTATGCCGTCATTCTGAACCCGTTTTTGGATTTTTGCTTTTAGGTGAATTTATTGCCGTAACCCTGCATTAGAACATCGTATGTCTTTCAGATTTACATCCTCATCGATTTCGACTTCCGTGTAGGTTCCATCCTCTTCACCAGCGTAAGCCGAATCACAGGCCCTCACCACACACTTGTGCCTCATCATCTCTTTCACCCTCCCCCACCGCCCCGCTTTGCCTCTGGGCACCCCCGATCAAATGTCCAGTGCCGCCTGTTGGTTAGTGCTTGCTTTTTCTTCTCCTTGTAAGTGAGATCCTACGGTATTTGACTTTGTCCCTGGGGCTTGTTTCACTTCCCCTAAATCCCTCCCAGCCGTTCTGGTGCTCACAAATGGCTGGATTGCATGCTTTGTTCCCGCTGAGTGGTCTGCCATTGTGTGGCTATAGCCCATGTTCCTTCTCCATTCGTCCCTTGCTGGGCACCAGGGTGGCTTCCAAGTCTTGGAGAGCGGGAGTAAGGCTGTGGTGAACTGAGTGGTGCACATGTCTTTAGGCGGTAGTGTTTCCGAGTTCTTTGGCTAAACACGCCCCAGAGGAATAGCTGGATCATATGGGACATGGATTCTTAAATTTCGAAGGCAGTTCCACACCGCTTGGCCTAGTGGCTGCACCGGTTTCCACTGCCAGCAGCAGTGCAGGAGGCGTCCCTTCTCTCCACCTCCTCTCTGACACTTGTTGTTTCCTGTCTGCCTCCTTATAGCCATTCTGACCACAGTGAGCTGCTATGTCCTTGCGGTTTGGATTTGCCTTGGCCTCAGACTTAATGAGGGTGAACAAGTTTTCATGCACCTGTTGGCCCTCTTTAGATCTTCTTGGGAGAAATCTCTGTGTCCATCTTTGGCCCAGGTTTTCATTGGCTTGTTCTTTTTCTTGTGGAGACGTGTGAGTTGACTGTTTCTTTGGGCTTTTCACCCCTTGTCCGATGTGTGCTTTGCAAACATCCACTCCCAGTTGTTGTGCTGTCTTTGCATTGAGTCGATGGTTTCCTTGACTGGGCAGAAGCGTCTGCATTTGAGGTGGTCCCGTTTGTTTCTTGTCTCCTTTGCTGCCCTTGCCCAGTCAGACATACTTCTTCCAAATAGGCGGCTCAGACAGATGGCAAAGAGCACTCTGCCTAGGTCTTCTCCTACAAGTTTCACGGTTTCAAGTCTGCCATTCAGGGCTTTAATCCATTCCAGGAGGTGCGTGTGCCAGGTGGAACAGCATGGTCTACTCTCGTTGTGTTCCATGCGGCTGTGCAGGCTTCCCAGCACCGTTTATTGGAGAGACTCTCCTTTGTCCACTGTCTCCTCTTGGCTCCCTGGTCGCAAATGGGCTGTCCATGTATGTTTGAGTTGGGCTCTGGGCTCTCGATTCTGTTGCATGGGTGTGTGTGCCTGTTTTTGGGCCCGGACTGTGCCGTTTCGGTACCTAGCGCTTCGTCCTCTATGTTGAAATCAGAAAGTGTGATACGTCCTGCTTTGTTCGTTTTCCTGAGTATTCCTTGGCCTATGCAGGGTCTCTTGTTGCTGGCTAGAAACTTTAGGATTCTCTCTTCTATCTCTCTGGCAAATATGGCTGCAACTTTGACTGGGATTGCATGGAATCCAGAGATTCCTTTCTCCGCTATGGACGTTTCAAGTGTGTTAATTCTTCCATTCCTAGGTCCCGGAAGATCCTTCTTTTTCCTTGTGTCGTCTTGAATTTCTTTCCACAAACGTCTGTTAGTTTTCGATTGACATAGCTTTCACCGGTTTTGCTAAGGTTCTTCATAGAGATCTTCTTCTTCGTACTGGCAAGCTGTGTTTTTTTTTTTTTTTGTCTGTTTGTGTTTAGCTTCCGTTTTTCTATTCTTTGCAACTTGTAATTGGTTCTGTTTTGCAGAAGTGCATCGCTGTGCTCACATCTGCTGGCAATGCTCCTGTATTTGCTGTGGAAGTCTGGCCCTATCTAACGTCCCTTCCCATCTGCCTCTGCACCCCCTCGGACGCCTGCCCCAGAATGACTGAAGCAGTGGTGAGGAGGCTCACCCCCAGGATTCCAGCCGGGCCACCCCGGGCCCCCGACCCAGAAAGTGCGGACCTCACCGCTCCACCACCGGCCAGCCCCTTTCATGTTCCATTGGGAACCTGCAGTTGAGTGCAATGGGGCTTGAATATGCTGCTTGAGCCCAACTCTGGCACTGTTAGATGAGGCCAGGTTGTTTGTCGGGGCCACTGTGACGTCAAAGGATTGGTCATAATTGTGTGTCTGCTGTCCCGGCAAGCTTCATGGACACAGGGCTTCAGAGCCCGCTTGGAGCAGTCTCATAACTCACCCTTCCCAGTGAGCCCAGGTTTGTCCTTCGCTGCCGTTTTTTGGCTTGGGAATTTCTCTGACTTTCAAACGTTCCAGCAGAGCCTGTCTAAAGACTGACATCTTTCATTGTGGATTATTCAGGTGTGATATCTGTTCGCCTTGCATTTTCTGGGACCTTTGTTTCTTTTCCACAGTATGCTCGTCATGGTCTTTCTCAGCTATCTCACTTAGATATGCTTACCAGTCCGTTCTCCTTCAGTCCAAGTGATTAATTTTGTATTTCTTGAATCACCGTATGTTCTCTAGGCCGAGGTGTGAGTGCTTTCGTGACTCTTGGTTGCTGTCTTTGAATTTGCACCGGTCACTTGTAGGACTCTTTGCTATCCTAGCCTAGGTCAAAGGAAGCACTGAGAACCCGTGGTCATCTGGGTTGGTTTGACATCCTGAGATCAGAAACTCCAAATTCGAGGTGGTCCTGGCAACCCCCTTCATGGACATAATGTTTTTCCGAGACAAATTAGACAAATCTGATGAATTCCTCTCTCCAGGAAAGATATTTTTCTTTCTCTTTTGTGGATTTGGGAAGTTTCGAACTTGACCCCTGACACTTGAGCGTTGCCCTAGATTGCATCTAGATACGGCTTACTTTATTTCTATAGGCTGTGCCATTTGTTTGACCTACATCCTCAGCCCTGGCATGTTTATTTTTCTGGAAACAGAATTGTAATGTTCTAATTTTCAGCCATCTTCTTTCCATATGGCGTCAAAGCACATAATCAATAATCCTTCTACGGCAAGAAGTCGGGGGAGAGAATTTCATTGGAGCCAAAGTGAGCACTCTAGCCTGGGAGGGCAGCCTTCACAAAGGAACCAAGCCCTCTGGAAAAGGGTGATTTTCAGCACACTTGTAGAGCCCTTCCCAACAAAGAGACCTACCCCAAGCATGACAGGGCTCCATTCCTTCGAGGCTTCCAAGACATCTCTTGGGACGCATTAGCATGTGGCCAGTGGGCCCCCGTGACACCAGAGCTATGGAAAGTGAGACTGATCTTCCAAGAATGCTAGGGGCCTAGGAAAGGAGGCATCGACTCTTCTCTTCAATGTCCTCAAGAGATCCTTCTTGACTTTGGATTATGCTTAAGGCAGAAGGACACTGTAGGTCTGATAAGGCCCAAGTGCGGCCTCGTGTTTCCAATCAAGTTTCAAGCTTGAATCAGCATGGCCTCCCCATAGACTTGAATAGATGACAATGTTCTCCTCTCAGTGCTTGTCCCTCGATTCTCGCTTCTTGCCAAGGATTCCTTTCTTATCCCTGGCATCAGAGTCCGTTTGATCTCTTCCAGTTTCTGTGCCCGCTTTCTGTTTGTCAAAGCTGTTTCTCGGTATGTCTCCCTTTAATAGCCCAGCCTAGGCCAATCCTCAGACTGTAACCATGCGGCCATCTTGGGGGACATGTTCACCGTGATGTCATAAAGAAGCTCAGAAGGCTAAGTTGTCCTGACAACCTCCAAGCACACAGAGTTTCAGAGCCATCTCAGACCAGTCTGACTCCTCCCCCTTTCCAGGTAGGATAGTTTTCCTTTTTCTGGATTTCTTGTCGGTTTCTATCTTTCTCCTCGAATTTGGAAAGGCCTGCTCCATTCTCTCTAGACACTGGTTTCTTTCCTGTAAGATTACCCCGTCTATTATCTCTTACGTCTTGGGAAGAGGGCCAAGTGGGTGGACCTTCCCCAGAGAAAGTCCTGGACTCCCTCCCAAGTTGAAGTTGCCCAGGCAATCCTCTGATGCGCAATGATCGTGTCATCGCCTAGCACTCTGCCAATTCCACCTTGGCAGGTCCCATGTTTTCCTTCCTTCTTCCTTTGGGGAAGTGTACCAGATGCCTTCCTAGATTGGAATATTCCTACGGTTCTTTTTCTGCTGCGTATTGAGAACGGACCCTCACAATTGCTACTTCTTTATGACCTCTGTCCGCACAGTACCATGAAATCTCTATTCCCTAACAGTGCTAATGTGATCTGCACCCGTGCTGTGAAAGAGTGAGGCCCGGGCCACCCAAGCGGAACGTGGGCACTTGCCCGCTCCACCACAGGGCCGGCCCTGAGTTGTACTTTTGGACCAACCTGTTCCCTGAACTTGGGAAGGTTGGGCCTGTTTGGATTATTCGTGAAGCTGATTAGTAGTAACATCATGGACGGTAACATTATGACTTCACCGTTGGGTCCTGGGCTTAGCACGGATCAGGTTCTCTTGGTAGTATTCCTCTTCATGTATTTGGAATGGTCTACCTTTCTGTAGCATCAGTAAGCCTTTTGAGGTGATTTTCCCTCCTTGGAAGTTCACCTTCTCTAATCTCTTTCAGCCCCCAAAGCTGTATGCCGTCATTCTGAACCCGTTTTTGGATTTTTGCTTTTAGGTGAATTTATTGCCGTAACCCTGCATTAGAACATCGTATGTCTTTCAGATTTACATCCTCATCGATTTCGACTTCCGTGTAGGTTCCATCCTCTTCACCAGCGTAAGCCGAATCACAGGCCCTCACCACACACTTGTGCCTCATCATCTCTTTCACCCTCCCCCACCGCCCCGCTTTGCCTCTGGGCACCCCCGATCAAATGTCCAGTGCCGCCTGTTGGTTAGTGCTTGCTTTTTCTTCTCCTTGTAAGTGAGATCCTACGGTATTTGACTTTGTCCCTGGGGCTTGTTTCACTTCCCCTAAATCCCTCCCAGCCGTTCTGGTGCTCACAAATGGCTGGATTGCATCCTTTGTTCCCGCTGAGTGGTCTGCCATTGTGTGGCTATAGCCCATGTTCCTTCTCCATTCGTCCCTTGCTGGGCACCAGGGTGGCTTCCAAGTCTTGGAGAGCGGGAGTAAGGCTGTGGTGAACTGAGTGGT
Source organism: Equus asinus (assembly GCF_041296235.1). Taxonomy (NCBI): domain Eukaryota; kingdom Metazoa; phylum Chordata; class Mammalia; order Perissodactyla; family Equidae; genus Equus; species Equus asinus. Next base: position 79,203,193 of record NC_091820.1, read on the forward strand.
GCACATGTCTTTAGGCGGTAGTGTTTCCGAGTTCTTTGGCTAAACACGCCCCAGAGGAATAGCTGGATCATATGGGACATGGATTCTTAAATTTCGAAGGCAGTTCCACACCGCTTGGCCTAGTGGCTGCACCGGTTTCCACTGCCAGCAGCAGTGCAGGAGGCGTCCCTTCTCTCCACCTCCTCTCTGACACTTGTTGTTTCCTGTCTGCCTCCTTATAGCCATTCTGACCACAGTGAGCTGCTATGTCCTTGCGGTTTGGATTTGCCTTGGCCTCAGACTTAATGAGGGTGAACAAGTTTTCATGCACCTGTTGGCCCTCTTTAGATCTTCTTGGGAGAAATCTCTGTGTCCATCTTTGGCCCAGGTTTTCATTGGCTTGTTCTTTTTCTTGTGGAGACGTGTGAGTTGACTGTTTCTTTGGGCTTTTCACCCCTTGTCCGATGTGTGCTTTGCAAACATCCACTCCCAGTTGTTGTGCTGTCTTTGCATTGAGTCGATGGTTTCCTTGACTGGGCAGAAGCGTCTGCATTTGAGGTGGTCCCGTTTGTTTCTTGTCTCCTTTGCTGCCCTTGCCCAGTCAGACATACTTCTTCCAAATAGGCGGCTCAGACAGATGGCAAAGAGCACTCTGCCTAGGTCTTCTCCTACAAGTTTCACGGTTTCAAGTCTGCCATTCAGGGCTTTAATCCATTCCAGGAGGTGCGTGTGCCAGGTGGAACAGCATGGTCTACTCTCGTTGTGTTCCATGTGGCTGTGCAGGCTTCCCAGCACCGTTTATTGGAGAGACTCTCCTTTGTCCACTGTCTCCTCTTGGCTCCCAGGTCGCAAATGGGCTGTCCATGTATGTTTGAGTTGGGCTCTGGGCTCTCGATTCTGTTGCATGGGTGTGTGTGCCTGTTTTTGGGCCCGGACTGTGCCGTTTCGGTACCTAGCGCTTCGTCCTCTATGTTGAAATCAGAAAGTGTGATACGTCCTGCTTTGTTCGTTTTCCTGAGGATTCCTTGGCCTATGCAGGGTCTCTTGTTGCTGGCTAGAAACTTTAGGATTCTCTCTTCTATCTCTCTGGCAAATATGGCTGCAACTTTGACTGGGATTGCATGGAATCCAGAGATTCCTTTCTCCGCTATGGACGTTTCAAGTGTGTTAATTCTTCCATTCCTAGGTCCCGGAATATCCTTCTTTTTCCTTGTGTCGTCTTGAATTTCTTTCCACAAACGTCTGTTAGTTTTCGATTGACATAGCTTTCACCGGTTTTGCTAAGGTTCTTCATAGAGATCTTCTTCTTCGTACTGGCAAGCTGTGTTTTTTTTTTTTTTTGTCTGTTTGTGTTTAGCTTCCGTTTTTCTATTCTTTGCAACTTGTAATTGGTTCTGTTTTGCAGAAGTGCATCGCTGTGCTCACATCTGCTGGCAATGCTCCTGTATTTGCTGTGGAAGTCTGGCCCTATCTAACGTCCCTTCCCATCTGCCTCTGCACCCCCTCGGACGCCTGCCCCAGAATGACTGAAGCAGTGGTGAGGAGGCTCACCCCCAGGATTCCAGCCGGGCCACCCCGGGCCCCCGACCCAGAAAGTGCGGACCTCACCGCTCCACCACCGGCCAGCCCCTTTCATGTTCCATTGGGAACCTTTAGTTGAGTGCAATGGGGCTTGAATATGCTGCTTGAGCCCAACTCTGGCACTGTTAGATGAGGCCAGGTTGTTTGTCGGGGCCACTGTGACGTCAGAGGATTGGTCATAATTGTGTGTCTGCTGTCCCGGCAAGCTTCATGGACACAGGGCTTCAGAGCCCGCTTGGAGCAGTCTCATAACTCACCCTTCCCAGTGAGCCCAGGTTTGTCCTTCGCTGCCGTTTTTTGGCTTGGGAATTTCTCTGACTTTCAAACGTTCCAGCAGAGCCTGTCTAAAGACTGACATCTTTCATTGTGGATTATTCAGGTGTGATATCTGTTCGCCTTGCATTTTCTGGGACCTTTGTTTCTTTTCCACAGTATGCTCGTCATGGTCTTTCTCAGCTATCTCACTTAGATATGCTTACCAGTCCGTTCTCCTTCAGTCCAAGTGATTAATTTTGTATTTCTTGAATCACCGTATGTTCTCTAGGCCGAGGTGTGAGTGCTTTCGTGACTCTTGGTTGCTGTCTTTGAATTTGCACCGGTCACTTGTAGGACTCTTTGCTATCCTAGCCTAGGTCAAAGGAAGCACTGAGAACCCGTGGTCATCTGGGTTGGTTTGACATCCTGAGATCAGAAACTCCAAATTCGAGGTGGTCCTGGCAACCCCCTTCATGGACATAATGTTTTTCCGAGACAAATTAGACAAATCTGATGAATTCCTCTCTCCAGGAAAGATATTTTTCTTTCTCTTTTGTGGATTTGGGAAGTTTCGAACTTGACCCCTGACACTTGAGCGTTGCCCTAGATTGCATCTAGTTACGGCTTACTTTATTTCTATAGGCTGTGCCATTTGTTTGACCTACATCCTCAGCCCTGGCATGTTTATTTTTCTGGAAACAGAATTGTAATGTTCTAATTTTCAGCCAGCTTCCTTCCATATGGCGTCAAAGCACATAATCAATAATCCTTCTACGGCAAGAGGTCGGGGGAGAGAATTTCATTGGAGCCAAAGTGAGCACTCTAGCCTGGGAGGGCAGCCTTCACAAAGGAACCAAGCCCTCTGGAAAAGGGTGATTTTCAGCACACTTGTAGAGCCCTTCCCAACAAAGAGACCTACCCCAAGCATGACAGGGCTCCATTCCTTCGAGGCTTCCAAGACATCTCTTGGAACGCATTAGCATGTATGGAGTGGGCCCCCGTGACACCAGAGCTATGGAAAGTGAGACTGATCTTCCAAGAATGCTAGGGGCCTAGGAAAGGAGGCATCGACTCTTCTCTTCAATGTCCTCAAGAGATCCTTCTTGACTTTGGATTATGCTTAAGGCAGAAGGACACTGTAGGTCTGATAAGGCCCAAGTGCGGCCTCGTGTTTCCAATCAAGTTTCAAGCTTGAATCAGCATGGCCTCCCCATAGACTTGAATAGATGACAATGTTCTCCTCTCAGTGCTTGTCCCTCGATTCTCGCTTCTTGCCAAGGATTCCTTTCTTATCCCTGGCATCAGAGTCCGTTTGATCTCTTCCAGTTTCTGTGCCCGCTTTCTGTTTGTCAAAGCTGTTTCTCGGTATGTCTCCCTTTAATAGCCCAGCCTAGGCCAATCCTCAGACTGTAACCATGCGGCCATCTTGGGGGACATGTTCACCGTGATGTCATAAAGAAGCTCAGAAGGCTAAGTTGTCCTGACAACCTCCAAGCACACAGAGTTTCAGAGCCATCTCAGACCAGTCTGACTCCTCCCCCTTTCCAGGTAGGATAGTTTTCCTTTTTCTGGATTTCTTGTCGGTTTCTATCTTTCTCCTCGAATTTGGAAAGGCCTGCTCCATTCTCTCTAGACACTGGTTTCTTTCCTGTAAGATTACCCCGGCTATTATCTCTTACGTCTTGGGAAGAGGGCCAAGTGGGTGGACCTTCCCCAGAGAAAGTCCTGGACTCCCTCCCAAGTTGAAGTTGCCCAGGCAATCCTCTGATGCGCAATGATCGTGTCATCGCCTAGCACTCTGCCAATTCCACCTTGGCAGGTCCCATGTTTTCCTTCCTTCTTCCTTTGGGGAAGTGTACCAGATGCCTTCCTAGATTGGAATATTCCTACGGTTCTTTTTCTGCTGCGTATTGAGAACGGACCCTCACAATTGCTACTTCTTTATGACCTCTGTCCGCACAGTACCATGAAATCTCTATTCCCTAACAGTGCTAATGTGATCTGCACCCGTGCTGTGAAAGAGTGAGGCCCGGGCCACCCAAGCGGAACGTGGGCACTTGCCCGCTCCACCACAGGGCCGGCCCTGAGTTGTACTTTTGGACCAACCTGTTCCCTGAACTTGGGAAGGTTGGGCCTGTTTGGATTATTCGTGAAGCTGATTAGTAGTAACATCATGGACGGTAACATTATGACTTCACCGTTGGGTCCTGGGCTTAGCACGGATCAGGTTCTCTTGGTAGTATTCCTCTTCATGTATTTGGAATGGTCTACCTTTCTGTAGCATCAGTAAGCCTTTTGAGGTGATTTTCCCTCCTTGGAAGTTCACCTTCTCTAATCTCTTTCAGCCCCCAAAGCTGTATGCCGTCATTCTGAACCCGTTTTTGGATTTTTGCTTTTAGGTGAATTTATTGCCGTAACCCTGCATTAGAACATCGTATGTCTTTCAGATTTACATCCTCATCGATTTCGACTTCCGTGTAGGTTCCATCCTCTTCACCAGCGTAAGCCGAATCACAGGCCCTCACCACACACTTGTGCCTCATCATCTCTTTCACCCTCCCCCACCGCCCCGCTTTGCCTCTGGGCACCCCCGATCAAATGTCCAGTGCCGCCTGTTGGTTAGTGCTTGCTTTTTCTTCTCCTTGTAAGTGAGATCCTACGGTATTTGACTTTGTCCCTGGGGCTTGTTTCACTTCCCCTAAATCCCTCCCAGCCGTTCTGGTGCTCACAAATGGCTGGATTGCATCCTTTGTTCCCGCTGAGTGGTCTGCCATTGTGTGGCTATAGCCCATGTTCCTTCTCCATTCGTCCCTTGCTGGGCACCAGGGTGGCTTCCAAGTCTTGGAGAGCGGGAGTAAGGCTGTGGTGAACTGAGTGGTGCACATGTCTTTAGGCGGTAGTGTTTCCGAGTTCTTTGGCTAAACACGCCCCAGAGGAATAGCTGGATCATATGGGACATGGATTCTTAAATTTCGAAGGCAGTTCCACACCGCTTGGCCTAGTGGCTGCACCGGTTTCCACTGCCAGCAGCAGTGCAGGAGGCGTCCCTTCTCTCCACCTCCTCTCTGACACTTGTTGTTTCCTGTCTGCCTCCTTATAGCCATTCTGACCACAGTGAGCTGCTATGTCCTTGCGGTTTGGATTTGCCTTGGCCTCAGACTTAATGAGGGTGAACAAGTTTTCATGCACCTGTTGGCCCTCTTTAGATCTTCTTGGGAGAAATCTCTGTGTCCATCTTTGGCCCAGGTTTTCATTGGCTTGTTCTTTTTCTTGTGGAGACGTGTGAGTTGACTGTTTCTTTGGGCTTTTCACCCCTTGTCCGATGTGTGCTTTGCAAACATCCACTCCCAGTTGTTGTGCTGTCTTTGCATTGAGTCGATGGTTTCCTTGACTGGGCAGAAGCGTCTGCATTTGAGGTGGTCCCGTTTGTTTCTTGTCTCCTTTGCTGCCCTTGCCCAGTCAGACATACTTCTTCCAAATAGGCGGCTCAGACAGATGGCAAAGAGCACTCTGCCTAGGTCTTCTCCTACAAGTTTCACGGTTTCAAGTCTGCCATTCAGGGCTTTAATCCATTCCAGGAGGTGCGTGTGCCAGGTGGAACAGCATGGTCTACTCTCGTTGTGTTCCATGTGGCTGTGCAGGCTTCCCAGCACCGTTTATTGGAGAGACTCTCCTTTGTCCACTGTCTCCTCTTGGCTCCCAGGTCGCAAATGGGCTGTCCATGTATGTTTGAGTTGGGCTCTGGGCTCTCGATTCTGTTGCATGGGTGTGTGTGCCTGTTTTTGGGCCCGGACTGTGCCGTTTCGGTACCTAGCGCTTCGTCCTCTATGTTGAAATCAGAAAGTGTGATACGTCCTGCTTTGTTCGTTTTCCTGAGGATTCCTTGGCCTATGCAGGGTCTCTTGTTGCTGGCTAGAAACTTTAGGATTCTCTCTTCTATCTCTCTGGCAAATATGGCTGCAACTTTGACTGGGATTGCATGGAATCCAGAGATTCCTTTCTCCGCTATGGACGTTTCAAGTGTGTTAATTCTTCCATTCCTAGGTCCCGGAATATCCTTCTTTTTCCTTGTGTCGTCTTGAATTTCTTTCCACAAACGTCTGTTAGTTTTCGATTGACATAGCTTTCACCGGTTTTGCTAAGGTTCTTCATAGAGATCTTCTTCTTCGTACTGGCAAGCTGTGTTTTTTTTTTTTTTTGTCTGTTTGTGTTTAGCTTCCGTTTTTCTATTCTTTGCAACTTGTAATTGGTTCTGTTTTGCAGAAGTGCATCGCTGTGCTCACATCTGCTGGCAATGCTCCTGTATTTGCTGTGGAAGTCTGGCCCTATCTAACGTCCCTTCCCATCTGCCTCTGCACCCCCTCGGACGCCTGCCCCAGAATGACTGAAGCAGTGGTGAGGAGGCTCACCCCCAGGATTCCAGCCGGGCCACCCCGGGCCCCCGACCCAGAAAGTGCGGACCTCACCGCTCCACCACCGGCCAGCCCCTTTCATGTTCCATTGGGAACCTGCAGTTGAGTGCAATGGGGCTTGAATATGCTGCTTGAGCCCAACTCTGGCACTGTTAGATGAGGCCAGGTTGTTTGTCGGGGCCACTGTGACGTCAGAGGATTGGTCATAATTGTGTGTCTGCTGTCCCGGCAAGCTTCATGGACACAGGGCTTCAGAGCCCGCTTGGAGCAGTCTCATAACTCACCCTTCCCAGTGAGCCCAGGTTTGTCCTTTGCTGCCGTATTTTGGCTTGTGAATTTCTCTGACTTTCAAACGTTCCAGCAGAGCCTGTCTAAAGACTGACATCTTTCATTGTGGATTATTCAGGTGTGATATCTGTTCGCCTTGCATTTTCTGGGACCTTTGTTTCTTTTCCACAGTATGCTCGTCATGGTCTTTCTCAGCTATCTCACTTAGATATGCTTACCAGTCCGTTCTCCTTCAGTCCAAGTGATTAATTTTGTATTTCTTGAATCACCGTATGTTCTCTAGGCCGAGGTGTGAGTGCTTTCGTGACTCTTGGTTGCTGTCTTTGAATTTGCACCGGTCACTTGTAGGACTCTTTGCTATCCTAGCCTAGGTCAAAGGAAGCACTGAGAACCCGTGGTCATCTGGGTTGGTTTGACATCCTGAGATCAGAAACTCCAAATTCGAGGTGGTCCTGGCAACCCCCTTCATGGACATAATGTTTTTCCGAGACAAATTAGACAAATCTGATGAATTCCTCTCTCCAGGAAAGATATTTTTCTTTCTCTTTTGTGGATTTGGGAAGTTTCGAACTTGACCCCTGACACTTGAGCGTTGCCCTAGATTGCATCTAGTTACGGCTTACTTTATTTCTATAGGCTGTGCCATTTGTTTGACCTACATCCTCAGCCCTGGCATGTTTATTTTTCTGGAAACAGAATTGTAATGTTCTAATTTTCAGCCAGCTTCCTTCCATATGGCGTCAAAGCACATAATCAATAATCCTTCTACGGCAAGAGGTCGGGGGAGAGAATTTCATTGGAGCCAAAGTGAGCACTCTAGCCTGGGAGGGCAGCCTTCACAAAGGAACCAAGCCCTCTGGAAAAGGGTGATTTTCAGCACACTTGTAGAGCCCTTCCCAACAAAGAGACCTACCCCAAGCATGACAGGGCTCCATTCCTTCGAGGCTTCCAAGACATCTCTTGGAACGCATTAGCATGTATGGAGTGGGCCCCCGTGACGCCAGAGCTATGGAAAGTGAGACTGATCTTCCAAGAATGCTAGGGGCCTAGGAAAGGAGGCATCGACTCTTCTCTTCAATGTCCTCAAGAGATCCTTCTTGACTTTGGATTATGCTTAAGGCAGAAGGACACTGTAGGTCTGATAAGGCCCAAGTGCGGCCTCGTGTTTCCAATCAAGTTTCAAGCTTGAATCAGCATGGCCTCCCCATAGACTTGAATAGATGACAATGTTCTCCTCTCAGTGCTTGTCCCTCGATTCTCGCTTCTTGCCAAGGATTCCTTTCTTATCCCTGGCATCAGAGTCCGTTTGATCTCTTCCAGTTTCTGTGCCCGCTTTCTGTTTGTCAAAGCTGTTTCTCGGTATGTCTCCCTTTAATAGCCCAGCCTAGGCCAATCCTCAGACTGTAACCATGCGGCCATCTTGGGGGACATGTTCACCGTGATGTCATAAAGAAGCTCAGAAGGCTAAGTTGTCCTGACAACCTCCAAGCACACAGAGTTTCAGAGCCATCTCAGACCAGTCTGACTCCTCCCCCTTTCCAGGTAGGATAGTTTTCCTTTTTCTGGATTTCTTGTCGGTTTCTATCTTTCTCCTCGAATTTGGAAAGGCCTGCTCCATTCTCTCTAGACACTGGTTTCTTTCCTGTAAGATTACCCCGGCTATTATCTCTTACGTCTTGGGAAGAGGGCCAAGTGGGTGGACCTTCCCCAGAGAAAGTCCTGGACTCCCTCCCAAGTTGAAGTTGCCCAGGCAATCCTCTGATGCGCAATGATCGTGTCATCGCCTAGCACTCTGCCAATTCCACCTTGGCAGGTCCCATGTTTTCCTTCCTTCTTCCTTTGGGGAAGTGTACCAGATGCCTTCCTAGATTGGAATATTCCTACGGTTCTTTTTCTGCTGCGTATTGAGAACGGACCCTCACAATTGCTACTTCTTTATGACCTCTGTCCGCACAGTACCATGAAATCTCTATTCCCTAACAGTGCTAATGTGATCTGCACCCGTGCTGTGAAAGACTGAGGCCCGGGCCACCCAAGCGGAACGTGGGCACTTGCCCGCTCCACCACAGGGCCGGCCCTGAGTTGTACTTTTGGACCAACCTGTTCCCTGAACTTGGGAAGGTTGGGCCTGTTTGGATTATTCGTGAAGCTGATTAGTAGTAACATCATGGACGGTAACATTATGACTTCACCGTTGGGTCCTGGGCTTAGCACGGATCAGGTTCTCTTGGTAGTATTCCTCTTCATGTATTTGGAATGGTCTACCTTTCTGTAGCATCAGTAAGCCTTTTGAGGTGATTTTCCCTCCTTGGAAGTTCACCTTCTCTAATCTCTTTCAGCCCCCAAAGCTGTATGCCGTCATTCTGAACCCGTTTTTGGATTTTTGCTTTTAGGTGAATTTATTGCCGTAACCCTGCATTAGAACATCGTATGTCTTTCAGATTTACATCCTCATCGATTTCGACTTCCGTGTAGGTTCCATCCTCTTCACCAGCGTAAGCCGAATCACAGGCCCTCACCACACACTTGTGCCTCATCATCTCTTTCACCCTCCCCCACCGCCCCGCTTTGCCTCTGGGCACCCCCGATCAAATGTCCAGTGCCGCCTGTTGGTTAGTGCTTGTTTTTTCTTCTCCTTGTAAGTGAGATCCTACGGTATTTGACTTTGTCCCTGGGGCTTGTTTCACTTCCCCTAAATCCCTCCCAGCTGTTCTGGTGCTCACAAATGGCTGGATTGCATCCTTTGTTCCCGCTGAGTGGTCTGCCATTGTGTGGCTATAGCCCATGTTCCTTCTCCATTCGTCCCTTGCTGGGCACCAGGGTGGCTTCCAAGTCTTGGAGAGCGGGAGTAAGGCTGTGGTGAACTGAGTGGTGCACATGTCTTTAGGCGGTAGTGTTTCCGAGTTCTTTGGCTAAACACGCCCCAGAGGAATAGCTGGATCATATGGGACATGGATTCTTAAATTTCGGAGGCAGTTCCACACCGCTTGGCCTAGTGGCTGCACCGGTTTCCACTGCCAGCAGCAGTGCAGGAGGCGTCCCTTCTCTCCACCTCCTCTCTGACACTTGCTGTTTCCTGTCTGCCTCCTTATAGCCATTCTGACCACAGTGAGCTGCTATGTCCTTGCGGTTTGGATTTGCCTTGGCCTCAGACTTAATGAGGGTGAACAAGTTTTCATGCACCTGTTGGCCCTCTTTAGATCTTCTTGGGAGAAATCTCTGTGGCCATCTTTGGCCCAGGTTTTCATTGGCTTGTTCTTTTTCTTGTGGAGACGTGTGAGTTGACTGTTTCTTTGGGCTTTTCACCCCTTGTCCGATGTGTGCTTTGCAAACATCCACTCCCAGTTGTTGTGCTGTCTTTGCATTGAGTCGATGGTTTCCTTGACTGGGCAGAAGCGTCTGCATTTGAGGTGGTCCCGTTTGTTTCTTGTCTCCTTTGCTGCCCTTGCCCAGTCAGACATACTTCTTCCAAATAGGCGGCTCAGACAGATGGCAAAGAGCACTCTGCCTAGGTCTTCTCCTACAAGTTTCACGGTTTCAAGTCTGCCATTCAGGGCTTTAATCCATTCCAGGAGGTGCGTGTGCCAGGTGGAACATCATGGTCTACTCTCGTTGTGTTCCATGCGGCTGTGCAGGCTTCCCAGCACCGTTTATTGGAGAGACTCTCCTTTGTCCACTGTCTCCTCTTGGCTCCCTGGTCGCAAATGGGCTGTCCATGTATGTTTGAGTTGGGCTCTGGGCTCTCGATTCTGTTGCATGGGTCTGTGTGCCTGTTTTTGGGCCCGGACTGTGCCGTTTCGGTACCTAGCGCTTCGTCCTCTATGTTGAAATCAGAAAGTGTGATACGTCCTGCTTTGTTCGTTTTCCTGAGGATTCCTTGGCCTATGCAGGGTCTCTTGTTGCTGGCTAGAAACTTTAGGATTCTCTCTTCTATCTCTCTGGCAAATATGGCTGCAACTTTGACTGGGATTGCATGGAATCCAGAGATTCCTTTCTCCGCTATGGACGTTTCAAGTGTGTTAATTCTTCCATTCCTAGGTCCCGGAATATCCTTCTTTTTCCTTGTGTCGTCTTGAATTTCTTTCCACAAACGTCTGTTAGTTTTCGATTGACATAGCTTTCACCGGTTTTGCTAAGGTTCTTCATAGAGATCTTCTTCTTCGTACTGGCAAGCTGTGTTTTTTTTTTTTTTTTTTGTCTGTTTGTGTTTAGCTTCCGTTTTTCTATTCTTTGCAACTTGTAATTGGTTCTGTTTTGCAGAAGTGCATCGCTGTGCTCACATCTGCTGGCAATGCTCCTGTATTTGCTGTGGAAGTCTGGCCCTATCTAACGTCCCTTCCCATCTGCCTCTGCACCCCCTCGGACGCCTGCCCCAGAATGACTGAAGCAGTGGTGAGGAGGCTCACCCCCAGGATTCCAGCCGGGCCACCCCGGGCCACCGACCCAGAAGGTGCGGACCTCACCGCTCCACCACCGGCCGGCCCCTTTCATGTTCCATTGGGAACCTGCAGTTGAGTGCAATGGGGCTTGAATATGCTGCTTGAGCCCAACTCTGGCACTGTTAGATGAGGCCAGGTTGTTTGTCGGGGCCACTGTGACGTCAGAGGATTGGTCATAATTGTGTGTCTGCTGTCCCGGCAAGCTTCATGGACACAGGGCTTCAGAGCCCGCTTGGAGCAGTCTCATAACTCACCCTTCCCAGTGAGCCCAGGTTTGTCCTTCGCTGCCGTTTTTTGGCTTGTGAATTTCTCTGACTTTCAAACGTTCCAGCAGAGCCTGTCTAAAGACTGACATCTTTCATTGTGGATTATTCAGGTGTGATATCTGTTCGCCTTGCATTTTCTGGGACCTTTGTTTCTTTTCCACAGTATGCTCGTCATGGTCTTTCTCAGCTATCTCACTTAGATATGCTTACCAGTCCGTTCTCCTTCAGTCCAAGTGATTAATTTTGTATTTCTTGAATCACCGTATGTTCTCTAGGCCGAGGTGTGAGTGCTTTCGTGACTCTTGGTTGCTGTCTTTGAATTTGCACCGGTCACTTGTAGGACTCTTTGCTATCCTAGCCTAGGTCAAAGGAAGCACTGAGAACCCGTGGTCATCTGGGTTGGTTTGACATCCTGAGATCAGAAACTCCAAATTCGAGGTGGTCCTGGCAACCCCCTTCATGGACATAATGTTTTTCCGAGACAAATTAGACAAATCTGATGAATTCCTCTCTCCAGGAAAGATATTTTTCTTTCTCTTTTGTGGATTTGGGAAGTTTCGAACTTGACCCCTGACACTTGAGCGTTGCCCTAGATTGCATCTAGATACGGCTTACTTTATTTCTATAGGCTGTGCCATTTGTTTGACCTACATCCTCAGCCCTGGCATGTTTATTTTTCTGGAAACAGAATTGTAATGTTCTAATTTTCAGCCAGCTTCCTTCCATATGGCGTCAAAGCACATAATCAATAATCCTTCTACGGCAAGAGGTCGGGGGAGAGAATTTCATTGGAGCCAAAGTGAGCACTCTAGCCTGGGAGGGCAGCCTTCACAAAGGAACCAAGCCCTCTGGAAAAGGCTGATTTTCAGCACACTTGTAGAGCCCTTCCCAACAAAGAGACCTACCCCAAGCATGACAGGGCTCCATTCCTTCGAGGCTTCCAAAGATCTCTTGGAACGCATTAGCATGTAGGGAGTGGACCCTCATGACGCCAGAGCTATGGAAAGTGAGACTGATCTTCCAAGAATGCTAGGGGCCTAGGAAAGGAGGCATCGACTCTTCTCTTCAATGTCCTCAAGAGATCCTTCTTGACTTTGGATTATGCTTAAGGCAGAAGGACACTGTAGGTCTGATAAGGCCCAAGTGCGGCCTCGTGTTTCCAATCAAGTTTCAAGCTTGAATCAGCATGGCCTCCCCATAGACTTGAATAGATGACAATGTTCTCCTCTCAGTGCTTGTCCCTCGATTCTCGCTTCTTGCCAAGGATTCCTTTCTTATCCCTGGCATCAGAGTCCGTTTGATCTCTTCCAGTTTCTGTGCCCGCTTTCTGTTTGTCAAAGCTGTTTCTCGGTATGTCTCCCTTTAATAGCCCAGCCTAGGCCAATCCTCAGACTGTAACCATGCGGCCATCTTGGGGGACATGTTCACCATGATGTCATAAAGAAGCTCAGAAGGCTAAGTTGTCCTGACAACCTCCAAGCACACAGAGTTTCAGAGCCATCTCAGACCAGTCTGACTCCTCCCCCTTTCCAGGTAGGATAGTTTTCCTTTTTCTGGATTTCTTGTCGGTTTCTATCTTTCTCCTCAAATTTGGAAAGGCCTGCTCCATTCTCTCTAGACACTGGTTTCTTTCCTGTAAGATTACCCCGGCTATTATCTCTTACGTCTTGGGAAGAGGGCCAAGTGGGTGGACCTTCCCCAGAGAAAGTCCTGGACTCCCTCCCAAGTTGAAGTTGCCCAGGCAATCCTCTGATGCGCAATGATCGTGTCATCGCCTAGCACTCTGCCAATTCCACCTTGGCAGGTCCCATGTTTTCCTTCCTTCTTCCTTTGGGGAAGTGTACCAGATGCCTTCCTAGATTGGAATATTCCTACGGTTCTTTTTCTGGTGCGTATTGAGAACGGACCCTCACAATTGCTACTTCTTTATGACCTCTGTCCGCACAGTACCATGAAATCTCTATTCCCTAACAGTGCTAATGTGATCTGCACCCGTGCTGTGAAAGACTGAGGCCCGGGCCACCCAAGCGGAACGTGGGCACTTGCCCGCTCCACCACAGGGCCGGCCCTGAGTTGTACTTTTGGACCAACCTGTTCCCTGAACTTGGGAAGGTTGGGCCTGTTTGGATTATTCGTGAAGCTGATTAGTAGTAACATCATGGATGGTAACATTATGACTTCACCGTTGGGTCCTGGGCTTAGCACGGATAAGGTTCTCTTGGTAGTATTCCTCTTCATGTCTTTGGAATGGTCTGCCTTTCTGTAGCATCAGTAAGCCTTTTGAGGTGATTTTCCCTCCTTGGAAGTTCACCTTCTCTAATCTCTTTCAGCCCCCAAAGCTGTATGCCGTCATTCTGAAACCCTTTTTGGATTTTTGCTTTTAGGTGAATTTATTGCCGTAACCCTGCATTAGAACATCGTATGTCTTTCAGATTTACATCCTCATCGATTTCGACTTCCGTGTAGGTTCCATCCTCTTCACCAGCGTAAGCCGAATCACAGGCCCTCACCACACACTTGTGCCTCATCATCTCTTTCACCCTCCCCCACCGCCCCGCTTTGCCTCTGGGCACCCCCGATCAAATGTCCAGTGCCGCCTGTTGGTTAGTGCTTGTTTTTTCTTCTCCTTGTAAGTGAGATCCTACGGTATTTGACTTTGTCCCTGGGGCTTGTTTCACTTCCCCTAAATCCCTCCCAGCCGTTCTGGTGCTCACAAATGGCTGGATTGCATCCTTTGTTCCCGCTGAGTGGTCTGCCATTGTGTGGCTATAGCCCATGTTCCTTCTCCATTCGTCCCTTGCTGGGCACCAGGGTGGCTTCCAAGTCTTGGAGAGCGGGAGTAAGGCTGTGGTGAACTGAGTGGTGCACATGTCTTTAGGCGGTAGTGTTTCCGAGTTCTTTGGCTAAACACGCCCCAGAGGAATAGCTGGATCATATGGGACATGGATTCTTAAATTTCGGAGGCAGTTCCACACCGCTTGGCCTAGTGGCTGCACCGGTTTCCACTGCCAGCAGCAGTGCAGGAGGCGTCCCTTCTCTCCACCTCCTCTCTGACACTTGCTGTTTCCTGTCTGCCTCCTTATAGCCATTCTGACCACAGTGAGCTGCTATGTCCTTGCGGTTTGGATTTGCCTTGGCCTCAGACTTAATGAGGGTGAACAAGTTTTCATGCACCTGTTGGCCCTCTTTAGATCTTCTTGGGAGAAATCTCTGTGGCCATCTTTGGCCCAGGTTTTCATTGGCTTGTTCTTTTTCTTGTGGAGACGTGTGAGTTGACTGTTTCTTTGGGCTTTTCACCCCTTGTCCGATGTGTGCTTTGCAAACATCCACTCCCAGTTGTTGTGCTGTCTTTGCATTGAGTCGATGGTTTCCTTGACTGGGCAGAAGCGTCTGCATTTGAGGTGGTCCCGTTTGTTTCTTGTCTCCTTTGCTGCCCTTGCCCAGTCAGACATACTTCTTCCAAATAGGCGGCTCAGACAGATGGCAAAGAGCACTCTGCCTAGGTCTTCTCCTACAAGTTTCACGGTTTCAAGTCTGCCATTCAGGGCTTTAATCCATTCCAGGAGGTGCGTGTGCCAGGTGGAACATCATGGTCTACTCTCGTTGTGTTCCATGCGGCTGTGCAGGCTTCCCAGCACCGTTTATTGGAGAGACTCTCCTTTGTCCACTGTCTCCTCTTGGCTCCCTGGTCGCAAATGGGCTGTCCATGTATGTTTGAGTTGGGCTCTGGGCTCTCGATTCTGTTGCATGGGTCTGTGTGCCTGTTTTTGGGCCCGGACTGTGCCGTTTCGGTACCTAGCGCTTCGTCCTCTATGTTGAAATCAGAAAGTGTGATACGTCCTGCTTTGTTCGTTTTCCTGAGGATTCCTTGGCCTATGCAGGGTCTCTTGTTGCTGGCTAGAAACTTTAGGATTCTCTCTTCTATCTCTCTGGCAAATATGGCTGCAACTTTGACTGGGATTGCATGGAATCCAGAGATTCCTTTCTCCGCTATGGACGTTTCAAGTGTGTTAATTCTTCCATTCCTAGGTCCCGGAATATCCTTCTTTTTCCTTGTGTCGTCTTGAATTTCTTTCCACAAACGTCTGTTAGTTTTCGATTGACATAGCTTTCACCGGTTTTGCTAAGGTTCTTCATAGAGATCTTCTTCTTCGTACTGGCAAGCTGTGTTTTTTTTTTTTTTTTTTGTCTGTTTGTGTTTAGCTTCCGTTTTTCTATTCTTTGCAACTTGTAATTGGTTCTGTTTTGCAGAAGTGCATCGCTGTGCTCACATCTGCTGGCAATGCTCCTGTATTTGCTGTGGAAGTCTGGCCCTATCTAACGTCCCTTCCCATCTGCCTCTGCACCCCCTCGGACGCCTGCCCCAGAATGACTGAAGCAGTGGTGAGGAGGCTCACCCCCAGGATTCCAGCCGGGCCACCCCGGGCCACCGACCCAGAAGGTGCGGACCTCACCGCTCCACCACCGGCCGGCCCCTTTCATGTTCCATTGGGAACCTGCAGTTGAGTGCAATGGGGCTTGAATATGCTGCTTGAGCCCAACTCTGGCACTGTTAGATGAGGCCAGGTTGTTTGTCGGGGCCACTGTGACGTCAGAGGATTGGTCATAATTGTGTGTCTGCTGTCCCGGCAAGCTTCATGGACACAGGGCTTCAGAGCCCGCTTGGAGCAGTCTCATAACTCACCCTTCCCAGTGAGCCCAGGTTTGTCCTTCGCTGCCGTTTTTTGGCTTGTGAATTTCTCTGACTTTCAAACGTTCCAGCAGAGCCTGTCTAAAGACTGACATCTTTCATTGTGGATTATTCAGGTGTGATATCTGTTCGCCTTGCATTTTCTGGGACCTTTGTTTCTTTTCCACAGTATGCTCGTCATGGTCTTTCTCAGCTATCTCACTTAGATATGCTTACCAGTCCGTTCTCCTTCAGTCCAAGTGATTAATTTTGTATTTCTTGAATCACCGTATGTTCTCTAGGCCGAGGTGTGAGTGCTTTCGTGACTCTTGGTTGCTGTCTTTGAATTTGCACCGGTCACTTGTAGGACTCTTTGCTATCCTAGCCTAGGTCAAAGGAAGCACTGAGAACCCGTGGTCATCTGGGTTGGTTTGACATCCTGAGATCAGAAACTCCAAATTCGAGGTGGTCCTGGCAACCCCCTTCATGGACATAATGTTTTTCCGAGACAAATTAGACAAATCTGATGAATTCCTCTCTCCAGGAAAGATATTTTTCTTTCTCTTTTGTGGATTTGGGAAGTTTCGAACTTGACCCCTGACACTTGAGCGTTGCCCTAGATTGCATCTAGATACGGCTTACTTTATTTCTATAGGCTGTGCCATTTGTTTGACCTACATCCTCAGCCCTGGCATGTTTATTTTTCTGGAAACAGAATTGTAATGTTCTAATTTTCAGCCAGCTTCCTTCCATATGGCGTCAAAGCACATAATCAATAATCCTTCTACGGCAAGAGGTCGGGGGAGAGAATTTCATTGGAGCCAAAGTGAGCACTCTAGCCTGGGAGGGCAGCCTTCACAAACGAACCAAGCCCTCTGGAAAAGGCTGATTTTCAGCACACTTGTAGAGCCCTTCCCAACAAAGAGACCTACCCCAAGCATGACAGGGCTCCATTCCTTCGAGGCTTCCAAAGATCTCTTGGAACGCATTAGCATGTAGGGAGTGGACCCTCATGACGCCAGAGCTATGGAAAGTGAGACTGATCTTCCAAGAATGCTAGGGGCCTAGGAAAGGAGGCATCGACTCTTCTCTTCAATGTCCTCAAGAGATCCTTCTTGACTTTGGATTATGCTTAAGGCAGAAGGACACTGTAGGTCTGATAAGGCCCAAGTGCGGCCTCGTGTTTCCAATCAAGTTTCAAGCTTGAATCAGCATGGCCTCCCCATAGACTTGAATAGATGACAATGTTCTCCTCTCAGTGCTTGTCCCTCGATTCTCGCTTCTTGCCAAGGATTCCTTTCTTATCCCTGGCATCAGAGTCCGTTTGATCTCTTCCAGTTTCTGTGCCCGCTTTCTGTTTGTCAAAGCTGTTTCTCGGTATGTCTCCCTTTAATAGCCCAGCCTAGGCCAATCCTCAGACTGTAACCATGCGGCCATCTTGGGGGACATGTTCACCGTGATGTCATAAAGAAGCTCAGAAGGCTAAGTTGTCCTGACAACCTCCAAGCACACAGAGTTTCAGAGCCATCTCAGACCAGTCTGACTCCTCCCCCTTTCCAGGTAGGATAGTTTTCCTTTTTCTGGATTTCTTGTCGGTTTCTATCTTTCTCCTCAAATTTGGAAAGGCCTGCTCCATTCTCTCTAGACACTGGTTTCTTTCCTGTAAGATTACCCCGGCTATTATCTCTTACGTCTTGGGAAGAGGGCCAAGTGGGTGGACCTTCCCCAGAGAAAGTCCTGGACTCCCTCCCAAGTTGAAGTTGCCCAGGCAATCCTCTGATGCGCAATGATCGTGTCATCGCCTAGCACTCTGCCAATTCCACCTTGGCAGGTCCCATGTTTTCCTTCCTTCTTCCTTTGGGGAAGTGTACCAGATGCCTTCCTAGATTGGAATATTCCTACGGTTCTTTTTCTGGTGCGTATTGAGAACGGACCCTCACAATTGCTACTTCTTTATGACCTCTGTCCGCACAGTACCATGAAATCTCTATTCCCTAACAGTGCTAATGTGATCTGCACCCGTGCTGTGAAAGACTGAGGCCCGGGCCACCCAAGCGGAACGTGGGCACTTGCCCGCTCCACCACAGGGCCGGCCCTGAGTTGTACTTTTGGACCAACCTGTTCCCTGAACTTGGGAAGGTTGGGCCTGTTTGGATTATTCGTGAAGCTGATTAGTAGTAACATCATGGATGGTAACATTATGACTTCACCGTTGGGTCCTGGGCTTAGCACGGATAAGGTTCTCTTGGTAGTATTCCTCTTCATGTCTTTGGAATGGTCTGCCTTTCTGTAGCATCAGTAAGCCTTTTGAGGTGATTTTCCCTCCTTGGAAGTTCACCTTCTCTAATCTCTTTCAGCCCCCAAAGCTGTATGCCGTCATTCTGAAACCCTTTTTGGATTTTTGCTTTTAGGTGAATTTATTGCCGTAACCCTGCATTAGAACATCGTATGTCTTTCAGATTTACATCCTCATCGATTTCGACTTCCGTGTAGGTTCCATCCTCTTCACCAGCGTAAGCCGAATCACAGGCCCTCACCACACACTTGTGCCTCATCATCTCTTTCACCCTCCCCCACCGCCCCGCTTTGCCTCTGGGCACCCCCGATCAAATGTCCAGTGCCGCCTGTTGGTTAGTGCTTGTTTTTTCTTCTCCTTGTAAGTGAGATCCTACGGTATTTGACTTTGTCCCTGGGGCTTGTTTCACTTCCCCTAAATCCCTCCCAGCCGTTCTGGTGCTCACAAATGGCTGGATTGCATCCTTTGTTCCCGCTGAGTGGTCTGCCATTGTGTGGCTATAGCCCATGTTCCTTCTCCATTCGTCCCTTGCTGGGCACCAGGGTGGCTTCCAAGTCTTGGAGAGCGGGAGTAAGGCTGTGGTGAACTGAGTGGTGCACATGTCTTTAGGCGGTAGTGTTTCCGAGTTCTTTGGCTCAACACGCCCCAGAGGAATAGCTGGATCATATGGGACATGGATTCTTAAATTTCGGAGGCAGTTCCACACCGCTTGGCCTAGTGGCTGCACCGGTTTCCACTGCCAGCAGCAGTGCAGGAGGCGTCCCTTCTCTCCACCTCCTCTCTGACACTTGTTGTTTCCTGTCTGCCTCCTTATAGCCATTCTGACCACAGTGAGCTGCTATGTCCTTGCGGTTTGGATTTGCCTTGGCCTCAGACTTAATGAGGGTGAACAAGTTTTCATGCACCTGTTGGCCCTCTTTAGATCTTCTTGGGAGAAATCTCTGTGTCCATCTTTGGCCCAGGTTTTCATTGGCTTGTTCTTTTTCTTGTGGAGACGTGTGAGTTGACTGTTTCTTTGGGCTTTTCACCCCTTGTCCGATGTGTGCTTTGCAAACATCCACTCCCAGTTGTTGTGCTGTCTTTGCATTGAGTCGATGGTTTCCTTGACAGGGCAGAAGCGTCTGCATTTGAGGTGGTCCCGTTTGTTTCTTGTCTCCTTTGCTGCCCTTGCCCAGTCAGACATACTTCTTCCAAATAGGCGGCTCAGACAGATGGCAAAGAGCACTCTGCCTAGGTCTTCTCCTACAAGTTTCACGGTTTCAAGTCTGCCATTCAGGGCTTTAATCCATTCCAGGAGGTGCGTGTGCCAGGTGGAACATCATGGTCTACTCTCGTTGTGTTCCATGTGGCTGTGCAGGCTTCCCAGCACCGTTTATTGGAGAGACTCTCCTTTGTCCACTGTCTCCTCTTGGCTCCCTGGTCGCAAATGGGCTGTCCATGTATGTTTGAGTTGGGCTCTGGGCTCTCGATTCTGTTGCATGGGTCTGTGTGCCTGTTTTTGGGCCCGGACTGTGCCGTTTCGGTACCTAGCGCTTCGTCCTCTATGTTGAAATCAGAAAGTGTGATACGTCCTGCTTTGTTCGTTTTCCTGAGGATTCCTTGGCCTATGCAGGGTCTCTTGTTGCTGGCTAGAAACTTTAGGATTCTCTCTTCTATCTCTCTGGCAAATATGGCTGCAACTTTGACTGGGATTGCATGGAATCCAGAGATTCCTTTCTCCGCTATGGACGTTTCAAGTGTGTTAATTCTTCCATTCCTAGGTCCCGGAAGATCCTTCTTTTTCCTTGTGTCATCTTGAATTTCTTTCCACAAACGTCTGTTAGTTTTCGATTGACATAGCTTTCACCGGTTTTGCTAAGGTTCTTCATAGAGATCTTCTTCTTCGTACTGGCAAGCTGTGTTTTTTTTTTTTTTTTTTGTCTGTTTGTGTTTAGCTTCCGTTTTTCTATTCTTTGCAACTTGTAATTGGTTCTGTTTTGCAGAAGTGCATCGCTGTGCTCACATCTGCTGGCAATGCTCCTGTATTTGCTGTGGAAGTCTGGCCCTATCTAACGTCCCTTCCCATCTGCCTCTGCACCCCCTCGGACGCCTGCCCCAGAATGACTGAAGCAGTGGTGAGGAGGCTCACCCCCAGGATTCCAGCCGGGCCACCCCGGGCCACCGACCCAGAAGGTGCGGACCTCACCGCTCCACCACCGGCCGGCCCCTTTCATGTTCCATTGGGAACCTGCAGTTGAGTGCAATGGGGCTTGAATATGCTGCTTGAGCCCAACTCTGGCACTGTTAGATGAGGCCAGGTTGTTTGTCGGGGCCACTGTGACGTCAGAGGATTGGTCATAATTGTGTGTCTGCTGTCCCGGCAAGCTTCATGGACACAGGGCTTCAGAGCCCGCTTGGAGCAGTCTCATAACTCACCCTTCCCAGTGAGCCCAGGTTTGTCCTTCGCTGCCGTTTTTTGGCTTGGGAATTTCTCTGACTTTCAAACGTTCCAGCAGAGCCTGTCTAAATACTGACATCTTTCATTGTGGATTATTCAGGTGTGATATCTGTTCGCCTTGCATTTTCTGGGACCTTTGTTTCTTTTCCACAGTATGCTCGTCATGGTCTTTCTCAGCTATCTCACTTAGATATGCTTACCAGTCCGTTCTCCTTCAGTCCAAGTGATTAATTTTGTATTTCTTGAATCACCGTATGTTCTCTAGGCCGAGGTGTGAGTGCTTTCGTGACTCTTGGTTGCTGTCTTTGAATTTGCACCGGTCACTTGTAGGACTCTTTGCTATCCTAGCCTAGGTCAAAGGAAGCACTGAGAACCCGTGGTCATCTGGGTTGGTTTGACATCCTGAGATCAGAAACTCCAAATTCGACGTGGTCCTGGCAACCCCCTTCATGGACATAATGTTTTTCCGAGACAAATTAGACAAATCTGATGAATTCCTCTCTCCAGGAAAGATATTTTTCTTTCTCTTTTGTGGATTTGGGAAGTTTCGAACTTGACCCCTGACACTTGAGCGTTGCCCTAGATTGCATCTAGATACGGCTTACTTTATTTCTATAGGCTGTGCCATTTGTTTGACCTACATCCTCAGCCCTGGCATGTTTATTTTTCTGGAAACAGAATTGTAATGTTCTAATTTTCAGCCAGCTTCCTTCCATATGGCGTCAAAGCACATAATCAATAATCCTTCTACGGCAAGAGGTCGGGGGAGAGAATTTCATTGGAGCCAAAGTGAGCACTCTAGCCTGGGAGGGCAGCCTTCACAAAGGAACCAAGCCCTCTGGAAAAGGGTGATTTTCAGCACACTTGTAGAGGCCTTCCCAACAAAGAGACCTACCCCAAGCATGACAGGGCTCCATTCCTTCGAGGCTTCCAAAGATCTCTTGGAACGCATTAGCATGTAGGGAGTGGACCCTCATGACGCCAGAGCTATGGAAAGTGAGACTGATCTTCCAAGAATGCTAGGGGCCTAGGAAAGGAGGCATCGACTCTTCTCTTCAATGTCCTCAAGAGATCCTTCTTGACTTTGGATTATGCTTAAGGCAGAAGGACACTGTAGGTCTGATAAGGCCCAAGTGCGGCCTCGTGTTTCCAATCAAGTTTCAAGCTTGAATCAGCATGGCCTCCCCATAGACTTGAATAGATGACAATGTTCTCCTCTCAGTGCTTGTCCCTCGATTCTCGCTTCTTGCCAAGGATTCCTTTCTTATCCCTGGCATCAGAGTCCGTTTGATCTCTTCCAGTTTCTGTGCCCGCTTTCTGTTTGTCAAAGCTGTTTCTCGGTATGTCTCCCTTTAATAGCCCAGCCTAGGCCAATCCTCAGACTGTAACCATGCGGCCATCTTGGGGGACATGTTCACCATGATGTCATAAAGAAGCTCAGAAGGCTAAGTTGTCCTGACAACCTCCAAGCACACAGAGTTTCAGAGCCATCTCAGACCAGTCTGACTCCTCCCCCTTTCCAGGTAGGATAGTTTTCCTTTTTCTGGATTTCTTGTCGGTTTCTATCTTTCTCCTCAAATTTGGAAAGGCCTGCTCCATTCTCTCTAGACACTGGTTTCTTTCCTGTAAGATTACCCCGGCTATTATCTCTTACGTCTTGGGAAGAGGGCCAAGTGGGTGGACCTTCCCCAGAGAAAGTCCTGGACTCCCTCCCAAGTTGAAGTTGCCCAGGCAATCCTCTGATGCGCAATGATCGTGTCATCGCCTAGCACTCTGCCAATTCCACCTTGGCAGGTCCCATGTTTTCCTTCCTTCTTCCTTTGGGGAAGTGTACCAGATGCCTTCCTAGATTGGAATATTCCTACGGTTCTTTTTCTGCTGCGTATTGAGAACGGACCCTCACAATTGCTACTTCTTTATGACCTCTGTCCGCACAGTACCATGAAATCTCTATTCCCTAAGAGTGCTAATGTGATCTGCACCCGTGCTGTGAAAGACTGAGGCCCGGGCCACCCAAGCGGAACGTGGGCACTTGCCCGCTCCACCACAGGGCCGGCCCTGAGTTGTACTTTTGGACCAACCTGTTCCCTGAACTTGGGAAGGTTGGGCCTGTTTGGATTATTCGTGAAGCTGATTAGTAGTAACATCATGGATGGTAACATTATGACTTCACCGTTGGGTCCTGGGCTTAGCACGGATCAGGTTCTCTTGGTAGTATTCCTCTTCATGTCTTTGGAATGGTCTGCCTTTCTGTAGCATCAGTAAGCCTTTTGAGGTGATTTTCCCTCCTTGGAAGTTCACCTTCTCTAATCTCTTTCAGCCCCCAAAGCTGTATGCCGTCATTCTGAAACCCTTTTTGGATTTTTGCTTTTAGGTGAATTTATTGCCGTAACCCTGCATTAGAACATCGTATGTCTTTCAGATTTACATCCTCATCGATTTCGACTTCCGTGTAGGTTCCATCCTCTTCACCAGCGTAAGCCGAATCACAGGCCCTCACCACACACTTGTGCCTCATCATCTCTTTCACCCTCCCCCACCGCCCCGCTTTGCCTCTGGGCACCCCCGATCAAATGTCCAGTGCCGCCTGTTGGTTAGTGCTTGTTTTTTCTTCTCCTTGTAAGTGAGATCCTACGGTATTTGACTTTGTCCCTGGGGCTTGTTTCACTTCCCCTAAATCCCTCCCAGCCGTTCTGGTGCTCACAAATGGCTGGATTGCATCCTTTGTTCCCGCTGAGTGGTCTGCCATTGTGTGGCTATAGCCCATGTTCCTTCTCCATTCGTCCCTTGCTGGGCACCAGGGTGGCTTCCAAGTCTTGGAGAGCGGGAGTAAGGCTGTGGTGAACTGAGTGGTGCACATGTCTTTAGGCGGTAGTGTTTCCGAGTTCTTTGGCTAAACACGCCCCAGAGGAATAGCTGGATCATATGGGACATGGATTCTTAAATTTCGGAGGCAGTTCCACACCGCTTGGCCTAGTGGCTGCACCGGTTTCCACTGCCAGCAGCAGTGCAGGAGGCGTCCCTTCTCTCCACCTCCTCTCTGACACTTGTTGTTTCCTGTCTGCCTCCTTATAGCCATTCTGACCACAGTGAGCTGCTATGTCCTTGCGGTTTGGATTTGCCTTGGCCTCAGACTTAATGAGGGTGAACAAGTTTTCATGCACCTGTTGGCCCTCTTTAGATCTTCTTGGGAGAAATCTCTGTGTCCATCTTTGGCCCAGGTTTTCATTGGCTTGTTCTTTTTCTTGTGGAGACGTGTGAGTTGACTGTTTCTTTGGGCTTTTCACCCCTTGTCCGATGTGTGCTTTGCAAACATCCACTCCCAGTTGTTGTGCTGTCTTTGCATTGAGTCGATGGTTTCCTTGACTGGGCAGAAGCGTCTGCATTTGAGGTGGTCCCGTTTGTTTCTTGTCTCCTTTGCTGCCCTTGCCCAGTCAGACATACTTCTTCCAAATAGGCGGCTCAGACAGATGGCAAAGAGCACTCTGCCTAGGTCTTCTCCTACAAGTTTCACGGTTTCAAGTCTGCCATTCAGGGCTTTAATCCATTCCAGGAGGTGCGTGTGCCAGGTGGAACATCATGGTCTACTCTCGTTGTGTTCCATGTGGCTGTGCAGGCTTCCCAGCACCGTTTATTGGAGAGACTCTCCTTTGTCCACTGTCTCCTCTTGGCTCCCAGGTCGCAAATGGGCTGTCCATGTATGTTTGAGTTGGGCTCTGGGCTCTCGATTCTGTTGCATGGGTCTGTGTGCCTGTTTTTGGGCCCGGACTGTGCCGTTTCGGTACCTAGCGCTTCGTCCTCTATGTTGAAATCAGAAAGTGTGATACGTCCTGCTTTGTTCGTTTTCCTGAGGATTCCTTGGCCTATGCAGGGTCTCTTGTTGCTGGCTAGAAACTTTAGGATTCTCTCTTCTATCTCTCTGGCAAATATGGCTGCAACTTTGACTGGGATTGCATGGAATCCAGAGATTCCTTTCTCCGCTATGGACGTTTCAAGTGTGTTAATTCTTCCATTCCTAGGTCCCGGAAGATCCTTCTTTTTCCTTGTGTCGTCTTGAATTTCTTTCCACAAACGTCTGTTAGTTTTCGATTGACATAGCTTTCACCGGTTTTGCTAAGGTTCTTCATAGAGATCTTCTTCTTCGTACTGGCAAGCTGTGTTTTTTTTTTTTTTTTTGTCTGTTTGTGTTTAGCTTCCGTTTTTCTATTCTTTGCAACTTGTAATTGGTTCTGTTTTGCAGAAGTGCATCGCTGTGCTCACATCTGCTGGCAATGCTCCTGTATTTGCTGTGGAAGTCTGGCCCTATCTAACGTCCCTTCCCATCTGCCTCTGCACCCCCTCGGACGCCTGCCCCAGAATGACTGAAGCAGTGGTGAGGAGGCTCACCCCCAGGATTCCAGCCGGGCCACCCCGGGCCACCGACCCAGAAGGTGCGGACCTCACCGCTCCACCACCGGCCGGCCCCTTTCATGTTCCATTGGGAACCTGCAGTTGAGTGCAATGGGGCTTGAATATGCTGCTTGAGCCCAACTCTGGCACTGTTAGATGAGGCCAGGTTGTTTGTCGGGGCCACTGTGACGTCAGAGGATTGGTCATAATTGTGTGTCTGCTGTCCCGGCAAGCTTCATGGACACAGGGCTTCAGAGCCCGCTTGGAGCAGTCTCATAACTCACCCTTCCCAGTGAGCCCAGGTTTGTCCTTCGCTGCCGTTTTTTGGCTTGGGAATTTCTCTGACTTTCAAACGTTCCAGCAGAGCCTGTCTAAAGACTGACATCTTTCATTGTGGATTATTCAGGTGTGATATCTGTTCGCCTTGCATTTTCTGGGACCTTTGTTTCTTTTCCACAGTATGCTCGTCATGGTCTTTCTCAGCTATCTCACTTAGATATGCTTACCAGTCCGTTCTCCTTCAGTCCAAGTGATTAATTTTGTATTTCTTGAATCACCGTATGTTCTCTAGGCCGAGGTGTGAGTGCTTTCGTGACTCTTGGTTGCTGTCTTTGAATTTGCACCGGTCACTTGTAGGACTCTTTGCTATCCTAGCCTAGGTCAAAGGAAGCACTGAGAACCCGTGGTCATCTGGGTTGGTTTGACATCCTGAGATCAGAAACTCCAAATTCGACGTGGTCCTGGCAACCCCCTTCATGGACATAATGTTTTTCCGAGACAAATTAGACAAATCTGATGAATTCCTCTCTCCAGGAAAGATATTTTTCTTTCTCTTTTGTGGATTTGGGAAGTTTCGAACTTGACCCCTGACACTTGAGCGTTGCCCTAGATTGCATCTAGATACGGCTTACTTTATTTCTATAGGCTGTGCCATTTGTTTGACCTACATCCTCAGCCCTGGCATGTTTATTTTTCTGGAAACAGAATTGTAATGTTCTAATTTTCAGCCAGCTTCCTTCCATATGGCGTCAAAGCACATAATCAATAATCCTTCTACGGCAAGAGGTCGGGGGAGAGAATTTCATTGGAGCCAAAGTGAGCACTCTAGCCTGGGAGGGCAGCCTTCACAAAGGAACCAAGCCCTCTGGAAAAGGCTGATTTTCAGCACACTTGTAGAGCCCTTCCCAACAAAGAGACCTACCCCAAGCATGACAGGGCTCCATTCCTTCGAGGCTTCCAAAGATCTCTTGGAACGCATTAGCATGTAGGGAGTGGACCCTCATGACGCCAGAGCTATGGAAAGTGAGACTGATCTTCCAAGAATGCTAGGGGCCTAGGAAAGGAGGCATCGACTCTTCTCTTCAATGTCCTCAAGAGATCCTTCTTGACTTTGGATTATGCTTAAGGCAGAAGGACACTGTAGGTCTGATAAGGCCCAAGTGCGGCCTCGTGTTTCCAATCAAGTTTCAAGCTTGAATCAGCATGGCCTCCCCATAGACTTGAATAGATGACAATGTTCTCCTCTCAGTGCTTGTCCCTCGATTCTCGCTTCTTGCCAAGGATTCCTTTCTTATCCCTGGCATCAGAGTCCGTTTGATCTCTTCCAGTTTCTGTGCCCGCTTTCTGTTTGTCAAAGCTGTTTCTCGGTATGTCTCCCTTTAATAGCCCAGCCTAGGCCAATCCTCAGACTGTAACCATGCGGCCATCTTGGGGGACATGTTCACCGTGATGTCATAAAGAAGCTCAGAAGGCTAAGTTGTCCTGACAACCTCCAAGCACACAGAGTTTCAGAGCCATCTCAGACCAGTCTGACTCCTCCCCCTTTCCAGGTAGGATAGTTTTCCTTTTTCTGGATTTCTTGTCGGTTTCTATCTTTCTCCTCGAATTTGGAAAGGCCTGCTCCATTCTCTCTAGACACTGGTTTCTTTCCTGTAAGATTACCCCGGCTATTATCTCTTACGTCTTGGGAAGAGGGCCAAGTGGGTGGACCTTCCCCAGAGAAAGTCCTGGACTCCCTCCCAAGTTGAAGTTGCCCAGGCAATCCTCTGATGCGCAATGATCGTGTCATCGCCTAGCACTCTGCCAATTCCACCTTGGCAGGTCCCATGTTTTCCTTCCTTCTTCCTTTGGGGAAGTGTACCAGATGCCTTCCTAGATTGGAATATTCCTACGGTTCTTTTTCTGCTGCGTATTGAGAACGGACCCTCACAATTGCTACTTCTTTATGACCTCTGTCCGCACAGTACCATGAAATCTCTATTCCCTAAGAGTGCTAATGTGATCTGCACCCGTGCTGTGAAAGACTGAGGCCCGGGCCACCCAAGCGGAACGTGGGCACTTGCCCGCTCCACCACAGGGCCGGCCCTGAGTTGTACTTTTGGACCAACCTGTTCCCTGAACTTGGGAAGGTTGGGCCTGTTTGGATTATTCGTGAAGCTGATTAGTAGTAACATCATGGACGGTAACATTATGACTTCACCGTTGGGTCCTGGGCTTAGCACGGATCAGGTTCTCTTGGTAGGATTCCTCTTCATGTATTTGGAATGGTCTGCCTTTCTGTAGCATCAGTAAGCCTTTTGAGGTGATTTTCCCTCCTTGGAAGTTCACCTTCTCTAATCTCTTTCAGCCCCCAAAGCTGTATGCCGTCATTCTGAACCCGTTTTTGGATTTTTGCTTTTAGGTGAATTTATTGCTGTATCCCTGCATTAGAACATCCTATGTCTTTCAGATTTACATCTTCATCGATTTAGAATTCCGTGTAGGTTCCATCCTCTTCACCAGCGTAAGCCGAATCACAGGCCCTCACCACACACTTGTGCCTCATCATCTCTTTCACCCTCCCCCACCGCCCCGCTTTGCCTCTAGGCACCCCCGATCAAATGTCCAGTGCCGCCTGTTGGTTAGTGCTTGTTTTTTCTTCTCCATGTAAGTGAGATCCTATGGTATTTGACTTTGTCCCTGGGGCTTGTTTCACTTCCCCTAAATCCCTCCCAGCCGTTCTGGTGCTCACAAATGGCTGGATTGCATCCTTTGTTCCCGCTGAGTGGTCTGCCATTGTGTGGCTATAGCCCATGTTCCTTCTCCATTCGTCCCTTGCTGGGCACCAGGGTGGCTTCCAAGTCTTGGAGAGCGGGAGTAAGGCTGTGGTGAACTGAGTGGTGCACATGTCTTTAGGCGGTAGTGTTTCCGAGTTCTTTGGCTAAACACGCCCCAGAGGAATAGCTGGATCATATGGGACATGGATTCTTAAATTTCGGAGGCAGTTCCACACCGCTTGGCCTAGTGGCTGCACCGGTTTCCACTGCCAGCAGCAGTGCAGGAGGCGTCCCTTCTCTCCACCTCCTCTCTGACACTTGTTGTTTCCTGTCTGCCTCCTTATAGCCATTCTGACCACAGTGAGCTGCTATGTCCTTGTGGTTTGGATTTGCCTTGGCCTCAGACTTAATGAGGGTGAACAAGTTTTCATGCACCTGTTGGCCCTCTTTAGATCTTCTTGGGAGAAATCTCTGTGTCCATCTTTGGCCCAGGTTTTCATTGGCTTGTTCTTTTTCTTGTGGAGACGTGTGAGTTGACTGTTTCTTTGGGCTTTTCACCCCTTGTCCGATGTGTGCTTTGCAAACATCCACTCCCAGTTGTTGTGCTGTCTTTGCATTGAGTCGATGGTTTCCTTGACAGGGCAGAAGCGTCTGCATTTGAGGTGGTCCCGTTTGTTTCTTGTCTCCTTTGCTGCCCTTGCCCAGTCAGACATACTTCTTCCAAATAGGCGGCTCAGACAGATGGCAAAGAGCACTCTGCCTAGGTCTTCTCCTACAAGTTTCACGGTTTCAAGTCTGCCATTCAGGGCTTTAATCCATTCCAGGAGGTGCGTGTGCCAGGTGGAACATCATGGTCTACTCTCGTTGTGTTCCATGTGGCTGTGCAGGCTTCCCAGCACCGTTTATTGGAGAGACTCTCCTTTGTCCACTGTCTCCTCTTGGCTCCCTGGTCGCAAATGGGCTGTCCATGTATGTTTGAGTTGGGCTCTGGGCTCTCGATTCTGTTGCATGGGTCTGTGTGCCTGTTTTTGGGCCCGGACTGTGCCGTTTCGGTACCTAGCGCTTCGTCCTCTATGTTGAAATCAGAAAGTGTGATACGTCCTGCTTTGTTCGTTTTCCTGAGGATTCCTTGGCCTATGCAGGGTCTCTTGTTGCTGGCTAGAAACTTTAGGATTCTCTCTTCTATCTCTCTGGCAAATATGGCTGCAACTTTGACTGGGATTGCATGGAATCCAGAGATTCCTTTCTCCGCTATGGACGTTTCAAGTGTGTTAATTCTTCCATTCCTAGGTCCCGGAAGATCCTTCTTTTTCCTTGTGTCGTCTTGAATTTCTTTCCACAAACGTCTGTTAGTTTTCGATTGACATAGCTTTCACCGGTTTTGCTAAGGTTCTTCATAGAGATCTTCTTCTTCGTACTGGCAAGCTGTGTTTTTTTTTTTTTTTTTGTCTGTTTGTGTTTAGCTTCCGTTTTTCTATTCTTTGCAACTTGTAATTGGTTCTGTTTTGCAGAAGTGCATCGCTGTGCTCACATCTGCTGGCAATGCTCCTGTATTTGCTGTGGAAGTCTGGCCCTATCTAACGTCCCTTCCCATCTGCCTCTGCACCCCCTCGGACGCCTGCCCCAGAATGACTGAAGCAGTGGTGAGGAGGCTCACCCCCAGGATTCCAGCCGGGCCACCCCGGGCCACCGACCCAGAAGGTGCGGACCTCACCGCTCCACCACCGGCCGGCCCCTTTCATGTTCCATTGGGAACCTGCAGTTGAGTGCAATGGGGCTTGAATATGCTGCTTGAGCCCAACTCTGGCACTGTTAGATGAGGCCAGGTTGTTTGTCGGGGCCACTGTGACGTCAGAGGATTGGTCATAATTGTGTGTCTGCTGTCCCGGCAAGCTTCATGGACACAGGGCTTCAGAGCCCGCTTGGAGCAGTCTCATAACTCACCCTTCCCAGTGAGCCCAGGTTTGTCCTTCGCTGCCGTTTTTTGGCTTGGGAATTTCTCTGACTTTCAAACGTTCCAGCAGAGCCTGTCTAAAGACTGACATCTTTCATTGTGGATTATTCAGGTGTGATATCTGTTCGCCTTGCATTTTCTGGGACCTTTGTTTCTTTTCCACAGTATGCTCGTCATGGTCTTTCTCAGCTATCTCACTTAGATATGCTTACCAGTCCGTTCTCCTTCAGTCCAAGTGATTAATTTTGTATTTCTTGAATCACCGTATGTTCTCTAGGCCGAGGTGTGAGTGCTTTCGTGACTCTTGGTTGCTGTCTTTGAATTTGCACCGGTCACTTGTAGGACTCTTTGCTATCCTAGCCTAGGTCAAAGGAAGCACTGAGAACCCGTGGTCATCTGGGTTGGTTTGACATCCTGAGATCAGAAACTCCAAATTCGACGTGGTCCTGGCAACCCCCTTCATGGACATAATGTTTTTCCGAGACAAATTAGACAAATCTGATGAATTCCTCTCTCCAGGAAAGATATTTTTCTTTCTCTTTTGTGGATTTGGGAAGTTTCGAACTTGACCCCTGACACTTGAGCGTTGCCCTAGATTGCATCTAGATACGGCTTACTTTATTTCTATAGGCTGTGCCATTTGTTTGACCTACATCCTCAGCCCTGGCATGTTTATTTTTCTGGAAACAGAATTGTAATGTTCTAATTTTCAGCCAGCTTCCTTCCATATGGCGTCAAAGCACATAATCAATAATCCTTCTACGGCAAGAGGTCGGGGGAGAGAATTTCATTGGAGCCAAAGTGAGCACTCTAGCCTGGGAGGGCAGCCTTCACAAAGGAACCAAGCCCTCTGGAAAAGGGTGATTTTCAGCACACTTGTAGAGCCCTTCCCAACAAAGAGACCTACCCCAAGCATGACAGGGCTCCATTCCTTCGAGGCTTCCAAAGATCTCTTGGAACGCATTAGCATGTAGGGAGTGGACCCTCATGACGCCAGAGCTATGGAAAGTGAGACTGATCTTCCAAGAATGCTAGGGGCCTAGGAAAGGAGGCATCGACTCTTCTCTTCAATGTCCTCAAGAGATCCTTCTTGACTTTGGATTATGCTTAAGGCAGAAGGACACTGTAGGTCTGATAAGGCCCAAGTGCGGCCTCGTGTTTCCAATCAAGTTTCAAGCTTGAATCAGCATGGCCTCCCCATAGACTTGAATAGATGACAATGTTCTCCTCTCAGTGCTTGTCCCTCGATTCTCGCTTCTTGCCAAGGATTCCTTTCTTATCCCTGGCATCAGAGTCCGTTTGATCTCTTCGAGTTTCTGTGCCCGCTTTCTGTTTGTCAAAGCTGTTTCTCGGTATGTCTCCCTTTAATAGCCCAGCCTAGGCCAATCCTCAGACTGTAACCATGCGGCCATCTTGGGGGACATGTTCACCGTGATGTCATAAAGAAGCTCAGAAGGCTAAGTTGTCCTGACAACCTCCAAGCACACAGAGTTTCAGAGCCATCTCAGACCAGTCTGACTCCTCCCCCTTTCCAGGTAGGATAGTTTTCCTTTTTCTGGATTTCTTGTCGGTTTCTATCTTTCTCCTCGAATTTGGAAAAGCCTGCTCCATTCTCTCTAGACACTGGTTTCTTTCCTGTAAGATTACCCCGGCTATTATCTCTTACGTCTTGGGAAGAGGGCCAAGTGGGTGGAACTTCCCCAGAGAAAGTCCTGGACTCCCTCCCAAGTTGAAGTTGCCCAGGCAGTCCTCTGATGCGCAATGATCGTGTCATCGCCTAGCACTCTGCCAATTCCACCTTGGCAGGTCCCATGTTTTCCTTCCTTCTTCCTTTGGGGAAGTGTACCAGATGCCTTCCTAGATTGGAATATTCCTACGGTTCTTTTTCTGCTGCGTAT
Organism: Equus asinus; assembly: GCF_041296235.1. Classification (NCBI taxonomy): domain Eukaryota; kingdom Metazoa; phylum Chordata; class Mammalia; order Perissodactyla; family Equidae; genus Equus; species Equus asinus. Next base: position 79,235,091 of record NC_091820.1, read on the forward strand.
TGAGAACGGACCCTCACAATTGCTACTTCTTTATGACCTCTGTCCGCACAGTACCATGAAATCTCTATTCCCTAACAGTGCTAATGTGATCTGCACCCGTGCTGTGAAAGAGTGAGGCCCGGGCCACCCAAGCGGAACGTTGGCACTTGCCCGCTCCACCACAGGGCCGGCCCTGAGTTGTACTTTTGGACCAACCTGTTCCCTGAACTTGGGAAGGTTGGGCCTGTTTGGATTATTCGTGAAGCTGATTAGTAGTAACATCATGGACGGTAACATTATGACTTCACCGTTGGGTCCTGGGCTTAGCACGGATCAGGTTCTCTTGGTAGTATTCCTCTTCATGTATTTGGAATGGTCTGCCTTTCTGTAGCATCAGTAAGCCTTTTGAGGTGATTTTCCCTCCTTGGAAGTTCACCTTCTCTAATCTCTTTCAGCCCCCAAAGCTGTATGCCGTCATTCTGAACCCGTTTTTGGATTTTTGCTTTTAGGTGAATTTATTGCTGTATCCCTGCATTAGAACATCCTATGTCTTTCAGATTTACATCTTCATCGATTTAGAATTCCGTGTAGGTTCCATCCTCTTCACCAGCGTAAGCCGAATCACAGGCCCTCACCACACACTTGTGCCTCATCATCTCTTTCACCCTCCCCCACCGCCCCGCTTTGCCTCTGGGCACCCCCGATCAAATGTCCAGTGCCGCCTGTTGGTTAGTGCTTGTTTTTTCTTCTCCATGTAAGTGAGATCCTATGGTATTTGACTTTGTCCCTGGGGCTTGTTTCACTTCCCCTAAATCCCTCCCAGCCGTTCTGGTGCTCACAAATGGCTGGATTGCATCCTTTGTTCCCGCTGAGTGGTCTGCCATTGTGTGGCTATAGCCCATGTTCCTTCTCCATTCGTCCCTTGCTGGGCACCAGGGTGGCTTCCAAGTCTTGGAGAGCGGGAGTAAGGCTGTGGTGAACTGAGTGGTGCACATGTCTTTAGGCGGTAGTGTTTCCGAGTTCTTTGGCTAAACACGCCCCAGAGGAATAGCTGGATCATATGGGACATGGATTCTTAAATTTCGGAGGCAGTTCCACACCGCTTGGCCTAGTGGCTGCACCGGTTTCCACTGCCAGCAGCAGTGCAGGAGGCGTCCCTTCTCTCCACCTCCTCTCTGACACTTGTTGTTTCCTGTCTGCCTCCTTATAGCCATTCTGACCACAGTGAGCTGCTATGTCCTTGCGGTTTGGATTTGCCTTGGCCTCAGACTTAATGAGGGTGAACAAGTTTTCTTGCACCTGTTGGCCCTCTTTAGATCTTCTTGGGAGAAATCTCTGTGTCCATCTTTGGCCCAGGTTTTCATTGGCTTGTTCTTTTTCTTGTGGAGACGTGTGAGTTGACTGTTTCTTTGGGCTTTTCACCCCTTGTCCGATGTGTGCTTTGCAAACATCCACTCCCAGTTGTTGTGCTGTCTTTGCATTGAGTCGATGGTTTCCTTGACTGGGCAGAAGCGTCTGCATTTGAGGTGGTCCCGTTTGTTTCTTGTCTCCTTTGCTGCCCTTGCCCAGTCAGACATACTTCTTCCAAATAGGCGGCTCAGACAGATGGCAAAGAGCACTCTGCCTAGGTCTTCTCCTACAAGTTTCACGGTTTCAAGTCTGCCATTCAGGGCTTTAATCCATTCCAGGAGGTGCGTGTGCCAGGTGGAACATCATGGTCTACTCTCGTTGTGTTCCATGTGGCTGTGCAGGCTTCCCAGCACCGTTTATTGGAGAGACTCTCCTTTGTCCACTGTCTCCTCTTGGCTCCCTGGTCGCAAATGGGCTGTCCATGTATGTTTGAGTTGGGCTCTGGGCTCTCGATTCTGTTGCATGGGTCTGTGTGCCTGTTTTTGGGCCCGGACTGTGCCGTTTCGGTACCTAGCGCTTCGTCCTCTATGTTGAAATCAGAAAGTGTGATACGTCCTGCTTTGTTCGTTTTCCTGAGGATTCCTTGGCCTATGCAGGGTCTCTTGTTGCTGGCTAGAAACTTTAGGATTCTCTCTTCTATCTCTCTGGCAAATATGGCTGCAACTTTGACTGGGATTGCATGGAATCCAGAGATTCCTTTCTCCGCTATGGACGTTTCAAGTGTGTTAATTCTTCCATTCCTAGGTCCCGGAAGATCCTTCTTTTTCCTTGTGTCGTCTTGAATTTCTTTCCACAAACGTCTGTTAGTTTTCGATTGACATAGCTTTCACCGGTTTTGCTAAGGTTCTTCATAGAGATCTTCTTCTTCGTACTGGCAAGCTGTGTTTTTTTTTTTTTTTGTCTGTTTGTGTTTAGCTTCCGTTTTTCTATTCTTTGCAACTTGTAATTGGTTCTGTTTTGCAGAAGTGCATCGCTGTGCTCACATCTGCTGGCAATGCTCCTGTATTTGCTGTGGAAGTCTGGCCCTATCTAACGTCCCTTCCCATCTGCCTCTGCACCCCCTCGGACGCCTGCCCCAGAATGACTGAAGCAGTGGTGAGGAGGCTCACCCCCAGGATTCCAGCCGGGCCACCCCGGGCCACCGACCCAGAAGGTGCGGACCTCACCGCTCCACCACCGGCCGGCCCCTTTCATGTTCCATTGGGAACCTGCAGTTGAGTGCAATGGGGCTTGAATATGCTGCTTGAGCCCAACTCTGGCACTGTTAGATGAGGCCAGGTTGTTTGTCAGGGCCACTGTGACGTCAGAGGATTGGTCATAATTGTGTGTCTGCTGTCCCGGCAAGCTTCATGGACACAGGGCTTCAGAGCCCGCTTGGAGCAGTCTCATAACTCACCCTTCCCAGTGAGCCCAGGTTTGTCCTTCGCTGCCGTTTTTTGGCTTGTGAATTTCTCTGACTTTCAAACGTTCCAGCAGAGCCTGTCTAAAGACTGACATCTTTCATTGTGGATTATTCAGGTGTGATATCTGTTCGCCTTGCATTTTCTGGGACCTTTGTTTCTTTTCCACAGTATGCTCGTCATGGTCTTTCTCAGCTATCTCACTTAGATATGCTTACCAGTCCGTTCTCCTTCAGTCCAAGTGATTAATTTTGTATTTCTTGAATCACCGTATGTTCTCTAGGCCGAGGTGTGAGTGCTTTCGTGACTCTTGGTTGCTGTCTTTGAATTTGCACCGGTCACTTGTAGGACTCTTTGCTATCCTAGCCTAGGTCAAAGGAAGCACTGAGAACCCGTGGTCATCTGGGTTGGTTTGACATCCTGAGATCAGAAACTCCAAATTCGAGGTGGTCCTGGCAACCCCCTTCATGGACATAATGTTTTTCCGAGACAAATTAGACAAATCTGATGAATTCCTCTCTCCAGGAAAGATATTTTTCTTTCTCTTTTGTGGATTTGGGAAGTTTCGAACTTGACCCCTGACACTTGAGCGTTGCCCTAGATTGCATCTAGATACGGCTTACTTTATTTCTATAGGCTGTGCCATTTGTTTGACCTACATCCTCAGCCCTGGCATGTTTATTTTTCTGGAAACAGAATTGTAATGTTCTAATTTTCAGCCAGCTTCCTTCCATATGGCGTCAAAGCACATAATCAATAATCCTTCTACGGCAAGAGGTCGGGGGAGAGAATTTCATTGGAGCCAAAGTGAGCACTCTAGCCTGGGAGGGCAGCCTTCACAAAGGAACCAAGCCCTCTGGAAAAGGGTGATTTTCAGCACACTTGTAGAGCCCTTCCCAACAAAGAGACCTACCCCAAGCATGACAGGGCTCCATTCCTTCGAGGCTTCCAAAGATCTCTTGGAACGCATTAGCATGTACGGAGTGGACCCTCATGACGCCAGAGCTATGGAAAGTGAGACTGATCTTCCAAGAATGCTAGGGGCCTAGGAAAGGAGGCATCGACTCTTCTCTTCAATGTCCTCAAGAGATCCTTCTTGACTTTGGATTATGCTTAAGGCAGAAGGACACTGTAGGTCTGATAAGGCCCAAGTGCGGCCTCGTGTTTCCAATCAAGTTTCAAGCTTGAATCAGCATGGCCTCCCCATAGACTTGAATAGATGACAATGTTCTCCTCTCAGTGCTTGTCCCTCGATTCTCGCTTCTTGCCAAGGATTCCTTTCTTATCCCTGGCATCAGAGTCCGTTTGATCTCTTCCAGTTTCTGTGCCCGCTTTCTGTTTGTCAAAGCTGTTTCTCGGTATGTCTCCCTTTAATAGCCCAGCCTAGGCCAATCCTCAGACTGTAACCATGCGGCCATCTTGGGGGACATGTTCACCGTGATGTCATAAAGAAGCTCAGAAGGCTAAGTTGTCCTGACAACCTCCAAGCACACAGAGTTTCAGAGCCATCTCAGACCAGTCTGACTCCTCCCCCTTTCCAGGTAGGATAGTTTTCCTTTTTCTGGATTTCTTGTCAGTTTCTATCTTTCTCCTCGAATTTGGAAAGGCCTGCTCCATTCTCTCTAGACACTGGTTTCTTTCCTGTAAGATTACCCCGGCTATTATCTCTTACGTCTTGGGAAGAGGGCCAAGTGGGTGGACCTTCCCCAGAGAAAGTCCTGGACTCCCTCCCAAGTTGAAGTTGCCCAGGCAATCCTCTGATGCGCAATGATCGTGTCATCGCCTAGCACTCTGCCAATTCCACCTTGGCAGGTCCCATGTTTTCCTTCCTTCTTCCTTTGGGGAAGTGTACCAGATGCCTTCCTAGATTGGAATATTCCTACGGTTCTTTTTCTGCTGCGTATTGATAACGGACCCTCACAATTGCTACTTCTTTATGACCTCTGTCCGCACAGTACCATGAAATCTCTATTCCCTAACAGTGCTAATGTGATCTGCACCCGTGCTGTGAAAGAGTGAGGCCCGGGTCACACAAGCGGAACGTGGGCACTTGCCCGCTCCACCACAGGGCCGGCCCTGACTTGTACTTTTGGACCAACCTGTGGCCTGAACTTGGGAAGGTTGGGCCTGTTTGGATTATTCGTGAAGCTGATTAGTAGTAACATCATGGACGGTAACATGACTTCACCGTTGGGTCCTGGGCTTAGCACGGATCAGGTTCTCTTGGTAGTATTCCTCTTCATGTATTTGGAATGGTCTACCTTTCTGTAGCATCAGTAAGCCTTTTGAGGTGATTTTCCCTCCTTGGAAGTTCACCTTCTCTAATCTCTTTCAGCCCCCAAAGCTGTATGCCGTCATTCTGAAACCCTTTTTGGATTTTTGCTTTTAGGTGAATTTATTGCCGTAACCCTGCATTAGAACATCGTATGTCTTTCAGATTTACATCCTCATCGATTTCGACTTCCGTGTAGGTTCCATCCTCTTCACCAGCGTAAGCCGAATCACAGGCCCTCACCACACACTTGTGCCTCATCATCTCTTTCACCCTCCCCCACCGCCCCGCTTTGCCTCTGGGCGCCCCCGATCAAATGTCCAGTGCCGCCTGTTGGTTAGTGCTTGTTTTTTCTTCTCCATGTAAGTGAGATCCTACGGTATTTGACTTTGTCCCTGGGGCTTGTTTCACTTCCCCTAAATCCCTCCCAGCCGTTCTGGTGCTCACAAATGGCTGGATTGCATCCTTTGTTCCCGCTGAGTGGTCTGCCATTGTGTGGCTATAGCCCATGTTCCTTCTCCATTCGTCCCTTGCTGGGCACCAGGGTGGCTTCCAAGTCTTGGAGAGCGGGAGTAAGGCTGTGGTGAACTGAGTGGTGCACATGTCTTTAGGCGGTAGTGTTTCCGAGTTCTTTGGCTAAACACGCCCCAGAGGAATAGCTGGATCATATGGGACATGGATTCTTAAATTTCGGAGGCAGTTCCACACCGCTTGGCCTAGTGGCTGCACCGGTTTCCACTGCCAGCAGCAGTGCAGGAGGCGTCCCTTCTCTCCACCTCCTCTCTGACACTTGTTGTTTCCTGTCTGCCTCCTTATAGCCATTCTGACCACAGTGAGCTGCTATGTCCTTGCGGTTTGGATTTGCCTTGGCCTCAGACTTAATGAGGGTGAACAAGTTTTCATGCACCTGTTGGCCCTCTTTAGATCTTCTTGGGAGAAATCTCTGTGTCCATCTTTGGCCCAGGTTTTCATTGGCTTGTTCTTTTTTGTGGAGACGTGTGAGTTGACTGTTTCTTTGGGCTTTTCACCCCTTGTCCGATGTGTGCTTTGCAAACATCCACTCCCAGTTGTTGTGCTGTCTTTGCATTGAGTCGATGGTTTCCTTGACTGGGCAGAAGCATCTGCATTTGAGGTGGTCCCGTTTGTTTCTTGTCTCCTTTGCTGCCCTTGCCCAGTCAGACATACTTCTTCCAAATAGGCGGCTCAGACAGATGGCAAAGAGCACTCTGCCTAGGTCTTCTCCTACAAGTTTCACGGTTTCAAGTCTGCCATTCAGGGCTTTAATCCATTCCAGGAGGTGCGTGTGCCAGGTGGAACAGCATGGTCTACTCTCGTTGTGTTCCATGTGGCTGTGCAGGCTTCCCAGCACCGTTTATTGGAGAGACTCTCCTTTGTCCACTGTCTCCTCTTGGCTCCCAGGTCGCAAATGGGCTGTCCATGTATGTTTGAGTTGGGCTCTGGGCTCTCGATTCTGTTGCATGGGTGTGTGTGCCTGTTTTTGGGCCCGGACTGTGCCGTTTCGGTACCTAGCGCTTCGTCCTCTATGTTGAAATCAGAAAGTGTGATACGTCCTGCTTTGTTCGTTTTCCTGAGGATTCCTTGGCCTATGCAGGGTCTCTTGTTGCTGGCTAGAAACTTTAGGATTCTCTCTTCTATCTCTCTGGCAAATATGGCTGCAACTTTGACTGGGATTGCATGGAATCCAGAGATTCCTTTCTCCGCTATGGACGTTTCAAGTGTGTTAATTCTTCCATTCCTAGGTCCCGGAAGATCCTTCTTTTTCCTTGTGTCGTCTTGAATTTCTTTCCACAAACGTCTGTTAGTTTTCGATTGACATAGCTTTCACCGGTTTTGCTAAGGTTCTTCATAGAGATCTTCTTCTTCGTACTGGCAAGCTGTGTTTTTTTTTTTTGTCTGTTTGTGTTTAGCTTCCGTTTTTCTATTCTTTGCAACTTGTAATTGGTTCTGTTTTGCAGAAGTACATCGCTGTGCTCACATCTGCTGGCAATGCTCCTGTATTTGCTGTGGAAGTCTGGCCCTATCTAACGTCCCTTCCCATCTGCCTCTGCACCCCCTCGGACGCCTGCCCCAGAATGACTGAAGCAGTGGTGAGGAGGCTCACCCCCAGGATTCCAGCCGGGCCACCCCGGGCCACCGACCCAGAAGGTGCGGACCTCACCGCTCCACCACCGGCCGGCCCCTTTCATGTTCCATTGGGAACCTTTAGTTGAGTGCAATGGGGCTTGAATATGCTGCTTGAGCCCAACTCTGGCACTGTTAGATGAGGCCAGGTTGTTTGTCGGGGCCACTGTGACGTCAGAGGATTGGTCATAATTGTGTGTCTGCTGTCCCGGCAAGCTTCATGGACACAGGGCTTCAGAGCCCGCTTGGAGCAGTCTCATAACTCACCCTTCCCAGTGAGCCCAGGTTTGTCCTTCGCTGCCGTTTTTTGGCTTGGGAATTTCTCTGACTTTCAAACGTTCCAGCAGAGCCTGTCTAAATACTGACATCTTTCATTGTGGATTATTCAGGTGTGATATCTGTTCGCCTTGCATTTTCTGGGACCTTTGTTTCTTTTCCACAGTATGCTCGTCATGGTCTTTCTCAGCTATCTCACTTAGATATGCTTACCAGTCCGTTCTCCTTCAGTCCAAGTGATTAATTTTGTATTTCTTGAATCACCGTATGTTCTCTAGGCCGAGGTGTGAGTGCTTTCGTGACTCTTGGTTGCTGTCTTTGAATTTGCACCGGTCACTTGTAGGACTCTTTGCTATCCTAGCCTAGGTCAAAGGAAGCACTGAGAACCCGTGGTCATCTGGGTTGGTTTGACATCCTGAGATCAGAAACTCCAAATTCGACGTGGTCCTGGCAACCCCCTTCATGGACATAATGTTTTTCCGAGACAAATTAGACAAATCTGATGAATTCCTCTCTCCAGGAAAGATATTTTTCTTTCTCTTTTGTGGATTTGGGAAGTTTCGAACTTGACCCCTGACACTTGAGCGTTGCCCTAGATTGCATCTAGATACGGCTTACTTTATTTCTATAGGCTGTGCCATTTGTTTGACCTACATCCTCAGCCCTGGCATGTTTATTTTTCTGGAAACAGAATTGTAATGTTCTAATTTTCAGCCAGCTTCCTTCCATATGGCGTCAAAGCACATAATCAATAATCCTTCTACGGCAAGAGGTCGGGGGAGAGAATTTCATTGGAGCCAAAGTGAGCACTCTAGCCTGGGAGGGCAGCCTTCACAAAGGAACCAAGCCCTCTGGAAAAGGGTGATTTTCAGCACACTTGTAGAGCCCTTCCCAACAAAGAGACCTACCCCAAGCATGACAGGGCTCCATTCCTTCGAGGCTTCCAAAGATCTCTTGGAACGCATTAGCATGTAGGGAGTGGACCCTCATGACGCCAGAGCTATGGAAAGTGAGACTGATCTTCCAAGAATGCTAGGGGCCTAGGAAAGGAGGCATCGACTCTTCTCTTCAATGTCCTCAAGAGATCCTTCTTGACTTTGGATTATGCTTAAGGCAGAAGGACACTGTAGGTCTGATAAGGCCCAAGTGCGGCCTCGTGTTTCCAATCAAGTTTCAAGCTTGAATCAGCATGGCCTCCCCATAGACTTGAATAGATGACAATGTTCTCCTCTCAGTGCTTGTCCCTCGATTCTCGCTTCTTGCCAAGGATTCCTTTCTTATCCCTGGCATCAGAGTCCGTTTGATCTCTTCCAGTTTCTGTGCCCGCTTTCTGTTTGTCAAAGCTGTTTCTCGGTATGTCTCCCTTTAATAGCCCAGCCTAGGCCAATCCTCAGACTGTAACCATGCGGCCATCTTGGGGGACATGTTCACCGTGATGTCATAAAGAAGCTCAGAAGGCTAAGTTGTCCTGACAACCTCCAAGCACACAGAGTTTCAGAGCCATCTCAGACCAGTCTGACTCCTCCCCCTTTCCAGGTAGGATAGTTTTCCTTTTTCTGGATTTCTTGTCGGTTTCTATCTTTCTCCTCGAATTTGGAAAGGCCTGCTCCATTCTCTCTAGACACTGGTTTCTTTCCTGTAAGATTACCCCGGCTATTATCTCTTACGTCTTGGGAAGAGGGCCAAGTGGGTGGACCTTCCCCAGAGAAAGTCCTGGACTCCCTCCCAAGTTGAAGTTGCCCAGGCAATCCTCTGATGCGCAATGATCGTGTCATCGCCTAGCACTCTGCCAATTCCACCTTGGCAGGTCCCATGTTTTCCTTCCTTCTTCCTTTGGGGAAGTGTACCAGATGCCTTCCTAGATTGGAATATTCCTACGGTTCTTTTTCTGCTGCGTATTGAGAACGGACCCTCACAATTGCTACTTCTTTATGACCTCTGTCCGCACAGTACCATGAAATCTCTATTCCCTAACAGTGCTAATGTGATCTGCACCCGTGCTGTGAAAGAGTGAGGCCCGGGCCACCCAAGCGGAACGTTGGCACTTGCCCGCTCCACCACAGGGCCGGCCCTGAGTTGTACTTTTGGACCAACCTGTTCCCTGAACTTGGGAAGGTTGGGCCTGTTTGGATTATTCGTGAAGCTGATTAGTAGTAACATCATGGACGGTAACATTATGACTTCACCGTTGGGTCCTGGGCTTAGCACGGATCAGGTTCTCTTGGTAGTATTCCTCTTCATGTATTTGGAATGGTCTGCCTTTCTGTAGCATCAGTAAGCCTTTTGAGGTGATTTTCCCTCCTTGGAAGTTCACCTTCTCTAATCTCTTTCAGCCCCCAAAGCTGTATGCCGTCATTCTGAACCCGTTTTTGGATTTTTGCTTTTAGGTGAATTTATTGCTGTATCCCTGCATTAGAACATCCTATGTCTTTCAGATTTACATCTTCATCGATTTAGAATTCCGTGTAGGTTCCATCCTCTTCACCAGCGTAAGCCGAATCACAGGCCCTCACCACACACTTGTGCCTCATCATCTCTTTCACCCTCCCCCACCGCCCCGCTTTGCCTCTGGGCACCCCCGATCAAATGTCCAGTGCCGCCTGTTGGTTAGTGCTTGTTTTTTCTTCTCCATGTAAGTGAGATCCTATGGTATTTGACTTTGTCCCTGGGGCTTGTTTCACTTCCCCTAAATCCCTCCCAGCCGTTCTGGTGCTCACAAATGGCTGGATTGCATCCTTTGTTCCCGCTGAGTGGTCTGCCATTGTGTGGCTATAGCCCATGTTCCTTCTCCATTCGTCCCTTGCTGGGCACCAGGGTGGCTTCCAAGTCTTGGAGAGCGGGAGTAAGGCTGTGGTGAACTGAGTGGTGCACATGTCTTTAGGCGGTAGTGTTTCCGAGTTCTTTGGCTAAACACGCCCCAGAGGAATAGCTGGATCATATGGGACATGGATTCTTAAATTTCGGAGGCAGTTCCACACCGCTTGGCCTAGTGGCTGCACCGGTTTCCACTGCCAGCAGCAGTGCAGGAGGCGTCCCTTCTCTCCACCTCCTCTCTGACACTTGTTGTTTCCTGTCTGCCTCCTTATAGCCATTCTGACCACAGTGAGCTGCTATGTCCTTGCGGTTTGGATTTGCCTTGGCCTCAGACTTAATGAGGGTGAACAAGTTTTCATGCACCTGTTGGCCCTCTTTAGATCTTCTTGGGAGAAATCTCTGTGTCCATCTTTGGCCCAGGTTTTCATTGGCTTGTTCTTTTTCTTGTGGAGACGTGTGAGTTGACTGTTTCTTTGGGCTTTTCACCCCTTGTCCGATGTGTGCTTTGCAAACATCCACTCCCAGTTGTTGTGCTGTCTTTGCATTGAGTCGATGGTTTCCTTGACTGGGCAGAAGCATCTGCATTTGAGGTGGTCCCGTTTGTTTCTTGTCTCCTTTGCTGCCCTTGCCCAGTCAGACATACTTCTTCCAAATAGGCGGCTCAGACAGATGGCAAAGAGCACTCTGCCTAGGTCTTCTCCTACAAGTTTCACGGTTTCAAGTCTGCCATTCAGGGCTTTAATCCATTCCAGGAGGTGCGTGTGCCAGGTGGAACAGCATGGTCTACTCTCGTTGTGTTCCATGTGGCTGTGCAGGCTTCCCAGCACCGTTTATTGGAGAGACTCTCCTTTGTCCACTGTCTCCTCTTGGCTCCCAGGTCGCAAATGGGCTGTCCATGTATGTTTGAGTTGGGCTCTGGGCTCTCGATTCTGTTGCATGGGTGTGTGTGCCTGTTTTTGGGCCCGGACTGTGCCGTTTCGGTACCTAGCGCTTCGTCCTCTATGTTGAAATCAGAAAGTGTGATACGTCCTGCTTTGTTCGTTTTCCTGAGGATTCCTTGGCCTATGCAGGGTCTCTTGTTGCTGGCTAGAAACTTTAGGATTCTCTCTTCTATCTCTCTGGCAAATATGGCTGCAACTTTGACTGGGATTGCATGGAATCCAGAGATTCCTTTCTCCGCTATGGACGTTTCAAGTGTGTTAATTCTTCCATTCCTAGGTCCCGGAAGATCCTTCTTTTTCCTTGTGTCGTCTTGAATTTCTTTCCACAAACGTCTGTTAGTTTTCGATTGACATAGCTTTCACCGGTTTTGCTAAGGTTCTTCATAGAGATCTTCTTCTTCGTACTGGCAAGCTGTGTTTTTTTTTTTTTGTCTGTTTGTGTTTAGCTTCCGTTTTTCTATTCTTTGCAACTTGTAATTGGTTCTGTTTTGCAGAAGTACATCGCTGTGCTCACATCTGCTGGCAATGCTCCTGTATTTGCTGTGGAAGTCTGGCCCTATCTAACGTCCCTTCCCATCTGCCTCTGCACCCCCTCGGACGCCTGCCCCAGAATGACTGAAGCAGTGGTGAGGAGGCTCACCCCCAGGATTCCAGCCGGGCCACCCCGGGCCACCGACCCAGAAGGTGCGGACCTCACCGCTCCACCACCGGCCGGCCCCTTTCATGTTCCATTGGGAACCTTTAGTTGAGTGCAATGGGGCTTGAATATGCTGCTTGAGCCCAACTCTGGCACTGTTAGATGAGGCCAGGTTGTTTGTCGGGGCCACTGTGACGTCAGAGGATTGGTCATAATTGTGTGTCTGCTGTCCCGGCAAGCTTCATGGACACAGGGCTTCAGAGCCCGCTTGGAGCAGTCTCATAACTCACCCTTCCCAGTGAGCCCAGGTTTGTCCTTCGCTGCCGTTTTTTGGCTTGTGAATTTCTCTGACTTTCAAACGTTCCAGCAGAGCCTGTCTAAAGACTGACATCTTTCATTGTGGATTATTCAGGTGTGATATCTGTTCGCCTTGCATTTTCTGGGACCTTTGTTTCTTTTCCACAGTATGCTCGTCATGGTCTTTCTCAGCTATCTCACTTAGATATGCTTACCAGTCCGTTCTCCTTCAGTCCAAGTGATTAATTTTGTATTTCTTGAATCACCGTATGTTCTCTAGGCCGAGGTGTGAGTGCTTTCGTGACTCTTGGTTGCTGTCTTTGAATTTGCACCGGTCACTTGTAGGACTCTTTGCTATCCTAGCCTAGGTCAAAGGAAGCACTGAGAACCCGTGGTCATCTGGGTTGGTTTGACATCCTGAGATCAGAAACTCCAAATTCGACGTGGTCCTGGCAACCCCCTTCATGGACATAATGTTTTTCCGAGACAAATTAGACAAATCTGATGAATTCCTCTCTCCAGGAAAGATATTTTTCTTTCTCTTTTGTGGATTTGGGAAGTTTCGAACTTGACCCCTGACACTTGAGCGTTGCCCTAGATTGCATCTAGATACGGCTTACTTTATTTCTATAGGCTGTGCCATTTGTTTGACCTACATCCTCAGCCCTGGCATGTTTATTTTTCTGGAAACAGAATTGTAATGTTCTAATTTTCAGCCAGCTTCCTTCCATATGGCGTCAAAGCACATAATCAATAATCCTTCTACGGCAAGAGGTCGGGGGAGAGAATTTCATTGGAGCCAAAGTGAGCACTCTAGCCTGGGAGGGCAGCCTTCACAAAGGAACCAAGCCCTCTGGAAAAGGGTGATTTTCAGCACACTTGTAGAGCCCTTCCCAACAAAGAGACCTACCCCAAGCATGACAGGGCTCCATTCCTTCGAGGCTTCCAAAGATCTCTTGGAACGCATTAGCATGTAGGGAGTGGACCCTCATGACGCCAGAGCTATGGAAAGTGAGACTGATCTTCCAAGAATGCTAGGGGCCTAGGAAAGGAGGCATCGACTCTTCTCTTCAATGTCCTCAAGAGATCCTTCTTGACTTTGGATTATGCTTAAGGCAGAAGGACACTGTAGGTCTGATAAGGCCCAAGTGCGGCCTCGTGTTTCCAATCAAGTTTCAAGCTTGAATCAGCATGGCCTCCCCATAGACTTGAATAGATGACAATGTTCTCCTCTCAGTGCTTGTCCCTCGATTCTCGCTTCTTGCCAAGGATTCCTTTCTTATCCCTGGCATCAGAGTCCGTTTGATCTCTTCCAGTTTCTGTGCCCGCTTTCTGTTTGTCAAAGCTGTTTCTCGGTATGTCTCCCTTTAATAGCCCAGCCTAGGCCAATCCTCAGACTGTAACCATGCGGCCATCTTGGGGGACATGTTCACCGTGATGTCATAAAGAAGCTCAGAAGGCTAAGTTGTCCTGACAACCTCCAAGCACACAGAGTTTCAGAGCCATCTCAGACCAGTCTGACTCCTCCCCCTTTCCAGGTAGGATAGTTTTCCTTTTTCTGGATTTCTTGTCGGTTTCTATCTTTCTCCTCGAATTTGGAAAGGCCTGCTCCATTCTCTCTAGACACTGGTTTCTTTCCTGTAAGATTACCCCGGCTATTATCTCTTACGCCTTGGGAAGAGGGCCAAGTGGGTGGACCTTCCCCAGAGAAAGTCCTGGACTCCCTCCCAAGTTGAAGTTGCCCAGGCAATCCTCTGATGCGCAATGATCGTGTCATCGCCTAGCACTCTGCCAATTCCACCTTGGCAGGTCCCATGTTTTCCTTCCTTCTTCCTTTGGGGAAGTGTACCAGATGCCTTCCTAGATTGGAATATTCCTACGGTTCTTTTTCTGCTGCGTATTGATAACGGACCCTCACAATTGCTACTTCTTTATGACCTCTGTCCGCACAGTACCATGAAATCTCTATTCCCTAACAGTGCTAATGTGATCTGCACCCGTGCTGTGAAAGAGTGAGGCCCGGGCCACCCAAGCGGAACGTTGGCACTTGCCCGCTCCACCACAGGGCCGGCCCTGAGTTGTACTTTTGGACCAACCTGTTCCCTGAACTTGGGAAGGTTGGGCCTGTTTGGATTATTCGTGAAGCTGATTAGTAGTAACATCATGGACGGTAACATTATGACTTCACCGTTGGGTCCTGGGCTTAGCACGGATCAGGTTCTCTTGGTAGTATTCCTCTTCATGTATTTGGAATGGTCTGCCTTTCTGTAGCATCAGTAAGCCTTTTGAGGTGATTTTCCCTCCTTGGAAGTTCACCTTCTCTAATCTCTTTCAGCCCCCAAAGCTGTATGCCGTCATTCTGAACCCGTTTTTGGATTTTTGCTTTTAGGTGAATTTATTGCTGTATCCCTGCATTAGAACATCCTATGTCTTTCAGATTTACATCTTCATCGATTTAGAATTCCGTGTAGGTTCCATCCTCTTCACCAGCGTAAGCCGAATCACAGGCCCTCACCACACACTTGTGCCTCATCATCTCTTTCACCCTCCCCCACCGCCCCGCTTTGCCTCTGGGCACCCCCGATCAAATGTCCAGTGCCGCCTGTTGGTTAGTGCTTGTTTTTTCTTCTCCATGTAAGTGAGATCCTATGGTATTTGACTTTGTCCCTGGGGCTTGTTTCACTTCCCCTAAATCCCTCCCAGCCGTTCTGGTGCTCACAAATGGCTGGATTGCATCCTTTGTTCCCGCTGAGTGGTCTGCCATTGTGTGGCTATAGCCCATGTTCCTTCTCCATTCGTCCCTTGCTGGGCACCAGGGTGGCTTCCAAGTCTTGGAGAGCGGGAGTAAGGCTGTGGTGAACTGAGTGGTGCACATGTCTTTAGGCGGTAGTGTTTCCGAGTTCTTTGGCTAAACACGCCCCAGAGGAATAGCTGGATCATATGGGACATGGATTCTTAAATTTCGGAGGCAGTTCCACACCGCTTGGCCTAGTGGCTGCACCGGTTTCCACTGCCAGCAGCAGTGCAGGAGGCGTCCCTTCTCTCCACCTCCTCTCTGACACTTGTTGTTTCCTGTCTGCCTCCTTATAGCCATTCTGACCACAGTGAGCTGCTATGTCCTTGCGGTTTGGATTTGCCTTGGCCTCAGACTTAATGAGGGTGAACAAGTTTTCATGCACCTGTTGGCCCTCTTTAGATCTTCTTGGGAGAAATCTCTGTGTCCATCTTTGGCCCAGGTTTTCATTGGCTTGTTCTTTTTCTTGTGGAGACGTGTGAGTTGACTGTTTCTTTGGGCTTTTCACCCCTTGTCCGATGTGTGCTTTGCAAACATCCACTCCCAGTTGTTGTGCTGTCTTTGCATTGAGTCGATGGTTTCCTTGACTGGGCAGAAGCATCTGCATTTGAGGTGGTCCCGTTTGTTTCTTGTCTCCTTTGCTGCCCTTGCCCAGTCAGACATACTTCTTCCAAATAGGCGGCTCAGACAGATGGCAAAGAGCACTCTGCCTAGGTCTTCTCCTACAAGTTTCACGGTTTCAAGTCTGCCATTCAGGGCTTTAATCCATTCCAGGAGGTGCGTGTGCCAGGTGGAACAGCATGGTCTACTCTCGTTGTGTTCCATGTGGCTGTGCAGGCTTCCCAGCACCGTTTATTGGAGAGACTCTCCTTTGTCCACTGTCTCCTCTTGGCTCCCAGGTCGCAAATGGGCTGTCCATGTATGTTTGAGTTGGGCTCTGGGCTCTCGATTCTGTTGCATGGGTGTGTGTGCCTGTTTTTGGGCCCGGACTGTGCCGTTTCGGTACCTAGCGCTTCGTCCTCTATGTTGAAATCAGAAAGTGTGATACGTCCTGCTTTGTTCGTTTTCCTGAGGATTCCTTGGCCTATGCAGGGTCTCTTGTTGCTGGCTAGAAACTTTAGGATTCTCTCTTCTATCTCTCTGGCAAATATGGCTGCAACTTTGACTGGGATTGCATGGAATCCAGAGATTCCTTTCTCCGCTATGGACGTTTCAAGTGTGTTAATTCTTCCATTCCTAGGTCCCGGAAGATCCTTCTTTTTCCTTGTGTCGTCTTGAATTTCTTTCCACAAACGTCTGTTAGTTTTCGATTGACATAGCTTTCACCGGTTTTGCTAAGGTTCTTCATAGAGATCTTCTTCTTCGTACTGGCAAGCTGTGTTTTTTTTTTTTTGTCTGTTTGTGTTTAGCTTCCGTTTTTCTATTCTTTGCAACTTGTAATTGGTTCTGTTTTGCAGAAGTACATCGCTGTGCTCACATCTGCTGGCAATGCTCCTGTATTTGCTGTGGAAGTCTGGCCCTATCTAACGTCCCTTCCCATCTGCCTCTGCACCCCCTCGGACGCCTGCCCCAGAATGACTGAAGCAGTGGTGAGGAGGCTCACCCCCAGGATTCCAGCCGGGCCACCCCGGGCCACCGACCCAGAAGGTGCGGACCTCACCGCTCCACCACCGGCCGGCCCCTTTCATGTTCCATTGGGAACCTTTAGTTGAGTGCAATGGGGCTTGAATATGCTGCTTGAGCCCAACTCTGGCACTGTTAGATGAGGCCAGGTTGTTTGTCGGGGCCACTGTGACGTCAGAGGATTGGTCATAATTGTGTGTCTGCTGTCCCGGCAAGCTTCATGGACACAGGGCTTCAGAGCCCGCTTGGAGCAGTCTCATAACTCACCCTTCCCAGTGAGCCCAGGTTTGTCCTTCGCTGCCGTTTTTTGGCTTGTGAATTTCTCTGACTTTCAAACGTTCCAGCAGAGCCTGTCTAAAGACTGACATCTTTCATTGTGGATTATTCAGGTGTGATATCTGTTCGCCTTGCATTTTCTGGGACCTTTGTTTCTTTTCCACAGTATGCTCGTCATGGTCTTTCTCAGCTATCTCACTTAGATATGCTTACCAGTCCGTTCTCCTTCAGTCCAAGTGATTAATTTTGTATTTCTTGAATCACCGTATGTTCTCTAGGCCGAGGTGTGAGTGCTTTCGTGACTCTTGGTTGCTGTCTTTGAATTTGCACCGGTCACTTGTAGGACTCTTTGCTATCCTAGCCTAGGTCAAAGGAAGCACTGAGAACCCGTGGTCATCTGGGTTGGTTTGACATCCTGAGATCAGAAACTCCAAATTCGACGTGGTCCTGGCAACCCCCTTCATGGACATAATGTTTTTCCGAGACAAATTAGACAAATCTGATGAATTCCTCTCTCCAGGAAAGATATTTTTCTTTCTCTTTTGTGGATTTGGGAAGTTTCGAACTTGACCCCTGACACTTGAGCGTTGCCCTAGATTGCATCTAGATACGGCTTACTTTATTTCTATAGGCTGTGCCATTTGTTTGACCTACATCCTCAGCCCTGGCATGTTTATTTTTCTGGAAACAGAATTGTAATGTTCTAATTTTCAGCCAGCTTCCTTCCATATGGCGTCAAAGCACATAATCAATAATCCTTCTACGGCAAGAGGTCGGGGGAGAGAATTTCATTGGAGCCAAAGTGAGCACTCTAGCCTGGGAGGGCAGCCTTCACAAAGGAACCAAGCCCTCTGGAAAAGGGTGATTTTCAGCACACTTGTAGAGCCCTTCCCAACAAAGAGACCTACCCCAAGCATGACAGGGCTCCATTCCTTCGAGGCTTCCAAAGATCTCTTGGAACGCATTAGCATGTAGGGAGTGGACCCTCATGACGCCAGAGCTATGGAAAGTGAGACTGATCTTCCAAGAATGCTAGGGGCCTAGGAAAGGAGGCATCGACTCTTCTCTTCAATGTCCTCAAGAGATCCTTCTTGACTTTGGATTATGCTTAAGGCAGAAGGACACTGTAGGTCTGATAAGGCCCAAGTGCGGCCTCGTGTTTCCAATCAAGTTTCAAGCTTGAATCAGCATGGCCTCCCCATAGACTTGAATAGATGACAATGTTCTCCTCTCAGTGCTTGTCCCTCGATTCTCGCTTCTTGCCAAGGATTCCTTTCTTATCCCTGGCATCAGAGTCCGTTTGATCTCTTCCAGTTTCTGTGCCCGCTTTCTGTTTGTCAAAGCTGTTTCTCGGTATGTCTCCCTTTAATAGCCCAGCCTAGGCCAATCCTCAGACTGTAACCATGCGGCCATCTTGGGGGACATGTTCACCGTGATGTCATAAAGAAGCTCAGAAGGCTAAGTTGTCCTGACAACCTCCAAGCACACAGAGTTTCAGAGCCATCTCAGACCAGTCTGACTCCTCCCCCTTTCCAGGTAGGATAGTTTTCCTTTTTCTGGATTTCTTGTCGGTTTCTATCTTTCTCCTCGAATTTGGAAAGGCCTGCTCCATTCTCTCTAGACACTGGTTTCTTTCCTGTAAGATTACCCCGGCTATTATCTCTTACGCCTTGGGAAGAGGGCCAAGTGGGTGGACCTTCCCCAGAGAAAGTCCTGGACTCCCTCCCAAGTTGAAGTTGCCCAGGCAATCCTCTGATGCGCAATGATCGTGTCATCGCCTAGCACTCTGCCAATTCCACCTTGGCAGGTCCCATGTTTTCCTTCCTTCTTCCTTTGGGGAAGTGTACCAGATGCCTTCCTAGATTGGAATATTCCTACGGTTCTTTTTCTGCTGCGTATTGAGAACGGACCCTCACAATTGCTACTTCTTTATGACCTCTGTCCGCACAGTACCATGAAATCTCTATTCCCTAACAGTGCTAATGTGATCTGCACCCGTGCTGTGAAAGAGTGAGGCCCGGGCCACCCAAGCGGAACGTTGGCACTTGCCCGCTCCACCACAGGGCCGGCCCTGAGTTGTACTTTTGGACCAACCTGTTCCCTGAACTTGGGAAGGTTGGGCCTGTTTGGATTATTCGTGAAGCTGATTAGTAGTAACATCATGGACGGTAACATTATGACTTCACCGTTGGGTCCTGGGCTTAGCACGGATCAGGTTCTCTTGGTAGGATTCCTCTTCATGTATTTGGAATGGTCTGCCTTTCTGTAGCATCAGTAAGCCTTTTGAGGTGATTTTCCCTCCTTGGAAGTTCACCTTCTCTAATCTCTTTCAGCCCCCAAAGCTGTATGCCGTCATTCTGAACCCGTTTTTGGATTTTTGCTTTTAGGTGAATTTATTGCTGTATCCCTGCATTAGAACATCCTATGTCTTTCAGATTTACATCCTCATCGATTTCGACTTCCGTGTAGGTTCCATCCTCTTCACCAGCGTAAGCCGAATCACAGGCCCTCACCACACACTTGTGCCTCATCATCTCTTTCACCCTCCCCCACCGCCCCGCTTTGCCTCTGGGCACCCCCGATCAAATGTCCAGTGCCGCCTGTTGGTTAGTGCTTGTTTTTTCTTCTCCATGTAAGTGAGATCCTATGGTATTTGACTTTGTCCCTGGGGCTTGTTTCACTTCCCCTAAATCCCTCCCAGCCGTTCTGGTGCTCACAAATGGCTGGATTGCATCCTTTGTTCCCGCTGAGTGGTCTGCCATTGTGTGGCTATAGCCCATGTTCCTTCTCCATTCGTCCCTTGCTGGGCACCAGGGTGGCTTCCAAGTCTTGGAGAGCGGGAGTAAGGCTGTGGTGAACTGAGTGGTGCACATGTCTTTAGGCGGTAGTGTTTCCGAGTTCTTTGGCTAAACACGCCCCAGAGGAATAGCTGGATCATATGGGACATGGATTCTTAAATTTCGGAGGCAGTTCCACACCGCTTGGCCTAGTGGCTGCACCGGTTTCCACTGCCAGCAGCAGTGCAGGAGGCGTCCCTTCTCTCCACCTCCTCTCTGACACTTGTTGTTTCCTGTCTGCCTCCTTATAGCCATTCTGACCACAGTGAGCTGCTATGTCCTTGCGGTTTGGATTTGCCTTGGCCTCAGACTTAATGAGGGTGAACAAGTTTTCATGCACCTGTTGGCCCTCTTTAGATCTTCTTGGGAGAAATCTCTGTGTCCATCTTTGGCCCAGGTTTTCATTGGCTTGTTCTTTTTCTTGTGGAGACGTGTGAGTTGACTGTTTCTTTGGGCTTTTCACCCCTTGTCCGATGTGTGCTTTGCAAACATCCACTCCCAGTTGTTGTGCTGTCTTTGCATTGAGTCGATGGTTTCCTTGACTGGGCAGAAGCATCTGCATTTGAGGTGGTCCCGTTTGTTTCTTGTCTCCTTTGCTGCCCTTGCCCAGTCAGACATACTTCTTCCAAATAGGCGGCTCAGACAGATGGCAAAGAGCACTCTGCCTAGGTCTTCTCCTACAAGTTTCACGGTTTCAAGTCTGCCATTCAGGGCTTTAATCCATTCCAGGAGGTGCGTGTGCCAGGTGGAACAGCATGGTCTACTCTCGTTGTGTTCCATGTGGCTGTGCAGGCTTCCCAGCACCGTTTATTGGAGAGACTCTCCTTTGTCCACTGTCTCCTCTTGGCTCCCAGGTCGCAAATGGGCTGTCCATGTATGTTTGAGTTGGGCTCTGGGCTCTCGATTCTGTTGCATGGGTGTGTGTGCCTGTTTTTGGGCCCGGACTGTGCCGTTTCGGTACCTAGCGCTTCGTCCTCTATGTTGAAATCAGAAAGTGTGATACGTCCTGCTTTGTTCGTTTTCCTGAGGATTCCTTGGCCTATGCAGGGTCTCTTGTTGCTGGCTAGAAACTTTAGGATTCTCTCTTCTATCTCTCTGGCAAATATGGCTGCAACTTTGACTGGGATTGCATGGAATCCAGAGATTCCTTTCTCCGCTATGGACGTTTCAAGTGTGTTAATTCTTCCATTCCTAGGTCCCGGAAGATCCTTCTTTTTCCTTGTGTCGTCTTGAATTTCTTTCCACAAACGTCTGTTAGTTTTCGATTGACATAGCTTTCACCGGTTTTGCTAAGGTTCTTCATAGAGATCTTCTTCTTCGTACTGGCAAGCTGTGTTTTTTTTTTTTTGTCTGTTTGTGTTTAGCTTCCGTTTTTCTATTCTTTGCAACTTGTAATTGGTTCTGTTTTGCAGAAGTACATCGCTGTGCTCACATCTGCTGGCAATGCTCCTGTATTTGCTGTGGAAGTCTGGCCCTATCTAACGTCCCTTCCCATCTGCCTCTGCACCCCCTCGGACGCCTGCCCCAGAATGACTGAAGCAGTGGTGAGGAGGCTCACCCCCAGGATTCCAGCCGGGCCACCCCGGGCCACCGACCCAGAAGGTGCGGACCTCACCGCTCCACCACCGGCCGGCCCCTTTCATGTTCCATTGGGAACCTTTAGTTGAGTGCAATGGGGCTTGAATATGCTGCTTGAGCCCAACTCTGGCACTGTTAGATGAGGCCAGGTTGTTTGTCGGGGCCACTGTGACGTCAGAGGATTGGTCATAATTGTGTGTCTGCTGTCCCGGCAAGCTTCATGGACACAGGGCTTCAGAGCCCGCTTGGAGCAGTCTCATAACTCACCCTTCCCAGTGAGCCCAGGTTTGTCCTTCGCTGCCGTTTTTTGGCTTGTGAATTTCTCTGACTTTCAAACGTTCCAGCAGAGCCTGTCTAAATACTGACATCTTTCATTGTGGATTATTCAGGTGTGATATCTGTTCGCCTTGCATTTTCTGGGACCTTTGTTTCTTTTCCACAGTATGCTCGTCATGGTCTTTCTCAGCTATCTCACTTAGATATGCTTACCAGTCCGTTCTCCTTCAGTCCAAGTGATTAATTTTGTATTTCTTGAATCACCGTATGTTCTCTAGGCCGAGGTGTGAGTGCTTTCGTGACTCTTGGTTGCTGTCTTTGAATTTGCACCGGTCACTTGTAGGACTCTTTGCTATCCTAGCCTAGGTCAAAGGAAGCACTGAGAACCCGTGGTCATCTGGGTTGGTTTGACATCCTGAGATCAGAAACTCCAAATTCGACGTGGTCCTGGCAACCCCCTTCATGGACATAATGTTTTTCCGAGACAAATTAGACAAATCTGATGAATTCCTCTCTCCAGGAAAGATATTTTTCTTTCTCTTTTGTGGATTTGGGAAGTTTCGAACT
Organism: Equus asinus; assembly: GCF_041296235.1. Lineage (NCBI taxonomy): Eukaryota > Metazoa > Chordata > Mammalia > Perissodactyla > Equidae > Equus > Equus asinus. The sequence goes on from NC_091820.1 coordinate 79,257,210, forward strand.
TGACCCCTGACACTTGAGCGTTGCCCTAGATTGCATCTAGATACGGCTTACTTTATTTCTATAGGCTGTGCCATTTGTTTGACCTACATCCTCAGCCCTGGCATGTTTATTTTTCTGGAAACAGAATTGTAATGTTCTAATTTTCAGCCAGCTTCCTTCCATATGGCGTCAAAGCACATAATCAATAATCCTTCTACGGCAAGAGGTCGGGGGAGAGAATTTCATTGGAGCCAAAGTGAGCACTCTAGCCTGGGAGGGCAGCCTTCACAAAGGAACCAAGCCCTCTGGAAAAGGGTGATTTTCAGCACACTTGTAGAGCCCTTCCCAACAAAGAGACCTACCCCAAGCATGACAGGGCTCCATTCCTTCGAGGCTTCCAAAGATCTCTTGGAACGCATTAGCATGTAGGGAGTGGACCCTCATGACGCCAGAGCTATGGAAAGTGAGACTGATCTTCCAAGAATGCTAGGGGCCTAGGAAAGGAGGCATCGACTCTTCTCTTCAATGTCCTCAAGAGATCCTTCTTGACTTTGGATTATGCTTAAGGCAGAAGGACACTGTAGGTCTGATAAGGCCCAAGTGCGGCCTCGTGTTTCCAATCAAGTTTCAAGCTTGAATCAGCATGGCCTCCCCATAGACTTGAATAGATGACAATGTTCTCCTCTCAGTGCTTGTCCCTCGATTCTCGCTTCTTGCCAAGGATTCCTTTCTTATCCCTGGCATCAGAGTCCGTTTGATCTCTTCCAGTTTCTGTGCCCGCTTTCTGTTTGTCAAAGCTGTTTCTCGGTATGTCTCCCTTTAATAGCCCAGCCTAGGCCAATCCTCAGACTGTAACCATGCGGCCATCTTGGGGGACATGTTCACCGTGATGTCATAAAGAAGCTCAGAAGGCTAAGTTGTCCTGACAACCTCCAAGCACACAGAGTTTCAGAGCCATCTCAGACCAGTCTGACTCCTCCCCCTTTCCAGGTAGGATAGTTTTCCTTTTTCTGGATTTCTTGTCGGTTTCTATCTTTCTCCTCGAATTTGGAAAGGCCTGCTCCATTCTCTCTAGACACTGGTTTCTTTCCTGTAAGATTACCCCGGCTATTATCTCTTACGCCTTGGGAAGAGGGCCAAGTGGGTGGACCTTCCCCAGAGAAAGTCCTGGACTCCCTCCCAAGTTGAAGTTGCCCAGGCAATCCTCTGATGCGCAATGATCGTGTCATCGCCTAGCACTCTGCCAATTCCACCTTGGCAGGTCCCATGTTTTCCTTCCTTCTTCCTTTGGGGAAGTGTACCAGATGCCTTCCTAGATTGGAATATTCCTACGGTTCTTTTTCTGCTGCGTATTGATAACGGACCCTCACAATTGCTACTTCTTTATGACCTCTGTCCGCACAGTACCATGAAATCTCTATTCCCTAACAGTGCTAATGTGATCTGCACCCGTGCTGTGAAAGAGTGAGGCCCGGGCCACCCAAGCGGAACGTTGGCACTTGCCCGCTCCACCACAGGGCCGGCCCTGAGTTGTACTTTTGGACCAACCTGTTCCCTGAACTTGGGAAGGTTGGGCCTGTTTGGATTATTCGTGAAGCTGATTAGTAGTAACATCATGGACGGTAACATTATGACTTCACCGTTGGGTCCTGGGCTTAGCACGGATCAGGTTCTCTTGGTAGTATTCCTCTTCATGTATTTGGAATGGTCTGCCTTTCTGTAGCATCAGTAAGCCTTTTGAGGTGATTTTCCCTCCTTGGAAGTTCACCTTCTCTAATCTCTTTCAGCCCCCAAAGCTGTATGCCGTCATTCTGAACCCGTTTTTGGATTTTTGCTTTTAGGTGAATTTATTGCTGTATCCCTGCATTAGAACATCCTATGTCTTTCAGATTTACATCTTCATCGATTTAGAATTCCGTGTAGGTTCCATCCTCTTCACCAGCGTAAGCCGAATCACAGGCCCTCACCACACACTTGTGCCTCATCATCTCTTTCACCCTCCCCCACCGCCCCGCTTTGCCTCTGGGCACCCCCGATCAAATGTCCAGTGCCGCCTGTTGGTTAGTGCTTGTTTTTTCTTCTCCATGTAAGTGAGATCCTACGGTATTTGACTTTGTCCCTGGGGCTTGTTTCACTTCCCCTAAATCCCTCCCAGCCGTTCTGGTGCTCACAAATGGCTGGATTGCATCCTTTGTTCCCGCTGAGTGGTCTGCCATTGTGTGGCTATAGCCCATGTTCCTTCTCCATTCGTCCCTTGCTGGGCACCAGGGTGGCTTCCAAGTCTTGGAGAGCGGGAGTAAGGCTGTGGTGAACTGAGTGGTGCACATGTCTTTAGGCGGTAGTGTTTCCGAGTTCTTTGGCTAAACACGCCCCAGAGGAATAGCTGGATCATATGGGACATGGATTCTTAAATTTCGGAGGCAGTTCCACACCGCTTGGCCTAGTGGCTGCACCGGTTTCCACTGCCAGCAGCAGTGCAGGAGGCGTCCCTTCTCTCCACCTCCTCTCTGACACTTGTTGTTTCCTGTCTGCCTCCTTATAGCCATTCTGACCACAGTGAGCTGCTATGTCCTTGCGGTTTGGATTTGCCTTGGCCTCAGACTTAATGAGGGTGAACAAGTTTTCATGCACCTGTTGGCCCTCTTTAGATCTTCTTGGGAGAAATCTCTGTGTCCATCTTTGGCCCAGGTTTTCATTGGCTTGTTCTTTTTCTTGTGGAGACGTGTGAGTTGACTGTTTCTTTGGGCTTTTCACCCCTTGTCCGATGTGTGCTTTGCAAACATCCACTCCCAGTTGTTGTGCTGTCTTTGCATTGAGTCGATGGTTTCCTTGACTGGGCAGAAGCATCTGCATTTGAGGTGGTCCCGTTTGTTTCTTGTCTCCTTTGCTGCCCTTGCCCAGTCAGACATACTTCTTCCAAATAGGCGGCTCAGACAGATGGCAAAGAGCACTCTGCCTAGGTCTTCTCCTACAAGTTTCACGGTTTCAAGTCTGCCATTCAGGGCTTTAATCCATTCCAGGAGGTGCGTGTGCCAGGTGGAACAGCATGGTCTACTCTCGTTGTGTTCCATGTGGCTGTGCAGGCTTCCCAGCACCGTTTATTGGAGAGACTCTCCTTTGTCCACTGTCTCCTCTTGGCTCCCAGGTCGCAAATGGGCTGTCCATGTATGTTTGAGTTGGGCTCTGGGCTCTCGATTCTGTTGCATGGGTGTGTGTGCCTGTTTTTGGGCCCGGACTGTGCCGTTTCGGTACCTAGCGCTTCGTCCTCTATGTTGAAATCAGAAAGTGTGATACGTCCTGCTTTGTTCGTTTTCCTGAGGATTCCTTGGCCTATGCAGGGTCTCTTGTTGCTGGCTAGAAACTTTAGGATTCTCTCTTCTATCTCTCTGGCAAATATGGCTGCAACTTTGACTGGGATTGCATGGAATCCAGAGATTCCTTTCTCCGCTATGGACGTTTCAAGTGTGTTAATTCTTCCATTCCTAGGTCCCGGAAGATCCTTCTTTTTCCTTGTGTCGTCTTGAATTTCTTTCCACAAACGTCTGTTAGTTTTCGATTGACATAGCTTTCACCGGTTTTGCTAAGGTTCTTCATAGAGATCTTCTTCTTCGTACTGGCAAGCTGTGTTTTTTTTTTTTTGTCTGTTTGTGTTTAGCTTCCGTTTTTCTATTCTTTGCAACTTGTAATTGGTTCTGTTTTGCAGAAGTACATCGCTGTGCTCACATCTGCTGGCAATGCTCCTGTATTTGCTGTGGAAGTCTGGCCCTATCTAACGTCCCTTCCCATCTGCCTCTGCACCCCCTCGGACGCCTGCCCCAGAATGACTGAAGCAGTGGTGAGGAGGCTCACCCCCAGGATTCCAGCCGGGCCACCCCGGGCCACCGACCCAGAAGGTGCGGACCTCACCGCTCCACCACCGGCCGGCCCCTTTCATGTTCCATTGGGAACCTTTAGTTGAGTGCAATGGGGCTTGAATATGCTGCTTGAGCCCAACTCTGGCACTGTTAGATGAGGCCAGGTTGTTTGTCGGGGCCACTGTGACGTCAGAGGATTGGTCATAATTGTGTGTCTGCTGTCCCGGCAAGCTTCATGGACACAGGGCTTCAGAGCCCGCTTGGAGCAGTCTCATAACTCACCCTTCCCAGTGAGCCCAGGTTTGTCCTTCGCTGCCGTTTTTTGGCTTGTGAATTTCTCTGACTTTCAAACGTTCCAGCAGAGCCTGTCTAAAGACTGACATCTTTCATTGTGGATTATTCAGGTGTGATATCTGTTCGCCTTGCATTTTCTGGGACCTTTGTTTCTTTTCCACAGTATGCTCGTCATGGTCTTTCTCAGCTATCTCACTTAGATATGCTTACCAGTCCGTTCTCCTTCAGTCCAAGTGATTAATTTTGTATTTCTTGAATCACCGTATGTTCTCTAGGCCGAGGTGTGAGTGCTTTCGTGACTCTTGGTTGCTGTCTTTGAATTTGCACCGGTCACTTGTAGGACTCTTTGCTATCCTAGCCTAGGTCAAAGGAAGCACTGAGAACCCGTGGTCATCTGGGTTGGTTTGACATCCTGAGATCAGAAACTCCAAATTCGACGTGGTCCTGGCAACCCCCTTCATGGACATAATGTTTTTCCGAGACAAATTAGACAAATCTGATGAATTCCTCTCTCCAGGAAAGATATTTTTCTTTCTCTTTTGTGGATTTGGGAAGTTTCGAACTTGACCCCTGACACTTGAGCGTTGCCCTAGATTGCATCTAGATACGGCTTACTTTATTTCTATAGGCTGTGCCATTTGTTTGACCTACATCCTCAGCCCTGGCATGTTTATTTTTCTGGAAACAGAATTGTAATGTTCTAATTTTCAGCCAGCTTCCTTCCATATGGCGTCAAAGCACATAATCAATAATCCTTCTACGGCAAGAGGTCGGGGGAGAGAATTTCATTGGAGCCAAAGTGAGCACTCTAGCCTGGGAGGGCAGCCTTCACAAAGGAACCAAGCCCTCTGGAAAAGGGTGATTTTCAGCACACTTGTAGAGCCCTTCCCAACAAAGAGACCTACCCCAAGCATGACAGGGCTCCATTCCTTCGAGGCTTCCAAAGATCTCTTGGAACGCATTAGCATGTAGGGAGTGGACCCTCATGACGCCAGAGCTATGGAAAGTGAGACTGATCTTCCAAGAATGCTAGGGGCCTAGGAAAGGAGGCATCGACTCTTCTCTTCAATGTCCTCAAGAGATCCTTCTTGACTTTGGATTATGCTTAAGGCAGAAGGACACTGTAGGTCTGATAAGGCCCAAGTGCGGCCTCGTGTTTCCAATCAAGTTTCAAGCTTGAATCAGCATGGCCTCCCCATAGACTTGAATAGATGACAATGTTCTCCTCTCAGTGCTTGTCCCTCGATTCTCGCTTCTTGCCAAGGATTCCTTTCTTATCCCTGGCATCAGAGTCCGTTTGATCTCTTCCAGTTTCTGTGCCCGCTTTCTGTTTGTCAAAGCTGTTTCTCGGTATGTCTCCCTTTAATAGCCCAGCCTAGGCCAATCCTCAGACTGTAACCATGCGGCCATCTTGGGGGACATGTTCACCGTGATGTCATAAAGAAGCTCAGAAGGCTAAGTTGTCCTGACAACCTCCAAGCACACAGAGTTTCAGAGCCATCTCAGACCAGTCTGACTCCTCCCCCTTTCCAGGTAGGATAGTTTTCCTTTTTCTGGATTTCTTGTCGGTTTCTATCTTTCTCCTCGAATTTGGAAAGGCCTGCTCCATTCTCTCTAGACACTGGTTTCTTTCCTGTAAGATTACCCCGGCTATTATCTCTTACGCCTTGGGAAGAGGGCCAAGTGGGTGGACCTTCCCCAGAGAAAGTCCTGGACTCCCTCCCAAGTTGAAGTTGCCCAGGCAATCCTCTGATGCGCAATGATCGTGTCATCGCCTAGCACTCTGCCAATTCCACCTTGGCAGGTCCCATGTTTTCCTTCCTTCTTCCTTTGGGGAAGTGTACCAGATGCCTTCCTAGATTGGAATATTCCTACGGTTCTTTTTCTGCTGCGTATTGATAACGGACCCTCACAATTGCTACTTCTTTATGACCTCTGTCCGCACAGTACCATGAAATCTCTATTCCCTAACAGTGCTAATGTGATCTGCACCCGTGCTGTGAAAGAGTGAGGCCCGGGCCACCCAAGCGGAACGTTGGCACTTGCCCGCTCCACCACAGGGCCGGCCCTGAGTTGTACTTTTGGACCAACCTGTTCCCTGAACTTGGGAAGGTTGGGCCTGTTTGGATTATTCGTGAAGCTGATTAGTAGTAACATCATGGACGGTAACATTATGACTTCACCGTTGGGTCCTGGGCTTAGCACGGATCAGGTTCTCTTGGTAGTATTCCTCTTCATGTATTTGGAATGGTCTGCCTTTCTGTAGCATCAGTAAGCCTTTTGAGGTGATTTTCCCTCCTTGGAAGTTCACCTTCTCTAATCTCTTTCAGCCCCCAAAGCTGTATGCCGTCATTCTGAACCCGTTTTTGGATTTTTGCTTTTAGGTGAATTTATTGCTGTATCCCTGCATTAGAACATCCTATGTCTTTCAGATTTACATCTTCATCGATTTAGAATTCCGTGTAGGTTCCATCCTCTTCACCAGCGTAAGCCGAATCACAGGCCCTCACCACACACTTGTGCCTCATCATCTCTTTCACCCTCCCCCACCGCCCCGCTTTGCCTCTGGGCACCCCCGATCAAATGTCCAGTGCCGCCTGTTGGTTAGTGCTTGTTTTTTCTTCTCCATGTAAGTGAGATCCTATGGTATTTGACTTTGTCCCTGGGGCTTGTTTCACTTCCCCTAAATCCCTCCCAGCCGTTCTGGTGCTCACAAATGGCTGGATTGCATCCTTTGTTCCCGCTGAGTGGTCTGCCATTGTGTGGCTATAGCCCATGTTCCTTCTCCATTCGTCCCTTGCTGGGCACCAGGGTGGCTTCCAAGTCTTGGAGAGCGGGAGTAAGGCTGTGGTGAACTGAGTGGTGCACATGTCTTTAGGCGGTAGTGTTTCCGAGTTCTTTGGCTAAACACGCCCCAGAGGAATAGCTGGATCATATGGGACATGGATTCTTAAATTTCGGAGGCAGTTCCACACCGCTTGGCCTAGTGGCTGCACCGGTTTCCACTGCCAGCAGCAGTGCAGGAGGCGTCCCTTCTCTCCACCTCCTCTCTGACACTTGTTGTTTCCTGTCTGCCTCCTTATAGCCATTCTGACCACAGTGAGCTGCTATGTCCTTGCGGTTTGGATTTGCCTTGGCCTCAGACTTAATGAGGGTGAACAAGTTTTCATGCACCTGTTGGCCCTCTTTAGATCTTCTTGGGAGAAATCTCTGTGTCCATCTTTGGCCCAGGTTTTCATTGGCTTGTTCTTTTTCTTGTGGAGACGTGTGAGTTGACTGTTTCTTTGGGCTTTTCACCCCTTGTCCGATGTGTGCTTTGCAAACATCCACTCCCAGTTGTTGTGCTGTCTTTGCATTGAGTCGATGGTTTCCTTGACTGGGCAGAAGCTTCTGCATTTGAGGTGGTCCCGTTTGTTTCTTGTCTCCTTTGCTGCCCTTGCCCAGTCAGACATACTTCTTCCAAATAGACGGCTCAGACAGATGGCAAAGAGCACTCTGCCTAGGTCTTCTCCTACAAGTTTCACGGTTTCAAGTCTGCCATTCAGGGCTTTAATCCATTCCAGGAGGTGCGTGTGCCAGGTGGAACATCATGGTCTACTCTCGTTGTGTTCCATGTGGCTGTGCAGCCTTCCCAGCACCGTTTATTGGAGAGACTCTCCTTTGTCCACTGTCTCCTCTTGGCTCCCTGGTCGCAAATGGGCTGTCCATGTATGTTTGAGTTGGGCTCTGGGCTCTCGATTCTGTTGCATGGGTGTGTGTGCCTGTTTTTGGGCCCGGACTGTGCCGTTTCGGTACCTAGCGCTTCGTCCTCTATGTTGAAATCAGAAAGTGTGATACGTCCTGCTTTGTTCGTTTTCCTGAGGATTCCTTGGCCTATGCAGGGTCTCTTGTTGCTGGCTAGAAACTTTAGGATTCTCTCTTCTATCTCTCTGGCAAATATGGCTGCAACTTTGACTGGGATTGCATGGAATCCAGAGATTCCTTTCTCCGCTATGGACGTTTCAAGTGTGTTAATTCTTCCATTCCTAGGTCCCGGAAGATCCTTCTTTTTCCTTGTGTCGTCTTGAATTTCTTTCCACAAACGTCTGTTAGTTTTCGATTGACATAGCTTTCACCGGTTTTGCTAAGGTTCTTCATAGAGATCTTCTTCTTCGTACTGGCAAGCTGTGTTTTTTTTTTTTTTTGTCTGTTTGTGTTTAGCTTCCGTTTTTCTATTCTTTGCAACTTGTAATTGGTTCTGTTTTGCAGAAGTGCATCGCTGTGCTCACATCTGCTGGCAATGCTCCTGTATTTGCTGTGGAAGTCTGGCCCTATCTAACGTCCCTTCCCATCTGCCTCTGCACCCCCTCGGACGCCTGCCCCAGAATGACTGAAGCAGTGGTGAGGAGGCTCACCCCCAGGATTCCAGCCGGGCCACCCCGGGCCACCGACCCAGAAGGTGCGGACCTCACCGCTCCACCACCGGCCGGCCCCTTTCATGTTCCATTGGGAACCTGCAGTTGAGTGCAATGGGGCTTGAATATGCTGCTTGAGCCCAACTCTGGCACTGTTAGATGAGGCCAGGTTGTTTGTCGGGGCCACTGTGACGTCAAAGGATTGGTCATAATTGTGTGTCTGCTGTCCCGGCAAGCTTCATGGACACAGGGCTTCAGAGCCCGCTTGGAGCAGTCTCATAACTCACCCTTCCCAGTGAGCCCAGGTTTGTCCTTCGCTGCCGTTTTTTGGCTTGTGAATTTCTCTGACTTTCAAACGTTCCAGCAGAGCCTGTCTAAAGACTGACATCTTTCATTGTGGATTATTCAGGTGTGATATCTGTTCGCCTTGCATTTTCTGGGACCTTTGTTTCTTTTCCACAGTATGCTCGTCATGGTCTTTCTCAGCTATCTCACTTAGATATGCTTACCAGTCCGTTCTCCTTCAGTCCAAGTGATTAATTTTGTATTTCTTGAATCACCGTATGTTCTCTAGGCCGAGGTGTGAGTGCTTTCGTGACTCTTGGTTGCTGTCTTTGAATTTGCACCGGTCACTTGTAGGACTCTTTGCTATCCTAGCCTAGGTCAAAGGAAGCACTGAGAACCCGTGGTCATCTGGGTTGGTTTGACATCCTGAGATCAGAAACTCCAAATTCGACGTGGTCCTGGCAACCCCCTTCATGGACATAATGTTTTTCCGAGACAAATTAGACAAATCTGATGAATTCCTCTCTCCAGGAAAGATATTTTTCTTTCTCTTTTGTGGATTTGGGAAGTTTCGAACTTGACCCCTGACACTTGAGCGTTGCCCTAGATTGCATCTAGATACGGCTTACTTTATTTCTATAGGCTGTGCCATTTGTTTGACCTACATCCTCAGCCCTGGCATGTTTATTTTTCTGGAAACAGAATTGTAATGTTCTAATTTTCAGCCAGCTTCCTTCCATATGGCGTCAAAGCACATAATCAATAATCCTTCTACGGCAAGAGGTCGGGGGAGAGAATTTCATTGGAGCCAAAGTGAGCACTCTAGCCTGGGAGGGCAGCCTTCACAAAGGAACCAAGCCCTCTGGAAAAGGGTGATTTTCAGCACACTTGTAGAGCCCTTCCCAACAAAGAGACCTACCCCAAGCATGACAGGGCTCCATTCCTTCGAGGCTTCCAAAGATCTCTTGGAACGCATTAGCATGTAGGGAGTGGACCCTCATGACGCCAGAGCTATGGAAAGTGAGACTGATCTTCCAAGAATGCTAGGGGCCTAGGAAAGGAGGCATCGACTCTTCTCTTCAATGTCCTCAAGAGATCCTTCTTGACTTTGGATTATGCTTAAGGCAGAAGGACACTGTAGGTCTGATAAGGCCCAAGTGCGGCCTCGTGTTTCCAATCAAGTTTCAAGCTTGAATCAGCATGGCCTCCCCATAGACTTGAATAGATGACAATGTTCTCCTCTCAGTGCTTGTCCCTCGATTCTCGCTTCTTGCCAAGGATTCCTTTCTTATCCCTGGCATCAGAGTCCGTTTGATCTCTTCCAGTTTCTGTGCCCGCTTTCTGTTTGTCAAAGCTGTTTCTCGGTATGTCTCCCTTTAATAGCCCAGCCTAGGCCAATCCTCAGACTGTAACCATGCGGCCATCTTGGGGGACATGTTCACCGTGATGTCATAAAGAAGCTCAGAAGGCTAAGTTGTCCTGACAACCTCCAAGCACACAGAGTTTCAGAGCCATCTCAGACCAGTCTGACTCCTCCCCCTTTCCAGGTAGGATAGTTTTCCTTTTTCTGGATTTCTTGTCGGTTTCTATCTTTCTCCTCGAATTTGGAAAGGCCTGCTCCATTCTCTCTAGACACTGGTTTCTTTCCTGTAAGATTACCCCGGCTATTATCTCTTACGCCTTGGGAAGAGGGCCAAGTGGGTGGACCTTCCCCAGAGAAAGTCCTGGACTCCCTCCCAAGTTGAAGTTGCCCAGGCAATCCTCTGATGCGCAATGATCGTGTCATCGCCTAGCACTCTGCCAATTCCACCTTGGCAGGTCCCATGTTTTCCTTCCTTCTTCCTTTGGGGAAGTGTACCAGATGCCTTCCTAGATTGGAATATTCCTACGGTTCTTTTTCTGCTGCGTATTGATAACGGACCCTCACAATTGCTACTTCTTTATGACCTCTGTCCGCACAGTACCATGAAATCTCTATTCCCTAACAGTGCTAATGTGATCTGCACCCGTGCTGTGAAAGAGTGAGGCCCGGGCCACCCAAGCGGAACGTTGGCACTTGCCCGCTCCACCACAGGGCCGGCCCTGAGTTGTACTTTTGGACCAACCTGTTCCCTGAACTTGGGAAGGTTGGGCCTGTTTGGATTATTCGTGAAGCTGATTAGTAGTAACATCATGGACGGTAACATTATGACTTCACCGTTGGGTCCTGGGCTTAGCACGGATCAGGTTCTCTTGGTAGTATTCCTCTTCATGTATTTGGAATGGTCTGCCTTTCTGTAGCATCAGTAAGCCTTTTGAGGTGATTTTCCCTCCTTGGAAGTTCACCTTCTCTAATCTCTTTCAGCCCCCAAAGCTGTATGCCGTCATTCTGAACCCGTTTTTGGATTTTTGCTTTTAGGTGAATTTATTGCTGTATCCCTGCATTAGAACATCCTATGTCTTTCAGATTTACATCTTCATCGATTTAGAATTCCGTGTAGGTTCCATCCTCTTCACCAGCGTAAGCCGAATCACAGGCCCTCACCACACACTTGTGCCTCATCATCTCTTTCACCCTCCCCCACCGCCCCGCTTTGCCTCTGGGCACCCCCGATCAAATGTCCAGTGCCGCCTGTTGGTTAGTGCTTGTTTTTTCTTCTCCATGTAAGTGAGATCCTATGGTATTTGACTTTGTCCCTGGGGCTTGTTTCACTTCCCCTAAATCCCTCCCAGCCGTTCTGGTGCTCACAAATGGCTGGATTGCATCCTTTGTTCCCGCTGAGTGGTCTGCCATTGTGTGGCTATAGCCCATGTTCCTTCTCCATTCGTCCCTTGCTGGGCACCAGGGTGGCTTCCAAGTCTTGGAGAGCGGGAGTAAGGCTGTGGTGAACTGAGTGGTGCACATGTCTTTAGGCGGTAGTGTTTCCGAGTTCTTTGGCTAAACACGCCCCAGAGGAATAGCTGGATCATATGGGACATGGATTCTTAAATTTCGGAGGCAGTTCCACACCGCTTGGCCTAGTGGCTGCACCGGTTTCCACTGCCAGCAGCAGTGCAGGAGGCGTCTCTTCTCTCCACCTCCTCTCTGACACTTGTTGTTTCCTGTCTGCCTCCTTATAGCCATTCTGACCACAGTGAGCTGCTATGTCCTTGCGGTTTGGATTTGCCTTGGCCTCAGACTTAATGAGGGTGAACAAGTTTTCATGCACCTGTTGGCCCTCTTTAGATCTTCTTGGGAGAAATCTCTGTGTCCATCTTTGGCCCAGGTTTTCATTGGCTTGTTCTTTTTCTTGTGGAGACGTGTGAGTTGACTGTTTCTTTGGGCTTTTCACCCCTTGTCCGATGTGTGCTTTGCAAACATCCACTCCCAGTTGTTGTGCTGTCTTTGCATTGAGTCGATGGTTTCCTTGACTGGGCAGAAGCGTCTGCATTTGAGGTGGTCCCGTTTGTTTCTTGTCTCCTTTGCTGCCCTTGCCCAGTCAGACATACTTCTTCCAAATAGGCGGCTCAGACAGATGGCAAAGAGCACTCTGCCTAGGTCTTCTCCTACAAGTTTCACGGTTTCAAGTCTGCCATTCAGGGCTTTAATCCATTCCAGGAGGTGCGTGTGCCAGGTGGAACAGCATGGTCTACTCTCGTTGTGTTCCATGTGGCTGTGCAGGCTTCCCAGCACCGTTTATTGGAGAGACTCTCCTTTGTCCACTGTCTCCTCTTGGCTCCCTGGTCGCAAATGGGCTGTCCATGTATGTTTGAGTTGGGCTCTGGGCTCTCGATTCTGTTGCATGGGTCTGTGTGCCTGTTTTTGGGCCCGGACTGTGCCGTTTCGGTACCTAGCGCTTCGTCCTCTATGTTGAAATCAGAAAGTGTGATACGTCCTGCTTTGTTCGTTTTCCTGAGGATTCCTTGGCCTATGCAGGGTCTCTTGTTGCTGGCTAGAAACTTTAGGATTCTCTCTTCTATCTCTCTGGCAAATATGGCTGCAACTTTGACTGGGATTGCATGGAATCCAGAGATTCCTTTCTCCGCTATGGACGTTTCAAGTGTGTTAATTCTTCCATTCCTAGGTCCCGGAAGATCCTTCTTTTTCCTTGTGTCGTCTTGAATTTCTTTCCACAAACGTCTGTTAGTTTTCGATTGACATAGCTTTCACCGGTTTTGCTAAGGTTCTTCATAGAGATCTTCTTCTTCGTACTGGCAAGCTGTGTTTTTTTTTTTTTTTGTCTGTTTGTGTTTAGCTTCCGTTTTTCTATTCTTTGCAACTTGTAATTGGTTCTGTTTTGCAGAAGTGCATCGCTGTGCTCACATCTGCTGGCAATGCTCCTGTATTTGCTGTGGAAGTCTGGCCCTATCTAACGTCCCTTCCCATCTGCCTCTGCACCCCCTCGGACGCCTGCCCCAGAATGACTGAAGCAGTGGTGAGGAGGCTCACCCCCAGGATTCCAGCCGGGCCACCCCGGGCCACCGACCCAGAAGGTGCGGACCTCACCGCTCCACCACCGGCCGGCCCCTTTCATGTTCCATTGGGAACCTGCAGTTGAGTGCAATGGGGCTTGAATATGCTGCTTGAGCCCAACTCTGGCACTGTTAGATGAGGCCAGGTTGTTTGTCGGGGCCACTGTGACGTCAAAGGATTGGTCATAATTGTGTGTCTGCTGTCCCGGCAAGCTTCATGGACACAGGGCTTCAGAGCCCGCTTGGAGCAGTCTCATAACTCACCCTTCCCAGTGAGCCCAGGTTTGTCCTTCGCTGCCGTTTTTTGGCTTGTGAATTTCTCTGACTTTCAAACGTTCCAGCAGAGCCTGTCTAAAGACTGACATCTTTCATTGTGGATTATTCAGGTGTGATATCTGTTCGCCTTGCATTTTCTGGGACCTTTGTTTCTTTTCCACAGTATGCTCGTCATGGTCTTTCTCAGCTATCTCACTTAGATATGCTTACCAGTCCGTTCTCCTTCAGTCCAAGTGATTAATTTTGTATTTCTTGAATCACCGTATGTTCTCTAGGCCGAGGTGTGAGTGCTTTCGTGACTCTTGGTTGCTGTCTTTGAATTTGCACCGGTCACTTGTAGGACTCTTTGCTATCCTAGCCTAGGTCAAAGGAAGCACTGAGAACCCGTGGTCATCTGGGTTGGTTTGACATCCTGAGATCAGAAACTCCAAATTCGACGTGGTCCTGGCAACCCCCTTCATGGACATAATGTTTTTCCGAGACAAATTAGACAAATCTGATGAATTCCTCTCTCCAGGAAAGATATTTTTCTTTCTCTTTTGTGGATTTGGGAAGTTTCGAACTTGACCCCTGACACTTGAGCGTTGCCCTAGATTGCATCTAGATACGGCTTACTTTATTTCTATAGGCTGTGCCATTTGTTTGACCTACATCCTCAGCCCTGGCATGTTTATTTTTCTGGAAACAGAATTGTAATGTTCTAATTTTCAGCCAGCTTCCTTCCATATGGCGTCAAAGCACATAATCAATAATCCTTCTACGGCAAGAGGTCGGGGGAGAGAATTTCATTGGAGCCAAAGTGAGCACTCTAGCCTGGGAGGGCAGCCTTCACAAAGGAACCAAGCCCTCTGGAAAAGGGTGATTTTCAGCACACTTGTAGAGCCCTTCCCAACAAAGAGACCTACCCCAAGCATGACAGGGCTCCATTCCTTCGAGGCTTCCAAAGATCTCTTGGAACGCATTAGCATGTAGGGAGTGGACCCTCATGACGCCAGAGCTATGGAAAGTGAGACTGATCTTCCAAGAATGCTAGGAGCCTAGGAAAGGAGGCATCGACTCTTCTCTTCAATGTCCTCAAGAGATCCTTCTTGACTTTGGATTATGCTTAAGGCAGAAGGACACTGTAGGTCTGATAAGGCCCAAGTGCGGCCTCGTGTTTCCAATCAAGTTTCAAGCTTGAATCAGCATGGCCTCCCCATAGACTTGAATAGATGACAATGTTCTCCTCTCAGTGCTTGTCCCTCGATTCTCGCTTCTTGCCAAGGATTCCTTTCTTATCCCTGGCATCAGAGTCCGTTTGATCTCTTCCAGTTTCTGTGCCCGCTTTCTGTTTGTCAAAGCTGTTTCTCGGTATGTCTCCCTTTAATAGCCCAGCCTAGGCCAATCCTCAGACTGTAACCATGCGGCCATCTTGGGGGACATGTTCACCGTGATGTCATAAAGAACCTCAGAAGGCTAAGTTGTCCTGACAACCTCCAAGCACACAGAGTTTCAGAGCCATCTCAGACCAGTCTGACTCCTCCCCCTTTCCAGGTAGGATAGTTTTCCTTTTTCTGGATTTCTTGTCGGTTTCTATCTTTCTCCTCGAATTTGGAAAGGCCTGCTCCATTCTCTCTAGACACTGGTTTCTTTCCTGTAAGATTACCCCGGCTATTATCTCTTACGCCTTGGGAAGAGGGCCAAGTGGGTGGACCTTCCCCAGAGAAAGTCCTGGACTCCCTCCCAAGTTGAAGTTGCCCAGGCAATCCTCTGATGCGCAATGATCGTGTCATCGCCTAGCACTCTGCCAATTCCACCTTGGCAGGTCCCATGTTTTCCTTCCTTCTTCCTTTGGGGAAGTGTACCAGATGCCTTCCTAGATTGGAATATTCCTACGGTTCTTTTTCTGCTGCGTATTGATAACGGACCCTCACAATTGCTACTTCTTTATGACCTCTGTCCGCACAGTACCATGAAATCTCTATTCCCTAACAGTGCTAATGTGATCTGCACCCGTGCTGTGAAAGAGTGAGGCCCGGGCCACCCAAGCGGAACGTTGGCACTTGCCCGCTCCACCACAGGGCCGGCCCTGAGTTGTACTTTTGGACCAACCTGTTCCCTGAACTTGGGAAGGTTGGGCCTGTTTGGATTATTCGTGAAGCTGATTAGTAGTAACATCATGGACGGTAACATTATGACTTCACCGTTGGGTCCTGGGCTTAGCACGGATCAGGTTCTCTTGGTAGGATTCCTCTTCATGTATTTGGAATGGTCTGCCTTTCTGTAGCATCAGTAAGCCTTTTGAGGTGATTTTCCCTCCTTGGAAGTTCACCTTCTCTAATCTCTTTCAGCCCCCAAAGCTGTATGCCGTCATTCTGAACCCGTTTTTGGATTTTTGCTTTTAGGTGAATTTATTGCTGTATCCCTGCATTAGAACATCCTATGTCTTTCAGATTTACATCTTCATCGATTTAGAATTCCGTGTAGGTTCCATCCTCTTCACCAGCGTAAGCCGAATCACAGGCCCTCACCACACACTTGTGCCTCATCATCTCTTTCACCCTCCCCCACCGCCCCGCTTTGCCTCTGGGCACCCCCGATCAAATGTCCAGTGCCGCCTGTTGGTTAGTGCTTGTTTTTTCTTCTCCATGTAAGTGAGATCCTATGGTATTTGACTTTGTCCCTGGGGCTTGTTTCACTTCCCCTAAATCCCTCCCAGCCGTTCTGGTGCTCACAAATGGCTGGATTGCATCCTTTGTTCCCGCTGAGTGGTCTGCCATTGTGTGGCTATAGCCCATGTTCCTTCTCCATTCGTCCCTTGCTGGGCACCAGGGTGGCTTCCAAGTCTTGGAGAGCGGGAGTAAGGCTGTGGTGAACTGAGTGGTGCACATGTCTTTAGGCGGTAGTGTTTCCGAGTTCTTTGGCTAAACACGCCCCAGAGGAATAGCTGGATCATATGGGACATGGATTCTTAAATTTCGGAGGCAGTTCCACACCGCTTGGCCTAGTGGCTGCACCGGTTTCCACTGCCAGCAGCAGTGCAGGAGGCGTCCCTTCTCTCCACCTCCTCTCTGACACTTGTTGTTTCCTGTCTGCCTCCTTATAGCCATTCTGACCACAGTGAGCTGCTATGTCCTTGCGGTTTGGATTTGCCTTGGCCTCAGACTTAATGAGGGTGAACAAGTTTTCATGCACCTGTTGGCCCTCTTTAGATCTTCTTGGGAGAAATCTCTGTGTCCATCTTTGGCCCAGGTTTTCATTGGCTTGTTCTTTTTCTTGTGGAGACGTGTGAGTTGACTGTTTCTTTGGGCTTTTCACCCCTTGTCCGATGTGTGCTTTGCAAACATCCACTCCCAGTTGTTGTGCTGTCTTTGCATTGAGTCGATGGTTTCCTTGACTGGGCAGAAGCGTCTGCATTTGAGGTGGTCCCGTTTGTTTCTTGTCTCCTTTGCTGCCCTTGCCCAGTCAGACATACTTCTTCCAAATAGGCGGCTCAGACAGATGGCAAAGAGCACTCTGCCTAGGTCTTCTCCTACAAGTTTCACGGTTTCAAGTCTGCCATTCAGGGCTTTAATCCATTCCAGGAGGTGCGTGTGCCAGGTGGAACATCATGGTCTACTCTCGTTGTGTTCCATGTGGCTGTGCAGCCTTCCCAGCACCGTTTATTGGAGAGACTCTCCTTTGTCCACTGTCTCCTCTTGGCTCCCAGGTCGCAAATGGGCTGTCCATGTATGTTTGAGTTGGGCTCTGGGCTCTCGATTCTGTTGCATGGGTGTGTGTGCCTGTTTTTGGGCCCGGACTGTGCCGTTTCGGTACCTAGCGCTTCATCCTCTATGTTGAAATCAGAAAGTGTGATACGTCCTGCTTTGTTCGTTTTCCTGAGGATTCCTTGGCCTATGCAGGGTCTCTTGTTGCTGGCTAGAAACTTTAGGATTCTCTCTTCTATCTCTCTGGCAAATATGGCTGCAACTTTGACTGGGATTGCATGGAATCCAGAGATTCCTTTCTCCGCTATGGACGTTTCAAGTGTGTTAATTCTTCCATTCCTAGGTCCCGGAAGATCCTTCTTTTTCCTTGTGTCGTCTTGAATTTCTTTCCACAAACGTCTGTTAGTTTTCGATTGACATAGCTTTCACCGGTTTTGCTAAGGTTCTTCATAGAGATCTTCTTCTTCGTACTGGCAAGCTGTGTTTTTTTTTTTTTTGTCTGTTTGTGTTTAGCTTCCGTTTTTCTATTCTTTGCAACTTGTAATTGGTTCTGTTTTGCAGAAGTACATCGCTGTGCTCACATCTGCTGGCAATGCTCCTGTATTTGCTGTGGAAGTCTGGCCCTATCTAACGTCCCTTCCCATCTGCCTCTGCACCCCCTCGGACGCCTGCCCCAGAATGACTGAAGCAGTGGTGAGGAGGCTCACCCCCAGGATTCCAGCCGGGCCACCCCGGGCCACCGACCCAGAAGGTGCGGACCTCACCGCTCCACCACCGGCCGGCCCCTTTCATGTTCCATTGGGAACCTGCAGTTGAGTGCAATGGGGCTTGAATATGCTGCTTGAGCCCAACTCTGGCACTGTTAGATGAGGCCAGGTTGTTTGTCGGGGCCACTGTGACGTCAGAGGATTGGTCATAATTGTGTGTCTGCTGTCCCGGCAAGCTTCATGGACACAGGGCTTCAGAGCCCGCTTGGAGCAGTCTCATAACTCACCCTTCCCAGTGAGCCCAGGTTTGTCCTTCGCTGCCGTTTTTTGGCTTGTGAATTTCTCTGACTTTCAAACGTTCCAGCAGAGCCTGTCTAAAGACTGACATCTTTCATTGTGGATTATTCAGGTGTGATATCTGTTCGCCTTGCATTTTCTGGGACCTTTGTTTCTTTTCCACAGTATGCTCGTCATGGTCTTTCTCAGCTATCTCACTTAGATATGCTTACCAGTCCGTTCTCCTTCAGTCCAAGTGATTAATTTTGTATTTCTTGAATCACCGTATGTTCTCTAGGCCGAGGTGTGAGTGCTTTCGTGACTCTTGGTTGCTGTCTTTGAATTTGCACCGGTCACTTGTAGGACTCTTTGCTATCCTAGCCTAGGTCAAAGGAAGCACTGAGAACCCGTGGTCATCTGGGTTGGTTTGACATCCTGAGATCAGAAACTCCAAATTCGACGTGGTCCTGGCAACCCCCTTCATGGACATAATGTTTTTCCGAGACAAATTAGACAAATCTGATGAATTCCTCTCTCCAGGAAAGATATTTTTCTTTCTCTTTTGTGGATTTGGGAAGTTTCGAACTTGACCCCTGACACTTGAGCGTTGCCCTAGATTGCATCTAGATACGGCTTACTTTATTTCTATAGGCTGTGCCATTTGTTTGACCTACATCCTCAGCCCTGGCATGTTTATTTTTCTGGAAACAGAATTGTAATGTTCTAATTTTCAGCCAGCTTCCTTCCATATGGCGTCAAAGCACATAATCAATAATCCTTCTACGGCAAGAGGTCGGGGGAGAGAATTTCATTGGAGCCAAAGTGAGCACTCTAGCCTGGGAGGGCAGCCTTCACAAAGGAACCAAGCCCTCTGGAAAAGGGTGATTTTCAGCACACTTGTAGAGCCCTTCCCAACAAAGAGACCTACCCCAAGCATGACAGGGCTCCATTCCTTCGAGGCTTCCAAAGATCTCTTGGAACGCATTAGCATGTAGGGAGTGGACCCTCATGACGCCAGAGCTATGGAAAGTGAGACTGATCTTCCAAGAATGCTAGGGGCCTAGGAAAGGAGGCATCGACTCTTCTCTTCAATGTCCTCAAGAGATCCTTCTTGACTTTGGATTATGCTTAAGGCAGAAGGACACTGTAGGTCTGATAAGGCCCAAGTGCGGCCTCGTGTTTCCAATCAAGTTTCAAGCTTGAATCAGCATGGCCTCCCCATAGACTTGAATAGATGACAATGTTCTCCTCTCAGTGCTTGTCCCTCGATTCTCGCTTCTTGCCAAGGATTCCTTTCTTATCCCTGGCATCAGAGTCCGTTTGATCTCTTCCAGTTTCTGTGCCCGCTTTCTGTTTGTCAAAGCTGTTTCTCGGTATGTCTCCCTTTAATAGCCCAGCCTAGGCCAATCCTCAGACTGTAACCATGCGGCCATCTTGGGGGACATGTTCACCGTGATGTCATAAAGAACCTCAGAAGGCTAAGTTGTCCTGACAACCTCCAAGCACACAGAGTTTCAGAGCCATCTCAGACCAGTCTGACTCCTCCCCCTTTCCAGGTAGGATAGTTTTCCTTTTTCTGGATTTCTTGTCGGTTTCTATCTTTCTCCTCGAATTTGGAAAGGCCTGCTCCATTCTCTCTAGACACTGGTTTCTTTCCTGTAAGATTACCCCGGCTATTATCTCTTACGCCTTGGGAAGAGGGCCAAGTGGGTGGACCTTCCCCAGAGAAAGTCCTGGACTCCCTCCCAAGTTGAAGTTGCCCAGGCAATCCTCTGATGCGCAATGATCGTGTCATCGCCTAGCACTCTGCCAATTCCACCTTGGCAGGTCCCATGTTTTCCTTCCTTCTTCCTTTGGGGAAGTGTACCAGATGCCTTCCTAGATTGGAATATTCCTACGGTTCTTTTTCTGCTGCGTATTGATAACGGACCCTCACAATTGCTACTTCTTTATGACCTCTGTCCGCACAGTACCATGAAATCTCTATTCCCTAACAGTGCTAATGTGATCTGCACCCGTGCTGTGAAAGAGTGAGGCCCGGGCCACCCAAGCGGAACGTTGGCACTTGCCCGCTCCACCACAGGGCCGGCCCTGAGTTGTACTTTTGGACCAACCTGTTCCCTGAACTTGGGAAGGTTGGGCCTGTTTGGATTATTCGTGAAGCTGATTAGTAGTAACATCATGGACGGTAACATTATGACTTCACCGTTGGGTCCTGGGCTTAGCACGGATCAGGTTCTCTTGGTAGGATTCCTCTTCATGTATTTGGAATGGTCTGCCTTTCTGTAGCATCAGTAAGCCTTTTGAGGTGATTTTCCCTCCTTGGAAGTTCACCTTCTCTAATCTCTTTCAGCCCCCAAAGCTGTATGCCGTCATTCTGAACCCGTTTTTGGATTTTTGCTTTTAGGTGAATTTATTGCTGTATCCCTGCATTAGAACATCCTATGTCTTTCAGATTTACATCTTCATCGATTTAGAATTCCGTGTAGGTTCCATCCTCTTCACCAGCGTAAGCCGAATCACAGGCCCTCACCACACACTTGTGCCTCATCATCTCTTTCACCCTCCCCCACCGCCCCGCTTTGCCTCTGGGCACCCCCGATCAAATGTCCAGTGCCGCCTGTTGGTTAGTGCTTGTTTTTTCTTCTCCATGTAAGTGAGATCCTATGGTATTTGACTTTGTCCCTGGGGCTTGTTTCACTTCCCCTAAATCCCTCCCAGCCGTTCTGGTGCTCACAAATGGCTGGATTGCATCCTTTGTTCCCGCTGAGTGGTCTGCCATTGTGTGGCTATAGCCCATGTTCCTTCTCCATTCGTCCCTTGCTGGGCACCAGGGTGGCTTCCAAGTCTTGGAGAGCGGGAGTAAGGCTGTGGTGAACTGAGTGGTGCACATGTCTTTAGGCGGTAGTGTTTCCGAGTTCTTTGGCTAAACACGCCCCAGAGGAATAGCTGGATCATATGGGACATGGATTCTTAAATTTCGGAGGCAGTTCCACACCGCTTGGCCTAGTGGCTGCACCGGTTTCCACTGCCAGCAGCAGTGCAGGAGGCGTCCCTTCTCTCCACCTCCTCTCTGTCACTTGTTGTTTCCTGTCTGCCTCCTTATAGCCATTCTGACCACAGTGAGCTGCTATGTCCTTGTGGTTTGGATTTGCCTTGGCCTCAGACTTAATGAGGGTGAACAAGTTTTCATGCACCTGTTGGCCCTCTTTAGATCTTCTTGGGAGAAATCTCTGTGTCCATCTTTGGCCCAGGTTTTCATTGGCTTGTTCTTTTTCTTGTGGAGACGTGTGAGTTGACTGTTTCTTTGGGCTTTTCACCCCTTGTCCGATGTGTGCTTTGCAAACATCCACTCCCAGTTGTTGTGCTGTCTTTGCATTGAGTCGATGGTTTCCTTGACTGGGCAGAAGCGTCTGCATTTGAGGTGGTCCTGTTTGTTTCTTGTCTCCTTTGCTGCCCTTGCCCAGTCAGACATACTTCTTCCAAACAGACGGCTCAGACAGATGGCAAAGAGCACTCTGCCTAGGTCTTCTCCTACAAGTTTCACGGTTTCAAGTCTGCCATTCAGGGCTTTAATCCATTCCAGGAGGTGCGTGTGCCAGGTGGAACATCATGGTCTACTCTCGTTGTGTTCCATGTGGCTGTGCAGGCTTCCCAGCACCGTTTATTGGAGAGACTCTCCTTTGTCCACTGGCTCCTCTTGGCTCCCTGGTCGCAAATGGGCTGTCCATGTATGTTTGAGTTGGGCTCTGGGCTCTCGATTCTGTTGCATGGGTGTGTGTGCCTGTTTTTGGGCCCGGACTGTGCCGTTTCGGTACCTAGCGCTTCATCCTCTATGTTGAAATCAGAAAGTGTGATACGTCCTGCTTTGTTCGTTTTCCTGAGGATTCCTTGGCCTATGCAGGGTCTCTTGTTGCTGGCTAGAAACTTTAGGATTCTCTCTTCTATCTCTCTGGCAAATATGGCTGCAACTTTGACTGGGATTGCATGGAATCCAGAGATTCCTTTCTCCGCTATGGACGTTTCAAGTGTGTTAATTCTTCCATTCCTAGGTCCCGGAAGATCCTTCTTTTTCCTTGTGTCGTCTTGAATTTCTTTCCACAAACGTCTGTTAGTTTTCGATTGACATAGCTTTCACCGGTTTTGCTAAGGTTCTTCATAGAGATCTTCTTCTTCGTACTGGCAAGCTGTGTTTTTGTTTTTTTTTGTCTGTTTGTGTTTAGCTTCCGTTTTTCTATTCTTTGCAACTTGTAATTGGTTCTGTTTTGCAGAAGTGCATCGCTGTGCTCACATCTGCTGGCAATGCTCCTGTATTTGCTGTGGAAGTCTGGCCCTATCTAACGTCCCTTCCCATCTGCCTCTGCACCCCCTCGGACGCCTGCCCCAGAATGACTGAAGCAGTGGTGAGGAGGCTCACCCCCAGGATTCCAGCCGGGCCACCCCGGGCCACCGACCCAGAAGGTGCGGACCTCACCGCTCCACCACCGGCCGGCCCCTTTCATGTTCCATTGGGAACCTGCAGTTGAGTGCAATGGGGCTTGAATATGCTGCTTGAGCCCAACTCTGGCACTGTTAGATGAGGCCAGGTTGTTTGTCGGGGCCACTGTGACGTCAGAGGATTGGTCATAATTGTGTGTCTGCTGTCCCGGCAAGCTTCATGGACACAGGGCTTCAGAGCCCGCTTGGAGCAGTCTCATAACTCACCCTTCCCAGTGAGCCCAGGTTTGTCCTTCGCTGCCGTTTTTTGCTTGGGAATTTCTCTGACTTTCAAACGTTCCAGCAGAGCCTGTCTAAAGACTGACATCTTTCATTGTGGATTATTCAGGTGTGATATCTGTTCGCCTTGCATTTTCTGGGACCTTTGTTTCTTTTCCACAGTATGCTCTTCATGGTCTTTCTCAGCTATCTCACTTAGATATGCTTACCAGTCCGTTCTCCTTCAGTCCAAGTGATTAATTTTGTATTTCTTGAATCACCGTATGTTCTCTATGCCGAGGTGTGAGTGCTTTCGTGACTCTTGGTTGCTGTCTTTGAATTTGCACCGGTCACTTGTAGGACTCTTTGCTATCCTAGCCTAGGTCAAAGGAAGCACTGAGAACCCGTGGTCATCTGGGTTGGTTTGACATCCTGAGATCAGAAACTCCAAATTCGAGGTGGTCCTGGCAACCCCCTTCATGGACATAATGTTTTTCCGAGACAAATTAGACAAATCTGATGAATTCCTCTCTCCAGGAAAGATATTTTTCTTTCTCTTTTGTGGATTTGGGAAGTTTCGAACTTGACCCCTGACACTTGAGCGTTGCCCTAGATTGCATCTAGATACGGCTTACTTTATTTCTATAGGCTGTGCCATTTGTTTGACCTACATCCTCAGCCCTGGCATGTTTATTTTTCTGGAAACAGAATTGTAATGTTCTAATTTTCAGCCAGCTTCCTTCCATATGGCGTCAAAGCACATAATCAATAATCCTTCTACGGCAAGAGGTCGGGGGAGAGAATTTCATTGGAGCCAAAGTGAGCACTCTAGCCTGGGAGGGCAGCCTTCACAAAGGAACCAAGCCCTCTGGAAAAGGGTGATTTTCAGCACACTTGTAGAGCCCTTCCCAACAAAGAGACCTACCCCAAGCATGACAGGGCTCCATTCCTTCGAGGCTTCCAAAGATCTCTTGGAACGCATTAGCATGTAGGGAGTGGACCCTCATGACGCCAGAGCTATGGAAAGTGAGACTGATCTTCCAAGAATGCTAGGGGCCTAGGAAAGGAGGCATCGACTCTTCTCTTCAATGTCCTCAAGAGATCCTTCTTGACTTTGGATTATGCTTAAGGCAGAAGGACACTGTAGGTCTGATAAGGCCCAAGTGCGGCCTCGTGTTTCCAATCAAGTTTCAAGCTTGAATCAGCATGGCCTCCCCATAGACTTGAATAGATGACAATGTTCTCCTCTCAGTGCTTGTCCCTCGATTCTCGCTTCTTGCCAAGGATTCCTTTCTTATCCCTGGCATCAGAGTCCGTTTGATCTCTTCCAGTTTCTGTGCCCGCTTTCTGTTTGTCAAAGCTGTTTCTGGGTATGTCTCCCTGTAATAGCCCAGCCTAGGCCAATCCTCAGACTGTAACCATGCGGCCATCTTGGGGGACATGTTCACCGTGATGTCATAAAGAAGCTCAGAAGGCTAAGTTGTCCTGACAACCTCCAAGCACACAGAGTTTCAGAGCCATCTCAGACCAGTCTGACTCCTCCCCCTTTCCAGGTAGGATAGTTTTCCTTTTTCTGGATTTCTTGTCGGTTTCTATCTTTCTCCTCGAATTTGGAAAGGCCTGCTCCATTCTCTCTAGACACTGGTTTCTTTCCTGTAAGATTACCCCGGCTATTATCTCTTACGTCTTGGGAAGAGGGCCAAGTGGGTGGACCTTCCCCAGAGAAAGTCCTGGACTCCCTCCCAAGTTGAAGTTGCCCAGGCAATCCTCTGATGCGCAATGATCGTGTCATCGCCTAGCACTCTGCCAATTCCACCTTGGCAGGTCCCATGTTTTCCTTCCTTCTTCCTTTGGGGAAGTGTACCAGATGCCTTCCTAGATTGCAATATTCCTACGGTTCTTTTTCTGCTGCGTATTGATAACGGACCCTCACAATTGCTACTTCTTTATGACCTCTGTCCGCCTTGTACCATGAAATCTCTATTCCCTAACAGTGCTAATGTGATCTGCACCCGTGCTGTGAAAGAGTGAGGCCCGGGCCACCCAAGCGGAACGTGGGCACTTGCCCGCTCCACCACAGGGCCGGCCCTGAGTTGTACTTTTGGACCACCTGTTCCCTGAACTTGGGAAGGTTGGGCCTGTTTGGATTATTCGTGAAGCTGATTAGTAGTAACATCATGGACGGTAACATTATGACTTCACCGTTGGGTCCTGGGCTTAGCACGGATCAGGTTCTCTTGGTAGTATTCCTCTTCATGTATTTGGAATGGTCTACCTTTCTGTAGCATCAGTAAGCCTTTTGAGGTGATTTTCCCTCCTTGGAAGTTCACCTTCTCTAATCTCTTTCAGCCCCCAAAGCTGTATGCCGTCATTCTGAAACCCTTTTTGGATTTTTGCTTTTAGGTGAATTTATTGCCGTAACCCTGCATTAGAACATCGTATGTCTTTCAGATTTACATCATCATCGATTTCGACTTCCGTGTAGGTTCCATCCTCTTCACCAGCGTAAGCCGAATCACAGGCCCTCACCACACACTTGTGCCTCATCATCTCTTTCACCCTCCCCCACCGCCCCGCTTTGCCTCTGCGCACCCCCGATCAAATGTCCAGTGCCGCCTGTTGGTTAGTGCTTGTTTTTTCTTCTCCTTGTAAGTGAGATCCTATGGTATTTGACTTTGTCCCTGGGGCTTGTTTCACTTCCCCTAAATCCCTCCCAGCCGTTCTGGTGCTCACAAATGGCTGGATTGCATCCTTTGTTCCCGCTGAGTGGTCTGCCATTGTGTGGCTATAGCCCATGTTCCTTCTCCATTCGTCCCTTGCTGGGCACCAGGGTGGCTTCCAAGTCTTGGAGAGCGGGAGTAAGGCTGTGGTGAACTGAGTGGTGCACATGTCTTTAGGCGGTAGTGTTTCCGAGTTCTTTGGCTAAACACGCCCCAGAGGAATAGCTGGATCATATGGGACATGGATTCTTAAATTTCGGAGGCAGTTCCACACCGCTTGGCCTAGTGGCTGCACTGGTTTCCACTGCCAGCAGCAGTGCAGGAGGCGTCCCTTCTCTCCACCTCCTCTCTGACACTTGTTGTTTCCTGTCTGCCTCCTTATAGCCATTCTGACCACAGTGAGCTGCTATGTCATTGCGGTTTGGATTTGCCTTGGCCTCAGACTTAATGAGGGTGAACAAGTTTTCATGCACCTGTTGGCCCTCTTTAGATCTTCTTGGGAGAAATCTCTGTGTCCATCTTTGGCCCAGGTTTTCATTGGCTTGTTCTTTTTTGTGGAGACGTGTGAATTGACTGTTTCTTTGGGCTTTTCACCCCTTGTCCGATGTGTGCTTTGCAAACATCCACTCCCAGTTGTTGTGCTGTCTTTGCATTGAGTCGATGGTTTCCTTGACTGGGCAGAAGCGTCTGCATTTGAGGTGGTCCCGTTTGTTTCTTGTCTCCTTTGCTGCCCTTGCCCAGTCAGACATACTTCTTCCAAATAGGCGGCTCAGACAGATGGCAAAGAGCACTCTGCCTAGGTCTTCTCCTACAAGTTTCACGGTTTCAAGTCTGCCATTCAGGGCTTTAATCCATTCCAGGAGGTGCGTGTGCCAGGTGGAACATCATGGTCTACTCTCGTTGTGTTCCATGTGGCTGTGCAGGCTTCCCAGCACCGTTTATTGGAGAGACTCTCCTTTGTCCACTGGCTCCTCTTGGCTCCCTGGTCGCAAATGGGCTGTCCATGTATGTTTGAGTTGGGCTCTGGGCTCTCGATTCTGTTGCATGGGTGTGTGTGCCTGTTTTTGGGCCCGGACTGTGCCGTTTCGGTACCTAGCGCTTCATCCTCTATGTTGAAATCAGAAAGTGTGATACGTCCTGCTTTGTTCGTTTTCCTGAGGATTCCTTGGCCTATGCAGGGTCTCTTGTTGCTGGCTAGAAACTTTAGGATTCTCTCTTCTATCTCTCTGGCAAATATGGCTGCAACTTTGACTGGGATTGCATGGAATCCAGAGATTCCTTTCTCCGCTATGGACGTTTCAAGTGTGTTAATTCTTCCATTCCTAGGTCCCGGAAGATCCTTCTTTTTCCTTGTGTCGTCTTGAATTTCTTTCCACAAACGTCTGTTAGTTTTCGATTGACATAGCTTTCACCGGTTTTGCTAAGGTTCTTCATAGAGATCTTCTTCTTCGTACTGGCAAGCTGTGTTTTTTTTTTTTTTTGTCTGTTTGTGTTTAGCTTCCGTTTTTCTATTCTTTGCAACTTGTAATTGGTTCTGTTTTGCAGAAGTGCATCGCTGTGCTCACATCTGCTGGCAATGCTCCTGTATTTGCTGTGGAAGTCTGGCCCTATCTAACGTCCCTTCCCATCTGCCTCTGCACCCCCTCGGACGCCTGCCCCAGAATGACTGAAGCAGTGGTGAGGAGGCTCACCCCCAGGATTCCAGCCGGGCCACCCCGGGCCACCGACCCAGAAGGTGCGGACCTCACCGCTCCACCACCGGCCGGCCCCTTTCATGTTCCATTGGGAACCTGCAGTTGAGTGCAATGGGGCTTGAATATGCTGCTTGAGCCCAACTCTGGCACTGTTAGATGAGGCCAGGTTGTTTGTCGGGGCCACTGTGACGTCAGAGGATTGGTCATAATTGTGTGTCTGCTGTCCCGGCAAGCTTCATGGACACAGGGCTTCAGAGCCCGCTTGGAGCAGTCTCATAACTCACCCTTCCCAGTGAGCCCAGGTTTGTCCTTCGCTGCCGTTTTTTGCTTGGGAATTTCTCTGACTTTCAAACGTTCCAGCAGAGCCTGTCTAAAGACTGACATCTTTCATTGTGGATTATTCAGGTGTGATATCTGTTCGCCTTGCATTTTCTGGGACCTTTGTTTCTTTTCCACAGTATGCTCTTCATGGTCTTTCTCAGCTATCTCACTTAGATATGCTTACCAGTCCGTTCTCCTTCAGTCCAAGTGATTAATTTTGTATTTCTTGAATCACCGTATGTTCTCTAGGCCGAGGTGTGAGTGCTTTCGTGACTCTTGGTTGCTGTCTTTGAATTTGCACCGGTCACTTGTAGGACTCTTTGCTATCCTAGCCTAGGTCAAAGGAAGCACTGAGAACCCGTGGTCATCTGGGTTGGTTTGACATCCTGAGATCAGAAACTCCAAATTCGAGGTGGTCCTGGCAACCCCCTTCATGGACATAATGTTTTTCCGAGACAAATTAGACAAATCTGATGAATTCCTCTCTCCAGGAAAGATATTTTTCTTTCTCTTTTGTGGATTTGGGAAGTTTCGAACTTGACCCCTGACACTTGAGCGTTGCCCTAGATTGCATCTAGATACGGCTTACTTTATTTCTATAGGCTGTGCCATTTGTTTGACCTACATCCTCAGCCCTGGCATGTTTATTTTTCTGGAAACAGAATTGTAATGTTCTAATTTTCAGCCAGCTTCCTTCCATATGGCGTCAAAGCACATAATCAATAATCCTTCTACGGCAAGAGGTCGGGGGAGAGAATTTCATTGGAGCCAAAGTGAGCACTCTAGCCTGGGAGGGCAGCCTTCACAAAGGAACCAAGCCCTCTGGAAAAGGGTGATTTTCAGCACACTTGTAGAGCCCTTCCCAACAAAGAGACCTACCCCAAGCATGACAGGGCTCCATTCCTTCGAGGCTTCCAAAGATCTCTTGGAACGCATTAGCATGTAGGGAGTGGACCCTCATGACGCCAGAGCTATGGAAAGTGAGACTGATCTTCCAAGAATGCTAGGGGCCTAGGAAAGGAGGCATCGACTCTTCTCTTCAATGTCCTCAAGAGATCCTTCTTGACTTTGGATTATGCTTAAGGCAGAAGGACACTGTAGGTCTGATAAGGCCCAAGTGCGGCCTCGTGTTTCCAATCAAGTTTCAAGCTTGAATCAGCATGGCCTCCCCATAGACTTGAATAGATGACAATGTTCTCCTCTCAGTGCTTGTCCCTCGATTCTCGCTTCTTGCCAAGGATTCCTTTCTTATCCCTGGCATCAGAGTCCGTTTGATCTCTTCCAGTTTCTGTGCCCGCTTTCTGTTTGTCAAAGCTGTTTCTGGGTATGTCTCCCTGTAATAGCCCAGCCTAGGCCAATCCTCAGACTGTAACCATGTGGCCATCTTGGGGGACATGTTCACCGTGATGTCATAAAGAAGCTCAGAAGGCTAAGTTGTCCTGACAACCTCCAAGCACACAGAGTTTCAGAGCCATCTCAGACCAGTCTGACTCCTCCCCCTTTCCAGGTAGGATAGTTTTCCTTTTTCTGGATTTCTTGTCGGTTTCTATCTTTCTCCTCGAATTTGGAAAGGCCTGCTCCATTCTCTCTAGACACTGGTTTCTTTCCTGTAAGATTACCCCGGCTATTATCTCTTACGTCTTGGGAAGAGGGCCAAGTGGGTGGACCTTCCCCAGAGAAAGTCCTGGACTCCCTCCCAAGTTGAAGTTGCCCAGGCAATCCTCTGATGCGCAATGATCGTGTCATCGCCTAGCACTCTGCCAATTCCACCTTGGCAGGTCCCATGTTTTCCTTCCTTCTTCCTTTGAGGAAGTGTACCAGATGCCTTCCTAGATTGCAATATTCCTACGGTTCTTTTTCTGCTGCGTATTGATAACGGACCCTCACAATTGCTACTTCTTTATGACCTCTGTCCGCCTTGTACCATGAAATCTCTATTCCCTAACAGTGCTAATGTGATCTGCACCCGTGCTGTGAAAGAGTGAGGCCCGGGCCACCCAAGCGGAACGTGGGCACTTGCCCGCTCCACCACAGGGCCGGCCCTGAGTTGTACTTTTGGACCAACCTGTTCCCTGAACTTGGGAAGGTTGGGCCTGTTTGGATTATTCGTGAAGCTGATTAGTAGTAACATCATGGACGGTAACATTATGACTTCACCGTTGGGTCCTGGGCTTAGCACGGATCAGGTTCTCTTGGTAGTATTCCTCTTCATGTATTTGGAATGGTCTACCTTTCTGTAGCATCAGTAAGCCTTTTGAGGTGATTTTCCCTCCTTGGAAGTTCACCTTCTCTAATCTCTTTCAGCCCCCAAAGCTGTATGCCGTCATTCTGAAACCCTTTTTGGATTTTTGCTTTTAGGTGAATTTATTGCCGTAACCCTGCATTAGAACATCGTATGTCTTTCAGATTTACATCATCATCGATTTCGACTTCCGTGTAGGTTCCATCCTCTTCACCAGCGTAAGCCGAATCACAGGCCCTCACCACACACTTGTGCCTCATCATCTCTTTCACCCTCCCCCACCGCCCCGCTTTGCCTCTGCGCACCCCCGATCAAATGTCCAGTGCCGCCTGTTGGTTAGTGCTTGTTTTTTCTTCTCCTTGTAAGTGAGATCCTATGGTATTTGACTTTGTCCCTGGGGCTTGTTTCACTTCCCCTAAATCCCTCCCAGCCGTTCTGGTGCTCACAAATGGCTGGATTGCATCCTTTGTTCCCGCTGAGTGGTCTGCCATTGTGTGGCTATAGCCCATGTTCCTTCTCCATTCGTCCCTTGCTGGGCACCAGGGTGGCTTCCAAGTCTTGGAGAGCGGGAGTAAGGCTGTGGTGAACTGAGTGGTGCACATGTCTTTAGGCGGTAGTGTTTCCGAGTTCTTTGGCTAAACACGCCCCAGAGGAATAGCTGGATCATATGGGACATGGATTCTTAAATTTCGGAGGCAGTTCCACACCGCTTGGCCTAGTGGCTGCACTGGTTTCCACTGCCAGCAGCAGTGCAGGAGGCGTCCCTTCTCTCCACCTCCTCTCTGACACTTGTTGTTTCCTGTCTGCCTCCTTATAGCCATTCTGACCACAGTGAGCTGCTATGTCATTGCGGTTTGGATTTGCCTTGGCCTCAGACTTAATGAGGGTGAACAAGTTTTCATGCACCTGTTGGCCCTCTTTAGATCTTCTTGGGAGAAATCTCTGTGTCCATCTTTGGCCCAGGTTTTCATTGGCTTGTTCTTTTTTGTGGAGACGTGTGAATTGACTGTTTCTTTGGGCTTTTCACCCCTTGTCCGATGTGTGCTTTGCAAACATCCACTCCCAGTTGTTGTGCTGTCTTTGCATTGAGTCGATGGTTTCCTTGACTGGGCAGAAGCGTCTGCATTTGAGGTGGTCCCGTTTGTTTCTTGTCTCCTTTGCTGCCCTTGCCCAGTCAGACATACTTCTTCCAAATAGGCGGCTCAGACAGATGGCAAAGAGCACTCTGCCTAGGTCTTCTCCTACAAGTTTCACGGTTTCAAGTCTGCCATTCAGGGCTTTAATCCATTCCAGGAGGTGCGTGTGCCAGGTGGAACATCATGGTCTACTCTCGTTGTGTTCCATGTGGCTGTGCAGGCTTCCCAGCACCGTTTATTGGAGAGACTCTCCTTTGTCCACTGGCTCCTCTTGGCTCCCTGGTCGCAAATGGGCTGTCCATGTATGTTTGAGTTGGGCTCTGGGCTCTCGATTCTGTTGCATGGGTGTGTGTGCCTGTTTTTGGGCCCGGACTGTGCCGTTTCGGTACCTAGCGCTTCGTCCTCTATGTTGAAATCAGAAAGTGTGATACGTCCTGCTTTGTTCGTTTTCCTGAGGTTTCCTTGGCCTATGCAGGGTCTCTTGTTGCTGGCTAGAAACTTTAGGATTCTCTCTTCTATCTCTCTGGCAAATATGGCTGCAACTTTGACTGGGATTGCATGGAATCCAGAGATTCCTTTCTCCGCTATGGACGTTTCAAGTGTGTTAATTCTTCCATTCCTAGGTCCCGGAAGATCCTTCTTTTTCCTTGTGTCGTCTTGAATTTCTTTCCACAAACGTCTGTTAGTTTTCGATTGACATAGCTTTCACCGGTTTTGCTAAGGTTCTTCATAGAGATCTTCTTCTTCGTACTGGCAAGCTGTGTTTTTTTTTTTTTTTGTCTGTTTGTGTTTAGCTTCCGTTTTTCTATTCTTTGCAACTTGTAATTGGTTCTGTTTTGCAGAAGTGCATCGCTGTGCTCACATCTGCTGGCAATGCTCCTGTATTTGCTGTGGAAGTCTGGCCCTATCTAACGTCCCTTCCCATCTGCCTCTGCACCCCCTCGGACGCCTGCCCCAGAATGACTGAAGCAGTGGTGAGGAGGCTCACCCCCAGGATTCCAGCCGGGCCACCCTGGGCCACCGACCCAGAAGGTGCGGACCTCACCGCTCCACCACCGGCCGGCCCCTTTCATGTTCCATTGGGAACCTGCAGTTGAGTGCAATGGGGCTTGAATATGCTGCTTGAGCCCAACTCTGGCACTGTTAGATGAGGCCAGGTTGTTTGTCGGGGCCACTGTGACGTCAGAGGATTGGTCATAATTGTGTGTCTGCTGTCCCGGCAAGCTTCATGGACACAGGGCTTCAGAGCCCGCTTGGAGCAGTCTCATAACTCACCCTTCCCAGTGAGCCCAGGTTTGTCCTTCGCTGCCGTTTTTTGCTTGGGAATTTCTCTGACTTTCAAACGTTCCAGCAGAGCCTGTCTAAAGACTGACATCTTTCATTGTGGATTATTCAGGTGTGATATCTGTTCGCCTTGCATTTTCTGGGACCTTTGTTTCTTTTCCACAGTATGCTCTTCATGGTCTTTCTCAGCTATCTCACTTAGATATGCTTACCAGTCCGTTCTCCTTCAGTCCAAGTGATTAATTTTGTATTTCTTGAATCACCGTATGTTCTCTAGGCCGAGGTGTGAGTGCTTTCGTGACTCTTGGTTGCTGTCTTTGAATTTGCACCGGTCACTTGTAGGACTCTTTGCTATCCTAGCCTAGGTCAAAGGAAGCACTGAGAACCCGTGGTCATCTGGGTTGGTTTGACATCCTGAGATCAGAAACTCCAAATTCGACGTGGTCCTGGCAACCCCCTTCATGGACATAATGTTTTTCCGAGACAAATTAGACAAATCTGATGAATTCCTCTCTCCAGGAAAGATATTTTTCTTTCTCTTTTGTGGATTTGGGAAGTTTCGAACTTGACCCCTGACACTTGAGCGTTGCCCTAGATTGCATCTAGATACGGCTTACTTTATTTCTATAGGCTGTGCCATTTGTTTGACCTACATCCTCAGCCCTGGCATGTTTATTTTTCTGGAAACAGAATTGTAATGTTCTAATTTTCAGCCAGCTTCCTTCCATATGGCGTCAAAGCACATAATCAATAATCCTTCTACGGCAAGAGGTCGGGGGAGAGAATTTCATTGGAGCCAAAGTGAGCACTCTAGCCTGGGAGGGCAGCCTTCACAAAGGAACCAAGCCCTCTGGAAAAGGGTGATTTTCAGCACACTTGTAGAGCCCTTCCCAACAAAGAGACCTACCCCAAGCATGACAGGGCTCCATTCCTTCGAGGCTTCCAAAGATCTCTTGGAACGCATTAGCATGTAGGGAGTGGACCCTCATGACGCCAGAGCTATGGAAAGTGAGACTGATCTTCCAAGAATGCTAGGGGCCTAGGAAAGGAGGCATCGACTCTTCTCTTCAATGTCCTCAAGAGATCCTTCTTGACTTTGGATTATGCTTAAGGCAGAAGGACACTGTAGGTCTGATAAGGCCCAAGTGCGGCCTCGTGTTTCCAATCAAGTTTCAAGCTTGAATCAGCATGGCCTCCCCATAGACTTGAATAGATGACAATGTTCTCCTCTCAGTGCTTGTCCCTCGATTCTCGCTTCTTGCCAAGGATTCCTTTCTTATCCCTGGCATCAGAGTCCGTTTGATCTCTTCCAGTTTCTGTGCCCGCTTTCTGTTTGTCAAAGCTGTTTCTGGGTATGTCTCCCTGTAATAGCCCAGCCTAGGCCAATCCTCAGACTGTAACCATGCGGCCATCTTGGGGGACATGTTCACCGTGATGTCATAAAGAAGCTCAGAAGGCTAAGTTGTCCTGACAACCTCCAAGCACACAGAGTTTCAGAGCCATCTCAGACCAGTCTGACTCCTCCCCCTTTCCAGGTAGGATAGTTTTCCTTTTTCTGGATTTCTTGTCGGTTTCTATCTTTCTCCTCGAATTTGGAAAGGCCTGCTCCATTCTCTCTAGACACTGGTTTCTTTCCTGTAAGATTACCCCGGCTATTATCTCTTACGTCTTGGGAAGAGGGCCAAGTGGGTGGACCTTCCCCAGAGAAAGTCCTGGACTCCCTCCCAAGTTGAAGTTGCCCAGGCAATCCTCTGATGCGCAATGATCGTGTCATCGCCTAGCACTCTGCCAATTCCACCTTGGCAGGTCCCATGTTTTCCTTCCTTCTTCCTTTGGGGAAGTGTACCAGATGCCTTCCTAGATTGCAATATTCCTACGGTTCTTTTTCTGCTGCGTATTGATAACGGACCCTCACAATTGCTACTTCTTTATGACCTCTGTCCGCACAGTACCATGAAATCTCTATTCCCTAACAGTGCTAATGTGATCTGCACCCGTGCTGTGAAAGAGTGAGGCCCGGGCCACCCAAGCGGAACGTGGGCACTTGCCCGCTCCACCACAGGGCCGGCCCTGACTTGTACTTTTGGACCAACCTGTTCCCTGAACTTGGGAAGGTTGGGCCTGTTTGGATTATTCGTGAAGCTGATTAGTAGTAACATCATGGACGGTAACATTATGACTTCACCGTTGGGTCCTGGGCTTAGCACGGATCAGGTTCTCTTGGTAGTATTCCTCTTCATGTATTTGGAATGGTCTACCTTTCTGTAGCATCAGTAAGCCTTTTGAGGTGATTTTCCCTCCTTGGAAGTTCACCTTCTCTAATCTCTTTCAGCCCCCAAAGCTGTATGCCGTCATTCTGAAACCCTTTTTGGATTTTTGCTTTTAGGTGAATTTATTGCCGTAACCCTGCATTAGAACATCGTATGTCTTTCAGATTTACATCATCATCGATTTCGACTTCCGTGTAGGTTCCATCCTCTTCACCAGCGTAAGCCGAATCACAGGCCCTCACCACACACTTGTGCCTCATCATCTCTTTCACCCTCCCCCACCACCCCGCTTTGCCTCTGCGCACCCCCGATCAAATGTCCAGTGCCGCCTGTTGGTTAGTGCTTGTTTTTTCTTCTCCTTGTAAGTGAGATCCTATGGTATTTGACTTTGTCCCTGGGGCTTGTTTCACTTCCCCTAAATCCCTCCCAGCCGTTCTGGTGCTCACAAATGGCTGGATTGCATCCTTTGTTCCCGCTGAGTGGTCTGCCATTGTGTGGCTATAGCCCATGTTCCTTCTCCATTCGTCCCTTGCTGGGCACCAGGGTGGCTTCCAAGTCTTGGAGAGCGGGAGTAAGGCTGTGGTGAACTGAGTGGTGCACATGTCTTTAGGCGGTAGTGTTTCCGAGTTCTTTGGCTAAACACGCCCCAGAGGAATAGCTGGATCATATGGGACATGGATTCTTAAATTTCGGAGGCAGTTCCACACCGCTTGGCCTAGTGGCTGCACTGGTTTCCACTGCCAGCAGCAGTGCAGGAGGCGTCCCTTCTCTCCACCTCCTCTCTGACACTTGTTGTTTCCTGTCTGCCTCCTTATAGCCATTCTGACCACAGTGAGCTGCTATGTCATTGCGGTTTGGATTTGCCTTGGCCTCAGACTTAATGAGGGTGAACAAGTTTTCATGCACCTGTTGGCCCTCTTTAGATCTTCTTGGGAGAAATCTCTGTGTCCATCTTTGGCCCAGGTTTTCATTGGCTTGTTCTTTTTTGTGGAGACGTGTGAATTGACTGTTTCTTTGGGCTTTTCACCCCTTGTCCGATGTGTGCTTTGCAAACATCCACTCCCAGTTGTTGTGCTGTCTTTGCATTGAGTCGATGGTTTCCTTGACTGGGCAGAAGCGTCTGCATTTGAGGTGGTCCCGTTTGTTTCTTGTCTCCTTTGCTGCCCTTGCCCAGTCAGACATACTTCTTCCAAATAGGCGGCTCAGACAGATGGCAAAGAGCACTCTGCCTAGGTCTTCTCCTACAAGTTTCACGGTTTCAAGTCTGCCATTCAGGGCTTTAATCCATTCCAGGAGGTGCGTGTGCCAGGTGGAACATCATGGTCTACTCTCGTTGTGTTCCATGTGGCTGTGCAGGCTTCCCAGCACCGTTTATTGGAGAGACTCTCCTTTGTCCACTGGCTCCTCTTGGCTCCCTGGTCGCAAATGGGCTGTCCATGTATGTTTGAGTTGGGCTCTGGGCTCTCGATTCTGTTGCATGGGTGTGTGTGCCTGTTTTTGGGCCCGGACTGTGCCGTTTCGGTACCTAGCGCTTCGTCCTCTATGTTGAAATCAGAAAGTGTGATACGTCCTGCTTTGTTCGTTTTCCTGAGGTTTCCTTGGCCTATGCAGGGTCTCTTGTTGCTGGCTAGAAACTTTAGGATTCTCTCTTCTATCTCTCTGGCAAATATGGCTGCAACTTTGACTGGGATTGCATGGAATCCAGAGATTCCTTTCTCCGCTATGGACGTTTCAAGTGTGTTAATTCTTCCATTCCTAGGTCCCGGAAGATCCTTCTTTTTCCTTGTGTCGTCTTGAATTTCTTTCCACAAACGTCTGTTAGTTTTCGATTGACATAGCTTTCACCGGTTTTGCTAAGGTTCTTCATAGAGATCTTCTTCTTCGTACTGGCAAGCTGTGTTTTTTTTTTTTTTTGTCTGTTTGTGTTTAGCTTCCGTTTTTCTATTCTTTGCAACTTGTAATTGGTTCTGTTTTGCAGAAGTGCATCGCTGTGCTCACATCTGCTGGCAATGCTCCTGTATTTGCTGTGGAAGTCTGGCCCTATCTAACGTCCCTTCCCATCTGCCTCTGCACCCCCTCGGACGCCTGCCCCAGAATGACTGAAGCAGTGGTGAGGAGGCTCACCCCCAGGATTCCAGCCGGGCCACCCTGGGCCACCGACCCAGAAGGTGCGGACCTCACCGCTCCACCACCGGCCGGCCCCTTTCATGTTCCATTGGGAACCTGCAGTTGAGTGCAATGGGGCTTGAATATGCTGCTTGAGCCCAACTCTGGCACTGTTAGATGAGGCCAGGTTGTTTGTCGGGGCCACTGTGACGTCAGAGGATTGGTCATAATTGTGTGTCTGCTGTCCCGGCAAGCTTCATGGACACAGGGCTTCAGAGCCCGCTTGGAGCAGTCTCATAACTCACCCTTCCCAGTGAGCCCAGGTTTGTCCTTTGCTGCCGTTTTTTGGCTTGTGAATTTCTCTGACTTTCAAACGTTCCAGCAGAGCCTGTCTAAAGACTGACATCTTTCATTGTGGATTATTCAGGTGTGATATCTGTTCGCCTTGCATTTTCTGGGACCTTTGTTTCTTTTCCACAGTATGCTCGTCATGGTCTTTCTCAGCTATCTCACTTAGATATGCTTACCAGTCCGTTCTCCTTCAGTCCAAGTGATTAATTTTGTATTTCTTGAATCACCGTATGTTCTCTAGGCCGAGGTGTGAGTGCTTTCGTGACTCTTGGTTGCTGTCTTTGAATTTGCACCGGTCACTTGTAGGACTCTTTGCTATCCTAGCCTAGGTCAAAGGAAGCACTGAGAACCCGTGGTCATCTGGGTTGGTTTGACATCCTGAGATCAGAAACTCCAAATTCGACGTGGTCCTGGCAACCCCCTTCATGGACATAATGTTTTTCCGAGACAAATTAGACAAATCTGATGAATTCCTCTCTCCAGGAAAGATATTTTTCTTTCTCTTTTGTGGATTTGTGAAGTTTCGAACTTGACCCCTGACACTTGAGCGTTGCCCTAGATTGCATCTAGATACGGCTTACTTTATTTCTATAGGCTGTGCCATTTGTTTGACCTACATCCTCAGCCCTGGCATGTTTATTTTTCTGGAAACAGAATTGTAATGTTCTAATTTTCAGCCAGCTTCTTTCCATATGGCTTCAAAGCACATAATCAATAATCCTTCTACGGCAAGAGATCGGGGGAGAGAATTTCATTGG
Source organism: Equus asinus (assembly GCF_041296235.1). NCBI lineage: Eukaryota > Metazoa > Chordata > Mammalia > Perissodactyla > Equidae > Equus > Equus asinus. The sequence continues at coordinate 79,294,969 of NC_091820.1, forward strand.
AGCCAAAGTGAGCACTCTAGCCTGGGAGGGCAGCCTTCACAAAGGAACCAAGCCCTCTGGAAAAGGGTGATTTTCAGCACACTTGTAGAGCCCTTCCCAACAAAGAGACCTACCCCAAGCATGACAGGGCTCCATTCCTTCGAGGCTTCCAAGACATCTCTTGGGACGCATTAGCATGTGGCCAGTGGGCCCCCGTGACACCAGAGCTATGGAAAGTGAGACTGATCTTCCAAGAATGCTAGGGGCCTAGGAAAGGAGGCATCGACTCTTCTCTTCAATGTCCTCAAGAGATCCTTCTTGACTTTGGATTATGCTTAAGGCAGAAGGACACTGTAGGTCTGATAAGGCCCAAGTGCGGCCTCGTATTTCCAATCAAGTTTCAAGCTTGAATCAGCATGGCCTCCCCATAGACTTGAATAGATGACAATGTTCTCCTCTCAGTGCTTGTCCCTCGATTCTCGCTTCTTGCCAAGGATTCCTTTCCTATCCCTGGAATCAGAGTCCGTTTGATCTCTTAAAGTTTCTGTGCCCGCTTTCTGTTTGTCAAAGCTGTTTCTGGGTATGTCTCCCTTTAATAGCCCAGCCTAGGCCAATCCTCAGACTGTAACCATGCGGCCATCTTGGGGGACATGTTCACCGTGATGTCATAAAGAAGCTCAGAAGGCTAAGTTGTCCTGACAACCTCCAAGCACACAGAGTTTCAGAGCCATCTCAGACCAGTCTGACTCCTCCCCCTTTCCAGGTAGGATAGTTTTCCTTTTTCTGGACTACTTGTCGGTTTCTATGTTTGTCCTCGAATTTGGAAAGTCCTGCTCCATTCTCTCTAGACACTGGTTTCTTTCCTGTAAGATTACCCCGGCTATTATCTCTTACGCCTTGGGAAGAGGGCCAAGTGGGTGGACCTTCCCCAGAGAAAGTCCTGGACTCCCTCCCAAGTTGAAGTTGCCCGGGCAATCCTCTGATGCACAATGATCGTGTCATCTCCTAGCACTCTGCCAATTCCACCTTGGCAGGTCCCATGTTTTCCTTCCTTCTTCCTTTGGGGAAGTGTACCAGATGCCTTCACAGATTAGAATATTCTCACGGTTCTTTTTCTGGTGCGTATTGAGAACGGACCCTCACAATTGCTACTTCTTTATGGCCTCTGTCCGCACCGTACCATGAAATCTCTATTCCCTAACAGTGCTAATGTGATCTGCACCCGTGCTGTGAAAGAGTGAGGCCCGGGTCACACAAGCGGAATGTGGGCACTTGCCCGCTCCACCACAGGGCCGGCCCTGACTTGTACTTTTGGACCAACCTGTTCCCTGAACTTGGGAAGGTTGGGCCTGTTTGGATTATTCGTGAAGCTGATTAGTAGTAACATCATGGACGGTAACATTATGACTTCACCGTTGGGTCCTGGGCTTAGCACGGATCAGGTTCTCTTGGTAGTATTCCTCTTCATGTATTTGGAATGGTCTACCTTTCTGTAGCATCAGTAAGCCTTTTGAGGTGATTTTCCCTCCTTGGAAGTTCACCTTCTCTAATCTCTTTCAGCACCCAAAGCTGTATGCCGTCATTCTGAAACCCTTTTTGGATTTTTGCTTTTAGGTGAATTTATTGCCGTAACCCTGCATTAGAACATCGTATGTCTTTCAGATTTACATCCTCATCGATTTCGACTTCCGTGTAGGTTCCATCCTCTTCACCAGCGTAAGCCGAATCACAGGCCCTCACCACACACTTGTGCCTCATCATCTCTTTCACCCTCCCCCACCGCCCCGCTTTGCCTCTGCGCACCCCCGATCAAATGTCCAGTGCCACCTGTTGGTTAGTGCTTGTTTTTTCTTCTCCTTGTAAGTGAGATCCTACGGTATTTGACTTTGTCCCTGGGGCTTGTTTCACTTCCCCTAAATCCCTCCCAGCCGTTCTGGTGCTCACAAATGGCTGGATTGCATCCTTTGTTCCCGCTGAGTGGTCTGCCATTGTGTGGCTATAGCCCATGTTCCTTCTCCATTCGTCCCTTGCTGGGCACCAGGGTGGCTTCCAAGTCTTGGAGAGCGGGAGTAAGGCTGTGGTGAACTGAGTGGTGCACATGTCTTTAGGCGGTAGTGTTTCCGAGTTCTTTGGCTAAACACGCCCCAGAGGAATAGCTGGATCATATGGGACATGGATTCTTAAATTTCGGAGGCAGTTCCACACCGCTTGGCCTAGTGGCTGCACTGGTTTCCACTGCCAGCAGCAGTGCAGGAGGCGTCCCTTCTCTCCACCTCCTCTCTGACACTTGTTGTTTCCTGTCTGCCTCCTTATAGCCATTCTGACCACAGTGAGCTGCTATGTCATTGCGGTTTGGATTTGCCTTGGCCTCAGACTTAATGAGGGTGAGCAAGTTTTCATGCACCTGTTGGCCCTCTTTAGATCTTCTTGGGAGAAATCTCTGTGTCCATCTTTGGCCCATGTTTTCATTGGCTTGTTCTTTTTCTTGTGGAGACGTGTGAGTTGACTGTTTCTTTGGGCTTTTCACCCCTTGTCCGATGTGTGCTTTGCAAACATCCACTCCCAGTTGTTGTGCTGTCTTTGCATTGAGTCGATGGTTTCCTTGACTGGGCAGAAGCGTCTGCATTTGAGGTGGTCCCGTTTGTTTCTTGTCTCCTTTGCTGCCCTTGCCCAGTCAGACATACTTCTTCCAAATAGGCGGCTCAGACAGATGGCAAAGAGCACTCTGCCTAGGTCTTCTCCTACAAGTTTCACGGTTTCAAGTCTGCCATTCAGGGCTTTAATCCATTCCAGGAGGTGCGTGTGCCAGGTGGAACATCATGGTCTACTCTCGTTGTGTTCCATGTGGCTGTGCAGGCTTCCCAGCACCGTTTATTGGAGAGACTCTCCTTTGTCCACTGGCTCCTCTTGGCTCCCTGGTCGCAAATGGGCTGTCCATGTATGTTTGAGTTGGGCTCTGGGCTCTCGATTCTGTTGCATGGGTGTGTGTGCCTGTTTTTGGGCCCGGACTGTGCCGTTTCGGTATCTAGCGCTTCGTCCTCTATGTTGAAATCAGAAGTGTGATACGTCCTGCTTTGTTCGTTTTCCTGAGGTTTCCTTGGCCTATGCAGGGTCTCTTGTTGCTGGCTAGAAACTTTAGGATTCTCTCTTCTATCTCTCTGGCAAATATGGCTGCAACTTTGACTGGGATTGCATGGAATCCAGAGATTCCTTTCTCCGCTATGGACGTTTCAAGTGTGTTAATTCTTCCATTCCTAGGTCCCGGAAGATCCTTCTTTTTCCTTGTGTCGTCTTGAATTTCTTTCCACAAACGTCTGTTAGTTTTCGATTGACATAGCTTTCACCGGTTTTGCTAGGGTTCTTCATAGAGATCTTCTTCTTCGTACTGGCAAGCTGTGTTTTTTTTTTTTTTTGTCTGTTTGTGTTTAGCTTCCGTTTTTCTATTCTTTGCAACTTGTAATTGGTTCTGTTTTGCAGAAGTGCATCGCTGTGCTCACATCTGCTGGCAATGCTCCTGTATTTGCTGTGGAAGTCTGGCCCTATCTAACGTCCCTTCCCATCTGCCTCTGCACCCCCTCGGACGCCTGCCCCAGAATGACTGAAGCAGTGGTGAGGAGGCTCACCCCCAGGATTCCAGCTGGGCCACCCCGGGCCACCGACCCAGAAGGTGCGGACCTCACCGCTCCACCACCGGCCGGCCCCTTTCATGTTCCATTGGGAACCTGCAGTTGAGTGCAATGGGGCTTGAATATGCTGCTTGAGCCCAACTCTGGCACTGTTAGATGAGGCCAGGTTGTTTGTCGGGGCCACTGTGACGTCAGAGGATTGGTCATAATTGTGTGTCTGCTGTCCCGGCAAGCTTCATGGACACAGGGCTTCAGAGCCCGCTTGGAGCAGTCTCATAACTCACCCTTCCCAGTGAGCCCAGGTTTGTCCTTTGCTGCCGTTTTTTGGCTTGTGAATTTCTCTGACTTTCAAACGTTCCAGCAGAGCCTGTCTAAAGACTGACATCTTTCATTGTGGATTATTCAGGTGTGATATCTGTTCGCCTTGCATTTTCTGGGACCTTTGTTTCTTTTCCACAGTATGCTCGTCATGGTCTTTCTCAGCTATCTCACTTAGATATGCTTACCAGTCCGTTCTCCTTCAGTCCAAGTGATTAATTTTGTATTTCTTGAATCACCGTATGTTCTCTAGGCCGAGGTGTGAGTGCTTTCGTGACTCTTGGTTGCTGTCTTTGAATTTGCACCGGTCACTTGTAGGACTCTTTGCTATCCTAGCCTAGGTCAAAGGAAGCACTGAGAACCCGTGGTCATCTGGGTTGGTTTGACATCCTGAGATCAGAAACTCCAAATTCGACGTGGTCCTGTCAACCCCCTTCATGGACATAATGTTTTTCCGAGACAAATTAGACAAATCTGATGAATTCCTCTCTCCAGGAAAGATATTTTTCTTTCTCTTTTGTGGATTTGGGAAGTTTCGAACTTGACCCCTGACACTTGAGCGTTGCCCTAGATTGCATCTAGATACGGCTTACTTTATTTCTATAGGCTGTGCCATTTGTTTGACCTACATCCTCAGCCCTGGCATGTTTATTTTTCTGGAAACAGAATTGTAATGTTCTAATTTTCAGCCAGCTTCTTTCCATATGGCTTCAAAGCACATAATCAATAATCCTTCTACGGCAAGAGATCGGGGGAGAGAATTTCATTGGAGCCAAAGTGAGCACTCTAGCCTGGGAGGGCAGCCTTCACAAAGGAACCAAGCCCTCTGGAAAAGGGTGATTTTCAGCACACTTGTAGAGCCCTTCCCAACAAAGAGACCTACCCCAAGCATGACAGGGCTCCATTCCTTCGAGGCTTCCAAGACATCTCTTGGGACGCATTAGCATGTGGCCAGTGGGACCCGTGACACCAGAGCTATGGAAAGTGAGACTGATCTTCCAAGAATGCTAGGGGCCTAGGAAAGGAGGCATCGACTCTTCTCTTCAATGTCCTCAAGAGATCCTTCTTGACTTTGGATTATGCTTAAGGCAGAAGGACACTGTAGGTCTGATAAGGCCCAAGTGCGGCCTCGTATTTCCAATCAAGTTTCAAGCTTGAATCAGCATGGCCTCCCCATAGACTTGAATAGATGACAATGTTCTCCTCTCAGTGCTTGTCCCTCGATTCTCGCTTCTTGCCAAGGATTCCTTTCTTATCCCTGGAATCAGAGTCCGTTTGATCTCTTAAAGTTTCTGTGCCCGCTTTCTGTTTGTCAAAGCTGTTTCTGGGTATGTCTCCCTTTAATAGCCCAGCCTAGGCCAATCCTCAGACTGTAACCATGCGGCCATCTTGGGGGACATGTTCACCGTGATGTCATAAAGAAGCTCAGAAGGCTAAGTTGTCCTGACAACCTCCAAGCACACAGAGTTTCAGAGCCATCTCAGACCAGTCTGACTCCTCCCCCTTTCCAGGTAGGATAGTTTTCCTTTTTCTGGACTACTTGTCGGTTTCTATGTTTGTCCTCGAATTTGGAAAGTCCTGCTCCATTCTCTCTAGACACTGGTTTCTTTCCTGTAAGATTACCCCGGCTATTATCTCTTACGCCTTGGGAAGAGGGCCAAGTGGGTGGACCTTCCCCAGAGAAAGTCCTGGACTCCCTCCCAAGTTGAAGTTGCCCGGGCAATCCTCTGATGCACAATGATCGTGTCATCTCCTAGCACTCTGCCAATTCCACCTTGGCAGGTCCCATGTTTTCCTTCCTTCTTCCTTTGGGGAAGTGTACCAGATGCCTTCACAGATTGGAATATTCTCACGGTTCTTTTTCTGGTGCGTATTGAGAACGGACCCTCACAATTGCTACTTCTTTATGGCCTCTGTCCGCACCGTACCATGAAATCTCTATTCCCTAACAGTGCTAATGTGATCTGCACCCGTGCTGTGAAAGAGTGAGGCCCGGGTCACACAAGCGGAATGTGGGCACTTGCCCGCTCCACCACAGGGCCGGCCCTGACTTGTACTTTTGGACCAACCTGTTCCCTGAACTTGGGAAGGTTGGGCCTGTTTGGATTATTCGTGAAGCTGATTAGTAGTAACATCATGGACGGTAACATTATGACTTCACCGTTGGGTCCTGGGCTTAGCACGGATCAGGTTCTCTTGGTAGTATTCCTCTTCATGTATTTGGAATGGTCTACCTTTCTGTAGCATCAGTAAGCCTTTTGAGGTGATTTTCCCTCCTTGGAAGTTCACCTTCTCTAATCTCTTTCAGCACCCAAAGCTGTATGCCATCATTCTGAAACCCTTTTTGGATTTTTGCTTTTAGGTGAATTTATTGCCGTAACCCTGCATTAGAACATCGTATGTCTTTCAGATTTACATCCTCATCGATTTCGACTTCCGTGTAGGTTCCATCCTCTTCACCAGCGTAAGCCGAATCACAGGCCCTCACCACACACTTGTGCCTCATCATCTCTTTCACCCTCCCCCACCGCCCCGCTTTGCCTCTGCGCACCCCCGATCAAATGTCCAGTGCCACCTGTTGGTTAGTGCTTGTTTTTTCTTCTCCTTGTAAGTGAGATCCTACGGTATTTGACTTTGTCCCTGGGGCTTGTTTCACTTCCCCTAAATCCCTCCCAGCCGTTCTGGTGCTCACAAATGGCTGGATTGCATCCTTTGTTCCCGCTGAGTGGTCTGCCATTGTGTGGCTATAGCCCATGTTCCTTCTCCATTCGTCCCTTGCTGGGCACCAGGGTGGCTTCCAAGTCTTGGAGAGCGGGAGTAAGGCTGTGGTGAACTGAGTGGTGCACATGTCTTTAGGCGGTAGTGTTTCCGAGTTCTTTGGCTAAACACGCCCCAGAGGAATAGCTGGATCATATGGGACATGGATTCTTAAATTTCGGAGGCAGTTCCACACCGCTTGGCCTAGTGGCTGCACTGGTTTCCACTGCCAGCAGCAGTGCAGGAGGCGTCCCTTCTCTCCACCTCCTCTCTGACACTTGTTGTTTCCTGTCTGCCTCCTTATAGCCATTCTGACCACAGTGAGCTGCTATGTCATTGCGGTTTGGATTTGCCTTGGCCTCAGACTTAATGAGGGTGAACAAGTTTTCATGCACCTGTTGGCCCTCTTTAGATCTTCTTGGGAGAAATCTCTGTGTCCATCTTTGGCCCAGGTTTTCATTGGCTTGTTCTTTTTTGTGGAGACGTGTGAGTTGACTGTTTCTTTGGGCTTTTCACCCCTTGTCCGATGTGTGCTTTGCAAACATCCACTCCCAGTTGTTGTGCTGTCTTTGCATTGAGTCGATGGTTTCCTTGACTGGGCAGAAGCGTCTGCATTTGAGGTGGTCCCGTTTGTTTCTTGTCTCCTTTGCTGCCCTTGCCCAGTCAGACATACTTCTTCCAAATAGGCGGCTCAGACAGATGGCAAAGAGCACTCTGCCTAGGTCTTCTCCTACAAGTTTCACGGTTTCAAGTCTGCCATTCAGGGCTTTAATCCATTCCAGGAGGTGCGTGCGCCAGGTGGAACATCATGGTCTACTCTCGTTGTGTTCCATGTGGCTGTGCAGGCTTCCCAGCACCGTTTATTGGAGAGACTCTCCTTTGTCCACTGGCTCCTCTTGGCTCCCTGGTCGCAAATGGGCTGTCCATGTATGTTTGAGTTGGGCTCTGGGCTCTCGATTCTGTTGCATGGGTGTGTGTGCCTGTTTTTGGGCCCGGACTGTGCCGTTTCGGTACCTAGCGCTTCGTCCTCTATGTTGAAATCAGAAAGTGTGATACGTCCTGCTTTGTTCGTTTTCCTGAGGTTTCCTTGGCCTATGCAGGGTCTCTTGTTGCTGGCTAGAAACTTTAGGATTCTCTCTTCTATCTCTCTGGCAAATATGGCTGCAACTTTGACTGGGATTGCATGGAATCCAGAGATTCCTTTCTCCGCTATGGACGTTTCAAGTGTGTTAATTCTTCCATTCCTAGGTCCCGGAAGATCCTTCTTTATCCTTGTGTCGTCTTGAATTTCTTTCCACAAACGTCTGTTAGTTTTCGATTGACATAGCTTTCACCGGTTTTGCTAGGGTTCTTCATAGAGATCTTCTTCTTCGTACTGGCAAGCTGTGTTTTTTTTTTTTTTTGTCTGTTTGTGTTTAGCTTCCGTTTTTCTATTCTTTGCAACTTGTAATTGGTTCTGTTTTGCAGAAGTGCATCGCTGTGCTCACATCTGCTGGCAATGCTCCTGTATTTGCTGTGGAAGTCTGGCCCTATCTAACGTCCCTTCCCATCTGCCTCTGCACCCCCTCGGACGCCTGCCCCAGAATGACTGAAGCAGTGGTGAGGAGGCTCACCCCCAGGATTCCAGCCGGGCCACCCCGGGCCACCGACCCAGAAGGTGCGGACCTCACCGCTCCACCACCGGCCGGCCCCTTTCATGTTCCATTGGGAACCTGCAGTTGAGTGCAATGGGGCTTGAATATGCTGCTTGAGCCCAACTCTGGCACTGTTAGATGAGGCCAGGTTGTTTGTCGGGGCCACTGTGATGTCAGAGGATTGGTCATAATTGTGTGTCTGCTGTCCCGGCAAGCTTCATGGACACAGGGCTTCAGAGCCCGCTTGGAGCAGTCTCATAACTCACCCTTCCCAGTGAGCCCAGGTTTGTCCTTTGCTGCCGTTTTTTGGCTTGTGAATTTCTCTGACTTTCAAACGTTCCAGCAGAGCCTGTCTAAAGACTGACATCTTTCATTGTGGATTATTCAGGTGTGATATCTGTTCGCCTTGCATTTTCTGGGACCTTTGTTTCTTTTCCACAGTATGCTCGTCATGGTCTTTCTCAGCTATCTCACTTAGATATGCTTACCAGTCCGTTCTCCTTCAGTCCAAGTGATTAATTTTGTATTTCTTGAATCACCGTATGTTCTCTAGGCCGAGGTGTGAGTGCTTTCGTGACTCTTGGTTGCTGTCTTTGAATTTGCACCGGTCACTTGTAGGACTCTTTGCTATCCTAGCCTAGGTCAAAGGAAGCACTGAGAACCCGTGGTCATCTGGGTTGGTTTGACATCCTGAGATCAGAAACTCCAAATTCGACGTGGTCCTGGCAACCCCCTTCATGGACATAATGTTTTTCCGAGACAAATTAGACAAATCTGATGAATTCCTCTCTCCAGGAAAGATATTTTTCTTTCTCTTTTGTGGATTTGGGAAGTTTCGAACTTGACCCCTGACACTTGAGCGTTGCCCTAGATTGCATCTAGATACGGCTTACTTTATTTCTATAGGCTGTGCCATTTGTTTGACCTACATCCTCAGCCCTGGCATGTTTATTTTTCTGGAAACAGAATTGTAATGTTCTAATTTTCAGCCAGCTTCTTTCCATATGGCGTCAAAGCACATAATCAATAATCCTTCTACGGCAAGAGATCGGGGGAGAGAATTTCATTGGAGCCAAAGTGAGCACTCTAGCCTTGGAGGGCAGCCTTCACAAAGGAACCAAGCCCTCTGGAAAAGGGTGATTTTCAGCACACTTGTAGAGCCCTTCCCAACAAAGAGACCTACCCCAAGCATGACAGGGCTCCATTCCTTCGAGGCTTCCAAGACATCTCTTGGGACGCATTAGCATGTGGCCAGTGGGCCCCCGTGACACCAGAGCTATGGAAAGTGAGACTGATCTTCCAAGAATGCTAGGGGCCTAGGAAAGGAGGCATCGACTCTTCTCTTCAATGTCCTCAAGAGATCCTTCTTGACTTTGGATTATGCTTAAGGCAGAAGGACACTGTAGGTCTGATAAGGCCCAAGTGCGGCCTCGTGTTTCCAATCAAGTTTCAAGCTTGAATCAGCATGGCCTCCCCATAGACTTGAATAGATGACAATGTTCTCCTCTCAGTGCTTGTCCCTCGATTCTCGCTTCTTGCCAAGGATTCCTTTCTTATCCCTGGCATCAGAGTCCGTTTGATCTCTTCCAGTTTCTGTGCCAGCTTTCTGTTTGTCAAAGCTGTTTCTCGGTATGTCTCCCTTTAATAGCCCAGCCTAGGCCAATCCTCAGACTGTAACCATGCGGCCATCTTGGGGGACATGTTCACCGTGATGTCATAAAGAAGCTCAGAAGGCTAAGTTGTCCTGACAACCTCCAAGCACACAGAGTTTCAGAGCCATCTCAGACCAGTCTGACTCCTCCCCCTTTCCAGGTAGGATAGTTTTCCTTTTTCTGGATTTCTTGTCGGTTTCTATCTTTCTCCTCGAATTTGGAAAGGCCTGCTCCATTCTCTCTAGACACTGGTTTCTTTCCTGTAAGATTACCCCGGCTATTATCTCTTACGCCTTGGGAAGAGGGCCAAGTGGGTGGACCTTCCCCAGAGAAAGTCCTGGACTCCCTCCCAAGTTGAAGTTGCCCAGGCAATCCTCTGATGCGCAATGATCGTGTCATCGCCTAGCACTCTGCCAATTCCACCTTGGCAGGTCCCATGTTTTCCTTCCTTCTTCCTTTGGGGAAGTGTACCAGATGCCTTCCTAGATTGGAATATTCCTACGGTTCTTTTTCTGCTGCGTATTGATAATGGACCCTCACAATTGCTACTTCTTTATGACCTCTGTCCGCACAGTACCATGAAATCTCTATTCCCTAACAGTGCTAATGTGATCTGCACCCGTGCTGTGAAAGAGTGAGGCCCGGGCCACCCAAGCGGAACGTTGGCACTTGCCCGCTCCACCACAGGGCCGGCCCTGAGTTGTACTTTTGGACCAACCTGTTCCCTGAACTTGGGAAGGTTGGGCCTGTTTTGATTATTCGTGAAGCTGATTAGTAGTAACATCATGGACGGTAACATTATGACTTCACCGTTGGGTCCTGGGCTTAGCACGGATCAGGTTCTCTTGGTAGTATTCCTCTTCATGTATTTGGAATGGTCTGCCTTTCTGTAGCATCAGTAAGCCTTTTGAGGTGATTTTCCCTCCTTGGAAGTTCACCTTCTCTAATCTCTTTCAGCCCCCAAAGCTGTATGCCGTCATTCTGAACCCGTTTTTGGATTTTTGCTTTTAGGTGAATTTATTGCTGTATCCCTGCATTAGAACATCCTATGTCTTTCAGATTTACATCTTCATCGATTTAGAATTCCGTGTAGGTTCCATCCTCTTCACCAGCGTAAGCCGAATCACAGGCCCTCACCACACACTTGTGCCTCATCATCTCTTTCACCCTCCCCCACTGCCCCGCTTTGCCTCTGGGCACCCCCGATCAAATGTACAGTGCTGCCTGTTGGTTAGTGCTTGTTTTTTCTTCTCCATGTAAGTGAGATCCTATGGTATTTGACTTTGTCCCTGGGGCTTGTTTCACTTCCCCTAAATCCCTCCCAGCCGTTCTGGTGCTCACAAATGGCTGGATTGCATCCTTTGTTCCCGCTGAGTGGTCTGCCATTGTGTGGCTATAGCCCATGTTCCTTCTCCATTCGTCCCTTGCTGGGCACCAGGGTGGCTTCCAAGTCTTGGAGAGCGGGAGTAAGGCTGTGGTGAACTGAGTGGTGCACATGTCTTTAGGCGGTAGTGTTTCCGAGTTCTTTGGCTAAACACGCCCCAGAGGAATAGCTGGATCATATGGGACATGGATTCTTAAATTTCGGAGGCAGTTCCACACCGCTTGGCCTAGTGGCTGCACCGGTTTCCACTGCCAGCAGCAGTGCAGGAGGCGTCCCTTCTCTCCACCTCCTCTCTGACACTTGTTGTTTCCTGTCTGCCTCCTTATAGCCATTCTGACCACAGTGAGCTGCTATGTCCTTGCGGTTTGGATTTGCCTTGGCCTCAGACTTAATGAGGGTGAACAAGTTTTCATGCACCTGTTGGCCCTCTTTAGATCTTCTTGGGAGAAATCTCTGTGTCCATCTTTGGCCCAGGTTTTCATTGGCTTGTTCTTTTTCTTGTGGAGACGTGTGAGTTGACTGTTTCTTTGGGCTTTTCACCCCTTGTCCGATGTGTGCTTTGCAAACATCCACTCCCAGTTGTTGTGCTGTCTTTGCATTGAGTCGATGGTTTCCTTGACTGGGCAGAAGCGTCTGCATTTGAGGTGGTCCCGTTTGTTTCTTGTCTCCTTTGCTGCCCTTGCCCAGTCAGACATACTTCTTCCAAATAGGTGGCTCAGACAGATGGCAAAGAGCACTCTGCCTAGGTCTTCTCCTACAAGTTTCACGGTTTCAAGTCTGCCATTCAGGACTTTAATCCATTCCAGGAGGTGCGTGTGCCAGGTGGAACATCATGGTCTACTCTCGTTGTGTTCCATGTGGCTGTGCAGCCTTCCCAGCACCGTTTATTGGAGAGATTCTCCTTTGTCCACTGTCTCCTCTTGGCTCCCTGGTCGCAAATGGGCTGTCCATGTATGTTTGAGTTGGGCTCTGGGCTCTCGATTCTGTTGCATGGGTGTGTGTGCCTGTTTTTGGGCCCGGACTGTGCCGTTTCGGTACCTAGCGCTTCGTCCTCTATGTTGAAATCAGAAAGTGTGATACGTCCTGCTTTGTTCGTTTTCCTGAGGATTCCTTGGCCTATGCAGGGTCTCTTGTTGCTGGCTAGAAACTTTAGGATTCTCTCTTCTATCTCTCTGGCAAATATGGCTGCAACTTTGACTGGGATTGCATGGAATCCAGAGATTCCTTTCTCCGCTATGGACGTTTCAAGTGTGTTAATTCTTCCATTCCTAGGTCCCGGAATATCCTTCTTTTTCCTTGTGTCGTCTTGAATTTCTTTCCACAAACGTCTGTTAGTTTTCGATTGACATAGCTTTCACCGGTTTTGCTAAGGTTCTTCATAGAGATCTTCTTCTTCGTACTGGCAAGCTGTGTTTTTTTTTTTTTTTTGTCTGTTTGTGTTTAGCTTCCGTTTTTCTATTCTTTGCAACTTGTAATTGGTTCTGTTTTGCAGAAGTGCATCGCTGTGCTCACATCTGCTGGCAATGCTCCTGTATTTGCTGTGGAAGTCTGGCCCTATCTAACGTCCCTTCCCATCTGCCTCTGCACCCCCTCGGACGCCTGCCCCAGAATGACTGAAGCAGTGGTGAGGAGGCTCACCCCCAGGATTCCAGCCGGGCCACCCCGGGCCACCGACCCAGAAGGTGCGGACCTCACCGCTCCACCACCGGCCGGCCCCTTTCATGTTCCATTGGGAACCTGCAGTTGAGTGCAATGGGGCTTGAATATGCTGCTTGAGCCCAACTCTGGCACTGTTAGATGAGGCCAGGTTGTTTGTCGGGGCCACTGTGACGTCAGAGGATTGGTCATAATTGTGTGTCTGCTGTCCCGGCAAGCTTCATGGACACAGGGCTTCAGAGCCCGCTTGGAGCAGTCTCATAACTCACCCTTCCCAGTGAGCCCAGGTTTGTCCTTCGCTGCCGTTTTTTGGCTTGGGAATTTCTCTGACTTTCAAACGTTCCAGCAGAGCCTGTCTAAAGACTGACATCTTTCATTGTGGATTATTCAGGTGTGATATCTGTTCGCCTTGCATTTTCTGGGACCTTTGTTTCTTTTCCACAGTATGCTCGTCATGGTCTTTCTCAGCTATCTCACTTAGATATGCTTACCAGTCCGTTCTCCTTCAGTCCAAGTGATTAATTTTGTATTTCTTGAATCACCGTATGTTCTCTAGGCCGAGGTGTGAGTGCTTTCGTGACTCTTGGTTGCTGTCTTTGAATTTGCACCGGTCACTTGTAGGACTCTTTGCTATCCTAGCCTAGGTCAAAGGAAGCACTGAGAACCCGTGGTCATCTGGGTTGGTTTGACATCCTGAGATCAGAAACTCCAAATTCGACGTGGTCCTGGCAACCCCCTTCATGGACATAATGTTTTTCCGAGACAAATTAGACAAATCTGATGAATTCCTCTCTCCAGGAAAGATATTTTTCTTTCTCTTTTGTGGATTTGGGAAGTTTCGAACTTGACCCCTGACACTTGAGCGTTGCCCTAGATTGCATCTAGATACGGCTTACTTTATTTCTATAGGCTGTGCCATTTGTTTGACCTACATCCTCAGCCCTGGCATGTTTATTTTTCTGGAAACAGAATTGTAATGTTCTAATTTTCAGCCAGCTTCCTTCCATATGGCGTCAAAGCACATAATCAATAATCCTTCTACGGCAAGAGGTCGGGGGAGAGAATTTCATTGGAGCCAAAGTGAGCACTCTAGCCTGGGAGGGCAGCCTTCACAAAGGAACCAAGCCCTCTGGAAAAGGGTGATTTTCAGCACACTTGTAGAGCCCTTCCCAACAAAGAGACCTACCCCAAGCATGACAGGGCTCCATTCCTTCGAGGCTTCCAAAGATCTCTTGGAACGCATTAGCATGTAGGGAGTGGACCCTCATGACGCCAGAGCTATGGAAAGTGAGACTGATCTTCCAAGAATGCTAGGGGCCTAGGAAAGGAGGCATCGACTCTTCTCTTCAATGTCCTCAAGAGATCCTTCTTGACTTTGGATTATGCTTAAGGCAGAAGGACACTGTAGGTCTGATAAGGCCCAAGTGCGGCCTCGTGTTTCCAATCAAGTTTCAAGCTTGAATCAGCATGGCCTCCCCATAGACTTGAATAGATGACAATGTTCTCCTCTCAGTGCTTGTCCCTCGATTCTCGCTTCTTGCCAAGGATTCCTTTCTTATCCCTGGCATCAGAGTCCGTTTGATCTCTTCCAGTTTCTGTGCCCGCTTTCTGTTTGTCAAAGCTGTTTCTCGGTATGTCTCCCTTTAATAGCCCAGCCTAGGCCAATCCTCAGACTGTAACCATGCGGCCATCTTGGGGGACATGTTCACCGTGATGTCATAAAGAAGCTCAGAAGGCTAAGTTGTCCTGACAACCTCCAAGCACACAGAGTTTCAGAGCCATCTCAGACCAGTCTGACTCCTCCCCCTTTCCAGGTAGGATAGTTTTCCTTTTTCTGGATTTCTTGTCGGTTTCTATCTTTCTCCTCGAATTTGGAAAGGCCAGCTCCATTCTCTCTAGACACTGGTTTCTTTCCTGTAAGATTACCCCGGCTATTATCTCTTACGCCTTGGGAAGAGGGCCAAGTGGGTGGACCTTCCCCAGAGAAAGTCCTGGACTCCCTCCCAAGTTGAAGTTGCCCAGGCAATCCTCTGATGCGCAATGATCGTGTCATCGCCTAGCACTCTGCCAATTCCACCTTGGCAGGTCCCATGTTTTCCTTCCTTCTTCCTTTGGGGAAGTGTACCAGATGCCTTCCTAGATTGGAATATTCCTACGGTTCTTTTTCTGCTGCGTATTGAGAACGGACCCTCACAATTGCTACTTCTTTATGACCTCTGTCCGCACTGTACCATGAAATCTCTATTCCCTAACAGTGCTAATGTGATCTGCACCCGTGCTGTGAAAGAGTGAGGCCCGGGCCACCCAAGCGGAACGTGGGCACTTGCCCGCTCCACCACAGGGCCGGCCCTGACTTGTACTTTTGGACCAACCTGTTCCCTGAACTTGGGAAGGTTGGGCCTCTTTGGATTATTCGTGAAGCTGATTAGTAGTAACATCATGGACGGTAACATTATGACTTCACCGTTGGGTCCTGGGCTTAGCACGGATCAGGTTCTCTTGGTAGTATTCCTCTTCATGTATTTGGAATGGTCTACCTTTCTGTAGCATCAGTAAGCCTTTTGAGGTGATTTTCCCTCCTTGGAAGTTCACCTTCTCTAATCTCTTTCAGCCCCCAAAGCTGTATGCCGTCATTCTGAACCCCTTTTTGGATTTTTGCTTTTAGGTGAATTTATTGCCGTAACCCTGCATTAGAACATCGTATGTCTTTCAGATTTACATCCTCATCGATTTCGACTTCCGTGTAGGTTCCATCCTCTTCACCAGCGTAAGCCGAATCACAGGCCCTCACCACACACTTGTGCCTCATCATCTCTTTCACCCTCCCCCACCGCCCCACTTTGCCTCTGCGCACCCCCGATCAAATGTCCAGTGCCACCTGTTGGTTAGTGCTTGTTTTTTCTTCTCCTTGTAAGTGAGATCCTACGGTATTTGACTTTGTCCCTGGGGCTTGTTTCACTTCCCCTAAATCCCTCCCAGCCGTTCTGGTGCTCACAAATGGCTGGATTGCATCCTTTGTTCCCGCTGAGTGGTCTGCCATTGTGTGGCTATAGCCCATGTTCCTTCTCCATTCGTCCCTTGCTGGGCACCAGGGTGGCTTCCAAGTCTTGGAGAGCGGGAGTAAGGCTGTGGTGAACTGAGTGGTGCACATGTCTTTAGGCGGTAGTGTTTCCGAGTTCTTTGGCTAAACACGCCCCAGAGGAATAGCTGGATCATATGGGACATGGATTCTTAAATTTCGGAGGCAGTTCCACACCGCTTGGCCTAGTGGCTGCACCGGTTTCCACTGCCAGCAGCAGTGCAGGAGGCGTCCCTTCTCTCCACCTCCTCTCTGACACTTGTTGTTTCCTGTCTGCCTCCTTATAGCCATTCTGACCACAGTGAGCTGCTATGTCATTGCGGTTTGGATTTGCCTTGGCCTCAGACTTAATGAGGGTGAACAAGTTTTCATGCACCTGTTGGCCCTCTTTAGATCTTCTTGGGAGAAATCTCTGTGTCCATCTTTGGCCCAGGTTTTCATTGGCTTGTTCTTTTTTGTGGAGACGTGTGAGTTGACTGTTTCTTTGGGCTTTTCACCCCTTGTCCGATGTGTGCTTTGCAAACATCCACTCCCAGTTGTTGTGCTGTCTTTGCATTGAGTCGATGGTTTCCTTGACTGGGCAGAAGCGTCTGCATTTGAGGTGGTCCCGTTTGTTTCTTGTCTCCTTTGCTGCCCTTGCCCAGTCAGACATACTTCTTCCAAATAGGCGGCTCAGACAGATGGCAAAGAGCACTCTGCCTAGGTCTTCTCCTACAAGTTTCACGGTTTTAAGTCTGCCATTCAGGGCTTTAATCCATTCCAGGAGGTGCGTGTGCCAGGTGGAACATCATGGTCTACTCTCGTTGTGTTCCATGTGGCTGTGCAGGCTTCCCAGCACCGTTTATTGGAGAGACTCTCCTTTGTCCACTGTCTCCTCTTGGCTCCCAGGTCGCAAATGGGCTGTCCATGTATGTTTGAGTTGGGCTCTGGGCTCTCGATTCTGTTGCATGGGTGTGTGTGCCTGTTTTTGGGCCCGGACTGTGCCGTTTCGGTACCTAGCGCTTCGTCCTCTATGTTGAAATCAGAAAGTGTGATACGTCCTGCTTTGTTCGTTTTCCTGAGGATTCCTTGGCCTATGCAGGGTCTCTTGTTGCTGGCTAGAAACTTTAGGATTCTCTCTTCTATCTCTCTGGCAAATATGGCTGCAACTTTGACTGGGATTGCATGGAATCCAGAGATTCCTTTCTCCGCTATGGACGTTTCAAGTGTGTTAATTCTTCCATTCCTAGGTCCCGGAAGATCCTTCTTTTTCCTTGTGTCGTCTTGAATTTCTTTCCACAAACGTCTGTTAGTTTTCGATTGACATAGCTTTCACCGGTTTTGCTAGGGTTCTTCATAGAGATCTTCTTCTTCGTACTGGCAAGCTGTGTTTTTTTTTTTTTTTTGTCTGTTTGTGTTTAGCTTCCGTTTT
This sequence comes from Equus asinus, assembly GCF_041296235.1. Taxonomy (NCBI): domain Eukaryota; kingdom Metazoa; phylum Chordata; class Mammalia; order Perissodactyla; family Equidae; genus Equus; species Equus asinus. The sequence continues at coordinate 79,312,465 of NC_091820.1, forward strand.
TCTATTCTTTGCAACTTGTAATTGGTTCTGTTTTGCAGAAGTGCATCGCTGTGCTCACATCTGCTGGCAATGCTCCTGTATTTGCTGTGGAAGTCTGGCCCTATCTAACGTCCCTTCCCATCTGCCTCTGCACCCCCTCGGACGCCTGCCCCAGAATGACTGAAGCAGTGGTGAGGAGGCTCACCCCCAGGATTCCAGCCGGGCCACCCCGGGCCACCGACCCAGAAGGTGCGGACCTCACCGCTCCACCACCGGCCGGCCCCTTTCATGTTCCATTGGGAACCTGCAGTTGAGTGCAATGGGGCTTGAATATGCTGCTTGAGCCCAACTCTGGCACTGTTAGATGAGGCCAGGTTGTTTGTCGGGGCCACTGTGACGTCAGAGGATTGGTCATAATTGTGTGTCTGCTGTCCCGGCAAGCTTCATGGACACAGGGCTTCAGAGCCCGCTTGGAGCAGTCTCATAACTCACCCTTCCCAGTGAGCCCAGGTTTGTCCTTCGCTGCCGTTTTTTGGCTTGGGAATTTCTCTGACTTTCAAACGTTCCAGCAGAGCCTGTCTAAAGACTGACATCTTTCATTGTGGATTATTCAGGTGTGATATCTGTTCGCCTTGCATTTTCTGGGACCTTTGTTTCTTTTCCACAGTATGCTCGTCATGGTCTTTCTCAGCTATCTCACTTAGATATGCTTACCAGTCCGTTCTCCTTCAGTCCAAGTGATTAATTTTGTATTTCTTGAATCACCGTATGTTCTCTAGGCCGAGGTGTGAGTGCTTTCGTGACTCTTGGTTGCTGTCTTTGAATTTGCACCGGTCACTTGTAGGACTCTTTGCTATCCTAGCCTAGGTCAAAGGAAGCACTGAGAACCCGTGGTCATCTGGGTTGGTTTGACATCCTGAGATCAGAAACTCCAAATTCGAGGTGGTCCTGGCAACCCCCTTCATGGACATAATGTTTTTCCGAGACAAATTAGACAAATCTGATGAATTCCTCTCTCCAGGAAAGATATTTTTCTTTCTCTTTTGTGGATTTGGGAAGTTTCGAACTTGACCCCTGACACTTGAGCGTTGCCCTAGATTGCATCTAGATACGGCTTACTTTATTTCTATAGGCTGTGCCATTTGTTTGACCTACATCCTCAGCCCTGGCATGTTTATTTTTCTGGAAACAGAATTGTAATGTTCTAATTTTCAGCCAGCTTCTTTCCATATGGCGTCAAAGCACATAATCAATAATCCTTCTACGGCAAGAGATCGGGGGAGAGAATTTCATTGGAGCCAAAGTGAGCACTCTAGCCTGGGAGGGCAGCCTTCACAAAGGAACCAAGCCCTCTGGAAAAGGGTGATTTTCAGCACACTTGTAGAGCCCTTCCCAACAAAGAGACCTACCCCAAGCATGACAGGGCTCCATTCCTTCGAGGCTTCCAAGACATCTCTTGGGACGCATTAGCATGTGGCCAGTGGGCCCCCGTGACACCAGAGCTATGGAAAGTGAGACTGATCTTCCAAGAATGCTAGGGGCCTAGGAAAGGAGGCATCGACTCTTCTCTTCAATGTCCTCAAGAGATCCTTCTTGACTTTGGATTATGCTTAAGGCAGAAGGACACTGTAGGTCTGATAAGGCCCAAGTGCGGCCTCGTATTTCCAATCAAGTTTCAAGCTTGAATCAGCATGGCCTCCCCATAGACTTGAATAGATGACAATGTTCTCCTCTCAGTGCTTGTCCCTCGATTCTCGCTTCTTGCCAAGGATTCCTTTCTTATCCCTGGAATCAGAGTCCGTTTGATCTCTTAAAGTTTCTGTGCCCGCTTTCTGTTTGTCAAAGCTGTTTCTGGGTATGTCTCCCTTTAATAGCCCAGCCTAGGCCAATCCTCAGACTGTAACCATGCGGCCATCTTGGGGGACATGTTCACCGTGATGTCATAAAGAAGCTCAGAAGGCTAAGTTGTCCTGACAACCTCCAAGCACACAGAGTTTCAGAGCCATCTCAGACCAGTCTGACTCCTCCCCCTTTCCAGGTAGGATAGTTTTCCTTTTTCTGGACTACTTGTCGGTTTCTATGTTTGTCCTCGAATTTGGAAAGTCCTGCTCCATTCTCTCTAGACACTGGTTTCTTTCCTGTAAGATTACCCCGGCTATTATCTCTTACGCCTTGGGAAGAGGGCCAAGTGGGTGGACCTTCCCCAGAGAAAGTCCTGGACTCCCTCCCAAGTTGAAGTTGCCCGGGCAATCCTCTGATGCACAATGATCGTGTCATCTCCTAGCACTCTGCCAATTCCACCTTGGCAGGTCCCATGTTTTCCTTCCTTCTTCCTTTGGGGAAGTGTACCAGATGCCTTCACAGATTGGAATATTCTCACGGTTCTTTTTCTGGTGCGTATTGAGAACGGACCCTCACAATTGCTACTTCTTTATGGCCTCTGTCCGCACCGTACCATGAAATCTCTATTCCCTAACAGTGCTAATGTGATCTGCACCCGTGCTGTGAAAGAGTGAGGCCCGGGTCACACAAGCGGAATGTGGGCACTTGCCCGCTCCACCACAGGGCCGGCCCTGACTTGTACTTTTGGACCAACCTGTTCCCTGAACTTGGGAAGGTTGGGCCTGTTTGGATTATTCGTGAAGCTGATTAGTAGTAACATCATGGACGGTAACATTATGACTTCACCGTTGGGTCCTGGGCTTAGCACGGATCAGGTTCTCTTGGTAGTATTCCTCTTCATGTATTTGGAATGGTCTACCTTTCTGTAGCATCAGTAAGCCTTTTGAGGTGATTTTCCCTCCTTGGAAGTTCACCTTCTCTAATCTCTTTCAGCCCCCAAAGCTGTATGCCGTCATTCTGAAACCCTTTTTGGATTTTTGCTTTTAGGTGAATTTATTGCCGTAACCCTGCATTAGAACATCGTATGTCTTTCAGATTTACATCCTCATCGATTTCGACTTCCGTGTAGGTTCCATCCTCTTCACCAGCGTAAGCCGAATCACAGGCCCTCACCACACACTTGTGCCTCATCATCTCTTTCACCCTCCCCCACCGCCCCGCTTTGCCTCTGCGCACCCCCGATCAAATGTCCAGTGCCACCTGTTGGTTAGTGCTTGTTTTTACTTCTCCTTGTAAGTGAGATCCTACGGTATTTGACTTTGTCCCTGGGGCTTGTTTCACTTCCCCTAAATCCCTCCCAGCCGTTCTGGTGCTCACAAATGGCTGGATTGCATCCTTTGTTCCCGCTGAGTGGTCTGCCATTGTGTGGCTATAGCCCATGTTCCTTCTCCATTCGTCCCTTGCTGGGCACCAGGGTGGCTTCCAAGTCTTCGAGAGCGGGAGTAAGGCTGTGGTGAACTGAGTGGTGCACATGTCTTTAGGCGGTAGTGTTTCCGAGTTCTTTGGCTAAACACGCCCCAGAGGAATAGCTGGATCATACGGGACATGGATTCTTAAATTTCGGAGGCAGTTCCACACCGCTTGGCCTAGTGGCTGCACTGGTTTCCACTGCCAGCAGCAGTGCAGGAGGCGTCCCTTCTCTCCACCTCCTCTCTGACACTTGTTGTTTCCTGTCTGCCTCCTTATAGCCATTCTGACCACAGTGAGCTGCTATGTCATTGCGGTTTGGATTTGCCTTGGCCTCAGACTTAATGAGGGTGAACAAGTTTTCATGCACCTGTTGGCCCTCTTTAGATCTTCTTGGGAGAAATCTCTGTGTCCATCTTTGGCCAAGGTTTTCATTGGCTTGTTCTTTTTTGTGGAGACGTGTGAGTTGACTGTTTCTTTGGGCTTTTCACCCCTTGTCCGATGTGTGCTTTGCAAACATCCACTCCCAGTTGTTGTGCTGTCTTTGCATTGAGTCGATGGTTTCCTTGACTGGGCAGAAGCGTCTGCATTTGAGGTGGTCCCGTTTGTTTCTTGTCTCCTTTGCTGCCCTTGCCCAGTCAGACATACTTCTTCCAAATAGGCGGCTCAGACAGATGGCAAAGAGCACTCTGCCTAGGTCTTCTCCTACAAGTTTCACGGTTTCAAGTCTGCCATTCAGGGCTTTAATCCATTCCAGGAGGTGCGTGTGCCAGGTGGAACATCATGGTCTACTCTCGTTGTGTTCCATGTGGCTGTGCAGGCTTCCCAGCACCGTTTATTGGAGAGACTCTCCTTTGTCCACTGGCTCCTCTTGGCTCCCTGGTCGCAAATGGGCTGTCCATGTATGTTTGAGTTGGGCTCTGGGCTCTCGATTCTGTTGCATGGGTGTGTGTGCCTGTTTTTGGGCCCGGACTGTGCCGTTTCGGTACCTAGCGCTTCGTCCTCTATGTTGAAATCAGAAAGTGTGATACGTCCTGCTTTGTTCGTTTTCCTGAGGTTTCCTTGGCCTATGCAGGGTCTCTTGTTGCTGGCTAGAAACTTTAGGATTCTCTCTTCTATCTCTCTGGCAAATATGGCTGCAACTTTGACTGGGATTGCATGGAATCCAGAGATTCCTTTCTCCGCTATGGACGTTTCAAGTGTGTTAATTCTTCCATTCCTAGGTCCCGGAAGATCCTTCTTTTTCCTTGTGTCGTCTTGAATTTCTTTCCACAAACGTCTGTTAGTTTTCGATTGACATAGCTTTCACCGGTTTTGCTAGGGTTCTTCATAGAGATCTTCTTCTTCGTACTGGCAAGCTGTGTTTTTTTTTTTTTGTCTGTTTGTGTTTAGCTTCCGTTTTTCTATTCTTTGCAACTTGTAATTGGTTCTGTTTTGCAGAAGTGCATCGCTGTGCTCACATCTGCTGGCAATGCTCCTGTATTTGCTGTGGAAGTCTGGCCCTATCTAACGTCCCTTCCCATCTGCCTCTGCACCCCCTCGGACGCCTGCCCCAGAATGACTGAAGCAGTGGTGAGGAGGCTCACCCCCAGGATTCCAGCCGGGCCACCCCGGGCCACCGACCCAGAAGGTGCGGACCTCACCGCTCCACCACCGGCCGGCCCCTTTCATGTTCCATTGGGAACCTGCAGTTGAGTGCAATGGGGCTTGAATATGCTGCTTGAGCCCAACTCTGGCACTGTTAGATGAGGCCAGGTTGTTTGTCGGGGCCACTGTGACGTCAGAGGATTGGTCATAATTGTGTGTCTGCTGTCCCGGCAAGCTTCATGGACACAGGGCTTCAGAGCCCGCTTGGAGCAGTCTCATAACTCACCCTTCCCAGTGAGCCCAGGTTTGTCCTTCGCTGCCGTTTTTTGGCTTGTGAATTTCTCTGACTTTCAAACGTTCCAGCAGAGCCTGTCTAAAGACTGACATCTTTCATTGTGGATTATTCAGGTGTGATATCTGTTCGCCTTGCATTTTCTGGGACCTTTGTTTCTTTTCCACAGTATGCTCGTCATGGTCTTTCTCAGCTATCTCACTTAGATATGCTTACCAGTCCGTTCTCCTTCAGTCCAAGTGATTAATTTTGTATTTCTTGAATCACCGTATGTTCTCTAGGCCGAGGTGTGAGTGCTTTCGTGACTCTTGGTTGCTGTCTTTGAATTTGCACCGGTCACTTGTAGGACTCTTTGCTATCCTAGCCTAGGTCAAAGGAAGCACTGAGAACCCGTGGTCATCTGGGTTGGTTTGACATCCTGAGATCAGAAACTCCAAATTCGACGTGGTCCTGGCAACCCCCTTCATGGACATAATGTTTTTCCGAGACAAATTAGACAAATCTGATGAATTCCTCTCTCCAGGAAAGATATTTTTCTTTCTCTTTTGTGGATTTGGGAAGTTTCGAACTGGACCCCTGACACTTGAGCGTTGCCCTAGATTGCATCTAGATACGGCTTACTTTATTTCTATAGGCTGTGCCATTTGTTTGACCTACATCCTCAGCCCTGGCATGTTTATTTTTCTGGAAACAGAATTGTAATGTTCTAATTTTCAGCCAGCTTCTTTCCATATGGCGTCAAAGCACATAATCAATAATCCTTCTACGGCAAGAGATCGGGGGAGAGAATTTCATTGGAGCCAAAGTGAGCACTCTAGCCTGGGAGGGCAGCCTTCACAAAGGAACCAAGCCCTCTGGAAAAGGGTGATTTTCAGCACACTTGTAGAGCCCTTCCCAACAAAGAGACCTACCCCAAGCATGACAGGGCTCCATTCCTTCGAGGCTTCCAAGACATCTCTTGGGACGCATTAGCATGTGGCCAGTGGGCCCCCGTGACACCAGAGCTATGGAAAGTGAGACTGATCTTCCAAGAATGCTAGGGGCCTAGGAAAGGAGGCATCGACTCTTCTCTTCAATGTCCTCAAGAGATCCTTCTTGACTTTGGATTATGCTTAAGGCAGAAGGACACTGTAGGTCTGATAAGGCCCAAGTGCGGCCTCGTATTTCCAATCAAGTTTCAAGCTTGAATCAGCATGGCCTCCCCATAGACTTGAATAGATGACAATGTTCTCCTCTCAGTGCTTGTCCCTCGATTCTCGCTTCTTGCCAAGGATTCCTTTCTTATCCCTGGAATCAGAGTCCGTTTGATCTCTTAAAGTTTCTGTGCCCGCTTTCTGTTTGTCAAAGCTGTTTCTGGGTATGTCTCCCTTTAATAGCCCAGCCTAGGCCAATCCTCAGACTGTAACCATGCGGCCATCTTGGGGGACATGTTCACCGTGATGTCATAAAGAAGCTCAGAAGGCTAAGTTGTCCTGACAACCTCCAAGCACACAGAGTTTCAGAGCCATCTCAGACCAGTCTGACTCCTCCCCCTTTCCAGGTAGGATAGTTTTCCTTTTTCTGGACTACTTGTCGGTTTCTATGTTTGTCCTCGAATTTGGAAAGTCCTGCTCCATTCTCTCTAGACACTGGTTTCTTTCCTGTAAGATTACCCCGGCTATTATCTCTTACGCCTTGGGAAGAGGGCCAAGTGGGTGGACCTTCCCCAGAGAAAGTCCTGGACTCCCTCCCAAGTTGAAGTTGCCCGGGCAATCCTCTGATGCACAATGATCGTGTCATCTCCTAGCACTCTGCCAATTCCACCTTGGCAGGTCCCATGTTTTCCTTCCTTCTTCCTTTGGGGAAGTGTACCAGATGCCTTCACAGATTGGAATATTCTCACGGTTCTTTTTCTGGTGCGTATTGAGAACGGACCCTCACAATTGCTACTTCTTTATGGCCTCTGTCCGCACCGTACCATGAAATCTCTATTCCCTAACAGTGCTAATGTGATCTGCACCCGTGCTGTGAAAGAGTGAGGCCCGGGTCACACAAGCGGAATGTGGGCACTTGCCCGCTCCACCACAGGGCCGGCCCTGACTTGTACTTTTGGACCAACCTGTTCCCTGAACTTGGGAAGGTTGGGCCTGTTTGGATTATTCGTGAAGCTGATTAGTAGTAACATCATGGACGGTAACATTATGACTTCACCGTTGGGTCCTGGGCTTAGCACGGATCAGGTTCTCTTGGTAGTATTCCTCTTCATGTATTTGGAATGGTCTACCTTTCTGTAGCATCAGTAAGCCTTTTGAGGTGATTTTCCCTCCTTGGAAGTTCACCTTCTCTAATCTCTTTCAGCCCCCAAAGCTGTATGCCGTCATTCTGAAACCCTTTTTGGATTTTTGCTTTTAGGTGAATTTATTGCCGTAACCCTGCATTAGAACATCGTATGTCTTTCAGATTTACATCCTCATCGATTTCGACTTCCGTGTAGGTTCCATCCTCTTCACCAGCGTAAGCCGAATCACAGGCCCTCACCACACACTTGTGCCTCATCATCTCTTTCACCCTCCCCCACCGCCCCGCTTTGCCTCTGCGCACCCCCGATCAAATGTCCAGTGCCACCTGTTGGTTAGTGCTTGTTTTTACTTCTCCTTGTAAGTGAGATCCTACGGTATTTGACTTTGTCCCTGGGGCTTGTTTCACTTCCCCTAAATCCCTCCCAGCCGTTCTGGTGCTCACAAATGGCTGGATTGCATCCTTTGTTCCCGCTGAGTGGTCTGCCATTGTGTGGCTATAGCCCATGTTCCTTCTCCATTCGTCCCTTGCTGGGCACCAGGGTGGCTTCCAAGTCTTCGAGAGCGGGAGTAAGGCTGTGGTGAACTGAGTGGTGCACATGTCTTTAGGCGGTAGTGTTTCCGAGTTCTTTGGCTAAACACGCCCCAGAGGAATAGCTGGATCATACGGGACATGGATTCTTAAATTTCGGAGGCAGTTCCACACCGCTTGGCCTAGTGGCTGCACTGGTTTCCACTGCCAGCAGCAGTGCAGGAGGCGTCCCTTCTCTCCACCTCCTCTCTGACACTTGTTGTTTCCTGTCTGCCTCCTTATAGCCATTCTGACCACAGTGAGCTGCTATGTCATTGCGGTTTGGATTTGCCTTGGCCTCAGACTTAATGAGGGTGAACAAGTTTTCATGCACCTGTTGGCCCTCTTTAGATCTTCTTGGGAGAAATCTCTGTGTCCATCTTTGGCCAAGGTTTTCATTGGCTTGTTCTTTTTTGTGGAGACGTGTGAGTTGACTGTTTCTTTGGGCTTTTCACCCCTTGTCCGATGTGTGCTTTGCAAACATCCACTCCCAGTTGTTGTGCTGTCTTTGCATTGAGTCGATGGTTTCCTTGACTGGGCAGAAGCGTCTGCATTTGAGGTGGTCCCGTTTGTTTCTTGTCTCCTTTGCTGCCCTTGCCCAGTCAGACATACTTCTTCCAAATAGGCGGCTCAGACAGATGGCAAAGAGCACTCTGCCTAGGTCTTCTCCTACAAGTTTCACGGTTTCAAGTCTGCCATTCAGGGCTTTAATCCATTCCAGGAGGTGCGTGTGCCAGGTGGAACATCATGGTCTACTCTCGTTGTGTTCCATGTGGCTGTGCAGGCTTCCCAGCACCGTTTATTGGAGAGACTCTCCTTTGTCCACTGGCTCCTCTTGGCTCCCTGGTCGCAAATGGGCTGTCCATGTATGTTTGAGTTGGGCTCTGGGCTCTCGATTCTGTTGCATGGGTGTGTGTGCCTGTTTTTGGGCCCGGACTGTGCCGTTTCGGTACCTAGCGCTTCGTCCTCTATGTTGAAATCAGAAAGTGTGATACGTCCTGCTTTGTTCGTTTTCCTGAGGTTTCCTTGGCCTATGCAGGGTCTCTTGTTGCTGGCTAGAAACTTTAGGATTCTCTCTTCTATCTCTCTGGCAAATATGGCTGCAACTTTGACTGGGATTGCATGGAATCCAGAGATTCCTTTCTCCGCTATGGACGTTTCAAGTGTGTTAATTCTTCCATTCCTAGGTCCCGGAAGATCCTTCTTTTTCCTTGTGTCGTCTTGAATTTCTTTCCACAAACGTCTGTTAGTTTTCGATTGACATAGCTTTCACCGGTTTTGCTAGGGTTCTTCATAGAGATCTTCTTCTTCGTACTGGCAAGCTGTGTTTTTTTTTTTTTGTCTGTTTGTGTTTAGCTTCCGTTTTTCTATTCTTTGCAACTTGTAATTGGTTCTGTTTTGCAGAAGTGCATCGCTGTGCTCACATCTGCTGGCAATGCTCCTGTATTTGCTGTGGAAGTCTGGCCCTATCTAACGTCCCTTCCCATCTGCCTCTGCACCCCCTCGGACGCCTGCCCCAGAATGACTGAAGCAGTGGTGAGGAGGCTCACCCCCAGGATTCCAGCCGGGCCACCCCGGGCCACCGACCCAGAAGGTGCGGACCTCACCGCTCCACCACCGGCCGGCCCCTTTCATGTTCCATTGGGAACCTGCAGTTGAGTGCAATGGGGCTTGAATATGCTGCTTGAGCCCAACTCTGGCACTGTTAGATGAGGCCAGGTTGTTTGTCGGGGCCACTGTGACGTCAGAGGATTGGTCATAATTGTGTGTCTGCTGTCCCGGCAAGCTTCATGGACACAGGGCTTCAGAGCCCGCTTGGAGCAGTCTCATAACTCACCCTTCCCAGTGAGCCCAGGTTTGTCCTTCGCTGCCGTTTTTTGGCTTGTGAATTTCTCTGACTTTCAAACGTTCCAGCAGAGCCTGTCTAAAGACTGACATCTTTCATTGTGGATTATTCAGGTGTGATATCTGTTCGCCTTGCATTTTCTGGGACCTTTGTTTCTTTTCCACAGTATGCTCGTCATGGTCTTTCTCAGCTATCTCACTTAGATATGCTTACCAGTCCGTTCTCCTTCAGTCCAAGTGATTAATTTTGTATTTCTTGAATCACCGTATGTTCTCTAGGCCGAGGTGTGAGTGCTTTCGTGACTCTTGGTTGCTGTCTTTGAATTTGCACCGGTCACTTGTAGGACTCTTTGCTATCCTAGCCTAGGTCAAAGGAAGCACTGAGAACCCGTGGTCATCTGGGTTGGTTTGACATCCTGAGATCAGAAACTCCAAATTCGACGTGGTCCTGGCAACCCCCTTCATGGACATAATGTTTTTCCGAGACAAATTAGACAAATCTGATGAATTCCTCTCTCCAGGAAAGATATTTTTCTTTCTCTTTTGTGGATTTGGGAAGTTTCGAACTGGACCCCTGACACTTGAGCGTTGCCCTAGATTGCATCTAGATACGGCTTACTTTATTTCTATAGGCTGTGCCATTTGTTTGACCTACATCCTCAGCCCTGGCATGTTTATTTTTCTGGAAACAGAATTGTAATGTTCTAATTTTCAGCCAGCTTCTTTCCATATGGCGTCAAAGCACATAATCAATAATCCTTCTACGGCAAGAGATCGGGGGAGAGAATTTCATTGGAGCCAAAGTGAGCACTCTAGCCTGGGAGGGCAGCCTTCACAAAGGAACCAAGCCCTCTGGAAAAGGGTGATTTTCAGCACACTTGTAGAGCCCTTCCCAACAAAGAGACCTACCCCAAGCATGACAGGGCTCCATTCCTTCGAGGCTTCCAAGACATCTCTTGGGACGCATTAGCATGTGGCCAGTGGGCCCCCGTGACACCAGAGCTATGGAAAGTGAGACTGATCTTCCAAGAATGCTAGGGGCCTAGGAAAGGAGGCATCGACTCTTCTCTTCAATGTCCTCAAGAGATCCTTCTTGACTTTGGATTATGCTTAAGGCAGAAGGACACTGTAGGTCTGATAAGGCCCAAGTGCGGCCTCGTATTTCCAATCAAGTTTCAAGCTTGAATCAGCATGGCCTCCCCATAGACTTGAATAGATGACAATGTTCTCCTCTCAGTGCTTGTCCCTCGATTCTCGCTTCTTGCCAAGGATTCCTTTCTTATCCCTGGAATCAGAGTCCGTTTGATCTCTTAAAGTTTCTGTGCCCGCTTTCTGTTTGTCAAAGCTGTTTCTGGGTATGTCTCCCTTTAATAGCCCAGCCTAGGCCAATCCTCAGACTGTAACCATGCGGCCATCTTGGGGGACATGTTCACCGTGATGTCATAAAGAAGCTCAGAAGGCTAAGTTGTCCTGACAACCTCCAAGCACACAGAGTTTCAGAGCCATCTCAGACCAGTCTGACTCCTCCCCCTTTCCAGGTAGGATAGTTTTCCTTTTTCTGGACTACTTGTCGGTTTCTATGTTTGTCCTCGAATTTGGAAAGTCCTGCTCCATTCTCTCTAGACACTGGTTTCTTTCCTGTAAGATTACCCCGGCTATTATCTCTTACGCCTTGGGAAGAGGGCCAAGTGGGTGGACCTTCCCCAGAGAAAGTCCTGGACTCCCTCCCAAGTTGAAGTTGCCCGGGCAATCCTCTGATGCACAATGATCGTGTCATCTCCTAGCACTCTGCCAATTCCACCTTGGCAGGTCCCATGTTTTCCTTCCTTCTTCCTTTGGGGAAGTGTACCAGATGCCTTCACAGATTGGAATATTCTCACGGTTCTTTTTCTGGTGCGTATTGAGAACGGACCCTCACAATTGCTACTTCTTTATGGCCTCTGTCCGCACCGTACCATGAAATCTCTATTCCCTAACAGTGCTAATGTGATCTGCACCCGTGCTGTGAAAGAGTGAGGCCCGGGTCACACAAGCGGAATGTGGGCACTTGCCCGCTCCACCACAGGGCCGGCCCTGACTTGTACTTTTGGACCAACCTGTTCCCTGAACTTGGGAAGGTTGGGCCTGTTTGGATTATTCGTGAAGCTGATTAGTAGTAACATCATGGACGGTAACATTATGACTTCACCGTTGGGTCCTGGGCTTAGCACGGATCAGGTTCTCTTGGTAGTATTCCTCTTCATGTATTTGGAATGGTCTACCTTTCTGTAGCATCAGTAAGCCTTTTGAGGTGATTTTCCCTCCTTGGAAGTTCACCTTCTCTAATCTCTTTCAGCCCCCAAAGCTGTATGCCGTCATTCTGAAACCCTTTTTGGATTTTTGCTTTTAGGTGAATTTATTGCCGTAACCCTGCATTAGAACATCGTATGTCTTTCAGATTTACATCCTCATCGATTTCGACTTCCGTGTAGGTTCCATCCTCTTCACCAGCGTAAGCCGAATCACAGGCCCTCACCACACACTTGTGCCTCATCATCTCTTTCACCCTCCCCCACCGCCCCGCTTTGCCTCTGCGCACCCCCGATCAAATGTCCAGTGCCACCTGTTGGTTAGTGCTTGTTTTTACTTCTCCTTGTAAGTGAGATCCTACGGTATTTGACTTTGTCCCTGGGGCTTGTTTCACTTCCCCTAAATCCCTCCCAGCCGTTCTGGTGCTCACAAATGGCTGGATTGCATCCTTTGTTCCCGCTGAGTGGTCTGCCATTGTGTGGCTATAGCCCATGTTCCTTCTCCATTCGTCCCTTGCTGGGCACCAGGGTGGCTTCCAAGTCTTCGAGAGCGGGAGTAAGGCTGTGGTGAACTGAGTGGTGCACATGTCTTTAGGCGGTAGTGTTTCCGAGTTCTTTGGCTAAACACGCCCCAGAGGAATAGCTGGATCATACGGGACATGGATTCTTAAATTTCGGAGGCAGTTCCACACCGCTTGGCCTAGTGGCTGCACTGGTTTCCACTGCCAGCAGCAGTGCAGGAGGCGTCCCTTCTCTCCACCTCCTCTCTGACACTTGTTGTTTCCTGTCTGCCTCCTTATAGCCATTCTGACCACAGTGAGCTGCTATGTCATTGCGGTTTGGATTTGCCTTGGCCTCAGACTTAATGAGGGTGAACAAGTTTTCATGCACCTGTTGGCCCTCTTTAGATCTTCTTGGGAGAAATCTCTGTGTCCATCTTTGGCCAAGGTTTTCATTGGCTTGTTCTTTTTTGTGGAGACGTGTGAGTTGACTGTTTCTTTGGGCTTTTCACCCCTTGTCCGATGTGTGCTTTGCAAACATCCACTCCCAGTTGTTGTGCTGTCTTTGCATTGAGTCGATGGTTTCCTTGACTGGGCAGAAGCGTCTGCATTTGAGGTGGTCCCGTTTGTTTCTTGTCTCCTTTGCTGCCCTTGCCCAGTCAGACATACTTCTTCCAAATAGGCGGCTCAGACAGATGGCAAAGAGCACTCTGCCTAGGTCTTCTCCTACAAGTTTCACGGTTTCAAGTCTGCCATTCAGGGCTTTAATCCATTCCAGGAGGTGCGTGTGCCAGGTGGAACATCATGGTCTACTCTCGTTGTGTTCCATGTGGCTGTGCAGGCTTCCCAGCACCGTTTATTGGAGAGACTCTCCTTTGTCCACTGTCTCCTCTTGGCTCCCTGGTCGCAAATGGGCTGTCCATGTATGTTTGAGTTGGGCTCTGGGCTCTCGATTCTGTTGCATGGGTGTGTGTGCCTGTTTTTGGGCCCGGACTGTGCCGTTTCGGTACCTAGCGCTTCGTCCTCTATGTTGAAATCAGAAAGTGTGATACGTCCTGCTTTGTTCGTTTTCCTGAGGTTTCCTTGGCCTATGCAGGGTCTCTTGTTGCTGGCTAGAAACTTTAGGATTCTCTCTTCTATCTCTCTGGCAAATATGGCTGCAACTTTGACTGGGATTGCATGGAATCCAGAGATTCCTTTCTCCGCTATGGACGTTTCAAGTGTGTTAATTCTTCCATTCCTAGGTCCCGGAAGATCCTTCTTTTTCCTTGTGTCGTCTTGAATTTCTTTCCACAAACGTCTGTTAGTTTTCGATTGACATAGCTTTCACCGGTTTTGCTAGGGTTCTTCATAGAGATCTTCTTCTTCGTACTGGCAAGCTGTGTTTTTTTTTTTTTGTCTGTTTGTGTTTAGCTTCCGTTTTTCTATTCTTTGCAACTTGTAATTGGTTCTGTTTTGCAGAAGTGCATCGCTGTGCTCACATCTGCTGGCAATGCTCCTGTATTTGCTGTGGAAGTCTGGCCCTATCTAACGTCCCTTCCCATCTGCCTCTGCACCCCCTCGGACGCCTGCCCCAGAATGACTGAAGCAGTGGTGAGGAGGCTCACCCCCAGGATTCCAGCCGGGCCACCCCGGGCCACCGACCCAGAAGGTGCGGACCTCACCGCTCCACCACCGGCCGGCCCCTTTCATGTTCCATTGGGAACCTGCAGTTGAGTGCAATGGGGCTTGAATATGCTGCTTGAGCCCAACTCTGGCACTGTTAGATGAGGCCAGGTTGTTTGTCGGGGCCACTGTGACGTCAGAGGATTGGTCATAATTGTGTGTCTGCTGTCCCGGCAAGCTTCATGGACACAGGGCTTCAGAGCCCGCTTGGAGCAGTCTCATAACTCACCCTTCCCAGTGAGCCCAGGTTTGTCCTTCGCTGCCGTTTTTTGGCTTGTGAATTTCTCTGACTTTCAAACGTTCCAGCAGAGCCTGTCTAAAGACTGACATCTTTCATTGTGGATTATTCAGGTGTGATATCTGTTCGCCTTGCATTTTCTGGGACCTTTGTTTCTTTTCCACAGTATGCTCGTCATGGTCTTTCTCAGCTATCTCACTTAGATATGCTTACCAGTCCGTTCTCCTTCAGTCCAAGTGATTAATTTTGTATTTCTTGAATCACCGTATGTTCTCTAGGCCGAGGTGTGAGTGCTTTCGTGACTCTTGGTTGCTGTCTTTGAATTTGCACCGGTCACTTGTAGGACTCTTTGCTATCCTAGCCTAGGTCAAAGGAAGCACTGAGAACCCGTGGTCATCTGGGTTGGTTTGACATCCTGAGATCAGAAACTCCAAATTCGACGTGGTCCTGGCAACCCCCTTCATGGACATAATGTTTTTCCGAGACAAATTAGACAAATCTGATGAATTCCTCTCTCCAGGAAAGATATTTTTCTTTCTCTTTTGTGGATTTGGGAAGTTTCGAACTGGACCCCTGACACTTGAGCGTTGCCCTAGATTGCATCTAGATACGGCTTACTTTATTTCTATAGGCTGTGCCATTTGTTTGACCTACATCCTCAGCCCTGGCATGTTTATTTTTCTGGAAACAGAATTGTAATGTTCTAATTTTCAGCCAGCTTCTTTCCATATGGCGTCAAAGCACATAATCAATAATCCTTCTACGGCAAGAGATCGGGGGAGAGAATTTCATTGGAGCCAAAGTGAGCACTCTAGCCTGGGAGGGCAGCCTTCACAAAGGAACCAAGCCCTCTGGAAAAGGGTGATTTTCAGCACACTTGTAGAGCCCTTCCCAACAAAGAGACCTACCCCAATCATGACAGGGCTCCATTCCTTCGAGGCTTCCAAGACATCTCTTGGGACGCATTAGCATGTGGCCAGTGGGCCCCCGTGACACCAGAGCTATGGAAAGTGAGACTGATCTTCCAAGAATGCTAGGGGCCTAGGAAAGGAGGCATCGACTCTTCTCTTCAATGTCCTCAAGAGATCCTTCTTGACTTTGGATTATGCTTAAGGCAGAAGGACACTGTAGGTCTGATAAGGCCCAAGTGCGGCCTCGTGTTTCCAATCAAGTTTCAAGCTTGAATCAGCATGGCCTCCCCATAGACTTGAATAGATGACAATGTTCTCCTCTCAGTGCTTGTCCCTCGATTCTCGCTTCTTGCCAAGGATTCCTTTCTTATCCCTGGAATCAGAGTCCGTTTGATCTCTTAAAGTTTCTGTGCCCGCTTTCTGTTTGTCAAAGCTGTTTCTGGGTATGTCTCCCTTTAATAGCCCAGCCTAGGCCAATCCTCAGACTGTAACCATGCGGCCATCTTGGGGGACATGTTCACCGTGATGTCATAAAGAAGCTCAGAAGGCTAAGTTGTCCTGACAACCTCCAAGCACACAGAGTTTCAGAGCCATCTCAGACCAGTCTGACTCCTCCCCCTTTCCAGGTAGGATAGTTTTCCTTTTTCTGGATTACTTGTCGGTTTCTATGTTTGTCCTCGAATTTGGAAAGGCCTGCTCCATTCTCTCTAGACACTGGTTTCTTTCCTGTAAGATTACCCCGGCTATTATCTCTTACGCCTTGGGAAGAGGGCCAAGTGGGTGGACCTTCCCCAGAGAAAGTCCTGGACTCCCTCCCAAGTTGAAGTTGCCCGGGCAATCCTCTGATGCGCAATGATCGTGTCATCTCCTAGCACTCTGCCAATTCCACCTTGGCAGGTCCCATGTTTTCCTTCCTTCTTCCTTTGGGGAAGTGTACCAGATGCCTTCACAGATTGGAATATTCTCACGGTTCTTTTTCTGGTGCGTATTGAGAACGGACCCTCACAATTGCTACTTCTTTATGACCTCTGTCCGCACCGTACCATGAAATCTCTATTCCCTAACAGTGCTAATGTGATCTGCACCCGTGCTGTGAAAGAGTGAGGCCCGGGTCACACAAGCGGAACGTGGGCACTTGCCCGCTCCACCACAGGGCCGGCCCTGACTTGTACTTTTGGACCAACCTGTGGCCTGAACTTGGGAAGGTTGGGCCTGTTTGGATTATTCGTGAAGCTGATTAGTAGTAACATCATGGACGGTAACATTATGACTTCACCGTTGGTTCCTGGGCTTAGCACGGATCAGGTTCTCTTGGTAGTATTCCTCTTCATGTATTTGGAATGGTCTGCCTTTCTGTAGCATCAGTAAGCCTTTTGAGGTGATTTTCCCTCCTTGGAAGTTCACCTTCTCTAATCTCTTTCAGCCCCCAAAGCTGTATGCCGTCATTCTGAAACCCTTTTTGGATTTTTGCTTTTAGGTGAATTTATTGCCGTAACCCTGCATTAGAACATCGTATGTCTTTCAGATTTACATCCTCATCGATTTAGACTTCCGTGTAGGTTCCATCCTCTTCACCAGCGTAAGCCGAATCACAGGCCCTCACCACACACTTGTGCCTCATCATCTCTTTCACCCTCCCCCACCGCCCCGCTTTGCCTCTGCGCACCCCCGATCAAATGTCCAGTGCCGCCTGTTGGTTAGTGCTTGTTTTTTCTTCTCCTTGTAAGTGAGATCCTACGGTATTTGACTTTGTCCCTGGGGCTTGTTTCACTTCCCCTAAATCCCTCCCAGCCGTTCTGGTGCTCACAAATGGCTGGATTGCATCCTTTGTTCCCGCTGAGTGGTCTGCCATTGTGTGGCTATAGCCCATGTTCCTTCTCCATTCGTCCCTTGCTGGGCACCAGGGTGGCTTCCAAGTCTTGGAGAGCGGGAGTAAGGCTGTGGTGAACTGAGTGGTGCACATGTCTTTAGGCGGTAGTGTTTCCGAGTTCTTTGGCTAAACACGCCCCAGAGGAATAGCTGGATCATATGGGACATGGATTCTTAAATTTCGGAGGCAGTTCCACACCGCTTGGCCTAGTGGCTGCACCGGTTTCCACTGCCAGCAGCAGTGCAGGAGGCGTCCCTTCTCTCCACCTCCTCTCTGACACTTGTTGTTTCCTGTCTGCCTCCTTATAGCCATTCTGACCACAGTGAGCTGCTATGTCCTTGCGGTTTGGATTTGCCTTGGCCTCAGACTTAATGAGGGTGAACAAGTTTTCATGCACCTGTTGGCCCTCTTTAGATCTTCTTGGGAGAAATCTCTGTGTCCATCTTTGGCCCAGGTTTTCATTGGCTTGTTCTTTTTCTTGTGGAGACGTGTGAGTTGACTGTTTCTTTGGGCTTTTCACCCCTTGTCCGATGTGTGCTTTGCAAACATCCACTCCCAGTTGTTGTGCTGTCTTTGCATTGAGTCGATGGTTTCCTTGACTGGGCAGAAGCGTCTGCATTTGAGGTGGTCCCGTTTGTTTCTTGTCTCCTTTGCTGCCCTTGCCCAGTCAGACATACTTCTTCCAAATAGGCGGCTCAGACAGATGGCAAAGAGCACTCTGCCTAGGTCTTCTCCTACAAGTTTCACGGTTTCAAGTCTGCCATTCAGGGCTTTAATCCATTCCAGGAGGTGCGTGTGCCAGGTGGAACATCATGGTCTACTCTCGTTGTGTTCCATGTGGCTGTGCAGGCTTCCCAGCACCGTTTATTGGAGAGACTCTCCTTTGTCCACTGTCTCCTCTTGGCTCCCTGGTCGCAAATGGGCTGTCCATGTATGTTTGAGTTGGGCTCTGGGCTCTCGATTCTGTTGCATGGGTCTGTGTGCCTGTTTTTGGGCCCGGACTGTGCCGTTTCGGTACCTAGCGCTTCGTCCTCTATGTTGAAATCAGAAAGTGTGATACGTCCTGCTTTGTTCGTTTTCCTGAGGATTCCTTGGCCTATGCAGGGTCTCTTGTTGCTGGCTAGAAACTTTAGGATTCTCTCTTCTATCTCTCTGGCAAATATGGCTGCAACTTTGACTGGGATTGCCTGGAATCCAGAGATTCCTTTCTCCGCTATGGACGTTTCAAGTGTGTTAATTCTTCCATTCCTAGGCCCCGGAAGATCCTTCTTTTTCCTTGTGTCGTCTTGAATTTCTTTCCACAAACGTCTGTTAGTTTTCGATTGACATAGCTTTCACCGGTTTTGCTAAGGTTCTTCATAGAGATCTTCTTCTTCGTACTGGCAAGCTGTGTTTTTTTTTTTGTCTGTTTGTGTTTAGCTTCCGTTTTTCTATTCTTTGCAACTTGTAATTGGTTCTGTTTTGCAGAAGTGCATCGCTGTGCTCACATCTGCTGGCAATGCTCCTGTATTTGCTGTGGAAGTCTGGCCCTATCTAACGTCCCTTCCCATCTGCCTCTGTCCCCCTCAGACGCCTGCCCCAGAATGACTGAAGCAGTGGTGAGGAGGCTCACCACCAGGATTCCAGCCGGGCCACCCCGGGCCACCGACCCAGAAGGTGCGGACCTCACCGCTCCACCACCGGCCGGCCCCTCTCATGTTCCATTGGGAACCTGCAGTTGAGTGCAATGGGGCTTGAATATGCTGCTTGAGCCCAACTCTGGCACTGTTAGATGAGGCCAGGTTGTTTGTCGGGGCCACTGTGACGTCAGAGGATTGGTCATAATTGTGTGTCTGCTGTCCCGGCAAGCTTCATGGACACAGGGCTTCAGAGCCCGCTTGGAGCAGTCTCATAACTCACCCTTCCCAGTGAGCCCAGGTTTGTCCTTCGCTGCCGTATTTTGGCTTGTGAATTTCTCTGACTTTCAAACGTTCCAGCAGAGCCTGTCTAAAGACTGACATCTTTCATTGTGGATTATTCAGGTGTGATATCTGTTCGCCTTGCATTTTCTGGGACCTTTGTTTCTTTTCCACAGTATGCTCGTCATGGTCTTTCTCAGCTATCTCACTTAGATATGCTTACCAGTCCGTTCTCCTTCAGTCCAAGTGATTAATTTTGTATTTCTTGAATCACCGTATGTTCTCTAGGCCGAGGTGTGAGTGCTTTCGTGACTCTTGGTTGCTGTCTTTGAATTTGCACCGGTCACTTGTAGGACTCTTTGCTATCCTAGCCTAGGTCAAAGGAAGCACTGAGAACCCGTGGTCATCTGGGTTGGTTTGACATCCTGAGATCAGAAACTCCAAATTCGACGTGGTCCTGGCAACCCCCTTCATGGACATAATGTTTTTCCGAGACAAATTAGACAAATCTGATGAATTCCTCTCTCCAGGAAAGATATTTTTCTTTCTCTTTTGTGGATTTGGGAAGTTTCGAACTTGACCCCTGACACTTGAGCGTTGCCCTAGATTGCATCTAGATGCGGCTTACTTTATTTCTATAGGCTGTGCCATTTGTTTGACCTACATCCTCAGCACTGGCATGCTTATTTTTCTGGAAACAGAATTGTAATGTTCTAATTTTCAGCCAGCTTCCTTCCATATGGCGTCAAAGCACATAATCAATAATCCTTCTACGGCAAGAGGTCGGGGGAGAGAATTTCATTGGAGCCAAAGTGAGCACTCTAGCCTGGGAGGGCAGCCTTCACAAAGGAACCAAGCCCTCTGGAAAAGGGTGATTTTCAGCACACTTGTAGAGCCCTTCCCAACAAAGAGACCTACCCCAAGCATGACAGGGCTCCATTCCTTCGAGGCTTCCAAGACATCTCTTGGAACGCATTAACATGTAGGGAGTGGGCCCTCATGACGCCAGACCTATGGAAAGTGAGACTGATCTTCCTAGAATGCTAGGGGCCTAGGAAAGGAGGCATCGACTCTTCTCTTCAATGTCCTCAAGAGATCCTTCTTGACTATGGATTATGCTTAAGGCAGAAGGACACTGTAGGTCTGATAAGGCCCAAGTGCGGCCTCGTGTTTCCAATCAAGTTTCAAGCTTGAATCAGCATGGCCTCCCCATCGACTTGAATAGATGACAATGTTCTCCTCTCAGTGCTTGTCCCTCGATTCTGGCTTCTTGCCAAGGATTCCTTTCTTATCCCTGGCATCAGAGTCTGTTTGATCTCTTCCAGTTTCTGTGCCCGATTTCTGTTTGT
This sequence comes from Equus asinus, assembly GCF_041296235.1. Lineage (NCBI taxonomy): Eukaryota > Metazoa > Chordata > Mammalia > Perissodactyla > Equidae > Equus > Equus asinus. Next base: position 79,333,043 of record NC_091820.1, read on the forward strand.
CAAAGCTGTTTCTGGGTATGTCTCCCTTTAATAGCCCAGCCTAGGCCAATCCTCAGACTGTAACCATGCGGCCATCTTGGGGGACATGTTCACCGTGATGTCATAAAGAAGCTCAGAAGGCTAAGTTGTCCTGACAACCTCCAAGCACACAGAGTTTCAGAGCCATCTCAGACCAGTCTGACTCCTCCCCCTTTCCAGGTAGGATAGTTTTCCTTTTTCTGGATTTCTTGTCGGTTTCTATCTTTCTCCTCGAATTTGGAAAGGCCTGCTCCATTCTCTCTAGACACTGGTTTCTTTCCTGTAAGATTAGCCTGGCTATTATCTCTTACGCCTTGGGAAGAGGGCCAAGTGGGTGGACCTTCCCCAGAGAAAGTCCTGGACTCCCTCCCAAGTTGAAGTTGCCCGGGCAATCCTCTGATGCGCAATGATCGTGTCATCTCCTAGCACTCTGCCAATTCCACCTTGGCAGGTCCCATGTTTTCCTTCCTTCTTCCTTTGGGGAAGTGTACCAGATGCCTTCACAGATTGGAATATTCTCACGGTTCTTTTTCTGGTGCGTATTGAGAACGGACCCTCACAATTGCTACTTCTTTATGACCTCTGTCCGCACCGTACCATGAAATCTCTATTCCCTAACAGTGCTAATGTGATCTGCACCCGTGCTGTGAAAGAGTGAGGCCCGGGTCACACAAGCGGAACGTGGGCACTTGCCCGCTCCACCACAGGGCCGGCCCTGACTTGTACTTTTGGACCAACCTGTGGCCTGAACTTGGGAAGGTTGGGCCTGTTTGGATTATTCGTGAAGCTGATTAGTAGTAACATCATGGACGGTAACATTATGACTTCACCGTTGGTTCCTGGGCTTAGCACGGATCAGGTTCTCTTGGTAGTATTCCTCTTCATGTATTTGGAATGGTCTGCCTTTCTGTAGCATCAGTAAGCCTTTTGAGGTGATTTTCCCTCCTTGGAAGTTCACCTTCTCTAATCTCTTTCAGCCCCCAAAGCTGTATGCCGTCATTCTGAAACCCTTTTTGGATTTTTGCTTTTAGGTGAATTTATTGCCGTAACCCTGCATTAGAACATCGTATGTCTTTCAGATTTACATCCTCATCGATTTAGACTTCCGTGTAGGTTCCATCCTCTTCACCAGCGTAAGCCGAATCACAGGCCCTCACCACACACTTGTGCCTCATCATCTCTTTCACCCTCCCCCACCGCCCCGCTTTGCCTCTGCGCACCCCCGATCAAATGTCCAGTGCCGCCTGTTGGTTAGTGCTTGTTTTTTCTTCTCCTTGTAAGTGAGATCCTACGGTATTTGACTTTGTCCCTGGGGCTTGTTTCACTTCCCCTAAATCCCTCCCAGCCGTTCTGGTGCTCACAAATGGCTGGATTGCATCCTTTGTTCCCGCTGAGTGGTCTGCCATTGTGTGGCTATAGCCCATGTTCCTTCTCCATTCGTCCCTTGCTGGGCACCAGGGTGGCTTCCAAGTCTTGGAGAGCGGGAGTAAGGCTGTGGTGAACTGAGTGGTGCACATGTCTTTAGGCGGTAGTGTTTCCGAGTTCTTTGGCTAAACACGCCCCAGAGGAATAGCTGGATCATATGGGACATGGATTCTTAAATTTCGGAGGCAGTTCCACACCGCTTGGCCTAGTGGCTGCACCGGTTTCCACTGCCAGCAGCAGTGCAGGAGGCGTCCCTTCTCTCCACCTCCTCTCTGACACTTGTTGTTTCCTGTCTGCCTCCTTATAGCCATTCTGACCACAGTGAGCTGCTATGTCCTTGCGGTTTGGATTTGCCTTGGCCTCAGACTTAATGAGGGTGAACAAGTTTTCATGCACCTGTTGGCCCTCTTTAGATCTTCTTGGGAGAAATCTCTGTGTCCATCTTTGGCCCAGGTTTTCATTGGCTTGTTCTTTTTCTTGTGGAGACGTGTGAGTTGACTGTTTCTTTGGGCTTTTCACCCCTTGTCCGATGTGTGCTTTGCAAACATCCACTCCCAGTTGTTGTGCTGTCTTTGCATTGAGTCGATGGTTTCCTTGACTGGGCAGAAGCGTCTGCATTTGAGGTGGTCCCGTTTGTTTCTTGTCTCCTTTGCTGCCCTTGCCCAGTCAGACATACTTCTTCCAAATAGGCGGCTCAGACAGATGGCAAAGAGCACTCTGCCTAGGTCTTCTCCTACAAGTTTCACGGTTTCAAGTCTGCCATTCAGGGCTTTAATCCATTCCAGGAGGTGCGTGTGCCAGGTGGAACATCATGGTCTACTCTCGTTGTGTTCCATGTGGCTGTGCAGGCTTCCCAGCACCGTTTATTGGAGAGACTCTCCTTTGTCCACTGTCTCCTCTTGGCTCCCTGGTCGCAAATGGGCTGTCCATGTATGTTTGAGTTGGGCTCTGGGCTCTCGATTCTGTTGCATGGGTCTGTGTGCCTGTTTTTGGGCCCGGACTGTGCCGTTTCGGTACCTAGCGCTTCGTCCTCTATGTTGAAATCAGAAAGTGTGATACGTCCTGCTTTGTTCGTTTTCCTGAGGATTCCTTGGCCTATGCAGGGTCTCTTGTTGCTGGCTAGAAACTTTAGGATTCTCTCTTCTATCTCTCTGGCAAATATGGCTGCAACTTTGACTGGGATTGCCTGGAATCCAGAGATTCCTTTCTCCACTATGGACGTTTCAAGTGTGTTAATTCTTCCATTCCTAGGTCCCGGAAGATCCTTCTTTTTCCTTGTGTCGTCTTGAATTTCTTTCCACAAACGTCTGTTAGTTTTCGATTGACATAGCTTTCACCGGTTTTGCTAAGGTTCTTCATAGAGATCTTCTTCTTCGTACTGGCAAGCTGTGTTTTTTTTTTTGTCTGTTTGTGTTTAGCTTCCGTTTTTCTATTCTTTGCAACTTGTAATTGGTTCTGTTTTGCAGAAGTGCATCGCTGTGCTCACATCTGCTGGCAATGCTCCTGTATTTGCTGTGGAAGTCTGGCCCTATCTAACGTCCCTTCCCATCTGCCTCTGTCCCCCTCAGACGCCTGCCCCAGAATGACTGAAGCAGTGGTGAGGAGGCTCACCACCAGGATTCCAGCCGGGCCACCCCGGGCCACCGACCCAGAAGGTGCGGACCTCACCGCTCCACCACCGGCCGGCCCCTCTCATGTTCCATTGGGAACCTGCAGTTGAGTGCAATGGGGCTTGAATATGCTGCTTGAGCCCAACTCTGTCACTGTTAGATGAGGCCAGGTTGTTTGTCGGGGCCACTGTGACGTCAGAGGATTGGTCATAATTGTGTGTCTGCTGTCCCGGCAAGCTTCATGGACACAGGGCTTCAGAGCCCGCTTGGAGCAGTCTCATAACTCACCCTTCCCAGTGAGCCCAGGTTTGTCCTTCGCTGCCGTATTTTGGCTTGTGAATTTCTCTGACTTTCAAACGTTCCAGCAGAGCCTGTCTAAAGACTGACATCTTTCATTGTGGATTATTCAGGTGTGATATCTGTTCGCCTTGCATTTTCTGGGACCTTTGTTTCTTTTCCACAGTATGCTCGTCATGGTCTTTCTCAGCTATCTCACTTAGATATGCTTACCAGTCCGTTCTCCTTCAGTCCAAGTGATTAATTTTGTATTTCTTGAATCACCGTATGTTCTCTAGGCCGAGGTGTGAGTGCTTTCGTGACTCTTGGTTGCTGTCTTTGAATTTGCACCGGTCACTTGTAGGACTCTTTGCTATCCTAGCCTAGGTCAAAGGAAGCACTGAGAACCCGTGGTCATCTGGGTTGGTTTGACATCCTGAGATCAGAAACTCCAAATTCGACGTGGTCCTGGCAACCCCCTTCATGGACATAATGTTTTTCCGAGACAAATTAGACAAATCTGATGAATTCCTCTCTCCAGGAAAGATATTTTTCTTTCTCTTTTGTGGATTTGGGAAGTTTCGAACTTGACCCCTGACACTTGAGCGTTGCCCTAGATTGCATCTAGATGCGGCTTACTTTATTTCTATAGGCTGTGCCATTTGTTTGACCTACATCCTCAGCACTGGCATGCTTATTTTTCTGGAAACAGAATTGTAATGTTCTAATTTTCAGCCAGCTTCCTTCCATATGGCGTCAAAGCACATAATCAATAATCCTTCTACGGCAAGAGGTCGGGGGAGAGAATTTCATTGGAGCCAAAGTGAGCACTCTAGCCTGGGAGGGCAGCCTTCACAAAGGAACCAAGCCCTCTGGAAAAGGGTGATTTTCAGCACACTTGTAGAGCCCTTCCCAACAAAGAGACCTACCCCAAGCATGACAGGGCTCCATTCCTTCGAGGCTTCCAAGACATCTCTTGGAACGCATTAACATGTAGGGAGTGGGCCCTCATGACGCCAGACCTATGGAAAGTGAGACTGATCTTCCTAGAATGCTAGGGGCCTAGGAAAGGAGGCATCGACTCTTCTCTTCAATGTCCTCAAGAGATCCTTCTTGACTATGGATTATGCTTAAGGCAGAAGGACACTGTAGGTCTGATAAGGCCCAAGTGCGGCCTCGTGTTTCCAATCAAGTTTCAAGCTTGAATCAGCATGGCCTCCCCATCGACTTGAATAGATGACAATGTTCTCCTCTCAGTGCTTGTCCCTCGATTCTGGCTTCTTGCCAAGGATTCCTTTCTTATCCCTGGCATCAGAGTCTGTTTGATCTCTTCCAGTTTCTGTGCCCGATTTCTGTTTGTCAAAGCTGTTTCTGGGTATGTCTCCCTTTAATAGCCCAGCCTAGGCCAATCCTCAGACTGTAACCATGCGGCCATCTTGGGGGACATGTTCACCGTGATGTCATAAAGAAGCTCAGAAGGCTAAGTTGTCCTGACAACCTCCAAGCACACAGAGTTTCAGAGCCATCTCAGACCAGTCTGACTCCTCCCCCTTTCCAGGTAGGATAGTTTTCCTTTTTCTGGATTTCTTGTCGGTTTCTATCTTTCTCCTCGAATTTGGAAAGGCCTGCTCCATTCTCTCTAGACACTGGTTTCTTTCCTGTAAGATTAGCCTGGCTATTATCTCTTACGTCTTGGGAAGAGGGCCAAGTGGGTGGACCTTCCCCAGAGAAATTCCTGGACTCCCTCCCAAGTTGAAGTTGCCCAGGCAATCCTCTGATGCGCAATGATCGTGTCATCTCCTAGCACTCTGCCAATTCCACCTTGGCAGGTCCCATGTTTTCCTTCCTTCTTCCTTTGGGGAAGTGTACCAGATGCCTTCACAGATTGGAATATTCTCACGGTTCTTTTTCTGGTGCGTATTGAGAATGGACCCTCACAATTGCTACTTCTTTATGACCTCTGTCCGCACCGTACCATGAAATCTCTATTCCCTAACAGTGCTAATGTGATCTGCACCCGTGCTGTGAAAGAGTGAGGTCCGGGTCACGCAAGCGGAAGGTGGGCACTTGCCCGCTCCACCACAGGGCCGGCCCTGACTTGTACTTTTGGACCAACCTGTGGCCTGAACTTGGGAAGGTTGGGCCTGTTTGGATTATTCGTGAAGCTGATTAGTAGTAACATCATGGACGGTAACATTATGACTTCACCGTTGGTTCCTGGGCTTAGCACGGATCAGGTTCTCTTGGTAGTATTCCTCTTCATGTATTTGGAATGGTCTACCTTTCTGTAGCATCAGTAAGCCTTTTGAGGTGATTTTCCCTCCTTGGAAGTTCACCTTCTCTAATCTCTTTCAGCCCCCAAAGCTGTATGCCGTCATTCTGAACCCCTTTTTGGATTTTTGCTTTTAGGTGAATTTATTGCCGTAACCCTACATTAGAACATTGTATGTCTTTCAGATTTACATCCTCATCGATTTAGACTTCCGTGTAGGTTCCATCCTCTTCACCAGCGTAAGCCGAATCACAGGCCCTCACCACACACTTGTGCCTCATCATCTCTTTCACCCTCCCCCACCGCCCCGCTTTGCCTCTGCGCACCCCCGATCAAATGTCCAGTGCCGCCTGTTGGTTAGTGCTTGTTTTTTCTTCTCCTTGTAAGTGAGATCCTACGGTATTTGACTTTGTCCCTGGGGCTTGTTTCACTTCCCCTAAATCCCTCCCAGCCGTTCTGGTGCTCACAAATGGCTGGATTGCATCCTTTGTTCCCGCTGAGTGGTCTGCCATTGTGTGGCTATAGCCCATGTTCCTTCTCCATTCGTCCCTTGCTGGGCACCAGGGTGGCTTCCAAGTCTTGGAGAGCGGGAGTAAGGCTGTGGTGAACTGAGTGGTGCACATGTCTTTAGGCGGTAGTGTTTCCGAGTTCTTTGGCTAAACACGCCCCAGAGGAATAGCTGGATCATATGGGACATGGATTCTTAAATTTCGGAGGCAGTTCCACACCGCTTGGCCTAGTGGCTGCACCGGTTTCCACTGCCAGCAGCAGTGCAGGAGGCGTCCCTTCTCTCCACCTCCTCTCTGACACTTGTTGTTTCCTGTCTGCCTCCTTATAGCCATTCTGACCACAGTGAGCTGCTATGTCCTTGCGGTTTGGATTTGCCTTGGCCTCAGACTTAATGAGGGTGAAGAAGTTTTCATGCACCTGTTGGCCCTCTTTAGATCTTCTTGGGAGAAATCTCTGTGTCCATCTTTGGCCCAGGTTTTCATTGGCTTGTTCTTTTTCTTGTGGAGACGTGTGAGTTGACTGTTTCTTTGGGCTTTTCACCCCTTGTCCGATGTGTGCTTTGCAAACATCCACTCCCAGTTGTTGTGCTGTCTTTGCATTGAGTCGATGGTTTCCTTGACTGGGCAGAAGCGTCTGCATTTGAGGTGGTCCCGTTTGTTTCTTGTCTCCTTTGCTGCCCTTGCCCAGTCAGACATACTTCTTCCAAATAGGCGGCTCAGACAGATGGCAAAGAGCACTCTGCCTAGGTCTTCTCCTACAAGTTTCACGGTTTCAAGTCTGCCATTCAGGGCTTTAATCCATTCCAGGAGGTGCGTGTGCCAGGTGGAACATCATGGTCTACTCTCGTTGTGTTCCATGTGGCTGTGCAGGCTTCCCAGCACCGTTTATTGGAGAGACTCTCCTTTGTCCACTGTCTCCTCTTGGCTCCCTGGTCGCAAATGGGCTGTCCATGTATGTTTGAGTTGGGCTCTGGGCTCTCGATTCTGTTGCATGGGTCTGTGTGCCTGTTTTTGGGCCCGGACTGTGCCGTTTCGGTACCTAGCGCTTCGTCCTCTATGTTGAAATCAGAAAGTGTGATACGTCCTGCTTTGTTCGTTTTCCTGAGGATTCCTTGGCCTATGCAGGGTCTCTTGTTGCTGGCTAGAAACTTTAGGATTCTCTCTTCTATCTCTCTGGCAAATATGGCTGCAACTTTGACTGGGATTGCCTGGAATCCAGAGATTCCTTTCTCCGCTATGGACGTTTCAAGTGTGTTAATTCTTCCATTCCTAGGTCCCGGAAGATCCTTCTTTTTCCTTGTGTCGTCTTGAATTTCTTTCCACAAACGTCTGTTAGTTTTCGATTGACATAGCTTTCACCGGTTTTGCTAAGGTTCTTCATAGAGATCTTCTTCTTCGTACTGGCAAGCTGTGTTTTTTTTTTTTTGTCTGTTTGTGTTTAGCTTCCGTTTTTCTATTCTTTGCAACTTGTAATTGGTTCTGTTTTGCAGAAGTGCATCGCTGTGCTCACATCTGCTGGCAATGCTCCTGTATTTTCTGTGGAAGTCTGGCCCTATCTAACGTCCCTTCCCATCTGCCTCTGCACCCCCTCAGACGCCTGCCCCAGAATGACTGAAGCAGTGGTGAGGAGGCTCACCCCCAGGATTCCAGCCGGCCCACCCCGGGCCACCGACCCAGAAGGTGCGGACCTCACCGCTCCACCACCGGCCGGCCCCTTTCATGTTCCATTGGGAACCTGCAGTTGAGTGCAATGGGGCTTGAATATGCTGCTTGAGCCCAACTCTGGCACTGTGTAGATGAGGCCAGGTTGTTTGTCGGGGCCACTGTGACGTCAGAGGATTGGTCATAATTGTGTGTCTGCTGTCCCGGCAAGCTTCATGGACACAGGGCTTCAGAGCCCGCTTGGAGCAGTCTCATAACTCACCCTTCCCAGTGAGCCCAGGTTTGTCCTTCGCTGCCGTTTTTTGGCTTGTGAATTTCTCTGACTTTCAAACGTTCCAGCAGAGCCTGTCTAAAGACTGACATCTTTCATTGTGGATTATTCAGGTGTGATATCTGTTCGCCTTGCATTTTCTGGGACCTTTGTTTCTTTTCCACAGTATGCTCGTCATGGTCTTTCTCAGCTATCTCACTTAGATATGCTTACCAGTCCGTTCTCCTTCAGTCCAAGTGATTAATTTTGTATTTCTTGAATCACCGTATGTTCTCTAGGCCGAGGTGTGAGTGCTTTCGTGACTCTTGGTTGCTGTCTTTGAATTTGCACCGGTCACTTGTAGGACTCTTTGCTATCCTAGCCTAGGTCAAAGGAAGCACTGAGAACCCGTGGTCATCTGGGTTGGTTTGACATCCTGAGATCAGAAACTCCAAATTCGACGTGGTCCTGGCAACCCCCTTCATGGACATAATGTTTTTCCGAGACAAATTAGACAAATCTGATGAATTCCTCTCTCCAGGAAAGATATTTTTCTTTCTCTTTTGTGGATTTGGGAAGTTTCGAACTTGACCCCTGACACTTGAGCGTTGCCCTAGATTGCATCTAGATACGGCTTACTTTATTTCTATAGGCTGTGCCATTTGTTTGACCTACATCCTCAGCCCTGGCATGTTTATTTTTCTGGAAACAGAATTGTAATGTTCTAATTTTCAGCCAGCTTCCTTCCATATGGCGTCAAAGCACATAATCAATAATCCTTCTACGGCAAGAGGTCGGGGGAGAGAATTTCATTGGAGCCAAAGTGAGCACTCTAGCCTGGGAGGGCAGCCTTCACAAAGGAACCAAACCCTCTGGAAAAGGGTGATTTTCAGCACACTTGTAGAGCCCTTCCCAACAAAGAGACCTACCCCAAGCATGACAGGGCTCCATTCCTTCGAGGCTTCCAAGACATCTCTTGGAACGCATTAGCATGTAGGGAGTGGGCCCCCGTGACGCCAGAGCTATGGAAAGTGAGACTGATCTTCCAAGAATGCTAGGGGCCTAGGAAAGGAGGCATCGACTCTTCTCTTCAATGTCCTCAAGAGATCCTTCTTGACTATGGATTATGCTTAAGGCAGAAGGACACTGTAGGTCTGATAAGGCCCAAGTGTGGCCTCGTGTTTCCAATCAAGTTTCAAGCTTGAATCAGCATGGCCTCCCCATAGACTTGAATAGATGACAATGTTCTCCTGTCAGTGCTTGTCCCTCTATTCTGGCTTCTTGCCAAGGATTCCTTTCTTATCCCTGGAATCAGAGTCCGTTTCATCTCTTCCAGTTTCTGTGCCCGCTTTCTGTTTGTCAAACCTGTTTCTCGGTATGTCTCCCTTTAATAGCCCAGCCTAGGCCAATCCTCAGACTGTAACCATGCGGCCATCTTGGGGGACATGTTCACCGTGATGTCATAAGGAAGCTCAGAAGGCTAAGTTGTCCTGACAACCTCCAAGCACACAGAGTTTCAGAGCCATCTCAGACCAGTCTGACTCCTCCCCCTTTCCACGTAGGATAGTTTTCCTTTTTCTGGATTTCTTGTCGGTTTCTATCTTTCTCCTCGAATTTGGAAAGGCCTGCTCCATTCTCTCTAGACACTGGTTTCTTTCCTGTAAGATTACCCCGGCTATTATCTCTTACGTCTTGGGAAGAGGGCCAAGTGGGTGGACCTTCCCCAGAGAAAGTCCTGGACTCCCTCTCAAGTTGAAGTTGCCCAGGCAATCCTCTGATGCGCAATGATCGTGTCATCTCCTAGCACTCTGCCAATTCCACCTTGGCAGGTCCCATGTTTTCCTTCCTTCTTCCTTTGGGGAAGTGTACCAGATGCCTTCACAGATTAGAATATTCTCACGGTTCTTTTTCTGGTGCGTATTGAGAACGGACCCTCACAATTGCTACTTCTTTATGACCTCTGTCCGCACCGTACCATGAAATCTCTATTCCCTAACAGTGCTAATGTGATCTGCACACGTGCTGTGAAAGAGTGAGGCCCGGGTCATGCAAGCGGAACGTGGGCACTTGCCCGCTCCACCACAGGGCCAGCCCTGACTTGTACTTTTGGACCAACCTGTGGCCTGAACTTGGGAAGGTTGGGCCTGTTTGGATTATTCGTGAAGCTGATTAGTAGTAACATCATGGACGGTAACTTTATGACTTCACCGTTGGTTCCTGGGCTTAGCACGGATCAGGTTCTCTTGGTAGTATTCCTCTTCATGTATTTGGAATGGTCTACCTTTCTGTAGCATCAGTAAGCCTTTTGAGGTGATTTTCCCTCCTTGGAAGTTCACCTTCTCTAATCTCTTTCAGCCCCCAAAGCTGTATGCCGTCATTCTGAACCCCTTTTTGGATTTTTGCTTTTAGGTGAATTTATTGCTGTATCCCTGCATTAGAACATCCTATGTCTTTCAGATTTACATCCTCATCGATTTAGACTTCCGTGTAGGTTCCATCCTCTTCACCAGCGTAAGCCGAATCACAGGCCCTCACCACACACTTGTGCCTCATCATCTCTTTCACCCTCCCCCACCGCCCCGCTTTGCCTCTGGGCACCCCCGATCAAATGTCCAGTGCCACCTGTTGGTTAGTGCTTGTTTTTTCTTCTCCTTGTAAGTGAGATCCTACGGTATTTGATTTTGTCCCTGGGGCTTGTTTCACTTCCCCTAAATCCCTCCCAGCCGTTCTGGTGCTCACAAATGGCTGGATAGCATCCTTTGTTCCCGCTGAGTGGTCTGCCATTGTGTGGCTATAGCCCATGTTCCTTCTCCATTCGTCCCTTGCTGGGCACCAGGGTGGCTTCCAAGTCTTGGAGAGCGGGAGTAAGGCTGTGGTGAACTGAGTGGTGCACATGTCTTTAGGCGGTAGTGTTTCCGAGTTCTTTGGCTAAACACGCCCCAGAGGAATAGCTGGATCATATGGGACATGGATTCTTAAATTTCGGAGGCAGTTCCACACCGCTTGGCCTAGTGGCTGCACCGGTTTCCACTGCCAGCAGCAGTGCAGGAGGCGTCCCTTCTCTCCACCTCCTCTCTGACACTTGTTGTTTCCTGTCTGCCTCCTTATAGCCATTCTGACCACAGTGAGCTGCTATGTCCTTGCGGTTTGGATTTGCCTTGGCCTCAGACTTAATGAGGGTGAACAAGTTTTCATGCACCTGTTGGCCCTCTTTAGATCTTCTTGGGAGAAATCTCTGTGTCCATCTTTGGCCCAGGTTTTCATTGGCTTGTTCTTTTTCTTGTGGAGACGTGTGAGTTGACTGTTTCTTTGGGCTTTTCACCCCTTGTCCGATGTGTGCTTTGCAAACATCCACTCCCAGTTGTTGTGCTGTCTTTGCATTGAGTCGATGGTTTCCTTGACTGGGCAGAAGCGTCTGCATTTGAGGTGGTCCCGTTTGTTTCTTGTCTCCTTTGCTGCCCTTGCCCAGTCAGACATACTTCTTCCAAATAGGCGGCTCAGACAGATGGCAAAGAGCACTCTGCCTAGGTCTTCTCCTACAAGTTTCACGGTTTCAAGTCTGCCATTCAGGGCTTTAATCCATTCCAGGAGGTGCGTGTGCCAGGTGGAACATCATGGTCTACTCTCGTTGTGTTCCATGTGGCTGTGCAGGCTTCCCAGCACCGTTTATTGGAGAGACTCTCCTTTGTCCACTGTCTCCTCTTGGCTCCCTGGTCGCAAATGGGCTGTCCATGTATGTTTGAGTTGGGCTCTGGGCTCTCGATTCTGTTGCATGGGTCTGTGTGCCTGTTTTTGGGCCCGGACTGTGCCGTTTCGGTACCTAGCGCTTCGTCCTCTATGTTGAAATCAGAAAGTGTGATACGTCCTGCTTTGTTCGTTTTCCTGAGGATTCCTTGGCCTATGCAGGGTCTCTTGTTGCTGGCTAGAAACTTTAGGATTCTCTCTTCTATCTCTCTGGCAAATATGGCTGCAACTTTGACTGGGATTGCATGGAATCCAGAGATTCCTTTCTCCGCTATGGACGTTTCAAGTGTGTTAATTCTTCCATTCCTAGGTCCCGGAATAGCCTTCTTTTTCCTTGTGTCGTCTTGAATTTCTTTCCACAAACGTTTGTTAGTTTTCGATTGACATAGCTTTCACCGGTTTTGCTAAGGTTCTTCATAGAGATCTTCTTCTTCGTACTGGCAAGCTGTGATTTTTTTTTTTTGTCTGTTTGTGTTTAGCTTCCGTTTTTCTATTCTTTGCAACTTGTAATTGGTTCTGTTTTGCAGAAGTGCATCGCTGTGCTCACATCTGCTGGCAATGCTCCTGTATTTGCTGTGGAAGTCTGGCCCTATCTAACGTCCCTTCCCATCTGCCTCTGCACCCCCTCAGACGCCTGCCCCAGAATGACTGAAGCAGTGGTGAGGAGGCTCACCCCCAGGATTCCAGCCGGGCCACCCCGGGCCACCGACCCAGAAGGTGCGGACCTCACCGCTCCAGCACCGGCCGGCCGCTTTCATGTTCCATTGGGAACCTGCAGTTGAGTGCAATGGGGCTTGAATATGCTGCTTGAGCCCAACTCTGGCACTGTTAGATGAGGCCAGGTTGTTTGTCGGGGCCACTGTGACGTCAGAGGATTGGTCATAATTGTGTGTCTGCTGTCCCGGCAAGCTTCATGGACACAGGGCTTCAGAGCCCGCTTGGAGCAGTCTCATAACTCACCCTTCCCAGTGAGCCCAGGTTTGTCCTTCGCTGCCGTTTTTTGGCTTGTGAATTTCTCTGACTTTCAAACATTCCAGCAGAGCCTGTCTAAAGACTGACATCTTTCATTGTGGATTATTCAGGTGTGATATCTGTTCGCCTTGCATTTTCTGGGACCTTTGTTTCTTTTCCACAGTATGCTCGTCATGGTGTTTCTCAGCTATCTCACTTAGATATGCTTACCAGTCCGTTCTCCTTCAGTCCAAGTGATTAATTTTGTATTTCTTGAATCACCGTATGTTCTCTAGGCTGAGGTGTGAGTGCTTTCGTGACTCTTGGTTGCTGTCTTTGAATTTGCACCGGTCACTTGTAGGACTCTTTGCTATCCTAGCCTAGGTCAAAGGAAGCACTGAGAACCCGTGGTCATCTGGGTTGGTTTGACATCCTGAGATCAGAAACTCCAAATTCGTGGTGGTCCTGGCAACCCCCTTCATGGACATAATGTTTTTCCGAGACAAATTAGACAAATCTGATGAATTCCTCTCTCCAGGAAAGATATTTTTCTTTCTCTTTTGTGGATTTGGGAAGTTTCGAACTTGACCCCTGACACTTGAGCGTTGCCCTAGATTGCATCTAGATACGGCTTACTTTATTTCTATAGGCTGTGCCATTTGTTTGACCTACATCCTCAGCCCTGGCATGTTTATTTTTCTGGAAACAGAATTGTAATGTTCTAATTTTCAGCCAGCTTCCTTCCATATGGCGTCAAAGCACATAATCAATAATCCTTCTACGGCAAGAGGTCGGGGGAGAGAATTTCATTGGAGCCAAAGTGAGCACTCTAGCCTGGGAGGGCAGCCTTCACAAAGGAACCAAGCCCTCTGGAAAAGGCTGATTTTCAGCACACTTGTAGAGCCCTTCCCAACAAAGAGACCTACCCCAAGCATGACAGGGCTCCATTCCTTCGAGGCTTCCAAGACATCTCTTGGAACGCATTAGCATGTAGGGAGTGGGCCCTCATGAAGCCAGAGCTATGGAAAGTGAGACTGATCTTCCAAGAATGCTAGGGGCCTAGGAAAGGAGGCATCGACTCTTCTCTTCAATGTCCTCAAGAGATCCTTCTTGACTTTGGATTATGCTTAAGGCAGAAGGACACTGTAGGTCTGATAAGGCCCAAGTGCGGCCTCGTGTTTCCAATCAAGTTTCAAGCTTGAATCAGCATGGCCTCCCCATAGACTTGAATAGATGACAATGTTCTCCTCTCAGTGCTTGTCCCTCTATTCTGGCTTCTTGCCAAGGATTCTTTTCTTATCCCTGGAATCAGAGCCCGTTTGATCTCTTCCAGTTTCTGTGCCCGCTTTCTGTTTGTCAAAGCTGTTTCTGGGTATGTCTCCCTTTAATAGCCCAGCCTAGGCCAATCCTCAGACTGTAACCATGCGGCCATCTTGGGGGACATGTTCACCGTGATGTCATAAAGAAGCTCAGAAGGCTAAGTTGTCCTGACAACCTCCAAGCACACAGAGTTTCAGAGCCATCTCAGACCAGTCTGACTCCTCCCCCTTTCCAGGTAGGATAGTTTTCCTTTTTCTGGATTTCTTGTCGGTTTCTATCTTTCTCCTCGAATTTGGAAAGGCCTGCTCCATTCTCTCTAGACACTGGTTTCTTTCCTGTAAGATTAGCCTGGCTATTATCTCTTACGTCTTGGGAAGAGGGCCAAGTGGGTGGACCTTCCCCAGAGAAAGTCCTGGACTCCCTCCCAAGTTGAAGTTGCCCAGGCAATCCTCTGATGCGCAATGATCGTGTCATCGCCTAGCACTCTGCCAATTCCACCTTGGCAGGTCCCATGTTTTCCTTCCTTCTTCCTTTGGGGAAGTGTACCAGATGCCTTCATAGATTGGAATATTCCTACGGTTCTTTTTCCGCTGCGTATTGATAAAGGACCCTCACAATTGCTACTTCTTTATGACCTCTGTCCGCACAGTACCATGAAATCTCTATTCCCTAACAGTGCTAATGTGATCTGTACCCGTGCTGTGAAAGAGTGAGGCCCGGGCCACCCAAGTGGAACGTGGGCACTTGCCCGCTCCACCACAGGGCCGGCCCTGAGTTGTACATTTGGACCAACCTGTTCCCTGAACTTGGGAAGGTTGGGCCTGTTTGGATTATTCGTGAAGCTGATTAGTAGTAACATCATGGACGGTAACATTATGACTTCACCGTTGGGTCCTGGGCTTAGCACGGATCAGGTTCTCTTGGTAGTATTCCTCTTCATGTATTTGGAATGGTCTACCTTTCTGTAGCATCAGTAAACCTTTTGAGGTGATTTTCTCTCCTTGGAAGTTCACCTTCTCTAATCTCTTTCAGCCCCCAAAGCTGTATGCCGTCATTCTGAACCCGTTTTTGGATTTTTGCTTTTAGGTGAATTTATT
This sequence comes from Equus asinus, assembly GCF_041296235.1. Taxonomy (NCBI): domain Eukaryota; kingdom Metazoa; phylum Chordata; class Mammalia; order Perissodactyla; family Equidae; genus Equus; species Equus asinus. Next base: position 79,348,177 of record NC_091820.1, read on the forward strand.
GCTGTATCCCTGCCTTAGAACATCCTATGTCTTTCAGATTTACATCTTCATCGATTTAGAATTCCGTGTAGGTTCCATCCTCTTCACCAGCGTAAGCCGAATCACAGGCCCTCACCACACACTTGTGCCTCATCATCTCTTTCACCCTCCCCACCGCCCCGCTTTGCCTCTGGGCACCCCCGATCAAATGTCCAGTGCCGCCTGTTGGTTAGTGCTTGTTTTTTCTTCTCCATGTAAGTGAGATCCTACGGTATTTGACTTTGTCCCTGGGGCTTGTTTCACTTCCCCTAAATCCCTCCCAGCCTTTCTGGTGCTCACAAATGGCTGGATTGCATCCTTTGTTCCCACTGAGTGGTCTGCCATTGTGTGGCTATAGCCCATGTTCCTTCTCCATTCGTCCCTTGCTGGGCACCAGGGTGGCTTCCAAGTCTTGGAGAGCGGGAGTAAGGCTGTGGTGAACTGAGTGGTGCACATGTCTTTAGGCGGTAGTGTTTCCGAGTTCTTTGGCTAAACACGCCCCAGAGGAATAGCTGGATCATATGGGACATGGATTCTTAAATTTCGGAGGCAGTTCCACACCGCTTGGCCTAGTGGCTGCACCGGTTTCCACTGCCAGCAGCAGTGCAGGAGGCGTCCCTTCTATCCACCTCCTCTCTGACACTTGTTGTTTCCTGTCTGCCTCCTTATAGCCATTCTGACCACAGTGAGCTGCTATGTCCTTGCGGTTTGGATTTGCCTTGGCCTCAGACTTAATGAGGGTGAACAAGTTTTCATGCACCTGTTGGCCCTCTTTAGATCTTCTTGGGAGAAATCTCTGTGTCCATCTTTGGCCCAGGTTTTCATTGGCTTGTTCTTTTTCTTGTGGAGACGTGTGAGTTGACTGTTTCTTTGGGCTTTTCACCCCTTGTCCGATGTGTGCTTTGCAAACATCCACTCCCAGTTGTTGTGCTGTCTTTGCATTGAGTCGATGGTTTCCTTGACTGGGCAGAAGCGTCTGCATTTGAGGTGGTCCCGTTTGTTTCTTGTCTCCTTTGCTGCCCTTGCCCAGTCAGACATACTTCTTCCAAATAGGCGGCTCAGACAGATGGCAAAGAGCACTCTGCCTAGGTCTTCTCCTACAAGTTTCACGGTTTCAAGTCTGCCATTCAGGGCTTTAATCCATTCCAGGAGGTGCGTGTGCCAGGTGGAACATCATGGTCTACTCTCGTTGTGTTCCATGTGGCTGTGCAGGCTTCCCAGCACCGTTTATTGGAGAGACTCTCCTTTGTCCACTGTCTCCTCTTGGCTCCCTGGTCGCAAATGGGCTGTCCATGTATGTTTGAGTTGGGCTCTGGGCTCTCGATTCTGTTGCATGGGTCTGTGTGCCTGTTTTTGGGCCCGGACTGTGCCGTTTCGGTACCTAGCGCTTCGTCCTCTATGTTGAAATCAGAAAGTGTGATACGTCCTGCTTTGTTCGTTTTCCTGAGGATTCCTTGGCCTATGCAGGGTCTCTTGTTGCTGGCTAGAAACTTTAGGATTCTCTCTTCTATCTCTCTGGCAAATATGGCTGCAACTTTGACTGGGATTGCATGGAATCCAGAGATTCCTTTCTCCGCTATGGACGTTTCAAGTGTGTTAATTCTTCCATTCCTAGGTCCCGGAATATCCTTCTTTTTCCTTGTGTCGTCTTGAATTTCTTTCCACAAACGTTTGTTAGTTTTCGATTGACATAGCTTTCACCGGTTTTGCTAAGGTTCTTCATAGAGATCTTCTTCTTCGTACTGGCAAGCTGTGATTTTTTTTTTTGTCTGTTTGTGTTTAGCTTCCGTTTTTCTATTCTTTGCAACTTGTAATTGGTTCTGTTTTGCAGAAGTGCATCGCTGTGCTCACATCTGCTGGCAATGCTCCTGTATTTGCTGTGGAAGTCTGGCCCTATCTAACGTCCCTTCCCATCTGCCTCTGCACCCCCTCAGACGCCTGCCCCAGAATGACTGAAGCAGTGGTGAGGAGGCTCACCCCCAGGATTCCAGCCGGGCCACCCCGGGCCACCGACCCAGAAGGTGCGGACCTCACCGCTCCAGCACCGGCCGGCCGCTTTCATGTTCCATTGGGAACCTGCAGTTGAGTGCAATGGGGCTTGAATATGCTGCTTGAGCCCAACTCTGGCACTGTTAGATGAGGCCAGGTTGTTTGTCGGGGCCACTGTGACGTCAGAGGATTGGTCATAATTGTGTGTTTGCTGTCCCGGCAAGCTTCATGGACACAGGGCTTCAGAGCCCGCTTGGAGCAGTCTCATAACTCACCCTTCCCAGTGAGCCCAGGTTTGTCCTTCGCTGCCGTTTTTTGGCTTGTGAATTTCTCTGACTTTCAAACATTCCAGCAGAGCCTGTCTAAAGACTGACATCTTTCATTGTGGATTATTCAGGTGTGATATCTGTTCGCCTTGCATTTTCTGGGACCTTTGTTTCTTTTCCACAGTATGCTCATCATGGTCTTTCTCAGCTATCTCACTTAGATATGCTTACCAGTCCGTTCTCCTTCAGTCCAAGTGATTAATTTTGTATTTCTTGAATCACCGTATGTTCTCTAGGCTGAGGTGTGAGTGCTTTCGTGACTCTTGGTTGCTGTCTTTGAATTTGCACCGGTCACTTGTAGGACTCTTTGCTATCCTAGCCTAGGTCAAAGGAAGCACTGAGAACCCGTGGTCATCTGGGTTGGTTTGACATCCTGAGATCAGAAACTCCAAATTCGAGGTGGTCCTGGCAACCCCCTTCATGGACATAATGTTTTTCCGAGACAAATTAGACAAATCTGATGAATTCCTCTCTCCAGGAAAGATATTTTTCTTTCTCTTTTGTGGATTTCGGAAGTTTCGAACTTGACCCCTGACACTTGAGCGTTGCCCTAGATTCTATCTAGATACGGCTTACTTTATTTCTATAGGCTGTGCCATTTGTTTGACCTACATCCTCAGCCCTGGCATGTTTATTTTTCTGGAAACAGAATTGTAATGTTCTAATTTTCAGCCAGCTTCCTTCCATATGGCGTCAAAGCACATAATCAATAATCCTTCTACGGCAAGAGGTCGGGGGAGAGAATTTCATTGGAGCCAAAGTGAGCACTCTAGCCTGGGAGGGCAGCCTTCACAAAGGAACCAAGCCCTCTGGAAAAGGCTGATTTTCAGCACACTTGTAGAGCCCTTCCCAACAAAGAGACCTACCCCAAGCATGACAGGGCTCCATTCCTTCGAGGCTTCCAAGACATCTCTTGGAACGCATTAGCATGTAGGGAGTGGGCCCTCATGAAGCCAGAGCTATGGAAAGTGAGACTGATCTTCCAAGAATGCTAGGGGCCTAGGAAAGGAGGCATCGACTCTTCTCTTCAATGTCCTCAAGAGATCCTTCTTGACTTTGGATTATGCTTAAGGCAGAAGGACACTGTAGGTCTGATAAGGCCCAAGTGCGGCCTCGTGTTTCCAATCAAGTTTCAAGCTTGAATCAGCATGGCCTCCCCATAGACTTGAATAGATGACAATGTTCTCCTCTCAGTGCTTGTCCCTCTATTCTGGCTTCTTGCCAAGGATTCTTTTCTTATCCCTGGAATCAGAGCCCGTTTGATCTCTTCCAGTTTCTGTGCCCGCTTTCTGTTTGTCAAACCTGTTTCTGGGTATGTCTCCCTTTAATAGCCCAGCCTAGGCCAATCCTCAGACTGTAACCATGCGGCCATCTTGGGGGACATGTTCACCGTGATGTCATAAAGAAGCTCAGAAGGCTAAGTTGTCCTGACAACCTCCAAGCACACAGAGTTTCAGAGCCATCTCAGACCAGTCTGACTCCTCCCCCTTTCCAGGTAGGATAGTTTTCCTTTTTCTGGATTTCTTGTCGGTTTCTATCTTTCTCCTCGAATTTGGAAAGGCCTGCTCCATTCTCTCTAGACACTGGTTTCTTTCCTGTAAGATTAGCCTGGCTATTATCTCTTACGTCTTGGGAAGAGGGCCAAGTGGGTGGACCTTCCCCAGAGAAAGTCCTGGACTCCCTCCCAAGTTGAAGTTGCCCAGGCAATCCTCTGATGCGCAATGATCGTGTCATCGCCTAGCACTCTGCCAATTCCACCTTGGCAGGTCCCATGTTTTCCTTCCTTCTTCCTTTGGGGAAGTGTACCAGATGCCTTCCTAGATTGGAATATTCCTACGGTTCTTTTTCCGCTGCGTATTGATAAAGGACCCTCACAATTGCTACTTCTTTATGACCTCTGTCCGCACAGTACCATGAAATCTCTATTCCCTAACAGTGCTAATGTGATCTGTACCCGTGCTGTGAAAGAGTGAGGCCCGGGCCACCCAAGTGGAACGTGGGCACTTGCCCGCTCCACCACAGGGCCGGCCCTGAGTTGTACATTTGGACCAACCTGTTCCCTGAACTTGGGAAGGTTGGGCCTGTTTGGATTATTCGTGAAGCTGATTAGTAGTAACATCATGGACGGTAACATTATGACTTCACCGTTGGGTCCTGGGCTTAGCACGGATCAGGTTCTCTTGGTAGTATTCCTCTTCATGTATTTGGAATGGTCTACCTTTCTGTAGCATCAGTAAGCCTTTTGAGGTGATTTTCTCTCCTTGGAAGTTCACCTTCTCTAATCTCTTTCAGCCCCCAAAGCTGTATGCCGTCATTCTGAACCCGTTTTTGGATTTTTGCTTTTAGGTGAATTTATTGCTGTATCCCTGCCTTAGAACATCCTATGTCTTTCAGATTTACATCTTCATCGATTTAGAATTCCGTGTAGGTTCCATCCTCTTCACCAGCGTAAGCCGAATCACAGGCCCTCACCACACACTTGTGCCTCATCATCTCTTTCACCCTCCCCACCGCCCCGCTTTGCCTCTGGGCACCCCCGATCAAATGTCCAGTGCCGCCTGTTGGTTAGTGCTTGTTTTTTCTTCTCCATGTAAGTGAGATCCTACGGTATTTGACTTTGTCCCTGGGGCTTGTTTCACTTCCCCTAAATCCCTCCCAGCCTTTCTGGTGCTCACAAATGGCTGGATTGCATCCTTTGTTCCCACTGAGTGGTCTGCCATTGTGTGGCTATAGCCCATGTTCCTTCTCCATTCGTCCCTTGCTGGGCACCAGGGTGGCTTCCAAGTCTTGGAGAGCGGGAGTAAGGCTGTGGTGAACTGAGTGGTGCACATGTCTTTAGGCGGTAGTGTTTCCGAGTTCTTTGGCTAAACACGCCCCAGAGGAATAGCTGGATCATATGGGACATGGATTCTTAAATTTCGGAGGCAGTTCCACACCGCTTGGCCTAGTGGCTGCACCGGTTTCCACTGCCAGCAGCAGTGCAGGAGGCGTCCCTTCTATCCACCTCCTCTCTGACACTTGTTGTTTCCTGTCTGCCTCCTTATAGCCATTCTGACCACAGTGAGCTGCTATGTCCTTGCGGTTTGGATTTGCCTTGGCCTCAGACTTAATGAGGGTGAACAAGTTTTCATGCACCTGTTGGCCCTCTTTAGATCTTCTTGGGAGAAATCTCTGTGTCCATCTTTGGCCCAGGTTTTCATTGGCTTGTTCTTTTTCTTGTGGAGACGTGTGAGTTGACTGTTTCTTTGGGCTTTTCACCCCTTGTCCGATGTGTGCTTTGCAAACATCCACTCCCAGTTGTTGTGCTGTCTTTGCATTGAGTCGATGGTTTCCTTGACTGGGCAGAAGCGTCTGCATTTGAGGTGGTCCCGTTTGTTTCTTGTCTCCTTTGCTGCCCTTGCCCAGTCAGACATACTTCTTCCAAATAGGCGGCTCAGACAGATGGCAAAGAGCACTCTGCCTAGGTCTTCTCCTACAAGTTTCACGGTTTCAAGTCTGCCATTCAGGGCTTTAATCCATTCCAGGAGGTGCGTGTGCCAGGTGGAACATCATGGTCTACTCTCGTTGTGTTCCATGTGGCTGTGCAGGCTTCCCAGCACCGTTTATTGGAGAGACTCTCCTTTGTCCACTGTCTCCTCTTGGCTCCCTGGTCGCAAATGGGCTGTCCATGTATGTTTGAGTTGGGCTCTGGGCTCTCGATTCTGTTGCATGGGTCTGTGTGCCTGTTTTTGGGCCCGGACTGTGCCGTTTCGGTACCTAGCGCTTCGTCCTCTATGTTGAAATCAGAAAGTGTGATACGTCCTGCTTTGTTCGTTTTCCTGAGGATTCCTTGGCCTATGCAGGGTCTCTTGTTGCTGGCTAGAAACTTTAGGATTCTCTCTTCTATCTCTCTGGCAAATATGGCTGCAACTTTGACTGGGATTGCATGGAATCCAGAGATTCCTTTCTCCGCTATGGACGTTTCAAGTGTGTTAATTCTTCCATTCCTAGGTCCCGGAATATCCTTCTTTTTCCTTGTGTCGTCTTGAATTTCTTTCCACAAACGTTTGTTAGTTTTCGATTGACATAGCTTTCACCGGTTTTGCTAAGGTTCTTCATAGAGATCTTCTTCTTCGTACTGGCAAGCTGTGATTTTTTTTTTTGTCTGTTTGTGTTTAGCTTCCGTTTTTCTATTCTTTGCAACTTGTAATTGGTTCTGTTTTGCAGAAGTGCATCGCTGTGCTCACATCTGCTGGCAATGCTCCTGTATTTGCTGTGGAAGTCTGGCCCTATCTAACGTCCCTTCCCATCTGCCTCTGCACCCCCTCAGACGCCTGCCCCAGAATGACTGAAGCAGTGGTGAGGAGGCTCACCCCCAGGATTCCAGCCGGGCCACCCCGGGCCACCGACCCAGAAGGTGCGGACCTCACCGCTCCAGCACCGGCCGGCCGCTTTCATGTTCCATTGGGAACCTGCAGTTGAGTGCAATGGGGCTTGAATATGCTGCTTGAGCCCAACTCTGGCACTGTTAGATGAGGCCAGGTTGTTTGTCGGGGCCACTGTGACGTCAGAGGATTGGTCATAATTGTGTGTTTGCTGTCCCGGCAAGCTTCATGGACACAGGGCTTCAGAGCCCGCTTGGAGCAGTCTCATAACTCACCCTTCCCAGTGAGCCCAGGTTTGTCCTTCGCTGCCGTTTTTTGGCTTGTGAATTTCTCTGACTTTCAAACATTCCAGCAGAGCCTGTCTAAAGACTGACATCTTTCATTGTGGATTATTCAGGTGTGATATCTGTTCGCCTTGCATTTTCTGGGACCTTTGTTTCTTTTCCACAGTATGCTCATCATGGTCTTTCTCAGCTATCTCACTTAGATATGCTTACCAGTCCGTTCTCCTTCAGTCCAAGTGATTAATTTTGTATTTCTTGAATCACCGTATGTTCTCTAGGCTGAGGTGTGAGTGCTTTCGTGACTCTTGGTTGCTGTCTTTGAATTTGCACCGGTCACTTGTAGGACTCTTTGCTATCCTAGCCTAGGTCAAAGGAAGCACTGAGAACCCGTGGTCATCTGGGTTGGTTTGACATCCTGAGATCAGAAACTCCAAATTCGAGGTGGTCCTGGCAACCCCCTTCATGGACATAATGTTTTTCCGAGACAAATTAGACAAATCTGATGAATTCCTCTCTCCAGGAAAGATATTTTTCTTTCTCTTTTGTGGATTTCGGAAGTTTCGAACTTGACCCCTGACACTTGAGCGTTGCCCTAGATTGCATCTAGATACGGCTTACTTTATTTCTATAGGCTGTGCCATTTGTTTGACCTACATCCTCAGCCCTGGCATGTTTATTTTTCTGGAAACAGAATTGTAATGTTCTAATTTTCAGCCAGCTTCCTTCCATATGGCGTCAAAGCACATAATCAATAATCCTTCTACGGCAAGAGGTCGGGGGAGAGAATTTCATTGGAGCCAAAGTGAGCACTCTAGCCTGGGAGGGCAGCCTTCACAAAGGAACCAAGCCCTCTGGAAAAGGCTGATTTTCAGCACACTTGTAGAGCCCTTCCCAACAAAGAGACCTACCCCAAGCATGACAGGGCTCCATTCCTTCGAGGCTTCCAAGACATCTCTTGGAACGCATTAGCATGTAGGGAGTGGGCCCTCATGAAGCCAGAGCTATGGAAAGTGAGACTGATCTTCCAAGAATGCTAGGGGCCTAGGAAAGGAGGCATCGACTCTTCTCTTCAATGTCCTCAAGAGATCCTTCTTGACTTTGGATTATGCTTAAGGCAGAAGGACACTGTAGGTCTGATAAGGCCCAAGTGCGGCCTCGTGTTTCCAATCAAGTTTCAAGCTTGAATCAGCATGGCCTCCCCATAGACTTGAATAGATGACAATGTTCTCCTCTCAGTGCTTGTCCCTCTATTCTGGCTTCTTGCCAAGGATTCTTTTCTTATCCCTGGAATCAGAGCCCGTTTGATCTCTTCCAGTTTCTGTGCCCGCTTTCTGTTTGTCAAACCTGTTTCTGGGTATGTCTCCCTTTAATAGCCCAGCCTAGGCCAATCCTCAGACTGTAACCATGCGGCCATCTTGGGGGACATGTTCACCGTGATGTCATAAAGAAGCTCAGAAGGCTAAGTTGTCCTGACAACCTCCAAGCACACAGAGTTTCAGAGCCATCTCAGACCAGTCTGACTCCTCCCCCTTTCCAGGTAGGATAGTTTTCCTTTTTCTGGATTTCTTGTCGGTTTCTATCTTTCTCCTCGAATTTGGAAAGGCCTGCTCCATTCTCTCTAGACACTGGTTTCTTTCCTGTAAGATTAGCCTGGCTATTATCTCTTACGTCTTGGGAAGAGGGCCAAGTGGGTGGACCTTCCCCAGAGAAAGTCCTGGACTCCCTCCCAAGTTGAAGTTGCCCAGGCAATCCTCTGATGCGCAATGATCGTGTCATCGCCTAGCACTCTGCCAATTCCACCTTGGCAGGTCCCATGTTTTCCTTCCTTCTTCCTTTGGGGAAGTGTACCAGATGCCTTCCTAGATTGGAATATTCCTACGGTTCTTTTTCCGCTGCGTATTGATAAAGGACCCTCACAATTGCTACTTCTTTATGACCTCTGTCCGCACAGTACCATGAAATCTCTATTCCCTAACAGTGCTAATGTGATCTGTACCCGTGCTGTGAAAGAGTGAGGCCCGGGCCACCCAAGTGGAACGTGGGCACTTGCCCGCTCCACCACAGGGCCGGCCCTGAGTTGTACATTTGGACCAACCTGTTCCCTGAACTTGGGAAGGTTGGGCCTGTTTGGATTATTCGTGAAGCTGATTAGTAGTAACATCATGGACGGTAACTTTATGACTTCACCGTTGGGTCCTGGGCTTAGCACGGATCAGGTTCTCTTGGTAGGATTCCTCTTCATGTATTTGGAATGGTCTACCTTTCTGTAGCATCAGTAAGCCTTTTGAGGTGATTTTCTCTCCTTGGAAGTTCACCTTCTCTAATCTCTTTCAGCCCCCAAAGCTGTATGCCGTCATTCTGAACCCGTTTTTGGATTTTTGCTTTTAGGTGAATTTATTGCTGTATCCCTGCCTTAGAACATCCTATGTCTTTCAGATTTACATCTTCATCGATTTAGAATTCCGTGTAGGTTCCATCCTCTTCACCAGCGTAAGCCGAATCACAGGCCCTCACCACACACTTGTGCCTCATCATCTCTTTCACCCTCCCCACCGCCCCGCTTTGCCTCTGGGCACCCCCGATCAAATGTCCAGTGCCGCCTGTTGGTTAGTGCTTGTTTTTTCTTCTCCATGTAAGTGAGATCCTACGGTATTTGACTTTGTCCCTGGGGCTTGTTTCACTTCCCCTAAATCCCTCCCAGCCGTTCTGGTGCTCACAAATGGCTGGATTGCATCCTTTGTTCCCGCTGAGTGGTCTGCCATTGTGTGGCTATAGCCCATGTTCCTTCTCCATTCGTCCCTTGCTGGGCACCAGGGTGGCTTCCAAGTCTTGGAGAGCGGGAGTAAGGCTGTGGTGAACTGAGTGGTGCACATGTCTTTAGGCGGTAGTGTTTCCGAGTTCTTTGGCTAAACACGCCCCAGAGGAATAGCTGGATCATATGGGACATGGATTCTTAAATTTCGGAGGCAGTTCCACACCGCTTGGCCTAGTGGCTGCACCGGTTTCCACTGCCAGCAGCAGTGCAGGAGGAGTCCCTTCTCTCCACCTCCTCTCTGACACTTGTTGTTTCCTGTCTGCCTCCTTATAGCCATTCTGACCACAGTGAGCTGCTATGTCCTTGCGGTTTGGATTTGCCTTGGCCTCAGACTTAATGAGGGTGAACAAGTTTTCATGCACCTGTTGGCCCTCTTTAGATCTTCTTGGGAGAAATCTCTGTGTCCATCTTTGGCCCAGGTTTTCATTGGCTTGTTCTTTTTCTTGTGGAGACGTGTGAGTTGACTGTTTCTTTGGGCTTTTCACCCCTTGTCCGATGTGTGCTTTGCAAACATCCACTCCCAGTTGTTGTGCTGTCTTTGCATTGAGTCGATGGTTTCCTTGACTGGGCAGAAGCGTCTGCATTTGAGGTGGTCCCGTTTGTTTCTTGTCTCCTTTGCTGCCCTTGCCCAGTCAGACATACTTCTTCCAAATAGGCGGCTCAGACAGATGGCAAAGAGCACTCTGCCTAGGTCTTCTCCTACAAGTTTCACGGTTTCAAGTCTGCCATTCAGGGCTTTAATCCATTCCAGGAGGTGCGTGTGCCAGGTGGAACATCATGGTCTACTCTCGTTGTGTTCCATGTGGCTGTGCAGGCTTCCCAGCACCGTTTATTGGAGAGACTCTCCTTTGTCCACTGTCTCCTCTTGGCTCCCTGGTCGCAAATGGGCTGTCCATGTATGTTTGAGTTGGGCTCTGGGCTCTCGATTCTGTTGCATGGGTGTGTGTGCCTGTTTTTGGGCCCGGACTGTGCCGTTTCGGTACCTAGCGCTTCGTCCTCTATGTTGAAATCAGAAAGTGTGATACGTCCTGCTTTGTTCGTTTTCCTGAGGATTCCTTGGCCTATGCAGGGTCTCTTGTTGCTGGCTGGAAACTTTAGGATTCTCTCTTCTATCTCTCTGGCAAATATGGCTGCAACTTTGACTGGGATTGCATGGAATCCAGAGATTCCTTTCTCCGCTATGGACGTTTCAAGTGTGTTAATTCTTCCATTCCTAGGTCCCGGAATATCCTTCTTTTTCCTTGTGTCGTCTTGAATTTCTTTCCACAAACGTCTGTTAGTTTTCGATTGACATAGCTTTCACCGGTTTTGCTAAGGTTCTTCATAGAGATCTTCTTCTTCGTACTGGCAAGCTGTGCTTTTTTTTCTTTGTCTGTTTGTGTTTAGCTTCCGTTTTTCTATTCTTTGCAACTTGTAATTGGTTCTGTTTTGGCAGAAGTGCATCGCTGTGCTCACATCTGCTGGCAACGCTCCTGTATTTGCTGTGGAAGTCTGGCCCTCTCTAACGTCCCTTCCCATCTGCCTCTACACCCCCCCTTACGCCTGCCCCTGAATGACTGAAGCAGTGGTGAGGAGGCTCACCCCCAGGATTCCAGCCGGCCCACCCCGGGCCACCGACCCAGAAGGTGCGGACCTCACCGCTGCAACACCGGCCGGCCCCTTTCATGTTACATTGGGAACCTGCAGTTGAGTGCAATGGGGCTTGAATATGCTGCTTGAGCCCAGCTCTGGCACTGTGTAGATGAGGCCAGGTGGTTTGTCGGGGCCACTGTGACGTCAGAGGATTGGTCATAATTGTGTGTCTGCTGTCCCGGCAAGCTTCATGGACACAGGGCTTCAGAGCCCGCTTGGAGCAGTCTCATAACTCACCCTTCCCAGTGAGCCCAGGTTTGTCCTTCGCTGCCGTGTTTTGGCTTGTGAATTTCTCTGACTTTCAAACGTTCCAGCAGAGCCTGTCTAAAGACTGACATCTTTCATTGTGGATTATTCAGGTGTGATATCTGTTCGCCTTGCATTTTCTGGGACCTTTGTTTCTTTTCCACAGTATGTTCTTCATGTTCTTTCTCAGCTATCTCACTTAGATATGCTTACCAGTCCGTTCTCCTTCAGTCCAAGTGATTAATTTTGTATTTCTTGAATCACCGTATATTCTCTAGGCCCAGGTGTGAGTGCTTTCGTGACTCTTGGTTGCTGTCTTTGAATTTGCACCGGTCACTTGTAGGACTCTTTGCTATCCTAGCCTAGGTCAAAGGAAGCACTGAGAACCCGTGGTCATCTGGGTTGGTTTGACATCCTGAGATCAGAAACTCCAAATTCGAGGTGGTCCTGGCAACCCCCTTCATGGACATAATGTTTTTCCGAGACAAATTAGACAAATCTGATGAATTCCTCTCTCCAGGAAAGATATTTTTCTTTCTCTTTTGTGGATTTGGGAAGTTTCGAACTTGACCCCTGACACTTGAGCGTTGCCCTAGATTGCATCTAGATACGGCTTACTTTATTTCTATAGGCTGTGCCATTTGTTTGACCTACATCCTCAGCCCTGGCATGTTTATTTTTCTGGAAACAGAATTGTAATGTTCTAATTTTCAGCCAGCTTCCTTCCATATGGCGTCAAAGCACATAATCAATAATCCTTCTACGGCAAGAGGTCGGGGGAGAGAATTTCATTGGAGCCAAAGTGAGCACTCTAGCCTGGGAGGGCAGCCTTCACAAAGGAACCAAGCCCTCTGGAAAAGGGTGATTTTCAGCACACTTGTAGAGCCCTTCCCAACAAAGAGACCTTCCCCAATCATGACAGGGGTCCATTCCTTCGAGGCTTCCAAGACATCTCTTGGAACGCATTAGCATGTAGGGAGTGGGCCCTCATGAAGCCAGAGCTATGGAAAGTGAGACTGATCTTCCAAGAATGCTATTGGCCTAGGAAAGGAGGCATCGACTCTTCTCTTCAATGTCCTCAAGAGATCCTTCTTGACTTTGGATTATGCTTAAGGCAGAAGGACACTGTAGGTCTGATAAGGCCCAAGTGCGGCCTCGTGTTTCCAATCAAGTTTCAAGCTTGAATCAGCATGGCCTCCCCATAGACTTGAATAGATGACAATGTTCTCCTCTCAGTGCTTGTCCCTCGATTCGGGCTTCTTGCCAAGGATTCCTTTCTTATCCCTGGAATCAGAGTCCGTTTGATCTCTTCCAGTTTCTGTGCCCGCTTTCTGTTTGTCAAAGCTGTTTCTGGGTATGTCTCCCTTTAATAGCCCAGCCTAGGCCAATCCTCAGACTGTAAACATGCGGCCATCTTGGGGGACATGTTCACCGTGATGTCATAAAGAAGCTCAGAAGGCTAAGTTGTCCTGACAACCTCCAAGCACACAGAGTTTCAGAGCCATCTCAGACCAGTCTGACTCCTCCCCCTTTCCAGGTAGGATAGTTTTCCTTTTTCTGGATTTCTTGTCGGTTTCTATCTTTCTCCTGGAATTTGGAAAGGCCTGCTCCATTCTCTCTAGACACTGGTTTCTTTCCTGTAAGATTACCCCGGCTATTATCTCTTACGTCTTGGGAAGAGGGCCAAGTGGGTGGACCTTCCCCAGAGAAAGTCCTGGACTCCCTCCCAAGTTGAAGTTGCCCAGGCAATCCTCTGATGCGCAATGATCGTGTCATCGCCTAGCACTCTGCCAATTCCACCTTGGCAGGTCCCATGTTTTCCTTCCTTCTTCCTTTGGGGAAGTGTACCTGATGCCTTCATAGATTGGAATATTCCTACGGTTCTTTTTCCGCTGCATATTGATAACGGACCCTCACAATTGCTACTTCTTTATGACCTCTGTCCGCACAGTACCATGAAATCTCTATTCCCTAACAGTGCTAATGTGATCTGCACCCGTGCTGTGAAAGAGTGAGGCCCGGGCCACCCAAGCGGAACGTGGGCACTTGCCCGCTCCACCACAGGGCCGGCCCTGAGTTGTACTTTTGGACCAACCTGTTCCCTGAACTTGGGAAGGTTGGGCCTGTTTGGATTATTCGTGAAGCTGATTAGTAGTAACATCATGGACGGTAACTTTATGACTTCACCGTTGGGTCCTGGGCTTAGCACGGATCAGGTTCTCTTGGTAGGATTCCTCTTCATGTATTTGGAATGGTCTACCTTTCTGTAGCATCAGTAAGCCTTTTGAGGTGATTTTCTCTCCTTGGAAGTTCACCTTCTCTAATCTCTTTCAGCCCCCAAAGCTGTATGCCGTCATTCTGAACCCGTTTTTGGATTTTTGCTTTTAGGTGAATTTATTGCTGTATCCCTGCCTTAGAACATCCTATGTCTTTCAGATTTACATCTTCATCGATTTAGAATTCCGTGTAGGTTCCATCCTCTTCACCAGCGTAAGCCGAATCACAGGCCCTCACCACACACTTGTGCCTCATCATATCTTTCACCCTCCCCACCGCCCCGCTTTGCCTCTGGGCACCCCCGATCAAATGTCCAGTGCCGCCTGTTGGTTAGTGCTTGTTTTTTCTTCTCCATGTAAGTGAGATCCTACGGTATTTGACTTTGTCCCTGGGGCTTGTTTCACTTCCCCTAAATCCCTCCCAGCCGTTCTGGTGCTCACAAATGGCTGGATTGCATCCTTTGTTCCCGCTGAGTGGTCTGCCATTGTGTGGCTATAGCCCATGTTCCTTCTCCATTCGTCCCTTGCTGGGCACCAGGGTGGCTTCCAAGTCTTGGAGAGCGGGAGTAAGGCTGTGGTGAACTGAGTGGTGCACATGTCTTTAGGCGGTAGTGTTTCCGAGTTCTTTGGCTAAACACGCCCCAGAGGAATAGCTGGATCATATGGGACATGGATTCTTAAATTTCGGAGGCAGTTCCACACCGCTTGGCCTAGTGGCTGCACCGGTTTCCACTGCCAGCAGCAGTGCAGGAGGAGTCCATTCTCTCCACCTCCTCTCTGACACTTGTTGTTTCCTGTCTGCCTCCTTATAGCCATTCTGACCACAGTGAGCTGCTATGTCCTTGCGGTTTGGATTTGCCTTGGCCTCAGACTTAATGAGGGTGAACAAGTTTTCATGCACCTGTTGGCCCTCTTTAGATCTTCTTGGGAGAAATCTCTGTGTCCATCTTTGGCCCAGGTTTTCATTGGCTTGTTCTTTTTCTTGTGGAGACGTGTGAGTTGACTGTTTCTTTGGGCTTTTCACCCCTTGTCCGATGTGTGCTTTGCAAACATCCACTCCCAGTTGTTGTGCTGTCTTTGCATTGAGTCGATGGTTTCCTTGACTGGGCAGAAGCGTCTGCATTTGAGGTGGTCCCGTTTGTTTCTTGTCTCCTTTGCTGCCCTTGCCCAGTCAGACATACTTCTTCCAAATAGGCGGCTCAGACAGATGGCAAAGAGCACTCTGCCTAGGTCTTCTCCTACAAGTTTCACGGTTTCAAGTCTGCCATTCAGGGCTTTAATCCATTCCAGGAGGTGCGTGTGCCAGGTGGAACATCATGGTCTACTCTCGTTGTGTTCCATGTGGCTGTGCAGGCTTCCCAGCACCGTTTATTGGAGAGACTCTCCTTTGTCCACTGTCTCCTCTTGGCTCCCTGGTCGCAAATGGGCTGTCCATGTATGTTTGAGTTGGGCTCTGGGCTCTCGATTCTGTTGCATGGGTGTGTGTGCCTGTTTTTGGGCCCGGACTGTGCCGTTTCGGTACCTAGCGCTTCGTCCTCTATGTTGAAATCAGAAAGTGTGATACGTCCTGCTTTGTTCGTTTTCCTGAGGATTCCTTGGCCTATGCAGGGTCTCTTGTTGCTGGCTGGAAACTTTAGGATTCTCTCTTCTATCTCTCTGGCAAATATGGCTGCAACTTTGACTGGGATTGCATGGAATCCAGAGATTCCTTTCTCCGCTATGGACGTTTCAAGTGTGTTAATTCTTCCATTCCTAGGTCCCGGAATATCCTTCTTTTTCCTTGTGTCGTCTTGAATTTCTTTCCACAAACGTCTGTTAGTTTTCGATTGACATAGCTTTCACCGGTTTTGCTAAGGTTCTTCATAGAGATCTTCTTCTTCGTACTGGCAAGCTGTGCTTTTTTTTCTTTGTCTGTTTGTGTTTAGCTTCCGTTTTTCTATTCTTTGCAACTTGTAATTGGTTCTGTTTTGGCAGAAGTGCATCGCTGTGCTCACATCTGCTGGCAACGCTCCTGTATTTGCTGTGGAAGTCTGGCCCTCTCTAACGTCCCTTCCCATCTGCCTCTACACCCCCCCTTACGCCTGCCCCTGAATGACTGAAGCAGTGGTGAGGAGGCTCACCCCCAGGATTCCAGCCGGCCCACCCCGGGCCACCGACCCAGAAGGTGCGGACCTCACCGCTGCAACACCGGCCGGCCCCTTTCATGTTACATTGGGAACCTGCAGTTGAGTGCAATGGGGCTTGAATATGCTGCTTGAGCCCAGCTCTGGCACTGTGTAGATGAGGCCAGGTGGTTTGTCGGGGCCACTGTGACGTCATAGGATTGGTCATAATTGTGTGTCTGCTGTCCCGGCAAGCTTCATGGACACAGGGCTTCAGAGCCCGCTTGGAGCAGTCTCATAACTCACCCTTCCCAGTGAGCCCAGGTTTGTCCTTCGCTGCCGTGTTTTGGCTTGTGAATTTCTCTGACTTTCAAACGTTCCAGCAGAGCCTGTCTAAAGACTGACATCTTTCATTGTGGATTATTCAGGTGTGATATCTGTTCGCCTTGCATTTTCTGGGACCTTTGTTTCTTTTCCACAGTATGTTCTTCATGTTCTTTCTCAGCTATCTCACTTAGATATGCTTACCAGTCCGTTCTCCTTCAGTCCAAGTGATTAATTTTGTATTTCTTGAATCACCGTATATTCTCTAGGCCCAGGTGTGAGTGCTTTCGTGACTCTTGGTTGCTGTCTTTGAATTTGCACCGGTCACTTGTAGGACTCTTTGCTATCCTAGCCTAGGTCAAAGGAAGCACTGAGAACCCGTGGTCATCTGGGTTGGTTTGACATCCTGAGATCAGAAACTCCAAATTCGAGGTGGTCCTGGCAACCCCCTTCATGGACATAATGTTTTTCCGAGACAAATTAGACAAATCTGATGAATTCCTCTCTCCAGGAAAGATATTTTTCTTTCTCTTTTGTGGATTTGGGAAGTTTCGAACTTGACCCCTGACACTTGAGCGTTGCCCTAGATTGCATCTAGATACGGCTTACTTTATTTCTATAGGCTGTGCCATTTGTTTGACCTACATCCTCAGCCCTGGCATGTTTATTTTTCTGGAAACAGAATTGTAATGTTCTAATTTTCAGCCAGCTTCCTTCCATATGGCGTCAAAGCACATAATCAATAATCCTTCTACGGCAAGAGGTCGGGGGAGAGAATTTCATTGGAGCCAAAGTGAGCACTCTAGCCTGGGAGGGCAGCCTTCACAAAGGAACCAAGCCCTCTGGAAAAGGGTGATTTTCAGCACACTTGTAGAGCCCTTCCCAACAAAGAGACCTTCCCCAATCATGACAGGGGTCCATTCCTTCGAGGCTTCCAAGACATCTCTTGGAACGCATTAGCATGTAGGGAGTGGGCCCTCATGAAGCCAGAGCTATGGAAAGTGAGACTGATCTTCCAAGAATGCTATTGGCCTAGGAAAGGAGGCATCGACTCTTCTCTTCAATGTCCTCAAGAGATCCTTCTTGACTTTGGATTATGCTTAAGGCAGAAGGACACTGTAGGTCTGATAAGGCCCAAGTGCGGCCTCGTGTTTCCAATCAAGTTTCAAGCTTGAATCAGCATGGCCTCCCCATAGACTTGAATAGATGACAATGTTCTCCTCTCAGTGCTTGTCCCTCGATTCGGGCTTCTTGCCAAGGATTCCTTTCTTATCCCTGGAATCAGAGTCCGTTTGATCTCTTCCAGTTTCTGTGCCCGCTTTCTGTTTGTCAAAGCTGTTTCTGGGTATGTCTCCCTTTAATAGCCCAGCCTAGGCCAATCCTCAGACTGTAAACATGCGGCCATCTTGGGGGACATGTTCACCGTGATGTCATAAAGAAGCTCAGAAGGCTAAGTTGTCCTGACAACCTCCAAGCACACAGAGTTTCAGAGCCATCTCAGACCAGTCTGACTCCTCCCCCTTTCCAGGTAGGATAGTTTTCCTTTTTCTGGATTTCTTGTCGGTTTCTATCTTTCTCCTGGAATTTGGAAAGGCCTGCTCCATTCTCTCTAGACACTGGTTTCTTTCCTGTAAGATTACCCCGGCTATTATCTCTTACGTCTTGGGAAGAGGGCCAAGTGGGTGGACCTTCCCCAGAGAAAGTCCTGGACTCCCTCCCAAGTTGAAGTTGCCCAGGCAATCCTCTGATGCGCAATGATCGTGTCATCGCCTAGCACTCTGCCAATTCCACCTTGGCAGGTCCCATGTTTTCCTTCCTTCTTCCTTTGGGGAAGTGTACCTGATGCCTTCATAGATTGGAATATTCCTACGGTTCTTTTTCCGCTGCATATTGATAACGGACCCTCACAATTGCTACTTCTTTATGACCTCTGTCCGCACAGTACCATGAAATCTCTATTCCCTAACAGTGCTAATGTGATCTGCACCCGTGCTGTGAAAGAGTGAGGCCCGGGCCACCCAAGCGGAACGTGGGCACTTGCCCGCTCCACCACAGGGCCGGCCCTGAGTTGTACTTTTGGACCAACCTGTTCCCTGAACTTGGGAAGGTTGGGCCTGTTTGGATTATTCGTGAAGCTGATTAGTAGTAACATCATGGACGGTAACTTTATGACTTCACCGTTGGGTCCTGGGCTTAGCACGGATCAGGTTCTCTTGGTAGGATTCCTCTTCATGTATTTGGAATGGTCTACCTTTCTGTAGCATCAGTAAGCCTTTTGAGGTGATTTTCTCTCCTTGGAAGTTCACCTTCTCTAATCTCTTTCAGCCCCCAAAGCTGTATGCCGTCATTCTGAACCCGTTTTTGGATTTTTGCTTTTAGGTGAATTTATTGCTGTATCCCTGCCTTAGAACATCCTATGTCTTTCAGATTTACATCTTCATCGATTTAGAATTCCGTGTAGGTTCCATCCTCTTCACCAGCGTAAGCCGAATCACAGGCCCTCACCACACACTTGTGCCTCATCATCTCTTTCACCCTCCCCACCGCCCCGCTTTGCCTCTGGGCACCCCCGATCAAATGTCCAGTGCCGCCTGTTGGTTAGTGCTTGTTTTTTCTTCTCCATGTAAGTGAGATCCTACGGTATTTGACTTTGTCCCTGGGGCTTGTTTCACTTCCCCTAAATCCCTCCCAGCCGTTCTGGTGCTCACAAATGGCTGGATTGCATCCTTTGTTCCCGCTGAGTGGTCTGCCATTGTGTGGCTATAGCCCATGTTCCTTCTCCATTCGTCCCTTGCTGGGCACCAGGGTGGCTTCCAAGTCTTGGAGAGCGGGAGTAAGGCTGTGGTGAACTGAGTGGTGCACATGTCTTTAGGCGGTAGTGTTTCCGAGTTCTTTGGCTAAACACGCCCCAGAGGAATAGCTGGATCATATGGGACATGGATTCTTAAATTTCGGAGGCAGTTCCACACCGCTTGGCCTAGTGGCTGCACCGGTTTCCACTGCCAGCAGCAGTGCAGGAGGAGTCCATTCTCTCCACCTCCTCTCTGACACTTGTTGTTTCCTGTCTGCCTCCTTATAGCCATTCTGACCACAGTGAGCTGCTATGTCCTTGCGGTTTGGATTTGCCTTGGCCTCAGACTTAATGAGGGTGAACAAGTTTTCATGCACCTGTTGGCCCTCTTTAGATCTTCTTGGGAGAAATCTCTGTGTCCATCTTTGGCCCAGGTTTTCATTGGCTTGTTCTTTTTCTTGTGGAGACGTGTGAGTTGACTGTTTCTTTGGGCTTTTCACCCCTTGTCCGATGTGTGCTTTGCAAACATCCACTCCCAGTTGTTGTGCTGTCTTTGCATTGAGTCGATGGTTTCCTTGACTGGGCAGAAGCGTCTGCATTTGAGGTGGTCCCGTTTGTTTCTTGTCTCCTTTGCTGCCCTTGCCCAGTCAGACATACTTCTTCCAAATAGGCGGCTCAGACAGATGGCAAAGAGCACTCTGCCTAGGTCTTCTCCTACAAGTTTCACGGTTTCAAGTCTGCCATTCAGGGCTTTAATCCATTCCAGGAGGTGCGTGTGCCAGGTGGAACATCATGGTCTACTCTCGTTGTGTTCCATGTGGCTGTGCAGGCTTCCCAGCACCGTTTATTGGAGAGACTCTCCTTTGTCCACTGTCTCCTCTTGGCTCCCTGGTCGCAAATGGGCTGTCCATGTATGTTTGAGTTGGGCTCTGGGCTCTCGATTCTGTTGCATGGGTGTGTGTGCCTGTTTTTGGGCCCGGACTGTGCCGTTTCGGTACCTAGCGCTTCGTCCTCTATGTTGAAATCAGAAAGTGTGATACGTCCTGCTTTGTTCGTTTTCCTGAGGATTCCTTGGCCTATGCAGGGTCTCTTGTTGCTGGCTGGAAACTTTAGGATTCTCTCTTCTATCTCTCTGGCAAATATGGCTGCAACTTTGACTGGGATTGCATGGAATCCAGAGATTCCTTTCTCCGCTATGGACGTTTCAAGTGTGTTAATTCTTCCATTCCTAGGTCCCGGAATATCCTTCTTTTTCCTTGTGTCGTCTTGAATTTCTTTCCACAAACGTCTGTTAGTTTTCGATTGACATAGCTTTCACCGGTTTTGCTAAGGTTCTTCATAGAGATCTTCTTCTTCGTACTGGCAAGCTGTGCTTTTTTTTCTTTGTCTGTTTGTGTTTAGCTTCCGTTTTTCTATTCTTTGCAACTTGTAATTGGTTCTGTTTTGGCAGAAGTGCATCGCTGTGCTCACATCTGCTGGCAACGCTCCTGTGTTTGCTGTGGAAGTCTGGCCCTCTCTAACGTCCCTTCCCATCTGCCTCTACACCCCCCCTTACGCCTGCCCCTGAATGACTGAAGCAGTGGTGAGGAGGCTCACCCCCAGGATTCCAGCCGGCCCACCCCGGGCCACCGACCCAGAAGGTGCGGACCTCACTGCTGCAACACCGGCCGGCCCCTTTCATGTTACATTGGGAACCTGCAGTTGAGTGCAATGGGGCTTGAATATGCTGCTTGAGCCCAGCTCTGGCACTGTGTAGATGAGGCCAGGTGGTTTGTCGGGGCCACTGTGACGTCATAGGATTGGTCATAATTGTGTGTCTGCTGTCCCGGCAAGCTTCATGGACACAGGGCTTCAGAGCCCGCTTGGAGCAGTCTCATAACTCACCCTTCCCAGTGAGCCCAGGTTTGTCCTTCGCTGCCGTGTTTTGGCTTGTGAATTTCTCTGACTTTCAAACGTTCCAGCAGAGCCTGTCTAAAGACTGACATCTTTCATTGTGGATTATTCAGGTGTGATATCTGTTCGCCTTGCATTTTCTGGGACCTTTGTTTCTTTTCCACAGTATGTTCTTCATGTTCTTTCTCAGCTATCTCACTTAGATATGCTTACCAGTCCGTTCTCCTTCAGTCCAAGTGATTAATTTTGTATTTCTTGAATCACCGTATATTCTCTAGGCCCAGGTGTGAGTGCTTTCGTGACTCTTGGTTGCTGTCTTTGAATTTGCACCGGTCACTTGTAGGACTCTTTGCTATCCTAGCCTAGGTCAAAGGAAGCACTGAGAACCCGTGGTCATCTGGGTTGGTTTGACATCCTGAGATCAGAAACTCCAAATTCGAGGTGGTCCTGGCAACCCCCTTCATGGACATAATGTTTTTCCGAGACAAATTAGACAAATCTGATGAATTCCTCTCTCCAGGAAAGATATTTTTCTTTCTCTTTTGTGGATTTGGGAAGTTTCGAACTTGACCCCTGACACTTGAGCGTTGCCCTAGATTGCATCTAGATACGGCTTACTTTATTTCTATAGGCTGTGCCATTTGTTTGACCTACATCCTCAGCCCTGGCATGTTTATTTTTCTGGAAACAGAATTGTAATGTTCTAATTTTCAGCCAGCTTCCTTCCATATGGCGTCAAAGCACATAATCAATAATCCTTCTACGGCAAGAGGTCGGGGGAGAGAATTTCATTGGAGCCAAAGTGAGCACTCTAGCCTGGGAGGGCAGCCTTCACAAAGGAACCAAGCCCTCTGGAAAAGGGTGATTTTCAGCACACTTGTAGAGCCCTTCCCAACAAAGAGACCTTCCCCAATCATGACAGGGGTCCATTCCTTCGAGGCTTCCAAGACATCTCTTGGAACGCATTAGCATGTAGGGAGTGGGCCCTCATGAAGCCAGAGCTATGGAAAGTGAGACTGATCTTCCAAGAATGCTATTGGCCTAGGAAAGGAGGCATCGACTCTTCTCTTCAATGTCCTCAAGAGATCCTTCTTGACTTTGGATTATGCTTAAGGCAGAAGGACACTGTAGGTCTGATAAGGCCCAAGTGCGGCCTCGTGTTTCCAATCAAGTTTCAAGCTTGAATCAGCATGGCCTCCCCATAGACTTGAATAGATGACAATGTTCTCCTCTCAGTGCTTGTCCCTCGATTCGGGCTTCTTGCCAAGGATTCCTTTCTTATCCCTGGAATCAGAGTCCGTTTGATCTCTTCCAGTTTCTGTGCCCGCTTTCTGTTTGTCAAAGCTGTTTCTGGGTATGTCTCCCTTTAATAGCCCAGCCTAGGCCAATCCTCAGACTGTAAACATGCGGCCATCTTGGGGGACATGTTCACCGTGATGTCATAAAGAAGCTCAGAAGGCTAAGTTGTCCTGACAACCTCCAAGCACACAGAGTTTCAGAGCCATCTCAGACCAGTCTGACTCCTCCCCCTTTCCAGGTAGGATAGTTTTCCTTTTTCTGGATTTCTTGTCGGTTTCTATCTTTCTCCTGGAATTTGGAAAGGCCTGCTCCATTCTCTCTAGACACTGGTTTCTTTCCTGTAAGATTACCCCGGCTATTATCTCTTACGTCTTGGGAAGAGGGCCAAGTGGGTGGACCTTCCCCAGAGAAAGTCCTGGACTCCCTCCCAAGTTGAAGTTGCCCAGGCAATCCTCTGATGCGCAATGATCGTGTCATCGCCTAGCACTCTGCCAATTCCACCTTGGCAGGTCCCATGTTTTCCTTCCTTCTTCCTTTGGGGAAGTGTACCTGATGCCTTCATAGATTGGAATATTCCTACGGTTCTTTTTCCGCTGCATATTGATAACGGACCCTCACAATTGCTACTTCTTTATGACCTCTGTCCGCACAGTACCATGAAATCTCTATTCCCTAACAGTGCTAATGTGATCTGCACCCGTGCTGTGAAAGAGTGAGGCCCGGGCCACCCAAGCGGAACGTGGGCACTTGCCCGCTCCACCACAGGGCCGGCCCTGAGTTGTACTTTTGGACCAACCTGTTCCCTGAACTTGGGAAGGTTGGGCCTGTTTGGATTATTCGTGAAGCTGATTAGTAGTAACATCATGGACGGTAACTTTATGACTTCACCGTTGGGTCCTGGGCTTAGCACGGATCAGGTTCTCTTGGTAGGATTCCTCTTCATGTATTTGGAATGGTCTACCTTTCTGTAGCATCAGTAAGCCTTTTGAGGTGATTTTCTCTCCTTGGAAGTTCACCTTCTCTAATCTCTTTCAGCCCCCAAAGCTGTATGCCGTCATTCTGAACCCGTTTTGGGATTTTTGCTTTTAGGTGAATTTATTGCTGTATCCCTGCCTTAGAACATCCTATGTCTTTCAGATTTACATCTTCATCGATTTAGAATTCCGTGTAGGTTCCATCCTCTTCACCAGCGTAAGCCGAATCACAGGCCCTCACCACACACTTGTGCCTCATCATCTCTTTCACCCTCCCCCACCGCCCCGCTTTGCCTCTGGGCACCCCCGATCAAATGTCCAGTGCCGCCTGTTGGTTAGTGCTTGTTTTTTCTTCTCCATGTAAGTGAGATCCTACGGTATTTGACTTTGTCCCTGGGGCTTGTTTCACTTCCCCTAAATCCCTCCCAGCCGTTCTGGTGCTCACAAATGGCTGGATTGCATCCTTTGTTCCCGCTGAGTGGTCTGCCATTGTGTGGCTATAGCCCATGTTCCTTCTCCATTCGTCCCTTGCTGGGCACCAGGGTGGCTTCCAAGTCTTGGAGAGCGGGAGTAAGGCTGTGGTGAACTGAGTGGTGCACATGTCTTTAGGCGGTAGTGTTTCCGAGTTCTTTGGCTAAACACGCCCCAGAGGAATAGCTGGATCATATGGGACATGGATTCTTAAATTTCAGAGGCAGTTCCACACTGCTTGGCCTAGTGGCTGCACCGGTTTCCACTGCCAGCAGCAGTGCAGGAGGCGTCCCTTCTCTCCACCTCCTCTCTGACACTTGTTGTTTCCTGTCTGCCTCCTTATAGCCATTCTGACCACAGTGAGCTGCTATGTCCTTGCGGTTTGGATTTGCCTTGGCCTCAGACTTAATGAGGGTGAACAAGTTTTCATGCACCTGTTGGCCCTCTTTAGATCTTCTTGGGAGAAATCTCTGTGTCCATCTTTGGCCCAGGTTTTCATTGGCTTGTTCTTTTTCTTGTGGAGACGTGTGAGTTGATTGTATCTTTGGGCTTTTCACCCCTTGTCTGATGTGTGCTTTGCAAACATCCACTCCCAGTTGTTGTGCTGTCTTTGCATTGAGTCGATGGTTTCCTTGACTGGGCAGAAGCGTCTGCATTTGAGGTGGTCCCGTTTGTTTCTTGTCTCCTTTGCTGCCCTTGCCCAGTCAGACATACTTCTTCCAAATAGGCGGCTCAGACAGATGGCAAAGAGCACTCTGCCTAGGTCTTCTCCTACAAGTTTCACGGTTTCAAGTCTGCCATTCAGGGCTTTAATCCATTCCAGGAGGTGCGTGTGCCAGGTAGAACATCATGGTCTACTCTCGTTGTGTTCCATGTGGCTGTGCAGGCTTCCCAGCACCGTTTATTGGAGAGACTCTCCTTTGTCCACTGTCTCCTCTTGGCTCCCTGGTCGCAAATGGGCTGTCCATGTATGTTTGAGTTGGGCTCTGGGCTCTCGATTCTGTTGCATGGGTCTGTGTGCCTGTTTTTGGGCCCGGACTGTGCCGTTTCGGTACCTAGCGCTTCGTCCTCTATGTTGAAATCAGAAAGTGTGATACGTCCTGCTTTGTTCGTTTTCCTGAGGATTCCTTGGCCTATGCAGGGTCTCTTGTTGCTGGCTGGAAACTTTAGGATTCTCTCTTCTATCTCTCTGGCAAATATGGCTGCAACTTTGACTGGGATTGCATGGAATCCAGAGATTCCTTTCTCCGCTATGGACGTTTCAAGTGTGTTAATTCTTCCATTCCTAGGTCCCGGAATATCCTTCTTTTTCCTTCTGTCGTCTTGAATTTCTTTCCACAAACGTCTGTTAGTTTTCGATTGACATAGCTTTCACCGGTTTTGCTAAGGTTCTTCATAGAGATCTTCTTCTTCGTACTGGCAAGCTGTGCTTTTTTTTCTTTGTCTGTTTGTGTTTAGCTTCCGTTTTTCTATTCTTTGCAACTTGTAATTGGTTCTGTTTTGCAGAAGTGCATCGCTGTGCTCACATCTGCTGGCAACGCTCCTGTGTTTGCTGTGGAAGTCTGGCCCTCTCTAACGTCCCTTCCCATCTGCCTCTGCAACCCCTCGGACGCCTGCCCCAGAATGACTGAAGCAGTGGTGAGGAGGCTCACCCCCAGGATTCCAGCCGGGCCACCCCGGGCCACCGACCCAGAAGGTGCGGACCTCACCGCTCCACCACCGGCCGGCCCCTTTCATGTTACATTGGAAACCTGCAGTTGAGTGCAATGGGGCTTGAATATGCTGCTTGAGCCCAACTCTGGCACTGTTAGATGAGACCAGGTTGTTTGTCGGGGCCACTGTGACGTCAGAGGATTGGTCCTAATTGTGTGTCTGCTGTCCCGGCAAGCTTCATGGACACAGGGCTTCAGAGCCCGCTTGGAGCAGTCTCATAACTCACCCTTCCCAGTGAGCCCAGGTTTGTCCTTCGCTGCCGTGTTTTGGCTTGTGAATTTCTCTGACTTTCAAACGTTCCAGCAGAGCCTGTCTAAAGACTGACATCTTTCATTGTGGATTATTCAGGTGTGATATCTGTTCGCCTTGCATTTTCTGGGACCTTTGTTTCTTTTCCACAGTATGCTCGTCATGGTCTTTCTCAGCTATCTCACTTAGATATGCTTACCAGTCCGTTCTCCTTCAGTCCAAGTGATTAATTTTGTATTTCTTGAATCACCGTATGTTCTCTAGGCTGAGGTGTGAGTGCTTTCGTGACTCTTGGTTGCTGTCTTTGAATTTGCACCGGTCACTTGTAGGACTCTTTGCTAGCCTAGCCTAGGTCAAAGGAAGCACTGAGAACCCGTGGTCATCTGGGTTGGTTTGACATCCTGAGATCAGAAACTCCAAATTCGACGTGGTCCTGGCAACCCCCTTCATGGACATAATGTTTTTCCGAGACAAATTAGACAAATCTGATGAATTCCTCTCTCCAGGAAAGATATTTTTCTTTCTCTTTTGTGGATTTGGGAAGTTTCGAACTTGACCCCTGACACTTGAGCGTTGCCCTAGATTGCATCTAGATGCGGCTTACTTTATTTCTATAGGCTGTGCCATTTGTTTGACCTACATCCTCAGCCCTGGCATGTTTATTTTTCTGGAAACAGAATTGTAATGTTCTAATTTTCAGCCAGCTTCCTTCCATGTGGCGTCAAGGCACATAATCAATAATCCTTCTACGGCAAGAGATCGGGGGAGAGAATTTCATTGGAGCCAAAGTGAGCACTCTAGCCTTGGAGGGCAGCCTTCACAAAGGAACCAAGCCCTCTGGAAAAGGGTGATTTTCAGCACACTTGTAGAGCCCTTCCCAACAAAGAGACCTACCCCAATCATGACAGGCATCCATTCCTTCGAGGCTTCCAAGACATCTCTTGGAACGCATTAGCATGTAGGGAGTGGGCCCTCATGAAGCCAGAGCTATGGAAAGTGAGACTGATCTTCCAAGAATGCTAGGGGCCTAGGAAAGGAGGCATCGACTCTTCTCTTCAATGTCCTCAAGAGATCCTTCTTGACTTTGGATTATGCTTAAGGCAGAAGGACACTGTAGGTCTGATAAGGCCCAAGTGCGGCCTCGTGTTTCCAATCAAGTTTCAAGCTTGAATCAGCATGGCCTCCCCATAGACTTGAATAGATGACAATGTTCTCCTCTCAGTGCTTGTCCCTCGATTCTGGCTTCTTGCCAAGGATTACTTTCTTATCCCTGGAATCAGAGCCCGTTTGATCTCTTCCAGTTTCTGTGCCCGCTTTCTGTTTGTCAAAGCTGTTTCTGGGTATGTCTCCCTTTAATAGCCCAGCCTAGGCCAATCCTCAGACTGTAACCATGCGGCCATCTTGGGGGACATGTTCACCGTGATGTCATAAAGAAGCTCAGAAGGCTAAGTTGTCCTGACAACCTCCAAGCACACAGAGTTTCAGAGCCATCTCAGACCAGTCTGACTCCTCCCCCTTTCCAGGTAGGATAGTTTTCCTTTTTCTGGATTTCTTGTCGGTTTCTATCTTTCTCCTCGAATTTGGAAAGGCCTGCTCCATTCTCTCTAGACACTGGTTTCTTTCCTGTAAGATTACCCCGGCTATTATCTCTTACGTCTTGGGAAGAGGGCCAAGTGGGTGGACCTTCCCCAGAGAAAGTCCTGGACTCCCTCCCAATTTGAAGTTGCCCAGGCAATCCTCTGATGCGCAATGATCGTGTCATCGCCTAGCACTCTGCCAATTCCACCTTGGCAGGTCCCATGTTTTCCTTCCTTCTTCCTTTGGGGAAGTGTACCAGATGCCTTCATAGATTGGAATATTCCTACGGTTCTTTTTCCGCTGCATATTGATAACGGACCCTCACAATTGCTACTTCTTTATGACCTCTGTCCGCACAGTACCATGAAATCTCTATTCCCTAACAGTGCTAATGTGATCTGCACCCGTGCTGTGAAAGAGTGAGGCCCGGGCCACCCAAGCGGAACGTGGGCACTTGCCCGCTCCACCACAGGGCCGGCCCTGAGTTGTACTTTTGGACCAACCTGTTCCCTGAACTTGGGAAGGTTGGGCCTGTTTGGATTATTCGTGAAGCTGATTAGTAGTAACATCATGGACGGTAACTTTATGACTTCACCGTTGGGTCCTGAGCTTAGCACGGATCAGGTTCTCTTGGTAGGATTCCTCTTCATGTATTTGGAATGGTCTACCTTTCTGTAGCATCAGTAAGCCTTTTGAGGTGATTTTCCCTCCTTGGAAGTTCACCTTCTCTAATCTCTTTCAGCCCCCAAAGCTGTATGCCGTCATTCTGAACCCGTTTTGGGATTTTTGCTTTTAGGTGAATTTATTGCTGTATCCCTGCCTTAGAACATCCTATGTCTTTCAGATTTACATCTTCATCGATTTAGAATTCCGTGTAGGTTCCATCCTCTTCACCAGCGTAAGCCGAATCACAGGCCCTCACCACACACTTGTGCCTCATCATCTCTTTCACCCTCCCCCACCGCCCCGCTTTGCCTCTGGGCACCCCCGATCAAATGTCCAGTGCCGCCTGTTGGTTAGTGCTTGTTTTTTCTTCTCCATGTAAGTGAGATCCTACGGTATTTGACTTTGTCCCTGGGGCTTGTTTCACTTCCCCTAAATCCCTCCCAGCCGTTCTGGTGCTCACAAATGGCTGGATTGCATCCTTTGTTCCCGCTGAGTGGTCTGCCATTGTGTGGCTATAGCCCATGTTCCTTCTCCATTCGTCCCTTGCTGGGCACCAGGGTGGCTTCCAAGTCTTGGAGAGCGGGAGTAAGGCTGTGGTGAACTGAGTGGTGCACATGTCTTTAGGCGGTAGTGTTTCCGAGTTCTTTGGCTAAACACGCCCCAGAGGAATAGCTGGATCATATGGGACATGGATTCTTAAATTTCAGAGGCAGTTCCACACCGCTTGGCCTAGTGGCTGCACCGGTTTCCACTGCCAGCAGCAGTGCAGGAGGCGTCCCTTCTCTCCACCTCCTCTCTGACACTTGTTGTTTCCTGTCTGCCTCCTTATAGCCATTCTGACCACAGTGAGCTGCTATGTCCTTGCGGTTTGGATTTGCCTTGGCCTCAGACTTAATGAGGGTGAACAAGTTTTCATGCACCTGTTGGCCCTCTTTAGATCTTCTTGGGAGAAATCTCTGTGTCCATCTTTGGCCCAGGTTTTCATTGGCTTGTTCTTTTTCTTGTGGAGACGTGTGAGTTGATTGTATCTTTGGGCTTTTCACCCCTTGTCCGATGTGTGCTTTGCAAACATCCACTCCCAGTTGTTGTGCTGTCTTTGCATTGAGTCGATGGTTTCCTTGACTGGGCAGAAGCGTCTGCATTTGAGGTGGTCCCGTTTGTTTCTTGTCTCCTTTGCTGCCCTTGCCCAGTCAGACATACTTCTTCCAAATAGGCGGCTCAGACAGATGGCAAAGAGCACTCTGCCTAGGTCTTCTCCTACAAGTTTCACGGTTTCAAGTCTGCCATTCAGGGCTTTAATCCATTCCAGGAGGTGTGTGTGCCATGTAGAACATCATGGTCTACTCTCGTTGTGTTCCATGTGGCTGTGCAGGCTTCCCAGCACCGTTTATTGGAGAGACTCTCCTTTGTCCACTGTCTCCTCTTGGCTCCCTGGTCGCAAATGGGCTGTCCATGTATGTTTGAGTTGGGCTCTGGGCTCTCGATTCTGTTGCATGGGTCTGTGTGCCTGTTTTTGGGCCCGGACTGTGCCGTTTCGGTACCTAGCGCTTCGTCCTCTATGTTGAAATCAGAAAGTGTGATACGTCCTGCTTTGTTCGTTTTCCTGAGGATTCCTTGGCCTATGCAGGGTCTCTTGTTGCTGGCTGGAAACTTTAGGATTCTCTCTTCTATCTCTCTGGCAAATATGGCTGCAACTTTGACTGGGATTGCATGGAATCCAGAGATTCCTTTCTCCGCTATGGACGTTTCAAGTGTGTTAATTCTTCCATTCCTAGGTCCCGGAATATCCTTCTTTTTCCTTGTGTCGTCTTGAATTTCTTTCCACAAACGTCTGTTAGTTTTCGATTGACATAGCTTTCACCGGTTTTGCTAAGGTTCTTCATAGAGATCTTCTTCTTCGTACTGGCAAGCTGTGCTTTTTTTTCTTTGTCTGTTTGTGTTTAGCTTCCGTTTTTCTATTCTTTGCAACTTGTAATTGGTTCTGTTTTGCAGAAGTGCATCGCTGTGCTCACATCTGCTGGCAATGCTCCTGTGTTTGCTGTGGAAGTCTGGCCCTCTCTAACGTCCCTTCCCATCTGCCTCTGCAACCCCTCGGACGCCTGCCCCAGAATGACTGAAGCAGTGGTGAGGAGGCTCACCCCCAGGATTCCAGCCGGGCCACCCCGGGCCACCGACCCAGAAGGTGCGGACCTCACCGCTCCACCACCGGCCGGCCCCTTTCATGTTACATTGGAAACCTGCAGTTGAGTGCAATGGGGCTTGAATATGCTGCTTGAGCCCAACTCTGGCACTGTTAGATGAGACCAGGTTGTTTGTCGGGGCCACTGTGACGTCAGAGGATTGGTCCTAATTGTGTGTCTGCTGTCCCGGCAAGCTTCATGGACACAGGGCTTCAGAGCCCGCTTGGAGCAGTCTCATAACTCACCCTTCCCAGTGAGCCCAGGTTTGTCCTTCGCTGCCGTGTTTTGGCTTGTGAATTTCTCTGACTTTCAAACGTTCCAGCAGAGCCTGTCTAAAGACTGACATCTTTCATTGTGGATTATTCAGGTGTGATATCTGTTCGCCTTGCATTTTCTGGGACCTTTGTTTCTTTTCCACAGTATGCTCGTCATGGTCTTTCTCAGCTATCTCACTTAGATATGCTTACCAGTCCGTTCTCCTTCAGTCCAAGTGATTAATTTTGTATTTCTTGAATCACCGTATGTTCTCTAGGCTGAGGTGTGAGTGCTTTCGTGACTCTTGGTTGCTGTCTTTGAATTTGCACCGGTCACTTGTAGGACTCTTTGCTAGCCTAGCCTAGGTCAAAGGAAGCACTGAGAACCCGTGGTCATCTGGGTTGGTTTGACATCCTGAGATCAGAAACTCCAAATTCGACGTGGTCCTGGCAACCCCCTTCATGGACATAATGTTTTTCCGAGACAAATTAGACAAATCTGATGAATTCCTCTCTCCAGGAAAGATATTTTTCTTTCTCTTTTGTGGATTTGGGAAGTTTCGAACTTGACCCCTGACACTTGAGCGTTGCCCTAGATTGCATCTAGATGCGGCTTACTTTATTTCTATAGGCTGTGCCATTTGTTTGACCTACATCCTCAGCCCTGGCATGTTTATTTTTCTGGAAACAGAATTGTAATGTTCTAATTTTCAGCCAGCTTCCTTCCATGTGGCGTCAAGGCACATAATCAATAATCCTTCTACGGCAAGAGATCGGGGGAGAGAATTTCATTGGAGCCAAAGTGAGCACTCTAGCCTTGGAGGGCAGCCTTCACAAAGGAACCAAGCCCTCTGGAAAAGGGTGATTTTCAGCACACTTGTAGAGCCCTTCCCAACAAAGAGACCTACCCCAATCATGACAGGCATCCATTCCTTCGAGGCTTCCAAGACATCTCTTGGAACGCATTAGCATGTAGGGAGTGGGCCCTCATGAAGCCAGAGCTATGGAAAGTGAGACTGATCTTCCAAGAATGCTAGGGGCCTAGGAAAGGAGGCATCGACTCTTCTCTTCAATGTCCTCAAGAGATCCTTCTTGACTTTGGATTATGCTTAAGGCAGAAGGACACTGTAGGTCTGATAAGGCCCAAGTGCGGCCTCGTGTTTCCAATCAAGTTTCAAGCTTGAATCAGCATGGCCTCCCCATAGACTTGAATAGATGACAATGTTCTCCTCTCAGTGCTTGTCCCTCGATTCTGGCTTCTTGCCAAGGATTACTTTCTTATCCCTGGAATCAGAGCCCGTTTGATCTCTTCCAGTTTCTGTGCCCGCTTTCTGTTTGTCAAAGCTGTTTCTGGGTATGTCTCCCTTTAATAGCCCAGCCTAGGCCAATCCTCAGACTGTAACCATGCGGCCATCTTGGGGGACATGTTCACCGTGATGTCATAAAGAAGCTCAGAAGGCTAAGTTGTCCTGACAACCTCCAAGCACACAGAGTTTCAGAGCCATCTCAGACCAGTCTGACTCCTCCCCCTTTCCAGGTAGGATAGTTTTCCTTTTTCTGGATTTCTTGTCGGTTTCTATCTTTCTCCTCGAATTTGGAAAGGCCTGCTCCATTCTCTCTAGACACTGGTTTCTTTCCTGTAAGATTACCCCGGCTATTATCTCTTACGTCTTGGGAAGAGGGCCAAGTGGGTGGACCTTCCCCAGAGAAAGTCCTGGACTCCCTCCCAATTTGAAGTTGCCCAGGCAATCCTCTGATGCGCAATGATCGTGTCATCGCCTAGCACTCTTCCAATTCCACCTTGGCAGGTCCCATGTTTTCCTTCCTTCTTCCTTTGGGGAAGTGTACCAGATGCCTTCATAGATTGGAATATTCCTACGGTTCTTTTTCCGCTGCATATTGATAACGGACCCTCACAATTGCTACTTCTTTATGACCTCTGTCCGCACAGTACCATGAAATCTCTATTCCCTAACAGTGCTAATGTGATCTGCACCCGTGCTGTGAAAGAGTGAGGCCCGGGCCACCCAAGCGGAACGTGGGCACTTGCCCGCTCCACCACAGGGCCGGCCCTGAGTTGTACTTTTGGACCAACCTGTTCCCTGAACTTGGGAAGGTTGGGCCTGTTTGGATTATTCGTGAAGCTGATTAGTAGTAACATCATGGACGGTAACTTTATGACTTCACCGTTGGGTCCTGAGCTTAGCACGGATCAGGTTCTCTTGGTAGGATTCCTCTTCATGTATTTGGAATGGTCTACCTTTCTGTAGCATCAGTAAGCCTTTTGAGGTGATTTTCCCTCCTTGGAAGTTCACCTTCTCTAATCTCTTTCAGCCCCCAAAGCTGTATGCCGTCATTCTGAACCCGTTTTGGGATTTTTGCTTTTAGGTGAATTTATTGCTGTATCCCTGCCTTAGAACATCCTATGTCTTTCAGATTTACATCTTCATCGATTTAGAATTCCGTGTAGGTTCCATCCTCTTCACCAGCGTAAGCCGAATCACAGGCCCTCACCACACACTTGTGCCTCATCATCTCTTTCACCCTCCCCCACCGCCCCGCTTTGCCTCTGGGCACCCCCGATCAAATGTCCAGTGCCGCCTGTTGGTTAGTGCTTGTTTTTTCTTCTCCATGTAAGTGAGATCCTACGGTATTTGACTTTGTCCCTGGGGCTTGTTTCACTTCCCCTACATCCCTCCCAGCCGTTCTGGTGCTCACAAATGGCTGGATTGCATCCTTTGTTCCCGCTGAGTGGTCTGCCATTGTGTGGCTATAGCCCATGTTCCTTCTCCATTCGTCCCTTGCTGGGCACCAGGGTGGCTTCCAAGTCTTGGAGAGCGGGAGTAAGGCTGTGGTGAAGTGAGTGGTGCACATGTCTTTAGGCGTAGTGTTTCCGAGTTCTTTGGCTAAACACGCCCCAGAGGAATAGCTGGATCATATGGGACATGGATTCTTAAATTTCAGAGGCAGTTCCACACCGCTTGGCCTAGTGGCTGCACCGGTTTCCACTGCCAGCAGCAGTGCAGGAGGCGTCCCTTCTCTCCACCTCCTCTCTGACACTTGTTGTTTCCTGTCTGCCTCCTTATAGCCATTCTGACCACAGTGAGCTGCTATGTCCTTGCGGTTTGGATTTGCCTTGGCCTCAGACTTAATGAGGGTGAACAAGTTTTCATGCACCTGTTGGCCCTCTTTAGATCTTCTTGGGAGAAATCTCTGTGTCCATCTTTGGCCCAGGTTTTCATTGGCTTGTTCTTTTTCTTGTGGAGACGTGTGAGTTGACTGTTTCTTTGGGCTTTTCACCCCTTGTCCGATGTGTGCTTTGCAAACATCCACTCCCAGTTGTTGTGCTGTCTTTGCATTGAGTCGATGGTTTCCTTGACTGGGCAGAAGCGTCTGCATTTGAGGTGGTCCCGTTTGTTTCTTGTCTCCTTTGCTGCCCTTGCCCAGTCAGACATACTTCTTCCAAATAGGCGGCTCAGACAGATGGCAAAGAGCACTCTGCCTAGGTCTTCTCCTACAAGTTTCACGGTTTCAAGTCTGCCATTCAGGGCTTTAATCCATTCCAGGAGGTGCGTGTGCCAGGTGGAACATCATGGTCTACTCTCGTTGTGTTCCATGTGGCTGTGCAGGCTTCCCAGCACCGTTTATTGGAGAGACTCTCCTTTGTCCACTGTCTCCTCTTGGCTCCCTGGTCGCAAATGGGCTGTCCATGTATGTTTGAGTTGGGCTCTGGGCTCTCGATTCTGTTGCATGGGTCTGTGTGCCTGTTTTTGGGCCCGGACTGTGCCGTTTCGGTACCTAGCGCTTCGTCCTCTATGTTGAAATCAGAAAGTGTGATACGTCCTGCTTTGTTCGTTTTCCTGAGGATTCCTTGGCCTATGCAGGGTCTCTTGTTGCTGGCTGGAAACTTTAGGATTCTCTCTTCTATCTCTCTGGCAAATATGGCTGCAACTTTGACTGGGATTGCATGGAATCCAGAGATTCCTTTCTCCGCTATGGACGTTTCAAGTGTGTTAATTCTTCCATTCCTAGGTCCCGGAATATCCTTCTTTTTCCTTGTGTCGTCTTGAATTTCTTTCCACAAACGTCTGTTAGTTTTCGATTGACATAGCTTTCACCGGTTTTGCTAAGGTTCTTCATAGAGATCTTCTTCTTCGTACTGGCAAGCTGTGCTTTTTTTTCTTTGTCTGTTTGTGTTTAGCTTCCGTTTTTCTATTCTTTGCAACTTGTAATTGGTTCTGTTTTGGCAGAAGTGCATCGCTGTGCTCACATCTGCTGGCAACGCTCCTGTATTTGCTGTGGAAGTCTGGCCCTCTCTAACGTCCCTTCCCATCTGCCTCTACACCCCCCCTTACGCCTGCCCCTGAATGACTGAAGCAGTGGTGAGGAGGCTCACCCCCAGGATTCCAGCCGGCCCACCCCGGGCCACCGACCCAGAAGGTGCGGACCTCACCGCTGCAACACCGGCCGGCCCCTTTCATGTTACATTGGGAACCTGCAGTTGAGTGCAATGGGGCTTGAATATGCTGCTTGAGCCCAGCTCTGGCACTGTGTAGATGAGGCTAGGTGGTTTGTCGGGGCCACTGTGACGTCAGAGGATTGGTCCTAATTGTGTGTCTGCTGTCCCGGCAAGCTTCATGGACACAGGGCTTCAGAGCCCGCTTGGAGCAGTCTCATAACTCACCCTTCCCAGTGAGCCCAGGTTTGTCCTTCGCTGCCGTGTTTTGGCTTGTGAATTTCTCTGACTTTCAAACGTTCCAGCAGAGCCTGTCTAAAGACTGACATCTTTCATTGTGGATTATTCAGGTGTGATATCTGTTCGCCTTGCATTTTCTGGGACCTTTGTTTCTTTTCCACAGTATGCTCGTCATGGTCTTTCTCAGCTATCTCACTTAGATATGCTTACCAGTCCGTTCTCCTTCAGTCCAAGTGATTAATTTTGTATTTCTTGAATCACCGTATGTTCTCTAGGCTGAGGTGTGAGTGCTTTCGTGACTCTTGGTTGCTGTCTTTGAATTTGCACCGGTCACTTGTAGGACTCTTTGCTATCCTAGCCTAGGTCAAAGGAAGCACTGAGAACCCGTGGTCATCTGGGTTGGTTTGACATCCTGAGATCAGAAACTCCAAATTCGACGTGGTCCTGGCAACCCCCTTCATGGACATAATGTTTTTCCGAGACAAATTAGACAAATCTGATGAATTCCTCTCTCCAGGAAAGATATTTTTCTTTCTCTTTTGTGGATTTGGGAAGTTTCGAACTTGACCCCTGACACTTGAGCGTTGCCCTAGATTGCATCTAGATGCGGCTTACTTTATTTCTATAGGCTGTGCCATTTGTTTGACCTACATCCTCAGCCCTGGCATGTTTATTTTTCTGGAAACAGAATTGTAATGTTCTAATTTTCAGCCAGCTTCCTTCCATGTGGCGTCAAGGCACATAATCAATAATCCTTCTACGGCAAGAGATCGGGGGAGAGAATTTCATTGGAGCCAAAGTGAGCACTCTAGCCTTGGAGGGCAGCCTTCACAAAGGAACCAAGCCCTCTGGAAAAGGGTGATTTTCAGCACACTTGTAGAGCCCTTCCCAACAAAGAGACCTACCCCAATCATGACAGGCATCCATTCCTTCGAGGCTTCCAAGACATCTCTTGGAACGCATTAGCATGTAGGGAGTGGGCCCTCATGAAGCCAGAGCTATGGAAAGTGAGACTGATCTTCCAAGAATGCTAGGGGCCTAGGAAAGGAGGCATCGACTCTTCTCTTCAATGTCCTCAAGAGATCCTTCTTGACTTTGGATTATGCTTAAGGCAGAAGGACACTGTAGGTCTGATAAGGCCCAAGTGCGGCCTCGTGTTTCCAATCAAGTTTCAAGCTTGAATCAGCATGGCCTCCCCATAGACTTGAATAGATGACAATGTTCTCCTCTCAGTGCTTGTCCCTCGATTCTGGCTTCTTGCCAAGGATTCCTTTCTTATCCCTGGAATCAGAGCCCGTTTGATCTCTTCCAGTTTCTGTGCCCGCTTTCTGTTTGTCAAAGCTGTTTCTGGGTATGTCTCCCTTTAATAGCCCAGCCTAGGCCAATCCTCAGACTGTAACCATGCGGCCATCTTGGGGGACATGTTCACCGTGATGTCATAAAGAAGCTCAGAAGGCTAAGTTGTCCTGACAACCTCCAAGCACACAGAGTTTCAGAGCCATCTCAGACCAGTCTGACTCCTCCCCCTTTCCAGGTAGGATAGTTTTCCTTTTTCTGGATTTCTTGTCGGTTTCTATCTTTCTCCTCGAATTTGGAAAGGCCTGCTCCATTCTCTCTAGACACTGGTTTCTTTCCTGTAAGATTACCCCGGCTATTATCTCTTACGTCTTGGGAAGAGGGCCAAGTGGGTGGACCTTCCCCAGAGAAAGTCCTGGACTCCCTCCCAAGTTGAAGTTGCCCAGGCAATCCTCTGATGCGCAATGATCGTGTCATCGCCTAGCACTCTGCCAATTCCACCTTGGCAGGTCCCATGTTTTCCTTCCTTCTTCCTTTGGGGAAGTGTACCAGATGCCTTCATAGATTGGAATATTCCTACGGTTCTTTTTCCGCTGCATATTGATAACGGACCCTCACAATTGCTACTTCTTTATGACCTCTGTCCGCACAGTACCATGAAATCTCTATTCCCTAACAGTGCTAATGTGATCTGCACCCGTGCTGTGAAAGAGTGAGGCCCGGGCCACCCAAGCGGAACGTGGGCACTTGCCCGCTCCACCACAGGGCCGGCCCTGAGTTGTACTTTTGGACCAACCTGTTCCCTGAACTTGGGAAGGTTGGGCCTGTTTGGATTATTCGTGAAGCTGATTAGTAGTAACATCATGGACGGTAACTTTATGACTTCACCGTTGGGTCCTGGGCTTAGCACGGATCAGGTTCTCTTGGTAGGATTCCTCTTCATGTATTTGGAATGGTCTACCTTTCTGTAGCATCAGTAAGCCTTTTGAGGTGATTTTCTCTCCTTGGAAGTTCACCTTCTCTAATCTCTTTCAGCCCCCAAAGCTGTATGCCGTCATTCTGAACCCGTTTTGGGATTTTTGCTTTTAGGTGAATTTATTGCTATATCCCTGCATTAGAACATCCTATGTCTTTCAGATTTGCATCTTCATCGATTTAGAATTCCGTGTAGGTTCCATCCTCTTCACCAGCGTAAGCCGAATCACAGGCCCTCACCACACACTTGTGCCTCATCATCTCTTTCACCCTCCCCCACCGCCCCGCTTTGCCTCTGGGCACCCCCGATCAAATGTCCAGTGCCGCCTGTTGGTTAGTGCTTGTTTTTTCTTCTCCATGTAAGTGAGATCCTACGGTATTTGACTTTGTCCCTGGGGCTTGTTTCACTTCCCCTACATCCCTCCCAGCCGTTCTGGTGCTCACAAATGGCTGGATTGCATCCTTTGTTCCCGCTGAGTGGTCTGCCATTGTGTGGCTATAGCCCATGTTCCTTCTCCATTCGTCCCTTGCTGGGCACCAGGGTGGCTTCCAAGTCTTGGAGAGCGGGAGTAAGGCTGTGGTGAACTGAGTGGTGCACATGTCTTTAGGCGGTAGTGTTTCCGAGTTCTTTGGCTAAACACGCCCCAGAGGAATAGCTGGATCATATGGGACATGGATTCTTAAATTTCGGAGGCAGTTCCACACCGCTTGGCCTAGTGGCTGCACCGGTTTCCACTGCCAGCAGCAGTGCAGGAGGCGTCCCTTCTCTCCACCTCCTCTCTGACACTTGTTGTTTCCTGTCTGCCTCCTTATAGCCATTCTGACCACAGTGAGCTGCTATGTCCTTGCGGTTTGGATTTGCCTTGGCCTCAGACTTAATGAGGGTGAACAAGTTTTCATGCACCTGTTGGCCCTCTTTAGATCTTCTTGGGAGAAATCTCTGTGTCCATCTTTGGCCCAGGTTTTCATTGGCTTGTTCTTTTTCTTGTGGAGACGTGTGAGTTGATTGTATCTTTGGGCTTTTCACCCCTTGTCCGATGTGTGCTTTGCAAACATCCACTCCCAGTTGTTGTGCTGTCTTTGCATTGAGTCGATGGTTTCCTTGACTGGGCAGAAGCGTCTGCATTTGAGGTGGTCCCGTTTGTTTCTTGTCTCCTTTGCTGCCCTTGCCCAGTCAGACATACTTCTTCCAAATAGGCGGCTCAGACAGATGGCAAAGAGCACTCTGCCTAGGTCTTCTCCTACAAGTTTCACGGTTTCAAGTCTGCCATTCAGGGCTTTAATCCATTCCAGGAGGTGTGTGTGCCATGTAGAACATCATGGTCTACTCTCGTTGTGTTCCATGTGGCTGTGCAGGCTTCCCAGCACCGTTTATTGGAGAGACTCTCCTTTGTCCACTGTCTCCTCTTGGCTCCCTGGTCGCAAATGGGCTGTCCATGTATGTTTGAGTTGGGCTCTGGGCTCTCGATTCTGTTGCATGGGTCTGTGTGCCTGTTTTTGGGCCCGGACTGTGCCGTTTCGGTACCTAGCGCTTCGTCCTCTATGTTGAAATCAGAAAGTGTGATACGTCCTGCTTTGTTCGTTTTCCTGAGGATTCCTTGGCCTATGCAGGGTCTCTTGTTGCTGGCTGGAAACTTTAGGATTCTCTCTTCTATCTCTCTGGCAAATATGGCTGCAACTTTGACTGGGATTGCATGGAATCCAGAGATTCCTTTCTCCGCTATGGACGTTTCAAGTGTGTTAATTCTTCCATTCCTAGGTCCCGGAATATCCTTCTTTTTCCTTGTGTCGTCTTGAATTTCTTTCCACAAACGTCTGTTAGTTTTCGATTGACATAGCTTTCACCGGTTTTGCTAAGGTTCTTCATAGAGATCTTCTTCTTCGTACTGGCAAGCTGTGCTTTTTTTTCTTTGTCTGTTTGTGTTTAGCTTCCGTTTTTCTATTCTTTGCAACTTGTAATTGGTTCTGTTTTGCAGAAGTGCATCGCTGTGCTCACATCTGCTGGCAATGCTCCTGTGTTTGCTGTGGAAGTCTGGCCCTCTCTAACGTCCCTTCCCATCTGCCTCTGCAACCCCTCGGACGCCTGCCCCAGAATGACTGAAGCAGTGGTGAGGAGGCTCACCCCCAGGATTCCAGCCGGGCCACCCCGGGCCACCGACCCAGAAGGTGCGGACCTCACCGCTCCACCACCGGCCGGCCCCTTTCATGTTACATTGGAAACCTGCAGTTGAGTGCAATGGGGCTTGAATATGCTGCTTGAGCCCAACTCTGGCACTGTTAGATGAGACCAGGTTGTTTGTCGGGGCCACTGTGACGTCAGAGGATTGGTCCTAATTGTGTGTCTGCTGTCCCGGCAAGCTTCATGGACACAGGGCTTCAGAGCCCGCTTGGAGCAGTCTCATAACTCACCCTTCCCAGTGAGCCCAGGTTTGTCCTTCGCTGCCGTGTTTTGGCTTGTGAATTTCTCTGACTTTCAAACGTTCCAGCAGAGCCTGTCTAAAGACTGACAT
Source organism: Equus asinus (assembly GCF_041296235.1). Lineage (NCBI taxonomy): Eukaryota > Metazoa > Chordata > Mammalia > Perissodactyla > Equidae > Equus > Equus asinus. The sequence continues at coordinate 79,388,098 of NC_091820.1, forward strand.
CTTTCATTGTGGATTATTCAGGTGTGATATCTGTTCGCCTTGCATTTTCTGGGACCTTTGTTTCTTTTCCACAGTATGCTCGTCATGGTCTTTCTCAGCTATCTCACTTAGATATGCTTACCAGTCCGTTCTCCTTCAGTCCAAGTGATTAATTTTGTATTTCTTGAATCACCGTATGTTCTCTAGGCTGAGGTGTGAGTGCTTTCGTGACTCTTGGTTGCTGTCTTTGAATTTGCACCGGTCACTTGTAGGACTCTTTGCTAGCCTAGCCTAGGTCAAAGGAAGCACTGAGAACCCGTGGTCATCTGGGTTGGTTTGACATCCTGAGATCAGAAACTCCAAATTCGACGTGGTCCTGGCAACCCCCTTCATGGACATAATGTTTTTCCGAGACAAATTAGACAAATCTGATGAATTCCTCTCTCCAGGAAAGATATTTTTCTTTCTCTTTTGTGGATTTGGGAAGTTTCGAACTTGACCCCTGACACTTGAGCGTTGCCCTAGATTGCATCTAGATGCGGCTTACTTTATTTCTATAGGCTGTGCCATTTGTTTGACCTACATCCTCAGCCCTGGCATGTTTATTTTTCTGGAAACAGAATTGTAATGTTCTAATTTTCAGCCAGCTTCCTTCCATGTGGCGTCAAGGCACATAATCAATAATCCTTCTACGGCAAGAGATCGGGGGAGAGAATTTCATTGGAGCCAAAGTGAGCACTCTAGCCTTGGAGGGCAGCCTTCACAAAGGAACCAAGCCCTCTGGAAAAGGGTGATTTTCAGCACACTTGTAGAGCCCTTCCCAACAAAGAGACCTACCCCAATCATGACAGGCATCCATTCCTTCGAGGCTTCCAAGACATCTCTTGGAACGCATTAGCATGTAGGGAGTGGGCCCTCATGAAGCCAGAGCTATGGAAAGTGAGACTGATCTTCCAAGAATGCTAGGGGCCTAGGAAAGGAGGCATCGACTCTTCTCTTCAATGTCCTCAAGAGATCCTTCTTGACTTTGGATTATGCTTAAGGCAGAAGGACACTGTAGGTCTGATAAGGCCCAAGTGCGGCCTCGTGTTTCCAATCAAGTTTCAAGCTTGAATCAGCATGGCCTCCCCATAGACTTGAATAGATGACAATGTTCTCCTCTCAGTGCTTGTCCCTCGATTCTGGCTTCTTGCCAAGGATTACTTTCTTATCCCTGGAATCAGAGCCCGTTTGATCTCTTCCAGTTTCTGTGCCCGCTTTCTGTTTGTCAAAGCTGTTTCTGGGTATGTCTCCCTTTAATAGCCCAGCCTAGGCCAATCCTCAGACTGTAACCATGCGGCCATCTTGGGGGACATGTTCACCGTGATGTCATAAAGAAGCTCAGAAGGCTAAGTTGTCCTGACAACCTCCAAGCACACAGAGTTTCAGAGCCATCTCAGACCAGTCTGACTCCTCCCCCTTTCCAGGTAGGATAGTTTTCCTTTTTCTGGATTTCTTGTCGGTTTCTATCTTTCTCCTCGAATTTGGAAAGGCCTGCTCCATTCTCTCTAGACACTGGTTTCTTTCCTGTAAGATTACCCCGGCTATTATCTCTTACGTCTTGGGAAGAGGGCCAAGTGGGTGGACCTTCCCCAGAGAAAGTCCTGGACTCCCTCCCAATTTGAAGTTGCCCAGGCAATCCTCTGATGCGCAATGATCGTGTCATCGCCTAGCACTCTGCCAATTCCACCTTGGCAGGTCCCATGTTTTCCTTCCTTCTTCCTTTGGGGAAGTGTACCAGATGCCTTCATAGATTGGAATATTCCTACGGTTCTTTTTCCGCTGCATATTGATAACGGACCCTCACAATTGCTACTTCTTTATGACCTCTGTCCGCACAGTACCATGAAATCTCTATTCCCTAACAGTGCTAATGTGATCTGCACCCGTGCTGTGAAAGAGTGAGGCCCGGGCCACCCAAGCGGAACGTGGGCACTTGCCCGCTCCACCACAGGGCCGGCCCTGAGTTGTACTTTTGGACCAACCTGTTCCCTGAACTTGGGAAGGTTGGGCCTGTTTGGATTATTCGTGAAGCTGATTAGTAGTAACATCATGGACGGTAACTTTATGACTTCACCGTTGGGTCCTGAGCTTAGCACGGATCAGGTTCTCTTGGTAGGATTCCTCTTCATGTATTTGGAATGGTCTACCTTTCTGTAGCATCAGTAAGCCTTTTGAGGTGATTTTCCCTCCTTGGAAGTTCACCTTCTCTAATCTCTTTCAGCCCCCAAAGCTGTATGCCGTCATTCTGAACCCGTTTTGGGATTTTTGCTTTTAGGTGAATTTATTGCTGTATCCCTGCCTTAGAACATCCTATGTCTTTCAGATTTACATCTTCATCGATTTAGAATTCCGTGTAGGTTCCATCCTCTTCACCAGCGTAAGCCGAATCACAGGCCCTCACCACACACTTGTGCCTCATCATCTCTTTCACCCTCCCCCACCGCCCCGCTTTGCCTCTGGGCACCCCCGATCAAATGTCCAGTGCCGCCTGTTGGTTAGTGCTTGTTTTTTCTTCTCCATGTAAGTGAGATCCTACGGTATTTGACTTTGTCCCTGGGGCTTGTTTCACTTCCCCTACATCCCTCCCAGCCGTTCTGGTGCTCACAAATGGCTGGATTGCATCCTTTGTTCCCGCTGAGTGGTCTGCCATTGTGTGGCTATAGCCCATGTTCCTTCTCCATTCGTCCCTTGCTGGGCACCAGGGTGGCTTCCAAGTCTTGGAGAGCGGGAGTAAGGCTGTGGTGAAGTGAGTGGTGCACATGTCTTTAGGCGTAGTGTTTCCGAGTTCTTTGGCTAAACACGCCCCAGAGGAATAGCTGGATCATATGGGACATGGATTCTTAAATTTCAGAGGCAGTTCCACACCGCTTGGCCTAGTGGCTGCACCGGTTTCCACTGCCAGCAGCAGTGCAGGAGGCGTCCCTTCTCTCCACCTCCTCTCTGACACTTGTTGTTTCCTGTCTGCCTCCTTATAGCCATTCTGACCACAGTGAGCTGCTATGTCCTTGCGGTTTGGATTTGCCTTGGCCTCAGACTTAATGAGGGTGAACAAGTTTTCATGCACCTGTTGGCCCTCTTTAGATCTTCTTGGGAGAAATCTCTGTGTCCATCTTTGGCCCAGGTTTTCATTGGCTTGTTCTTTTTCTTGTGGAGACGTGTGAGTTGACTGTTTCTTTGGGCTTTTCACCCCTTGTCCGATGTGTGCTTTGCAAACATCCACTCCCAGTTGTTGTGCTGTCTTTGCATTGAGTCGATGGTTTCCTTGACTGGGCAGAAGCGTCTGCATTTGAGGTGGTCCCGTTTGTTTCTTGTCTCCTTTGCTGCCCTTGCCCAGTCAGACATACTTCTTCCAAATAGGCGGCTCAGACAGATGGCAAAGAGCACTCTGCCTAGGTCTTCTCCTACAAGTTTCACGGTTTCAAGTCTGCCATTCAGGGCTTTAATCCATTCCAGGAGGTGCGTGTGCCAGGTGGAACATCATGGTCTACTCTCGTTGTGTTCCATGTGGCTGTGCAGGCTTCCCAGCACCGTTTATTGGAGAGACTCTCCTTTGTCCACTGTCTCCTCTTGGCTCCCTGGTCGCAAATGGGCTGTCCATGTATGTTTGAGTTGGGCTCTGGGCTCTCGATTCTGTTGCATGGGTCTGTGTGCCTGTTTTTGGGCCCGGACTGTGCCGTTTCGGTACCTAGCGCTTCGTCCTCTATGTTGAAATCAGAAAGTGTGATACGTCCTGCTTTGTTCGTTTTCCTGAGGATTCCTTGGCCTATGCAGGGTCTCTTGTTGCTGGCTGGAAACTTTAGGATTCTCTCTTCTATCTCTCTGGCAAATATGGCTGCAACTTTGACTGGGATTGCATGGAATCCAGAGATTCCTTTCTCCGCTATGGACGTTTCAAGTGTGTTAATTCTTCCATTCCTAGGTCCCGGAATATCCTTCTTTTTCCTTGTGTCGTCTTGAATTTCTTTCCACAAACGTCTGTTAGTTTTCGATTGACATAGCTTTCACCGGTTTTGCTAAGGTTCTTCATAGAGATCTTCTTCTTCGTACTGGCAAGCTGTGCTTTTTTTTCTTTGTCTGTTTGTGTTTAGCTTCCGTTTTTCTATTCTTTGCAACTTGTAATTGGTTCTGTTTTGGCAGAAGTGCATCGCTGTGCTCACATCTGCTGGCAACGCTCCTGTATTTGCTGTGGAAGTCTGGCCCTCTCTAACGTCCCTTCCCATCTGCCTCTACACCCCCCCTTACGCCTGCCCCTGAATGACTGAAGCAGTGGTGAGGAGGCTCACCCCCAGGATTCCAGCCGGCCCACCCCGGGCCACCGACCCAGAAGGTGCGGACCTCACCGCTGCAACACCGGCCGGCCCCTTTCATGTTACATTGGGAACCTGCAGTTGAGTGCAATGGGGCTTGAATATGCTGCTTGAGCCCAGCTCTGGCACTGTGTAGATGATGCTAGGTGGTTTGTCGGGGCCACTGTGACGTCAGAGGATTGGTCCTAATTGTGTGTCTGCTGTCCCGGCAAGCTTCATGGACACAGGGCTTCAGAGCCCGCTTGGAGCAGTCTCATAACTCACCCTTCCCAGTGAGCCCAGGTTTGTCCTTCGCTGCCGTGTTTTGGCTTGTGAATTTCTCTGACTTTCAAACGTTCCAGCAGAGCCTGTCTAAAGACTGACATCTTTCATTGTGGATTATTCAGGTGTGATATCTGTTCGCCTTGCATTTTCTGGGACCTTTGTTTCTTTTCCACAGTATGCTCGTCATGGTCTTTCTCAGCTATCTCACTTAGATATGCTTACCAGTCCGTTCTCCTTCAGTCCAAGTGATTAATTTTGTATTTCTTGAATCACCGTATGTTCTCTAGGCTGAGGTGTGAGTGCTTTCGTGACTCTTGGTTGCTGTCTTTGAATTTGCACCGGTCACTTGTAGGACTCTTTGCTATCCTAGCCTAGGTCAAAGGAAGCACTGAGAACCCGTGGTCATCTGGGTTGGTTTGACATCCTGAGATCAGAAACTCCAAATTCGACGTGGTCCTGGCAACCCCCTTCATGGACATAATGTTTTTCCGAGACAAATTAGACAAATCTGATGAATTCCTCTCTCCAGGAAAGATATTTTTCTTTCTCTTTTGTGGATTTGGGAAGTTTCGAACTTGACCCCTGACACTTGAGCGTTGCCCTAGATTGCATCTAGATGCGGCTTACTTTATTTCTATAGGCTGTGCCATTTGTTTGACCTACATCCTCAGCCCTGGCATGTTTATTTTTCTGGAAACAGAATTGTAATGTTCTAATTTTCAGCCAGCTTCCTTCCATGTGGCGTCAAGGCACATAATCAATAATCCTTCTACGGCAAGAGATCGGGGGAGAGAATTTCATTGGAGCCAAAGTGAGCACTCTAGCCTTGGAGGGCAGCCTTCACAAAGGAACCAAGCCCTCTGGAAAAGGGTGATTTTCAGCACACTTGTAGAGCCCTTCCCAACAAAGAGACCTACCCCAATCATGACAGGCATCCATTCCTTCGAGGCTTCCAAGACATCTCTTGGAACGCATTAGCATGTAGGGAGTGGGCCCTCATGAAGCCAGAGCTATGGAAAGTGAGACTGATCTTCCAAGAATGCTAGGGGCCTAGGAAAGGAGGCATCGACTCTTCTCTTCAATGTCCTCAAGAGATCCTTCTTGACTTTGGATTATGCTTAAGGCAGAAGGACACTGTAGGTCTGATAAGGCCCAAGTGCGGCCTCGTGTTTCCAATCAAGTTTCAAGCTTGAATCAGCATGGCCTCCCCATAGACTTGAATAGATGACAATGTTCTCCTCTCAGTGCTTGTCCCTCGATTCTGGCTTCTTGCCAAGGATTCCTTTCTTATCCCTGGAATCAGAGCCCGTTTGATCTCTTCCAGTTTCTGTGCCCGCTTTCTGTTTGTCAAAGCTGTTTCTGGGTATGTCTCCCTTTAATAGCCCAGCCTAGGCCAATCCTCAGACTGTAACCATGCGGCCATCTTGGGGGACATGTTCACCGTGATGTCATAAAGAAGCTCAGAAGGCTAAGTTGTCCTGACAACCTCCAAGCACACAGAGTTTCAGAGCCATCTCAGACCAGTCTGACTCCTCCCCCTTTCCAGGTAGGATAGTTTTCCTTTTTCTGGATTTCTTGTCGGTTTCTATCTTTCTCCTCGAATTTGGAAAGGCCTGCTCCATTCTCTCTAGACACTGGTTTCTTTCCTGTAAGATTACCCCGGCTATTATCTCTTACGTCTTGGGAAGAGGGCCAAGTGGGTGGACCTTCCCCAGAGAAAGTCCTGGACTCCCTCCCAAGTTGAAGTTGCCCAGGCAATCCTCTGATGCGCAATGATCGTGTCATCGCCTAGCACTCTGCCAATTCCACCTTGGCAGGTCCCATGTTTTCCTTCCTTCTTCCTTTGGGGAAGTGTACCAGATGCCTTCATAGATTGGAATATTCCTACGGTTCTTTTTCCGCTGCATATTGATAACGGACCCTCACAATTGCTACTTCTTTATGACCTCTGTCCGCACAGTACCATGAAATCTCTATTCCCTAACAGTGCTAATGTGATCTGCACCCGTGCTGTGAAAGAGTGAGGCCCGGGCCACCCAAGCGGAACGTGGGCACTTGCCCGCTCCACCACAGGGCCGGCCCTGAGTTGTACTTTTGGACCAACCTGTTCCCTGAACTTGGGAAGGTTGGGCCTGTTTGGATTATTCGTGAAGCTGATTAGTAGTAACATCATGGACGGTAACTTTATGACTTCACCGTTGGGTCCTGGGCTTAGCACGGATCAGGTTCTCTTGGTAGGATTCCTCTTCATGTATTTGGAATGGTCTACCTTTCTGTAGCATCAGTAAGCCTTTTGAGGTGATTTTCTCTCCTTGGAAGTTCACCTTCTCTAATCTCTTTCAGCCCCCAAAGCTGTATGCCGTCATTCTGAACCCGTTTTGGGATTTTTGCTTTTAGGTGAATTTATTGCTATATCCCTGCATTAGAACATCCTATGTCTTTCAGATTTGCATCTTCATCGATTTAGAATTCCGTGTAGGTTCCATCCTCTTCACCAGCGTAAGCCGAATCACAGGCCCTCACCACACACTTGTGCCTCATCATCTCTTTCACCCTCCCCCACCGCCCCGCTTTGCCTCTGGGCACCCCCGATCAAATGTCCAGTGCCGCCTGTTGGTTAGTGCTTGTTTTTTCTTCTCCATGTAAGTGAGATCCTACGGTATTTGACTTTGTCCCTGGGGCTTGTTTCACTTCCCCTACATCCCTCCCAGCCGTTCTGGTGCTCACAAATGGCTGGATTGCATCCTTTGTTCCCGCTGAGTGGTCTGCCATTGTGTGGCTATAGCCCATGTTCCTTCTCCATTCGTCCCTTGCTGGGCACCAGGGTGGCTTCCAAGTCTTGGAGAGCGGGAGTAAGGCTGTGGTGAACTGAGTGGTGCACATGTCTTTAGGCGGTAGTGTTTCCGAGTTCTTTGGCTAAACACGCCCCAGAGGAATAGCTGGATCATATGGGACATGGATTCTTAAATTTCGGAGGCAGTTCCACACCGCTTGGCCTAGTGGCTGCACCGGTTTCCACTGCCAGCAGCAGTGCAGGAGGCGTCCCTTCTCTCCACCTCCTCTCTGACACTTGTTGTTTCCTGTCTGCCTCCTTATAGCCATTCTGACCACAGTGAGCTGCTATGTCCTTGCGGTTTGGATTTGCCTTGGCCTCAGACTTAATGAGGGTGAACAAGTTTTCATGCACCTGTTGGCCCTCTTTAGATCTTCTTGGGAGAAATCTCTGTGTCCATCTTTGGCCCAGGTTTTCATTGGCTTGTTCTTTTTCTTGTGGAGACGTGTGAGTTGACTGTTTCTTTGGGCTTTTCACCCCTTGTCCGATGTGTGCTTTGCAAACATCCACTCCCAGTTGTTGTGCTGTCTTTGCATTGAGTCGATGGTTTCCTTGACTGGGCAGAAGCGTCTGCATTTGAGGTGGTCCCGTTTGTTTCTTGTCTCCTTTGCTGCCCTTGCCCAGTCAGACATACTTCTTCCAAATAGGCGGCTCAGACAGATGGCAAAGAGCACTCGGCCTAGGTCTTCTCCTACAAGTTTCACGGTTTCAAGTCTGCCATTCAGGGCTTTAATCCATTCCAGGAGGTGCGTGTGCCAGGTGGAACATCATGGTCTACTCTCGTTGTGTTCCATGTGGCTGTGCAGGCTTCCCAGCACCGTTTCTTGGAGAGACTCTCCTTTGTCCACTGTCTCCTCTTGGCTCCCTGGTCGCAAATGGGCTGTCCATGTATGTTTGAGTTGGGCTCTGGGCTCTCGATTCTGTTGCATGGGTCTGTGTTCCTGGTTTTGGGCCCGGACTGTGCCGTTTCGGTACCTAGCGCTTCGTCCTCTATGTTGAAATCAGAAAGTGTGATACGTCCTGCTTTGTTCGTTTTCCTGAGGATTCCTTGGCCTATGCAGGGTCTCTTGTTGCTGGCTAGAAACTTTAGGATTCTCTCTTCTATCTCTCTGGCAAATATGGCTGCAACTTTGACTGGGATTGCATGGAATCCAGAGATTCCTTTCTCCGCTATGGACGTTTCAAGTGTGTTAATTCTTCCATTCCTAGGTCCCGGAATATCCTTCTTTTTCCTTGTGTCGTCTTGAATTTCTTTCCACAAACGTCTGTTAGTTTTCGATTGACATAGCTTTCACCGGTTTTGCTAAGGTTCTTCATAGAGATCTTCTTCTTCGTACTGGCAAGCTGTGCTTTTTTTTCTTTGTCTGTTTGTGTTTAGCTTCCGTTTTTCTATTCTTTGCAACTTGTAATTTGTTCTGTTTTGGCAGAAGTGCATCGCTGTGCTCACATCTGCTGGCAATGCTCCTGTATTTGCTGTGGAAGTCTGGCCCTATCTAACGTCCCTTCCCATCTGCCTCTGCACCCCCTCGGACGCCTGCCCCAGAATGACTGAAGCAGTGGTGAGGAGGCTCACCCCCAGGATTCCAGCCGGGCCACCCTGGGTCACCGACCCAGAAGGTGCGGACCTCACCGCTCCACCACCGGCCGGCCCCTTTCATGTTCCATTGGGAACCTGCAGTTGAGTGCAATGGGGCTTGAATATGCTGCTTGAGCCCAACTCTGGCACTGTTAGATGAGGCCAGGTTGTTTGTCGGGGCCACTGTGACGTCAGAGGATTGGTCATAATTGTGTGTCTGCTGTCCCGGCAAGCTTCATGGACACAGGGCTTCAGAGCCCGCTTGGAGCAGTCTCATAACTCACCTTTCCCAGTGAGCCCAGGTTTGTCCTTCGCTGCCGTTTTTTGGCTTGGGAATTTCTCTGACTTTCAAACGTTCCAGCAGAGCCTGTCTAAAGACTGACATCTTTCATTGTGGATTATTCAGGTGTGATATCTGTTCGCCTTGCATTTTCTGGGACCTTTGTTTCTTTTCCACAGTATGCTCGTCATGGTCTTTCTCAGCTATCTCACTTAGATATGCTTACCAGTCCGTTCTCCTTCAGTCCAAGTGATTAATTTTGTATTTCTTGAATCACCATATGTTCTCTAGGCCGAGGTGTGAGTGCTTTCGTGACTCTTGGTTGCTGTCTTTGAATTTGCACCGGTCACTTGTACGACTATTTGCTATCCTAGCCTAGGTCAAAGGAAGCACTGAGAACCCGTGGTCATCTGGGTTGGTTTGACATCCTGAGATCAGAAACTCCAAATTCGACGTGGTCCTGGCAACCCCCTTCATGGACATAATGTTTTTCCGAGACAAATTAGACAAATCTGATGAATTCCTGTCTCCAGGAAAGATATTTTTCTTTCTCTTTTGTGGATTTGGGAAGTTTCGAACTTGACCCCTGACACTTGAGCGTTGCCCTAGATTGCATCTAGATACGGCTTACTTTATTTCTATAGGCTGTGCCATTTGTTTGACCTACATCCTCAGCCCTGGCATGTTTATTTTTCTGGAAACAGAATTGTAATGTTCTAATTTTCAGCCAGCTTCCTTCCATATGGCGTCAAAGCACATAATCAATAATCCTTCTACGGCAAGAGGTCGGGGGAGAGAATTTCATTGGAGCCAAAGTGAGCACTCTAGCCTGGGAGGGCAGCCTTCACAAAGGAACCAAGCCCTCTGGAAAAGGGTGATTTTCAGCACACTTGTAGAGCCCTTCCCAACAAAGAGACCTACCCCAAGCATGACAGGGCTCCATTCCTTCGAGGCTTCCAAGACATCTCTTGGAACGCATTAGCATGTAGGGAGTGGGCCCCCGTGACGCCAGAGCTATGGAAAGTGAGACTGATCTTCCAAGAATGCTAGGGGCCTAGGAAAGGAGGCATCGACTCTTCTCTTCAATGTCCTCAAGAGATCCTTTTTGACTGTGGATTATGCTTAAGGCAGAAGGACACTGTAGGTCTGATAAGGCCCAAGTGCGGCCTCGTGTTTCCAATCAAGTTTCAAGCTTGAATCAGCATGGCCTCCCCATAGACTTGAATAGATGACAATGTTCTCCTCTCAGTGCTTGTCCCTCTATTCTGGCTTCTTGCCAAGGATTCCTTTCTTATCCCTGGAATCAGAGCCCGTTTGATCTCTTCCAGTTTCTGTGCCCGCTTTCTGTTTGTCAAAGCTGTTTCTGGGTATGTCTCCCTTTAATAGCCCAGCCTAGGCCAATCCTCAGACTGTAACCATGCGGCCATCTTGGGGGACATGTTCACCGTGATGTCATAAAGAAGCTCAGAAGGCTAAGTTGTCCTGACAACCTCCAAGCACACAGAGTTTCAGAGCCATCTCAGACCAGTCTGACTCCTCCCCCTTTCCAGGTAGGATAGTTTTCCTTTTTCTGGATTTCTTGTCGGTTTCTATCTTTCTCCTCGAATTTGGAAAGGCCTGCTCCATTCTCTCTAGACACTGGTTTCTTTCCTGTAAGATTACCCCGGCTATTATCTCTTACGTCTTGGGAAGAGGGCCAAGTGGGTGGACCTTCCCCAGAGAAAGTCCTGGACTCCCTCCCAATTTGAAGTTGCCCAGGCAATCCTCTGATGCGCAATGATCGTGTCATCGCCTAGCACTCTGCCAATTCCACCTTGGCAGGTCCCATGTTTTCCTTCCTTCTTCCTTTGGGGAAGTGTACCAGATGCCTTCATAGATTGGAATATTCCTACGGTTCTTTTTCCACTGCGTATTGATAACGGACCCTCACAATTGCTACTTCTTTATGACCTCTGTCCGCACAGTACCATGAAATCTCTATTCCCTAACAGTGCTAATGTGATCTGCACCCGTGCTGTGAAAGAGTGAGGCCCGGGCCACCCAAGCGGAACGTGGGCACTTGCCCGCTCCACCACAGGGCCGGCCCTGAGTTGTACTTTTGGACCAACCTGTTCCCTGAACTTGGGAAGGTTGGGCCTGTTTGGATTATTCGTGAAGCTGATTAGTAGTAACATCATGGACGGTAACATTATGACTTCACCGTTGGGTCCTGGGCTTAGCACGGATCAGGTTCTCTTGGTAGGATTCCTCTTCATGTATTTGGAATGGTCTACCTTTCTGTAGCATCAGTAAGCCTTTTGAGGTGATTTTCTCTCCTTGGAAGTTCACCTTCTCTAATCTCTTTCAGCCCCCAAAGCTGTATGCCGTCATTCTGAACCCGTTTTGGGATTTTTGCTTTTAGGTGAATTTATTGCTATATCCCTGCATTAGAACATCCTATGTCTTTCAGATTTACATCTTCATCGATTTAGAATTCCGTGTAGGTTCCATCCTCTTCACCAGCGTAAGCCGAATCACAGGCCCTCACCACACACTTGTGCCTCATCATCTCTTTCACCCTCCCCCACCGCCCCTCTTTGCCTCTGGGCACCCCCGATCAAATGTCCAGTGCCACCTGTTGGTTAGTGCTTGTTTTTTCTTCTCCTTGTAAGTGAGATCCTACGGTATTTGATTTTGTCCCTGGGGCTTGTTTCACTTCCCCTAAATCCCTCCCAGCCGTTCTGGTGCTCACAAATGGCTGGATTGCATCCTTTGTTCCCGCTGAGTGGTCTGCCATTGTGTGGCTATAGCCCATGTTCCTTCTCCATTCGTCCCTTGCTGGGCACCAGGGTGGCTTCCAAGTCTTGGAGAGCGGGAGTAAGGCTGTGGTGAACTGAGTGGTGCACATGTCTTTAGGCGGTAGTGTTTCCGAGTTCTTTGGCTAAACACGCCCCAGAGGAATAGCTGGATCATATGGGACATGGATTCTTAAATTTCGGAGGCAGTTCCACACCGCTTGGCCTAGTGGCTGCACCGGTTTCCACTGCCAGCAGCAGTGCAGGAGGCGTCCCTTCTCTCCACCTCCTCTCTGACACTTGTTGTTTCCTGTCTGCCTCCTTATAGCCATTCTGACCACAGTGAGCTGCTATGTCCTTGCGGTTTGGATTTGCCTTGGCCTCAGACTTAATGAGGGTGAACAAGTTTTCATGCACCTGTTGGCCCTCTTTAGATCTTCTTGGGAGAAATCTCTGTGTCCATCTTTGGCCCAGGTTTTCATTGGCTTGTTCTTTTTCTTGTGGAGACGTGTGAGTTGACTGTTTCTTTGGGCTTTTCACCCCTTGTCCGATGTGTGCTTTGCAAACATCCACTCCCAGTTGTTGTGCTGTCTTTGCATTGAGTCGATGGTTTCCTTGACTGGGCAGAAGCGTCTGCATTTGAGGTGGTCCCGTTTGTTTCTTGTCTCCTTTGCTGCCCTTGCCCAGTCAGACATACTTCTTCCAAATAGGCGGCTCAGACAGATGGCAAAGAGCACTCTGCCTAGGTCTTCTCCTACAAGTTTCACGGTTTCAAGTCTGCCATTCAGGGCTTTAATCCATTCCAGGAGGTGCGTGTGCCAGGTGGAACATCATGGTCTACTCTCGTTGTGTTCCATGTGGCTGTGCAGGCTTCCCAGCACCGTTTATTGGAGAGACTCTCCTTTGTCCACTGTCTCCTCTTGGCTCCCTGGTCGCAAATGGGCTGTCCATGTATGTTTGAGTTGGGCTCTGGGCTCTCGATTCTGTTGCATGGGTCTGTGTGCCTGTTTTTGGGCCCGGACTGTGCCGTTTCGGTACCTAGCGCTTCGTCCTCTATGTTGAAATCAGAAAGTGTGATACGTCCTGCTTTGTTCGTTTTCCTGAGGATTCCTTGGCCTATGCAGGGTCTCTTGTTGCTGGCTGGAAACTTTAGGATTCTCTCTTCTATCTCTCTGGCAAATATGGCTGCAACTTTGACTGGGATTGCATGGAATCCAGAGATTCCTTTCTCCGCTATGGACGTTTCAAGTGTGTTAATTCTTCCATTCCTAGGTCCCGGAATATCCTTCTTTTTCCTTGTGTCGTCTTGAATTTCTTTCCACAAACGTCTGTTAGTTTTCGATTGACATAGCTTTCACCGGTTTTGCTAAGGTTCTTCATAGAGATCTTCTTCTTCGCACTGGCAAGCTGTGCTTTTTTTTCTTTGTCTGTTTGTGTTTAGCTTCCGTTTTTCTATTCTTTGCAACTTGTAATTGGTTCTGTTTTGCAGAAGTGCATCGCTGTGCTCACATCTGCTGGCAATGCTCCTGTATTTGCTGTGGAAGTCTGGCCCTATCTAACGTCCCTTCCCATCTGCCTCTGCACCCCCTCGGACGCCTGCCCCAGAATGACTGAAGCAGTGGTGAGGAGGCTCACCCCCAGGATTCCAGCCGGGCCACCCTGGGTCACCGACCCAGAAGGTGCGGACCTCACCGCTCCACCACCGGCCGGCCCCTTTCATGTTCCATTGGGAACCTGCACTTGAGTGCAATGGGGCTTGAATATGCTGCTTGAGCCCAACTCTGGCACTGTTAGATGAGGCCAGGTTGTTTGTCGGGGCCACTGTGACGTCAGAGGATTGGTCATAATTGTGTGTCTGCTGTCCCGGCAAGCTTCATGGACACAGGGCTTCAGAGCCCGCTTGGAGCAGTCTCATAACGCACCCTTCCCAGTGAGCCCAGGTTTGTCCTTCGCTGCCGTTTTTTGGCTTGGGAATTTCTCTGACTTTCAAACGTTCCAGCAGAGCCTGTCTAAAGACTGACATCTTTCATTGTGGATTATTCAGGTGTGATATCTGTTCGCCTTGCATTTTCTGGGACCTTTGTTTCTTTTCCACAGTATGCTCGTCATGGTCTTTCTCAGCTATCTCACTTAGATATGCTTACCAGTCCGTTCTCCTTCAGTCCAAGTGATTAATTTTGTATTTCTTGAATCACCGTATGTTCTCTAGGCCGAGGTGTGAGTGCTTTCGTGACTCTTGGTTGCTGTCTTTGAATTTGCACCGGTCACTTGTAGGACTCTTTGCTATCCTAGCCTAGGTCAAAGGAAGCACTGAGAACCCGTGGTCATCTGGGTTGGTTTGACATCCTGAGATCAGAAACTCCAAATTCGACGTGGTCCTGGCAACCCCCTTCATGGACATAATGTTTTTCCGAGACAAATTAGACAAATCTGATGAATTCCTGTCTCCAGGAAAGATATTTTTCTTTCTCTTTTGTGGATTTGGGAAGTTTCGAACTTGACCCCTGACACTTGAGCGTTGCCCTAGATTGCATCTAGATACGGCTTACTTTATTTCTATAGGCTGTGCCATTTGTTTGACCTACATCCTCAGCCCTGGCATGTTTATTTTTCTGGAAACAGAATTGTAATGTTCTAATTTTCAGCCAGCTTCCTTCCATATGGCGTCAAAGCACATAATCAATAATCCTTCTACGGCAAGAGGTCGGGGGAGAGAATTTCATTGGAGCCAAAGTGAGCACTCTAGCCTGGGAGGGCAGCCTTCACAAAGGAACCAAGCCCTCTGGAAAAGGGTGATTTTCAGCACACTTGTAGAGCCCTTCCCAACAAAGAGACCTACCCCAAGCATGACAGGGCTCCATTCCTTCGAGGCTTCCAAGACATCTCTTGGAACGCATTAGCATGTAGGGAGTGGGCCCCCGTGACGCCAGAGCTATGGAAAGTGAGACTGATCTTCCAAGAATGCTAGGGGCCTAGGAAAGGAGGCATCGACTCTTCTCTTCAATGTCCTCAAGAGATCCTTCTTGACTATGGATTATGCTTAAGGCAGAAGGACACTGTAGGTCTGATAAGGCCCAAGTGCGGCCTCGTGTTTCCCATCAAGTTTCAAGCTTGAATCAGCATGGCCTCCCCATAGACTTGAATAGATGACAATGTTCTCCTCTCAGTGCTTGTCCCTCGATTCTGGCTTCTTGCCAAGGATTCCTTTCTTATCCCTGGAATCAGAGTCCGTTTGATCTCTTAAAGTTTCTGTGCCCGCTTTCTGTTTGTCAAAGCTGTTTCTGGGTATGTCTCCCTTTAATAGCCCAGCCTAGGCCAATCCTCAGACTGTAACCATGCGGCCATCTTGGGGGACATGTTCACCGTGATGTCATAAAGAAGCTCAGAAGGCTAAGTTGTCCTGACAACCTCCAAGCACACAGAGTTTCAGAGCCATCTCAGACCAGTCTGACTCCTCCCCCTTTCCAGGTAGGATAGTTTTCCTTTTTCTGGATTTCTTGTCGGTTTCTATCTTTCTCCTCGAATTTGGAAAGGCCTGCTCCATTCTCTCTAGACACTGGTTTCTTTCCTGTAAGATTACCCCGGCTATTATCTCTTACGTCTTGGGAAGAGGGCCAAGTGGGTGGACCTTCCCCAGAGAAAGTCCTGGACTCCCTCCCAAGTTGAAGTTGCCCAGGCAATCCTCTGATGCGCAATGATCGTGTCATCGCCTAGCACTCTGCCAATTCCACCTTGGCAGGTCCCATGTTTTCCTTCCTTCTTCCTTTGGGGAAGTGTACCAGATGCCTTCATAGATTGGAATATTCCTACGGTTCTTTTTCCACTGCGTATTGATAACGGACCCTCACAATTGCTACTTCTTTATGACCTCTGTCCGCACAGTACCATGAAATCTCTATTCCCTAACAGTGCTAATGTGATCTGCACCCGTGCTGTGAAAGAGTGAGGCCCGGGCCACCCAAGCGGAACGTGGGCACTTGCCCACTCCACCACAGGGCCGGCCCTGACTTGTACTTTTGGACCAACCTGTTCCCTGAACTTGGGAAGGTTGGGCCTGTTTGGATTATTCGTGAAGCTGATTAGTAGTAACATCATGGACGGTAACATTATGACTTCACCGTTGGGTCCTGGGCTTAGCACGGATCAGGTTCTCTTGGTAGGATTCCTCTTCATGTATTTGGAATGGTCTACCTTTCTGTAGCATCAGTAAGCCTTTTGAGGTGATTTTCTCTCCTTGGAAGTTCACGTTCTCTAATCTCTTTCAGCCCCCAAAGCTGTATGCCGTCATTCTGAACCCGTTTTGGGATTTTTGCTTTTAGGTGAATTTATTGCTATATCCCTGCATTAGAACATCCTATGTCTTTCAGATTTACATCTTCATCGATTTAGAATTCCGTGTAGGTTCCATCCTCTTCACCAGCGTAAGCCGAATCACAGGCCCTCACCACACACTTGTGCCTCATCATCTCTTTCACCCTCCCCCACCGCCCCGCTTTGCCTCTGGGCACCCCCGATCAAATGTCCAGTGCCGCCTGTTGGTTAGTGCTTGTTTTTTCTTCTCCATGTAAGTGAGATCCTACGGTATTTGACTTTGTCCCTGGGGCTTGTTTCACTTCCCCTAAATCCCTCCCAGCCGTTCTGGTGCTCACAAATGGCTGGATTGCATCCTTTGTTCCCGCTGAGTGGTCTGCCATTGTGTGGCTATAGCCCATGTTCCTTCTCCATTCGTCCCTTGCTGGGCACCAGGGTGGCTTCCAAGTCTTGGAGAGCGGGAGTAAGGCTGTGGTGAACTGAGTGGTGCACATGTCTTTAGGCGGTAGTGTTTCCGAGTTCTTTGGCTAAACACGCCCCAGAGGAATAGCTGGATCATATGGGACATGGATTCTTAAATTTCGGAGGCAGTTCCACACCGCTTGGCCTAGTGGCTGCACCGGTTTCCACTGCCAGCAGCAGTGCAGGAGGCGTCCCTTTTCTCCACCTCCTCTCTGACACTTGTTGTTTCCTGTCTGCCTCCTTATAGCCATTCTGACCACAGTGAGCTGCTATGTCCTTGCGGTTTGGATTTGCCTTGGCCTCAGACTTAATGAGGGTGAACAAGTTTTCATGCACCTGTTGGCCCTCTTTAGATCTTCTTGGGAGAAATCTCTGTGTCCATCTTTGGCCCAGGTTTTCATTGGCTTGTTCTTTTTCTTGTGGAGACGTGTGAGTTGACTGTTTCTTTGGGCTTTTCACCCCTTGTCCGATGTGTGCTTTGCAAACATCCACTCCCAGTTGTTGTGCTGTCTTTGCATTGAGTCGATGGTTTCCTTGACTGGGCAGAAGCGTCTGCATTTGAGGTGGTCCCGTTTGTTTCTTGTCTCCTTTGCTGCCCTTGCCCAGTCAGACATACTTCTTCCAAATAGGCGGCTCAGACAGATGGCAAAGAGCACTCTGCCTAGGTCTTCTCCTACAAGTTTCACGGTTTCAAGTCTGCCATTCAGGGCTTTAATCCATTCCAGGAGGTGCGTGTGCCAGGTGGAACATCATGGTCTACTCTCGTTGTGTTCCATGTGGCTGTGCAGGCTTCCCAGCACCGTTTATTGGAGAGACTCTCCTTTGTCCACTGTCTCCTCTTGGCTCCCTGGTCGCAAATGGGCTGTCCATGTATGTTTGAGTTGGGCTCTGGGCTCTCGATTCTGTTGCATGGGTCTGTGTGCCTGTTTTTGGGCCCGGACTGTGCCGTTTCGGTACCTAGCGCTTCGTCCTCTATGTTGAAATCAGAAAGTGTGATACGTCCTGCTTTGTTCGTTTTCCTGAGGATTCCTTGGCCTATGCAGGGTCTCTTGTTGCTGGCTGGAAACTTTAGGATTCTCTCTTCTATCTCTCTGGCAAATATGGCTGCAACTTTGACTGGGATTGCATGGAATCCAGAGATTCCTTTCTCCGCTATGGACGTTTCAAGTGTGTTAATTCTTCCATTCCTAGGTCCCGGAATATCCTTCTTTTTCCTTGTGTCGTCTTGAATTTCTTTCCACAAACGTCTGTTAGTTTTCGATTGACATAGCTTTCACCGGTTTTGCTAAGGTTCTTCATAGAGATCTTCTTCTTCGTACTGGCAAGCTGTGCTTTTTTTTCTTTGTCTGTTTGTGTTTAGCTTCCGTTTTTCTATTCTTTGCAACTTGTAATTGGTTCTGTTTTGCAGAAGTGCATCGCTGTGCTCACATCTGCTGGCAATGCTCCTGTATTTGCTGTGGAAGTCTGGCCCTATCTAACGTCCCTTCCCATCTGCCTCTGCACCCCCTCGGACGCCTGCCCCAGAATGACTGAAGCAGTGGTGAGGAGGCTCACCCCCAGGATTCCAGCCGGCCCACCCCGGGCCACCGACCCAGAAGGTGCGGACCTCACTGCTCCACCACTGGCCGGCCCCATTCATGTTCCATTGGGATCCTGCAGTTGAGTGCAATGGGGCTTGAATATGCTGCTTGAACCCAACTCTGGCACTGTTAGATGAGGCCAGGTTGTTTGTTGGGGCCACTGTGACGTCAGAGGATTGGTCATAATTGTGTGTCTGCTGTCCCGGCAAGCTTCATGGACACAGGGCTTCAGAGCCCGCTTGGAGCAGTCTCATAACTCACCCTTCCCAGTGAGCCCAGGTTTGTCCTTCGCTGCCGTTTTTTGGCTTGTGAATTTCTCTGACTTTCAAACGTTCCAGCAGAGCCTGTCTAAAGACTGACATCTTTCATTGTGGATTATTCAGGTGTGATATCTGTTCGCCTTGCATTTTCTGGGACCTTTGTTTCTTTTCCACAGTATGCTCGTCATGGTCTTTCTCAGCTATCTCACTTAGATATGCTTACCAGTCCGTTCTCCTTCAGTCCAAGTGATTAATTTTGTATTTCTTGAATCACCGTATGTTCTCTAGGCCGAGGTGTGAGTGCTTTCGTGACTCTTGGTTGCTGTCTTTGAATTTGCACCGGTCACTTGTAGGACTCTTTGCTATCCTAGCCTAGGTCAAAGGAAGCACTGAGAACCCGTGGTCATCTGGGTTGGTTTGACATCCTGAGATCAGAAACTCCAAATTCGACGTGGTCCTGGCAACCCCCTTCATTGACATAATGTTTTTCCGAGACAAATTAGACAAATCTGATGAATTCCTCTCTCCAGGAAAGATATTTTTCTTTCTCTTTTGTGGATTTGGGAAGTTTCGAACTTGACCCCTGACACTTGAGCGTTGCCCTAGATTGCATCTAGATACGGCTTACTTTATTTCTATAGGCTGTGCCATTTGTTTGACCTACATCCTCAGCCCTGGCATGTTTATTTTTCTGGAAACAGAATTGTAATGTTCTAATTTTCAGCCAGCTTCCTTCCATATGGCGTCAAAGCACATAATCAATAATCCTTCTACGGCAAGAGGTCGGGGGAGAGAATTTCATTGGAGCCAAAGTGAGCACTCTAGCCTGGGAGGGCAGCCTTCACAAAGGAACCAAGCCCTCTGGAAAAGGGTGATTTTCAGCACACTTGTAGAGCCCTTCCCAACAAAGAGACCTACCCCAAGCATGACAGGGCTCCATTCCTTCGAGGCTTCCAAGACATCTCTTGGAACGCATTAGCATGTAGGGAGTGGGCCCCCGTGACGCCAGAGCTATGGAAAGTGAGACTGATCTTCCAAGAATGCTAGGGGCCTAGGAAAGGAGGCATCGACTCTTCTCTTCAATGTCCTCAAGAGATCCTTCTTGACTATGGATTATGCTTAAGGCAGAAGGACACTGTAGGTCTGATAAGGCCCAAGTGCGGCCTCGTGTTTCCAATCAAGTTTCAAGCTTGAATCAGCATGGCCTCCCCATAGACTTGAATAGATGACAATGTTCTCCTCTCAGTGCTTGTCCCTCGATTCTGGCTTCTTGCCAAGGATTCCTTTCTTATCCCTGGAATCAGAGCCCGTTTGATCTCTTCCAGTTTCTGTGCCCGCTTTCTGTTTGTCAAAGCTGTTTCTGGGTATGTCTCCCTTTAATAGCCCAGCCTAGGCCAATCCTCAGACTGTAACCATGCGGCCATCTTGGGGGACATGTTCACCGTGATGTCATAAAGAAGCTCAGAAGGCTAAGTTGTCCTGACAACCTCCAAGCACACAGAGTTTCAGAGCCATCTCAGACCAGTCTGACTCCTCCCCCTTTCCAGGTAGGATAGTTTTCCTTTTTCTGGATTTCTTGTCGGTTTCTATCTTTCTCCTCGAATTTGGAAAGGCCTGCTCCATTCTCTCTAGACACTGGTTTCTTTCCTGTAAGATTACCCCGGCTATTATCTCTTACGTCTTGGGAAGAGGGCCAAGTGGGTGGACCTTCCCCAGAGAAAGTCCTGGACTCCCTCCCAAGTTGAAGTTGCCCAGGCAATCCTCTGATGCGCAATGATCGTGTCATCGCCTAGCACTCTGCCAATTCCACCTTGGCAGGTCCCATGTTTTCCTTCCTTCTTCCTTTGGGGAAGTGTACCAGATGCCTTCATAGATTGGAATATTCCTACGGTTCTTTTTCTGGTGCGTATTGATAACGGACCCTCACAATTGCTACTTCTTTATGACCTCTGTCCGCACAGTACCATGAAATCTCTATTCCCTAACAGTGCTAATGTGATCTGCACCCGTGCTGTGAAAGAGTGAGGCCCGGGCCACGCAAGCGGAACGTGGGCACTTGCCCGCTCCACCACAGGGCCGGCCCTGAGTTGTACTTTTGGACCAACCTGTTCCCTGAACTTGGGAAGGTTGGGCCTGTTTGGATTATTCGTGAAGCTGATTAGTAGTAACATCATGGACGGTAACTTTATGACTTCACCGTTGGGTCCTGGGCTTAGCACGGATCAGGTTCTCTTGGTAGGATTCCTCTTCATGTATTTGGAATGGTCTGCCTTTCTGTAGCATCAGTAATCCTTTTGAGGTGATTTTCCCTCCTTGGAAGTTCACCTTCTCTAATCTCTTTCAGCCCCCAAAGCTGTATGCCGTCATTCTGAACCCGTTTTTGGATTTTTGCTTTTAGGTGAATTTATTGCTGTATCCCTGCCTTAGAACATCCTATGTCTTTCAGATTTACATCTTCATCGATTTAGAATTCCGTGTAGGTTCCATCCTCTTCACCAGCGTAAGCCGAATCACAGGCCCTCACCACACACTTGTGCCTCATCATCTCTTTCACCCTCCCCCACCGCCCCACTTTGCCTCTGGGCACCCCCGATCAAATGTCCAGTGCCGCCTGTTGGTTAGTGCTTGTTTTTTCTTCTCCATGTAAGTGAGATCCTACGGTATTTGACTTTGTCCCTGGGGCTTGTTTCACTTCCCCTAAATCCCTCCCAGCCGTTCTGGTGCTCACAAATGGCTGGATTGCATCCTTTGTTCCCGCTGAGTGGTCTGCCATTGTGTGGCTATAGCCCATGTTCCTTCTCCATTCGTCCCTTGCTGGGCACCAGGGTGGCTTCCAAGTCTTGGAGAGCGGGAGTAAGGCTGTGGTGAACTGAGTGGTGCACATGTCTTTAGGCGGTAGTGTTTCCGAGTTCTTTGGCTAAACACGCCCCAGAGGAATAGCTGGATCATATGGGACATGGATTCTTAAATTTCGGAGGCAGTTCCACACCGCTTGGCCTAGTGGCTGCACCGGTTTCCACTGCCAGCAGCAGTGCAGGAGGCGTCCCTTTTCTCCACCTCCTCTCTGACACTTGTTGTTTCCTGTCTGCCTCCTTATAGCCATTCTGACCACAGTGAGCTGCTATGTCCTTGCGGTTTGGATTTGCCTTGGCCTCAGACTTAATGAGGGTGAACAAGTTTTCATGCACCTGTTGGCCCTCTTTAGATCTTCTTGGGAGAAATCTCTGTGTCCATCTTTGGCCCAGGTTTTCATTGGCTTGTTCTTTTTCTTGTGGAGACGTGTGAGTTGACTGTTTCTTTGGGCTTTTCACCCCTTGTCCGATGTGTGCTTTGCAAACATCCACTCCCAGTTGTTGTGCTGTCTTTGCATTGAGTCGATGGTTTCCTTGACTGGGCAGAAGCGTCTGCATTTGAGGTGGTCCCGTTTGTTTCTTGTCTCCTTTGCTGCCCTTGCCCAGTCAGACATACTTCTTCCAAATAGGCGGCTCAGACAGATGGCAAAGAGCACTCTGCCTAGGTCTTCTCCTACAAGTTTCACGGTTTCAAGTCTGCCATTCAGGGCTTTAATCCATTCCAGGAGGTGCGTGTGCCAGGTGGAACATCATGGTCTACTCTCGTTGTGTTCCATGTGGCTGTGCAGGCTTCCCAGCACCGTTTCTTGGAGAGACTCTCCTTTGTCCACTGTCTCCTCTTGGCTCCCTGGTCGCAAATGGGCTGTCCATGTATGTTTGAGTTGGGCTCTGGGCTCTCGATTCTGTTGCATGGGTCTGTGTTCCTGTTTTTGGGCCCGGACTGTGCCGTTTCGGTACCTAGCGCTTCGTCCTCTATGTTGAAATCAGAAAGTGTGATACGTCCTGCTTTGTTCGTTTTCCTGAGGATTCCTTGGCCTATGCAGGGTCTCTTGTTGCTGGCTGGAAACTTTAGGATTCTCTCTTCTATCTCTCTGGCAAATATGGCTGCAACTTTGACTGGGATTGCATGGAATCCAGAGATTCCTTTCTCCGCTATGGACGTTTCAAGTGTGTTAATTCTTCCATTCCTAGGTCCCGGAATATCCTTCTTTTTCCTTGTGTCGTCTTGAATTTCTTTCCACAAACGTCTGTTAGTTTTCGATTGACATAGCTTTCACCGGTTTTGCTAAGGTTCTTCATAGAGATCTTCTTCTTCGTACTGGCAAGCTGTGCTTTTTTTTCTTTGTCTGTTTGTGTTTAGCTTCCGTTTTTCTATTCTTTGCAACTTGTAATTGGTTCTGTTTTGCAGAAGTGCATCGCTGTGCTCACATCTGCTGGCAATGCTCCTGTATTTGCTGTGGAAGTCTGGCCCTATCTAACGTCCCTTCCCATCTGCCTCTGCACCCCCTCGGACGCCTGCCCCAGAATGACTGAAGCAGTGGTGAGGAGGCTCACCCCCAGGATTCCAGCCGGGCCACCCCGGGCCACCGACCCAGAAGGTGCGGACCTCACCGCTCCACCACCGGCCGGCCCCTTTCATGTTCCATTGGGAACCTGCAGTTGAGTGCAATGGGGCTTGAATATGCTGCTTGAGCCCAACTCTGGCACTGTTAGATGAGGCCAGGTTGTTTGTCGGGGCCACTGTGACGTCAGAGGATTGGTCATAATTGTGTGTCTGCTGTCCCGGCAAGCTTCATGGACACAGGGCTTCAGAGCCCGCTTGGAGCAGTCTCATATCTCACCCTTCCCAGTGAGTCCAGGTTTGTCCTTCGCTGCCGTTTTTTGGCTTGGGAATTTCTCTGACTTTCAAACGTTCCAGCAGAGCCTGTCTAAAGACTGACATCTTTCATTGTGGATTATTCAGGTGTGATATCTGTTCGCCTTGCATTTTCTGGGACCTTTGTTTCTTTTCCACAGTATGCTCGTCATGGTCTTTCTCAGCTGTCTCACTTAGATATGCTTACCAGTCCGTTCTCCTTCAGTCCAAGTGATTAATTTTGTATTTCTTGAATCACCGTATGTTCTCTAGGCCGAGGTGTGAGTGCTTTCGTGACTCTTGGTTGCTGTCTTTGAATTTGCACCGGTCACTTGTAGGACTCTTTGCTATCCTAGCCTAGGTCAAAGGAAGCACTGAGAACCCGTGGTCATCTGGGTTGGTTTGACATCCTGAGATCAGAAACTCCAAATTCGACGTGGTCCTGGCAACCCCCTTCATGGACATAATGTTTTTCCGAGACAAATTAGACAAATCTGATGAATTCCTCTCTCCAGGAAAGATATTTTTCTTTCTCTTTTGTGGATTTGGGAAGTTTCGAACTTGACCCCTGACACTTGAGCGTTGCCCTAGATTGCATCTAGATACGGCTTACTTTATTTCTATAGGCTGTGCCATTTGTTTGACCTACATCCTCAGCCCTGGCATGCTTATTTTTCTGGAAACAGAATTGTAATGTTCTAATTTTCAGCCAGCTTCCTTCCATATGGCGTCAAAGCACATAATCAATAATCCTTCTACGGCAAGAGGTCGGGGGAGAGAATTTCATTGGAGCCAAAGTGAGCACTCTAGCCTGGGAGGGCAGCCTTCACAAAGGAACCAAGCCCTCTGGAAAAGGGTGATTTTCAGCACACTTGTAGAGCCCTTCCCAACAAAGAGACCTACCCCAAGCATGACAGGGCTCCATTCCTTCGAGGCTTCCAAGACATCTCTTGGAACGCATTAGCATGTATGGAGTGGGCCCCCGTGACGCCAGAGCTATGGAAAGTGAGACTGATCTTCCAAGAATGCTAGGGGCCTAGGAAAGGAGGCATCGACTCTTCTCTTCAATGTCCTCAAGAGATCCTTCTTGACTATGGATTATGCTTAAGGCAGAAGGACACTGTAGGTCTGATAAGGCCCAAGTGCGGCCTCGTGTTTCCAATCAAGTTTCAAGCTTGAATCAGCATGGCCTCCCCATAGACTTGAATAGATGACAATGTTCTCCTCTCAGTGCTTGTCCCTCGATTCTCGCTTCTTGCCAAGGATTCCTTTCTTATCCCTGGCATCAGAGTCTGTTTGATCTCTTCCAGTTTCTGTGCCCGCTTTCTGTTTGTCAAAGCTGTTTCTGGGTATGTCTCCCTTTAATAGCCCAGCCTAGGCCAATCCTCAGACTGTAACCATGCGGCCATCTTGGGGGACATGTTCACCGTGATGTCATAAAGAAGCTCAGAAGGCTAAGTTGTCCTGACAACCTCCAAGCACACAGAGTTTCAGAGCCATCTCAGACCAGTCTGACTCCTCCCCCTTTCCAGGTAGGATAGTTTTCCTTTTTCTGGATTTCTTGTCGGTTTCTATCTTTCTCCTCGAATTTGGAAAGGCCTGCTCCATTCTCTCTAGACACTGGTTTCTTTCCTGTAAGATTACCCCGGCTATTATCTCTTACGTCTTGGGAAGAGGGCCAAGTGGGTGGACCTTCCCCAGAGAAAGTCCTGGACTCCCTCCCAAGTTGAAGTTGCCCAGGCAATCCTCTGATGCGCAATGATCGTGTCATCTCCTAGCACTCTGCCAATTCCGCCTTGGCAGGTCCCATGTTTTCCTTCCTTCTTCCTTTGGGGAAGTGTACCAGATGCCTTCACAGATTGGAATATTCTCACGGTTCTTTTTCTGGTGCGTATTGAGAACGGACCCTCACAATTGCTACTTCTTTATGACCTCTGTCCACACCGTACTATGAAATCTCTATTCCCTAACAGTGCTAATGTGATCTGCACCCGTGCTGTGAAAGAGTGAGGCCCGGGCCACCCAAGCGGAACGTGGGCACTTGCCCGCTCCACCACAGGGCCGGCCCTGAGTTGTACTTTTGGACCAACCTGTTCCCTGAACTTGGGAAGGTTGGGCCTGTTTGGATTATTCGTGAAGCTGATTAGTAGTAACATCATGGACGGTAACTTTATGACTTCACCGTTGGGTCCTGGGCTTAGCACGGATCAGGTTCTCTTGGTAGGATTCCTCTTCATGTATTTGGAATGGTCTACCTTTCTGTAGCATCAGTAAGCCTTTTGAGGTGATTTTCTCTCCTTGGAAGTTCACCTTCTCTAATCTCTTTCAGCCCCCAAAGCTGTATGCCGTCATTCTGAACCCGTTTTTGGATTTTTGCTTTTAGGTGAATTTATTGCTGTATCCCTGCATTAGAACATCCTATGTCTTTCAGATTTACATCCTCATCGATTTAGACTTCCGGGTAGGTTCCATCCTCTTCACCAGCGTAAGCCGAATCACAGGCCCTCACCACACACTTGTGCCTCATCATCTCTTTCACCCTCCCCCACCGCCCCGCTTTGCCTCTGGGCACCCCCGATCAAATGTCCAGTGCCGCCTGTTGGTTAGTGCTTATTTTTTCTTCTCCATGTAAGTGAGATCCTACGGTATTTGACTTTGTCCCTGGGGCTTGTTTCACTTCCCCTAAATCCCTCCCAGCCGTTCTGGTGCTCACAAATGGCTGGATTGCATCCTTTGTTCCCGCTGAGTGGTCTGCCATTGTGTGGCTATAGCCCATGTTCCTTCTCCATTCGTCCCTTGCTGGGCACCAGGGTGGCTTCCAAGTCTTGGAGAGCGGGAAGGTAAGGCTGTGGTGAACTGAGTGGTGCACATGTCTTTAGGTGGTAGTGTTTCCGAGTTCTTTGGCTAAACACGCCCCAGAGGAATAGCTGGATCATATGGGACATGGATTCTTAAATTTCGGAGGCAGTTCCACACCGCTTGGCCTAGTGGCTGCACCGGTTTCCACTGCCAGCAGCAGTGCAGGAGGCGTCCCTTCTCTCCACCTCCTCTCTGACACTTGTTGTTTCCTGTCTGCCTCCTTATAGCCATTCTGACCGCAGTGAGCTGCTATGTCCTTGCGGTTTGGATTTGCCTTGGCCTCAGACTTAATGAGGGTGAACAAGTTTTCATGCACCTGTTGGCCCTCTTTAGATCTTCTTGGGAGAAATCTCTGTGTCCATCTTTGGCCCAGGTTTTCATTGGCTTGTTCTTTTTCTTGTGGAGACGTCTGAGTTGACTGTTTCTTTGGGCTTTTCACCCCTTGTCCGATGTGTGCTTTGCAAACATCCACTCCCAGTTGTTGTGCTGTCTTTGCATTGAGTCGATGGTTTCCTTGACTGGGCAGAAGCGTCTGCATTTGAGGTGGTCCCGTTTGTTTCTTGTCTCCTTTGCTGCCCTTGCCCAGTCAGACATACTTCTTCCAAATAGGCGGCTCAGACAGATGGCAAAGAGCACTCTGCCTAGGTCTTCTCCTACAAGTTTCACGGTTTCAAGTCTGCCATTCAGGGCTTTAATCCATTCCAGGAGGTGCGTGTGCCAGGTGGAACATCATGGTCTACTCTCGTTGTGTTCCATGTGGCTGTGCAGGCTTCCCAGCACCGTTTATTGGAGAGACTCTCCTTCGTCCACTGTCTCCTCTTGGCTCCCTGGTCGCAAATGGGCTGTCCATGTATGTTTGAGTTGGGCTCTGGGCTCTCGATTCTGTTGCATGGGTCTGTGTGCCTGTTTTTGGGCCCGGACTGTGCCGTTTCGGTACCTAGCGCTTCGTCCTCTATGTTGAAATCAGAAAGTGTGATACGTCCTGCTTTGTTCGTTTTCCTGAGGATTCCTTGGCCTATGCAGGGTCTCTTGTTGCTGGCTAGAAACTTTAGGATTCTCTCTTCTATCTCTCTGGCAAATATGGCTGCAACTTTGACTGGGATTGCATGGAATCCAGAGATTCCTTTCTCCGCTATGGACGTTTCAAGTGTGTTAATTCTTCCATTCCTAGGTCCCGGAATATCCTTCTTTTTCCTTGTGTCGTCTTGAATTTCTTTCCACAAACGTCTGTTAGTTTTCGATTGACATAGCTTTCACCGGTTTTGCTAAGGTTCTTCATAGAGATCTTCTTCTTCGTACTGGCAAGCTGTGTTTTTTTTTTTTTTTGTCTGTTTGTGTTTAGCTTCCGTTTTTCTATTCTTTGCAACTTGTAATTGGTTCTGTTTTGCAGAAGTGCATCGCTGTGCTCACATCTGCTGGCAATGCTCCTGTATTTGCTGTGGAAGTCTGGCCCTATCTAACGTCCCTTCCCATCTGCCTCTGCACCCCCTCGGACGCCTGCCCCAGAATGACTGAAGCAGTGGTGAGGAGGCTCACCCCCAGGATTCCAGCCGGGCCACCCCGGGCCACCGACCCAGAAGGTGCGGACCTCACCGCTCCACCACCGGCCGGCCCCTTTCATGTTCCATTGGGACCCTGCAGTTGAGTGCAATGGGGCTTGAATATGCTGCTTGAGCCCAACTCTGGCACTGTTAGATGAGGCCAGGTTGTTTGTCGGGGCCACTGTGACGTCAGAGGATTGGTCATAATTGTGTGTCTGCTGTCCCGGCAAGCTTCATGGACACAGGGCTTCAGAGCCCGCTTGGAGCAGTCTCATAACTCACCCTTCCCAGTGAGCCCAGGTTTGTCCTTCGCTGCCGTTTTTTGGCTTGTGAATTTCTCTGACTTTCAAACGTTCCAGCAGAGCCTGTCTAAAGACTGACATCTTTCATTGTGGATTATTCAGGTGTGATATCTGTTCGCCTTGCATTTTCTGGGACCTTTGTTTCTTTTCCACAGTATGCTCGTCATGGTCTTTCTCAGCTATCTCACTTAGATATGCTTACCAGTCCGTTCTCCTTCAGTCCAAGTGATTAATTTTGTATTTCTTGAATCACCGTATGTTCTCTAGGCCGAGGTGTGAGTGCTTTCGTGACTCTTGGTTGCTGTCTTTGAATTTGCACCGGTCACTTGTAGGACTCTTTGCTAGCCTAGCCTAGGTCAAAGGAAGCACTGAGAACCCGTGGTCATCTGGGTTGGTTTGACATCCTGAGATCAGAAACTCCAAATTCGAGGTGGTCCTGGCAACCCCCTTCATGGACATAATGTTTTTCCGAGACAAATTAGACAAATCTGATGAATTCCTCTCTCCAGGAAAGATATTTTTCTTTCTCTTTTGTGGATTTCGGAAGTTTCGAACTTGACCCCTGACACTTGAGCGTTGCCCTAGATTGCATCTAGATACGGCTTACTTTATTTCTATAGGCTGTGCCATTTGTTTGACCTACATCCTCAGCCCTGGCATGTTTATTTTTCTGGAAACAGAATTGTAATGTTCTAATTTTCAGCCAGCTTCCTTCCATATGGCGTCAAAGCACATAATCAATAATCCTTCTACGGCAAGACATCGGGGGAGAGAATTTCATTGGAGCCAAAGTGAGCACTGCAGCCTGGGAGGGCAGCCTTCACAAAGGAACCAAGCCCTCTGGAAAAGGGTGATTTTCAGCACACTTGTAGAGCCCTTCCCAACAAAGAGACCTACCCCAAGCATGACAGGGCTCCATTCCTTCGAGGCTTCCAAGACATCTCTTGGGACGCATTAGCATGTGGCCAGTGGGTCCCCGTGACGCCAGAGCTATGGAAAGTGAGACTGATCTTCCAAGAATGCTAGGGGCCTAGGAAAGGAGGCATCGACTCTTCTCTTCAATGTCCTCAAGAGATCCTTCTTGACTTTGGATTATGCTTAAGGCAGAAGGACACTGTAGGTCTGATAAGGCCCAAGTGCGGCCTCGTGTTTCCAATCAAGTTTCAAGCTTGAATCAGCATGGCCTCCCCATAGACTTGAATAGATGACAATGTTCTCCTCTCAGTGCTTGTCCCTCGATTCTCGCTTCTTGCCAAGGATTCCTTTCTTATCCCTGGAATCAGAGTCCGTTTGATCTCTTAAAGTTTCTGTGCCCGCTTTCTGTTTGTCAAAGCTGTTTCTGGGTATGTCTCCCTTTAATAGCCCAGCCTAGGCCAATCCTCAGACTGTAACCATGCGGCCATCTTGGGGGACATGTTCACCGTGATGTCATAAAGAAGCTCAGAAGGCTAAGTTGTCCTGACAACCTCCAAGCACACAGAGTTTCAGAGCCATCTCAGACCAGTCTGACTCCTCCCCCTTTCCAGGTAGGATAGTTTTCCTTTTTCTGGATTACTTGTCGGTTTCTATGTTTGTCCTCGAATTTGGAAAGGCCTGCTCCATTCTCTCTAGACACTGGTTTCTTTCCTGTAAGATTACCCCGGCTATTATCTCTTACGCCTTGGGAAGAGGGCCAAGTGGGTGGACCTTCCCCAGACAAAGTCCTGGACTCCCTCCCAAGTTGAAGTTGCCCGGGCAATCCTCTGATGCGCAATGATAGTGTCATCTCCTAGCACTCTGCCAATTCCACCTTGGCAGGTCCCATGTTTTCCTTCCTTCTTCCTTTGGGGAAGTGTACCAGATGCCTTCACAGATTGGAATATTCTCACGGTTCTTTTTCTGGTGCGTATTGAGAACGGACCCTCACAATTGCTACTTCTTTATGACCTCTGTCCACACCGTACCATGAAATCTCTATTCCCTAACAGTGCTAATGTGATCTGCACCCGTGCTGTGAAAGAGTGAGGCCCGGGTCACACAAGCGGAACGTGGGCACTTGCCCGCTCCACCACAGGGCCGGCCCTGAGTTGTACTTTTGGACCAACCTGTTCCCTGAACTTGGGAAGGTTGGGCCTGTTTGGATTATTCGTGAAGCTGATTAGTAGTAACATCATGGACGGTAACTTTATGACTTCACCGTTGGGTCCTGGGCTTAGCACGGATCAGGTTCTCTTGGTAGGATTCCTCTTCATGTATTTGGAATGGTCTACCTTTCTGTAGCATCAGTAAGCCTTTTGAGGTGATTTTCTCTCCTTGGAAGTTCACCTTCTCTAATCTCTTTCAGCCCCCAAAGCTGTATGCCGTCATTCTGAACCCGTTTTTGGATTTTTGCTTTTAGGTGAATTTATTGCTGTATCCCTGCATTAGAACATCCTATGTCTTTCAGATTTACATCCTCATCGATTTAGACTTCCGGGTAGGTTCCATCCTCTTCACCAGCGTAAGCCGAATCACAGGCCCTCACCACACACTTGTGCCTCATCATCTCTTTCACCCTCCCCCACCGCCCCGCTTTGCCTCTGGGCACCCCCGATCAAATGTCCAGTGCCGCCTGTTGGTTAGTGCTTATTTTTTCTTCTCCATGTAAGTGAGATCCTACGGTATTTGACTTTGTCCCTGGGGCTTGTTTCACTTCCCCTAAATCCCTCCCAGCCGTTCTGGTGCTCACAAATGGCTGGATTGCATCCTTTGTTCCCGCTGAGTGGTCTGCCATTGTGTGGCTATAGCCCATGTTCCTTCTCCATTCGTCCCTTGCTGGGCACCAGGGTGGCTTCCAAGTCTTGGAGAGCGGGAAGGTAAGGCTGTGGTGAACTGAGTGGTGCACATGTCTTTAGGTGGTAGTGTTTCCGAGTTCTTTGGCTAAACACGCCCCAGAGGAATAGCTGGATCATATGGGACATGGATTCTTAAATTTCGGAGGCAGTTCCACACCGCTTGGCCTAGTGGCTGCACCGGTTTCCACTGCCAGCAGCAGTGCAGGAGGCGTCCCTTCTCTCCACCTCCTCTCTGACACTTGTTGTTTCCTGTCTGCCTCCTTATAGCCATTCTGACCGCAGTGAGCTGCTATGTCCTTGCGGTTTGGATTTGCCTTGGCCTCAGACTTAATGAGGGTGAACAAGTTTTCATGCACCTGTTGGCCCTCTTTAGATCTTCTTGGGAGAAATCTCTGTGTCCATCTTTGGCCCAGGTTTTCATTGGCTTGTTCTTTTTCTTGTGGAGACGTCTGAGTTGACTGTTTCTTTGGGCTTTTCACCCCTTGTCCGATGTGTGCTTTGCAAACATCCACTCCCAGTTGTTGTGCTGTCTTTGCATTGAGTCGATGGTTTCCTTGACTGGGCAGAAGCGTCTGCATTTGAGGTGGTCCCGTTTGTTTCTTGTCTCCTTTGCTGCCCTTGCCCAGTCAGACATACTTCTTCCAAATAGGCGGCTCAGACAGATGGCAAAGAGCACTCTGCCTAGGTCTTCTCCTACAAGTTTCACGGTTTCAAGTCTGCCATTCAGGGCTTTAATCCATTCCAGGAGGTGCGTGTGCCAGGTGGAACATCATGGTCTACTCTCGTTGTGTTCCATGTGGCTGTGCAGGCTTCCCAGCACCGTTTATTGGAGAGACTCTCCTTCGTCCACTGTCTCCTCTTGGCTCCCTGGTCGCAAATGGGCTGTCCATGTATGTTTGAGTTGGGCTCTGGGCTCTCGATTCTGTTGCATGGGTCTGTGTGCCTGTTTTTGGGCCCGGACTGTGCCGTTTCGGTACCTAGCGCTTCGTCCTCTATGTTGAAATCAGAAAGTGTGATACGTCCTGCTTTGTTCGTTTTCCTGAGGATTCCTTGGCCTATGCAGGGTCTCTTGTTGCTGGCTAGAAACTTTAGGATTCTCTCTTCTATCTCTCTGGCAAATATGGCTGCAACTTTGACTGGGATTGCATGGAATCCAGAGATTCCTTTCTCCGCTATGGACGTTTCAAGTGTGTTAATTCTTCCATTCCTAGGTCCCGGAATATCCTTCTTTTTCCTTGTGTCGTCTTGAATTTCTTTCCACAAACGTCTGTTAGTTTTCGATTGACATAGCTTTCACCGGTTTTGCTAAGGTTCTTCATAGAGATCTTCTTCTTCGTACTGGCAAGCTGTGTTTTTTTTTTTTTGTCTGTTTGTGTTTAGCTTCCGTTTTTCTATTCTTTGCAACTTGTAATTGGTTCTGTTTTGCAGAAGTGCATCGCTGTGCTCACATCTGCTGGCAATGCTCCTGTATTTGCTGTGGAAGTCTGGCCCTATCTAACGTCCCTTCCCATCTGCCTCTGCACCCCCTCGGACGCCTGCCCCAGAATGACTGAAGCAGTGGTGAGGAGGCTCACCCCCAGGATTCCAGCCGGGCCACCCCGGGCCACCGACCCAGAAGGTGCGGACCTCACCGCTCCACCACCGGCCGGCCCCTTTCATGTTCCATTGGGACCCTGCAGTTGAGTGCAATGGGGCTTGAATATGCTGCTTGAGCCCAACTCTGGCACTGTTAGATGAGGCCAGGTTGTTTGTCGGGGCCACTGTGACGTCAGAGGATTGGTCATAATTGTGTGTCTGCTGTCCCGGCAAGCTTCATGGACACAGGGCTTCAGAGCCCGCTTGGAGCAGTCTCATAACTCACCCTTCCCAGTGAGCCCAGGTTTGTCCTTCGCTGCCGTTTTTTGGCTTGTGAATTTCTCTGACTTTCAAACGTTCCAGCAGAGCCTGTCTAAAGACTGACATCTTTCATTGTGGATTATTCAGGTGTGATATCTGTTCGCCTTGCATTTTCTGGGACCTTTGTTTCTTTTCCACAGTATGCTCGTCATGGTCTTTCTCAGCTATCTCACTTAGATATGCTTACCAGTCCGTTCTCCTTCAGTCCAAGTGATTAATTTTGTATTTCTTGAATCACCGTATGTTCTCTAGGCCGAGGTGTGAGTGCTTTCGTGACTCTTGGTTGCTGTCTTTGAATTTGCACCGGTCACTTGTAGGACTCTTTGCTAGCCTAGCCTAGGTCAAAGGAAGCACTGAGAACCCGTGGTCATCTGGGTTGGTTTGACATCCTGAGATCAGAAACTCCAAATTCGAGGTGGTCCTGGCAACCCCCTTCATGGACATAATGTTTTTCCGAGACAAATTAGACAAATCTGATGAATTCCTCTCTCCAGGAAAGATATTTTTCTTTCTCTTTTGTGGATTTCGGAAGTTTCGAACTTGACCCCTGACACTTGAGCGTTGCCCTAGATTGCATCTAGATACGGCTTACTTTATTTCTATAGGCTGTGCCATTTGTTTGACCTACATCCTCAGCCCTGGCATGTTTATTTTTCTGGAAACAGAATTGTAATGTTCTAATTTTCAGCCAGCTTCCTTCCATATGGCGTCAAAGCACATAATCAATAATCCTTCTACGGCAAGAGATCGGGGGAGAGAATTTCATTGGAGCCAAAGTGAGCACTGCAGCCTGGGAGGGCAGCCTTCACAAAGGAACCAAGCCCTCTGGAAAAGGGTGATTTTCAGCACACTTGTAGAGCCCTTCCCAACAAAGAGACCTACCCCAAGCATGACAGGGCTCCATTCCTTCGAGGCTTCCAAGACATCTCTTGGGACGCATTAGCATGTGGCCAGTGGGTCCCCGTGACGCCAGAGCTATGGAAAGTGAGACTGATCTTCCAAGAATGCTAGGGGCCTAGGAAAGGAGGCATCGACTCTTCTCTTCAATGTCCTCAAGAGATCCTTCTTGACTTTGGATTATGCTTAAGGCAGAAGGACACTGTAGGTCTGATAAGGCCCAAGTGCGGCCTCGTGTTTCCAATCAAGTTTCAAGCTTGAATCAGCATGGCCTCCCCATAGACTTGAATAGATGACAATGTTCTCCTCTCAGTGCTTGTCCCTCGATTCTCGCTTCTTGCCAAGGATTCCTTTCTTATCCCTGGAATCAGAGTCCGTTTGATCTCTTAAAGTTTCTGTGCCCGCTTTCTGTTTGTCAAAGCTGTTTCTGGGTATGTCTCCCTTTAATAGCCCAGCCTAGGCCAATCCTCAGACTGTAACCATGCGGCCATCTTGGGGGACATGTTCACCGTGATGTCATAAAGAAGCTCAGAAGGCTAAGTTGTCCTGACAACCTCCAAGCACACAGAGTTTCAGAGCCATCTCAGACCAGTCTGACTCCTCCCCCTTTCCAGGTAGGATAGTTTTCCTTTTTCTGGATTACTTGTCGGTTTCTATGTTTGTCCTCGAATTTGGAAAGGCCTGCTCCATTCTCTCTAGACACTGGTTTCTTTCCTGTAAGATTACCCCGGCTATTATCTCTTACGCCTTGGGAAGAGGGCCAAGTGGGTGGACCTTCCCCAGAGAAAGTCCTGGACTCCCTCCCAAGTTGAAGTTGCCCGGGCAATCCTCTGATGCGCAATGATCGTGTCATCTCCTAGCACTCTGCCAATTCCACCTTGGCAGGTCCCATGTTTTCCTTCCTTCTTCCTTTGGGGAAGTGTACCAGATGCCTTCACAGATTGGAATATTCTCACGGTTCTTTTTCTGGTGCGTATTGAGAACGGACCCTCACAATTGCTACTTCTTTATGACCTCTGTCCACACCGTACCATGAAATCTCTATTCCCTAACAGTGCTAATGTGATCTGCACCCGTGCTGTGAAAGAGTGAGGCCCGGGTCACACAAGCGGAACGTGGGCACTTGCCCGCTCCACCACAGGGCCGGCCCTGACTTGTACTTTTGGACCAACCTGTGGCCTGAACTTGGGAAGGTTGGGCCTGTTTGGATTATTCGTGAAGCTGATTAGTAGTAACATCATGGACGGTAACATTATGACTTCACCGTTGGTTCCTGGGCTTAGCACGGATCAGGTTCTCTTGGTAGTATTCCTCTTCATGTATTTGGAATGGTCTGCCTTTCTGTAGCATCAGTAAGCCTTTTGAGGTGATTTTCCCTCCTTGGAAGTTCACCTTCTCTAATCTCTTTCAGCCCCCAAAGCTGTATGCCGTCATTCTGCAACCCTTTTTGGATTTTTGCTTTTAGGTGAATTTATTGCCGTAACCCTGCATTAGAACATCGTATGTCTTTCAGATTTACATCCTCATCGATTTAGACTTCCGTGTAGGTTCCATCCTCTTCACCAGCGTAAGCCGAATCACAGGCCCTCACCACACACTTGTGCCTCATCATCTCTTTCACCCTCCCCCACCGCCCCGCTTTGCCTCTGGGCACCCCCGATCAAATGTCCAGTGCCGCCTGTTGGTTAGTGCTTGTTTTTTCTTCTCCTTGTAAGTGAGATCCTACGGTATTTGACTTTGTCCCTGGGGCTTGTTTCACTTCCCCTAAATCCCTCCCAGCCGTTCTGGTGCTCACAAATGGCTGGATTGCATCCTTTGTTCCCGCTGAGTGGTCTGCCATTGTGTGGCTATAGCCCATGTTCCTTCTCCATTCGTCCCTTGCTGGGCACCAGGGTGGCTTCCAAGTCTTGGAGAGCGGGAGTAAGGCTGTGGTGAACTGAGTGGTGCACATGTCTTTAGGCGGTAGTGTTTCCGAGTTCTTTGGCTAAACACGCCCCAGAGGAATAGCTGGATCATATGGGACATGGATTCTTAAATTTCGGAGGCAGT
Organism: Equus asinus; assembly: GCF_041296235.1. Lineage (NCBI taxonomy): Eukaryota > Metazoa > Chordata > Mammalia > Perissodactyla > Equidae > Equus > Equus asinus. The sequence continues at coordinate 79,423,830 of NC_091820.1, forward strand.
TCCACACCGCTTGGCCTAGTGGCTGCACCGGTTTCCACTGCCAGCAGCAGTGCAGGAGGCGTCCCTTCTCTCCACCTCCTCTCTGACACTTGTTGTTTCCTGTCTGCCTCCTTATAGCCATTCTGACCACAGTGAGCTGCTATGTCCTTGCGGTTTGGATTTGCCTTGGCCTCAGACTTAATGAGGGTGAACAAGTTTTCATGCACCTGTTGGCCCTCTTTAGATCTTCTTGGGAGAAATCTCTGTGTCCATCTTTGGCCCAGGTTTTCATTGGCTTGTTCTTTTTCTTGTGGAGACGTCTGAGTTGACTGTTTCTTTGGGCTTTTCACCCCTTGTCCGATGTGTGCTTTGCAAACATCCACTCCCAGTTGTTGTGCTGTCTTTGCATTGAGTCGATGGTTTCCTTGACTGGGCAGAAGCGTCTGCATTTGAGGTGGTCCCGTTTGTTTCTTGTCTCCTTTGCTGCCCTTGCCCAGTCAGACATACTTCTTCCAAATAGGCGGCTCAGACAGATGGCAAAGAGCACTCTGCCTAGGTCTTCTCCTACAAGTTTCACGGTTTCAAGTCTGCCATTCAGGGCTTTAATCCATTCCAGGAGGTGCGTGTGCCAGGTGGAACATCATGGTCTACTCTCGTTGTGTTCCATGTGGCTGTGCAGGCTTCCCAGCACCGTTTATTGGAGAGACTCTCCTTCGTCCACTGTCTCCTCTTGGCTCCCTGGTCGCAAATGGGCTGTCCATGTATGTTTGAGTTGGGCTCTGGGCTCTCGATTCTGTTGCATGGGTCTGTGTGCCTGTTTTTGGGCCCGGACTGTGCCGTTTCGGTACCTAGCGCTTCGTCCTCTATGTTGAAATCAGAAAGTGTGATACGTCCTGCTTTGTTCGTTTTCCTGAGGATTCCTTGGCCTATGCAGGGTCTCTTGTTGCTGGCTAGAAACTTTAGGATTCTCTCTTCTATCTCTCTGGCAAATATGGCTGCAACTTTGACTGGGATTGCATGGAATCCAGAGATTCCTTTCTCCGCTATGGACGTTTCAAGTGTGTTAATTCTTCCATTCCTAGGTCCCGGAATATCCTTCTTTTTCCTTGTGTCGTCTTGAATTTCTTTCCACAAACGTCTGTTAGTTTTCGATTGACATAGCTTTCACCGGTTTTGCTAAGGTTCTTCATAGAGATCTTCTTCTTCGTACTGGCAAGCTGTGTTTTTTTTTTTTTGTCTGTTTGTGTTTAGCTTCCGTTTTTCTATTCTTTGCAACTTGTAATTGGTTCTGTTTTGCAGAAGTGCATCGCTGTGCTCACATCTGCTGGCAATGCTCCTGTATTTGCTGTGGAAGTCTGGCCCTATCTAACGTCCCTTCCCATCTGCCTCTGCACCCCCTCGGACGCCTGCCCCAGAATGACTGAAGCAGTGGTGAGGAGGCTCACCCCCAGGATTCCAGCCGGGCCACCCCGGGCCACCGACCCAGAAGGTGCGGACCTCACCGCTCCACCACCGGCCGGCCCCTTTCATGTTCCATTGGGACCCTGCAGTTGAGTGCAATGGGGCTTGAATATGCTGCTTGAGCCCAACTCTGGCACTGTTAGATGAGGCCAGGTTGTTTGTCGGGGCCACTGTGACGTCAGAGGATTGGTCATAATTGTGTGTCTGCTGTCCCGGCAAGCTTCATGGACACAGGGCTTCAGAGCCCGCTTGGAGCAGTCTCATAACTCACCCTTCCCAGTGAGCCCAGGTTTGTCCTTCGCTGCCGTTTTTTGGCTTGTGAATTTCTCTGACTTTCAAACGTTCCAGCAGAGCCTGTCTAAAGACTGACATCTTTCATTGTGGATTATTCAGGTGTGATATCTGTTCGCCTTGCATTTTCTGGGACCTTTGTTTCTTTTCCACAGTATGCTCGTCATGGTCTTTCTCAGCTATCTCACTTAGATATGCTTACCAGTCCGTTCTCCTTCAGTCCAAGTGATTAATTTTGTATTTCTTGAATCACCGTATGTTCTCTAGGCCGAGGTGTGAGTGCTTTCGTGACTCTTGGTTGCTGTCTTTGAATTTGCACCGGTCACTTGTAGGACTCTTTGCTAGCCTAGCCTAGGTCAAAGGAAGCACTGAGAACCCGTGGTCATCTGGGTTGGTTTGACATCCTGAGATCAGAAACTCCAAATTCGAGGTGGTCCTGGCAACCCCCTTCATGGACATAATGTTTTTCCGAGACAAATTAGACAAATCTGATGAATTCCTCTCTCCAGGAAAGATATTTTTCTTTCTCTTTTGTGGATTTCGGAAGTTTCGAACTTGACCCCTGACACTTGAGCGTTGCCCTAGATTGCATCTAGATACGGCTTACTTTATTTCTATAGGCTGTGCCATTTGTTTGACCTACATCCTCAGCCCTGGCATGTTTATTTTTCTGGAAACAGAATTGTAATGTTCTAATTTTCAGCCAGCTTCCTTCCATATGGCGTCAAAGCACATAATCAATAATCCTTCTACGGCAAGAGATCGGGGGAGAGAATTTCATTGGAGCCAAAGTGAGCACTGCAGCCTGGGAGGGCAGCCTTCACAAAGGAACCAAGCCCTCTGGAAAAGGGTGATTTTCAGCACACTTGTAGAGCCCTTCCCAACAAAGAGACCTACCCCAAGCATGACAGGGCTCCATTCCTTCGAGGCTTCCAAGACATCTCTTGGGACGCATTAGCATGTGGCCAGTGGGTCCCCGTGACGCCAGAGCTATGGAAAGTGAGACTGATCTTCCAAGAATGCTAGGGGCCTAGGAAAGGAGGCATCGACTCTTCTCTTCAATGTCCTCAAGAGATCCTTCTTGACTTTGGATTATGCTTAAGGCAGAAGGACACTGTAGGTCTGATAAGGCCCAAGTGCGGCCTCGTGTTTCCAATCAAGTTTCAAGCTTGAATCAGCATGGCCTCCCCATAGACTTGAATAGATGACAATGTTCTCCTCTCAGTGCTTGTCCCTCGATTCTCGCTTCTTGCCAAGGATTCCTTTCTTATCCCTGGAATCAGAGTCCGTTTGATCTCTTAAAGTTTCTGTGCCCGCTTTCTGTTTGTCAAAGCTGTTTCTGGGTATGTCTCCCTTTAATAGCCCAGCCTAGGCCAATCCTCAGACTGTAACCATGCGGCCATCTTGGGGGACATGTTCACCGTGATGTCATAAAGAAGCTCAGAAGGCTAAGTTGTCCTGACAACCTCCAAGCACACAGAGTTTCAGAGCCATCTCAGACCAGTCTGACTCCTCCCCCTTTCCAGGTAGGATAGTTTTCCTTTTTCTGGATTACTTGTCGGTTTCTATGTTTGTCCTCGAATTTGGAAAGGCCTGCTCCATTCTCTCTAGACACTGGTTTCTTTCCTGTAAGATTACCCCGGCTATTATCTCTTACGCCTTGGGAAGAGGGCCAAGTGGGTGGACCTTCCCCAGAGAAAGTCCTGGACTCCCTCCCAAGTTGAAGTTGCCCGGGCAATCCTCTGATGCGCAATGATCGTGTCATCTCCTAGCACTCTGCCAATTCCACCTTGGCAGGTCCCATGTTTTCCTTCCTTCTTCCTTTGGGGAAGTGTACCAGATGCCTTCACAGATTGGAATATTCTCACGGTTCTTTTTCTGGTGCGTATTGAGAACGGACCCTCACAATTGCTACTTCTTTATGACCTCTGTCCACACCGTACCATGAAATCTCTATTCCCTAACAGTGCTAATGTGATCTGCACCCGTGCTGTGAAAGAGTGAGGCCCGGGTCACACAAGCGGAACGTGGGCACTTGCCCGCTCCACCACAGGGCCGGCCCTGACTTGTACTTTTGGACCAACCTGTGGCCTGAACTTGGGAAGGTTGGGCCTGTTTGGATTATTCGTGAAGCTGATTAGTAGTAACATCATGGACGGTAACATTATGACTTCACCGTTGGTTCCTGGGCTTAGCACGGATCAGGTTCTCTTGGTAGTATTCCTCTTCATGTATTTGGAATGGTCTGCCTTTCTGTAGCATCAGTAAGCCTTTTGAGGTGATTTTCCCTCCTTGGAAGTTCACCTTCTCTAATCTCTTTCAGCCCCCAAAGCTGTATGCCGTCATTCTGCAACCCTTTTTGGATTTTTGCTTTTAGGTGAATTTATTGCCGTAACCCTGCATTAGAACATCGTATGTCTTTCAGATTTACATCCTCATCGATTTAGACTTCCGTGTAGGTTCCATCCTCTTCACCAGCGTAAGCCGAATCACAGGCCCTCACCACACACTTGTGCCTCATCATCTCTTTCACCCTCCCCCACCGCCCCGCTTTGCCTCTGGGCACCCCCGATCAAATGTCCAGTGCCGCCTGTTGGTTAGTGCTTGTTTTTTCTTCTCCTTGTAAGTGAGATCCTACGGTATTTGACTTTGTCCCTGGGGCTTGTTTCACTTCCCCTAAATCCCTCCCAGCCGTTCTGGTGCTCACAAATGGCTGGATTGCATCCTTTGTTCCCGCTGAGTGGTCTGCCATTGTGTGGCTATAGCCCATGTTCCTTCTCCATTCGTCCCTTGCTGGGCACCAGGGTGGCTTCCAAGTCTTGGAGAGCGGGAGTAAGGCTGTGGTGAACTGAGTGGTGCACATGTCTTTAGGCGGTAGTGTTTCCGAGTTCTTTGGCTAAACACGCCCCAGAGGAATAGCTGGATCATATGGGACATGGATTCTTAAATTTCGGAGGCAGTTCCACACCGCTTGGCCTAGTGGCTGCACCGGTTTCCACTGCCAGCAGCAGTGCAGGAGGCGTCCCTTCTCTCCACCTCCTCTCTGACACTTGTTGTTTCCTGTCTGCCTCCTTATAGCCATTCTGACCACAGTGAGCTGCTATGTCCTTGCGGTTTGGATTTGCCTTGGCCTCAGACTTAATGAGGGTGAACAAGTTTTCATGCACCTGTTGGCCCTCTTTAGATCTTCTTGGGAGAAATCTCTGTGTCCATCTTTGGCCCAGGTTTTCATTGGCTTGTTCTTTTTCTTGTGGAGACGTGTGAGTTGACTGTTTCTTTGGGCTTTTCACCCCTTGTCCGATGTGTGCTTTGCAAACATCCACTCCCAGTTGTTGTGCTGTCTTTGCATTGAGTCGATGGTTTCCTTGACTGGGCAGAAGCGTCTGCATTTGAGGTGGTCCCGTTTGTTTCTTGTCTCCTTTGCTGCCCTTGCCCAGTCAGACATACTTCTTCCAAATAGGCGGCTCAGACAGATGGCAAAGAGCACTCTGCCTAGGTCTTCTCCTACAAGTTTCACGGTTTCAAGTCTGCCATTCAGGGCTTTAATCCATTCCAGGAGGTGCGTGTGCCAGGTGGAACATCATGGTCTACTCTCGTTGTGTTCCATGTGGCTGTGCAGGCTTCCCAGCACCGTTTATTGGAGAGACTCTCCTTTGTCCACTGTCTCCTCTTGGCTCCCTGGTCGCAAATGGGCTGTCCATGTATGTTTGAGTTGGGCTCTGGGCTCTCGATTCTGTTGCATGGGTCTGTGTGCCTGTTTTTGGGCCCAGACTGTGCCGTTTCGGTACCTAGCGCTTCGTCCTCTATGTTGAAATCAGAAAGTGTGATACGTCCTGCTTTGTTCGTTTTCCTGAGGATTCCTTGGCCTATGCAGGGTCTCTTGTTGCTGGCTAGAAACTTTAGGATTCTCTCTTCTATCTCTCTGGCAAATATGGCTGCAACTTTGACTGGGATTGCATGGAATCCAGAGATTCCTTTCTCCGCTATGGACGTTTCAACTGTGTTAATTCTTCCATTCCTAGGTCCCGGAATATCCTTCTTTTTCCTTGTGTCGTCTTGAATTTCTTTCCACAAACGTCTGTTAGTTTTCGATTGACATAGCTTTCACCGGTTTTGCTAAGGTTCTTCATAGAGATCTTCTTCTTCGTACTGGCAAGCTGTGTTTTTTTTTTTTGTCTGTTTGTGTTTAGCTTCCGTTTTTCTATTCTTTGCAACTTGTAATTGGTTCTGTTTTGCAGAAGTGCATCGCTGTGCTCACATCTGCTGGCAATGCTCCTGTATTTGCTGTGGAAGTCTGGCCCTATCTAACGTCCCTTCCCATCTGCCTCTGCACCCCCTCGGACGCCTGCCCCAGAATGACTGAAGCAGTGGTGAGGAGGCTCACCCCCAGGATTCCAGCCGGGCCACCCCGGGCCACCGACCCAGAAGGTGCGGACCTCACCGCTCCACCACCGGCCGGCCCCTTTCATGTTCCATTGGGACCCTGCAGTTGAGTGCAATGGGGCTTGAATATGCTGCTTGAGCCCAACTCTGGCACTGTTAGATGAGGCCAGGTTGTTTGTCGGGGCCACTGTGACGTCAGAGGATTGGTCATAATTGTGTGTCTGCTGTCCCGGCAAGCTTCATGGACACAGGGCTTCAGAGCCCGCTTGGAGCAGTCTCATAACTCACCCTTCCCAGTGAGCCCAGGTTTGTCCTTCGCTGCCGTTTTTTGGCTTGTGAATTTCTCTGACTTTCAAACGTTCCAGCAGAGCCTGTCTAAAGACTGACATCTTTCATTGTGGATTATTCAGGTGTGATATCTGTTCGCCTTGCATTTTCTGGGACCTTTGTTTCTTTTCCACAGTATGCTCGTCATGGTCTTTCTCAGCTATCTCACTTAGATATGCTTACCAGTCCGTTCTCCTTCAGTCCAAGTGATTAATTTTGTATTTCTTGAATCACCGTATGTTCTCTAGGCCGAGGTGTGAGTGCTTTCGTGACTCTTGGTTGCTGTCTTTGAATTTGCACCGGTCACTTGTAGGACTCTTTGCTAGCCTAGCCTAGGTCAAAGGAAGCACTGAGAACCCGTGGTCATCTGGGTTGGTTTGACATCCTGAGATCAGAAACTCCAAATTCGACGTGGTCCTGGCAACCCCCTTCATGGACATAATGTTTTTCCGAGACAAATTAGACAAATCTGATGAATTCCTCTCTCCAGGAAAGATATTTTTCTTTCTCTTTTGTGGATTTCGGAAGTTTCGAACTTGACCCCTGACACTTGAGCGTTGCCCTAGATTGCATCTAGATACGGCTTACTTTATTTCTATAGGCTGTGCCATTTGTTTGACCTACATCCTCAGCCCTGGCATGTTTATTTTTCTGGAAACAGAATTGTAATGTTCTAATTTTCAGCCAGCTTCCTTCCATATGGCGTCAAAGCACATAATCAATAATCCTTCTACGGCAAGAGGTCGGGGGAGAGAATTTCATTGGAGCCAAAGTGAGCACTCTAGCCTGGGAGGGCAGCCTTCACAAAGGAACCAAGCCCTCTGGAAAAGGGTGATTTTCAGCACACTTGTAGAGCCCTTCCCAACAAAGAGACCTACCCCAAGCATGACAGGGCTCCATTCCTTCGAGGCTTCCAAGACATCTCTTGGGACGCATTAGCATGTGGCCAGTGGGTCCCCGTGACGCCAGAGCTATGGAAAGTGAGACTGATCTTCCAAGAATGCTAGGGGCCTAGGAAAGGAGGCATCGACTCTTCTCTTCAATGTCCTCAAGAGATCCTTCTTGACTTTGGATTATGCTTAAGGCAGAAGGACACTGTAGGTCTGATAAGGCCCAAGTGCGGCCTCGTGTTTCCAATCAAGTTTCAAGCTTGAATCAGCATGGCCTCCCCATAGACTTGAATAGATGACAATGTTCTCCTCTCAGTGCTTGTCCCTCGATTCTCGCTTCTTGCCAAGGATTCCTTTCTTATCCCTGGAATCAGAGTCCGTTTGATCTCTTAAAGTTTCTGTGCCCGCTTTCTGTTTGTCAAAGCTGTTTCTGGGTATGTCTCCCTTTAATAGCCCAGCCTAGGCCAATCCTCAGACTGTAACCATGCGGCCATCTTGGGGGACATGTTCACCGTGATGTCATAAAGAAGCTCAGAAGGCTAAGTTGTCCTGACAACCTCCAAGCACACAGAGTTTCAGAGCCATCTCAGACCAGTCTGACTCCTCCCCCTTTCCAGGTAGGATAGTTTTCCTTTTTCTGGATTACTTGTCGGTTTCTATGTTTGTCCTCGAATTTGGAAAGGCCTGCTCCATTCTCTCTAGACACTGGTTTCTTTCCTGTAAGATTACCCCGGCTATTATCTCTTACGCCTTGGGAAGAGGGCCAAGTGGGTGGACCTTCCCCAGAGAAAGTCCTGGACTCCCTCCCAAGTTGAAGTTGCCCGGGCAATCCTCTGATGCGCAATGATCGTGTCATCTCCTAGCACTCTGCCAATTCCACCTTGGCAGGTCCCATGTTTTCCTTCCTTCTTCCTTTGGGGAAGTGTACCAGATGCCTTCACAGATTGGAATATTCTCACGGTTCTTTTTCTGGTGCGTATTGAGAACGGACCCTCACAATTGCTACTTCTTTATGACCTCTGTCCGCACCGTACCATGAAATCTCTATTCCCTAACAGTGCTAATGTGATCTGCACCCGTGCTGTGAAAGAGTGAGGCCCGGGTCACACAAGCGGAACGTGGGCACTTGCCCGCTCCACCACAGGGCCGGCCCTGACTTGTACTTTTGGACCAACCTGTGGCCTGAACTTGGGAAGGTTGGGCCTGTTTGGATTATTCGTGAAGCTGATTAGTAGTAACATCATGGACGGTAACATTATGACTTCACCGTTGGTTCCTGGGCTTAGCACGGATCAGGTTCTCTTGGTAGTATTCCTCTTCATGTATTTGGAATGGTCTGCCTTTCTGTAGCATCAGTAAGCCTTTTGAGGTGATTTTCCCTCCTTGGAAGTTCACCTTCTCTAATCTCTTTCAGCCCCCAAAGCTGTATGCCGTCATTCTGAAACCCTTTTTGGATTTTTGCTTTTAGGTGAATTTATTGCCGTAACCGTGCATTAGAACATCGTATGTCTTTCAGATTTACATCCTCATCGATTTCGACTTCCGTGTAGGTTCCATCCTCTTCACCAGCGTAAGCCGAATCACAGGCCCTCACCACACACTTGTGCCTCATCATCTCTTTCACCCTCCCCCACCGCCCCGCTTTGCCTCTGGGCACCCCCGATCAAATGTCCAGTGCCGCCTGTTGGTTAGTGCTTGTTTTTTCTTCTCCTTGTAAGTGAGATCCTACGGTATTTGACTTTGTCCCTGGGGCTTGTTTCACTTCCCCTAAATCCCTCCCAGCCGTTCTGGTGCTCACAAATGGCTGGATTGCATCCTTTGTTCCCGCTGAGTGGTCTGCCATTGTGTGGCTATAGCCCATGTTCCTTCTCCATTCGTCCCTTGCTGGGCACCAGGGTGGCTTCCAAGTCTTGGAGAGCGGGAGTAAGGCTGTGGTGAACTGAGTGGTGCACATGTCTTTAGGCGGTAGTGTTTCCGAGTTCTTTGGCTAAACACGCCCCAGAGGAATAGCTGGATCATATGGGACATGGATTCTTAAATTTCGGAGGCAGTTCCACACCGCTTGGCCTAGTGGCTGCACCGGTTTCCACTGCCAGCAGCAGTGCAGGAGGCGTCCCTTCTCTCCACCTCCTCTCTGACACTTGTTGTTTCCTGTCTGCCTCCTTATAGCCATTCTGACCACAGTGAGCTGCTATGTCCTTGCGGTTTGGATTTGCCTTGGCCTCAGACTTAATGAGGGTGAACAAGTTTTCATGCACCTGTTGGCCCTCTTTAGATCTTCTTGGGAGAAATCTCTGTGTCCATCTTTGGCCCAGGTTTTCATTGGCTTGTTCTTTTTCTTGTGGAGACGTGTGAGTTGACTGTTTCTTTGGGCTTTTCACCCCTTGTCCGATGTGTGCTTTGCAAACATCCACTCCCAGTTGTTGTGCTGTCTTTGCATTGAGTCGATGGTTTCCTTGACTGGGCAGAAGCGTCTGCATTTGAGGTGGTCCCGTTTGTTTCTTGTCTCCTTTGCTGCCCTTGCCCAGTCAGACATACTTCTTCCAAATAGGCGGCTCAGACAGATGGCAAAGAGCACTCTGCCTAGGTCTTCTCCTACAAGTTTCACGGTTTCAAGTCTGCCATTCAGGGCTTTAATCCATTCCAGGAGGTGCGTGTGCCAGGTGGAACATCATGGTCTACTCTCGTTGTGTTCCATGTGGCTGTGCAGGCTTCCCAGCACCGTTTCTTGGAGAGACTCTCCTTTGTCCACTGTCTCCTCTTGGCTCCCTGGTCGCAAATGGGCTGTCCATGTATGTTTGAGTTGGGCTCTGGGCTCTCGATTCTGTTGCATGGGTCTGTGTGCCTGTTTTTGGGCCCAGACTGTGCCGTTTCGGTACCTAGCGCTTCGTCCTCTATGTTGAAATCAGAAAGTGTGATACGTCCTGCTTTGTTCGTTTTCCTGAGGATTCCTTGGCCTATGCAGGGTCTCTTGTTGCTGGCTAGAAACTTTAGGATTCTCTCTTCTATCTCTCTGGCAAATATGGCTGCAACTTTGACTGGGATTGCATGGAATCCAGAGATTCCTTTCTCCGCTATGGACGTTTCAACTGTGTTAATTCTTCCATTCCTAGGTCCCGGAATATCCTTCTTTTTCCTTGTGTCGTCTTGAATTTCTTTCCACAAACGTCTGTTAGTTTTCGATTGACATAGCTTTCACCGGTTTTGCTAAGGTTCTTCATAGAGATCTTCTTCTTCGTACTGGCAAGCTGTGTTTTTTTTTTTGTCTGTTTGTGTTTAGCTTCCGTTTTTCTATTCTTTGCAACTTGTAATTGGTTCTGTTTTGCAGAAGTGCATCGCTGTGCTCACATCTGCTGGCAATGCTCCTGTATTTGCTGTGGAAGTCTGGCCCTATCTAACGTCCCTTCCCATCTGCCTCTGCACCCCCTCGGACGCCTGCCCCAGAATGACTGAAGCAGTGGTGAGGAGGCTCACCCCCAGGATTCCAGCCGGGCCACCCCGGGCCACCGACCCAGAAGGTGCGGACCTCACCGCTCCACCACCGGCCGGCCCCTTTCATGTTCCATTGGGACCCTGCAGTTGAGTGCAATGGGGCTTGAATATGCTGCTTGAGCCCAACTCTGGCACTGTTAGATGAGGCCAGGTTGTTTGTCGGGGCCACTGTGACGTCAGAGGATTGGTCATAATTGTGTGTCTGCTGTCCCGGCAAGCTTCATGGACACAGGGCTTCAGAGCCCGCTTGGAGCAGTCTCATAACTCACCCTTCCCAGTGAGCCCAGGTTTGTCCTTCGCTGCCGTTTTTTGGCTTGTGAATTTCTCTGACTTTCAAACGTTCCAGCAGAGCCTGTCTAAAGACTGACATCTTTCATTGTGGATTATTCAGGTGTGATATCTGTTCGCCTTGCATTTTCTGGGACCTTTGTTTCTTTTCCACAGTATGCTCGTCATGGTCTTTCTCAGCTATCTCACTTAGATATGCTTACCAGTCCGTTCTCCTTCAGTCCAAGTGATTAATTTTGTATTTCTTGAATCACCGTATGTTCTCTAGGCCGAGGTGTGAGTGCTTTCGTGACTCTTGGTTGCTGTCTTTGAATTTGCACCGGTCACTTGTAGGACTCTTTGCTAGCCTAGCCTAGGTCAAAGGAAGCACTGAGAACCCGTGGTCATCTGGGTTGGTTTGACATCCTGAGATCAGAAACTCCAAATTCGACGTGGTCCTGGCAACCCCCTTCATGGACATAATGTTTTTCCGAGACAAATTAGACAAATCTGATGAATTCCTCTCTCCAGGAAAGATATTTTTCTTTCTCTTTTGTGGATTTCGGAAGTTTCGAACTTGACCCCTGACACTTGAGCGTTGCCCTAGATTGCATCTAGATACGGCTTACTTTATTTCTATAGGCTGTGCCATTTGTTTGACCTACATCCTCAGCCCTGGCATGTTTATTTTTCTGGAAACAGAATTGTAATGTTCTAATTTTCAGCCAGCTTCCTTCCATATGGCGTCAAAGCACATAATCAATAATCCTTCTACGGCAAGAGATCGGGGGAGAGAATTTCATTGGAGCCAAAGTGAGCACTGCAGCCTGGGAGGGCAGCCTTCACAAAGGAACCAAGCCCTCTGGAAAAGGGTGATTTTCAGCACACTTGTAGAGCCCTTCCCAACAAAGAGACCTACCCCAAGCATGACAGGGCTCCATTCCTTCGAGGCTTCCAAGACATCTCTTGGGACGCATTAGCATGTGGCCAGTGGGTCCCCGTGACGCCAGAGCTATGGAAAGTGAGACTGATCTTCCAAGAATGCTAGGGGCCTAGGAAAGGAGGCATCGACTCTTCTCTTCAATGTCCTCAAGAGATCCTTCTTGACTTTGGATTATGCTTAAGGCAGAAGGACACTGTAGGTCTGATAAGGCCCAAGTGCGGCCTCGTGTTTCCAATCAAGTTTCAAGCTTGAATCAGCATGGCCTCCCCATAGACTTGAATAGATGACAATGTTCTCCTCTCAGTGCTTGTCCCTCGATTCTCGCTTCTTGCCAAGGATTCCTTTCTTATCCCTGGAATCAGAGTCCGTTTGATCTCTTAAAGTTTCTGTGCCCGCTTTCTGTTTGTCAAAGCTGTTTCTGGGTATGTCTCCCTTTAATAGCCCAGCCTAGGCCAATCCTCAGACTGTAACCATGCGGCCATCTTGGGGGACATGTTCACCGTGATGTCATAAAGAAGCTCAGAAGGCTAAGTTGTCCTGACAACCTCCAAGCACACAGAGTTTCAGAGCCATCTCAGACCAGTCTGACTCCTCCCCCTTTCCAGGTAGGATAGTTTTCCTTTTTCTGGATTACTTGTCGGTTTCTATGTTTGTCCTCGAATTTGGAAAGGCCTGCTCCATTCTCTCTAGACACTGGTTTCTTTCCTGTAAGATTACCCCGGCTATTATCTCTTACGCCTTGGGAAGAGGGCCAAGTGGGTGGACCTTCCCCAGAGAAAGTCCTGGACTCCCTCCCAAGTTGAAGTTGCCCGGGCAATCCTCTGATGCGCAATGATCGTGTCATCTCCTAGCACTCTGCCAATTCCACCTTGGCAGGTCCCATGTTTTCCTTCCTTCTTCCTTTGGGGAAGTGTACCAGATGCCTTCACAGATTGGAATATTCTCACGGTTCTTTTTCTGGTGCGTATTGAGAACGGACCCTCACAATTGCTACTTCTTTATGACCTCTGTCCGCACCGTACCATGAAATCTCTATTCCCTAACAGTGCTAATGTGATCTGCACCCGTGCTGTGAAAGAGTGAGGCCCGGGTCACACAAGCGGAACGTGGGCACTTGCCCGCTCCACCACAGGGCCGGCCCTGACTTGTACTTTTGGACCAACCTGTGGCCTGAACTTGGGAAGGTTGGGCCTGTTTGGATTATTCGTGAAGCTGATTAGTAGTAACATCATGGACGGTAACATTATGACTTCACCGTTGGTTCCTGGGCTTAGCACGGATCAGGTTCTCTTGGTAGTATTCCTCTTCATGTATTTGGAATGGTCTGCCTTTCTGTAGCATCAGTAAGCCTTTTGAGGTGATTTTCCCTCCTTGGAAGTTCACCTTCTCTAATCTCTTTCAGCCCCCAAAGCTGTATGCCGTCATTCTGAAACCCTTTTTGGATTTTTGCTTTTAGGTGAATTTATTGCCGTAACCCTGCATTAGAACATCGTATGTCTTTCAGATTTACATCCTCATCGATTTAGACTTCCGTGTAGGTTCCATCCTCTTCACCAGCGTAAGCCGAATCACAGGCCCTCACCACACACTTGTGCCTCATCATCTCTTTCACCCTCCCCCACCGCCCCGCTTTGCCTCTGGGCACCCCCGATCAAATGTCCAGTGCCGCCTGTTGGTTAGTGCTTGTTTTTTCTTCTCCTTGTAAGTGAGATCCTACGGTATTTGACTTTGTCCCTGGGGCTTGTTTCACTTCCCCTAAATCCCTCCCAGCCGTTCTGGTGCTCACAAATGGCTGGATTGCATCCTTTGTTCCCGCTGAGTGGTCTGCCATTGTGTGGCTATAGCCCATGTTCCTTCTCCATTCGTCCCTTGCTGGGCACCAGGGTGGCTTCCAAGTCTTGGAGAGCGGGAGTAAGGCTGTGGTGAACTGAGTGGTGCACATGTCTTTAGGCGGTAGTGTTTCCGAGTTCTTTGGCTAAACACGCCCCAGAGGAATAGCTGGATCATATGGGACATGGATTCTTAAATTTCGGAGGCAGTTCCACACCGCTTGGCCTAGTGGCTGCACCGGTTTCCACTGCCAGCAGCAGTGCAGGAGGCGTCCCTTCTCTCCACCTCCTCTCTGACACTTGTTGTTTCCTGTCTGCCTCCTTATAGCCATTCTGACCACAGTGAGCTGCTATGTCCTTGCGGTTTGGATTTGCCTTGGCCTCAGACTTAATGAGGGTGAACAAGTTTTCATGCACCTGTTGGCCCTCTTTAGATCTTCTTGGGAGAAATCTCTGTGTCCATCTTTGGCCCAGGTTTTCATTGGCTTGTTCTTTTTCTTGTGGAGACGTGTGAGTTGACTGTTTCTTTGGGCTTTTCACCCCTTGTCCGATGTGTGCTTTGCAAACATCCACTCCCAGTTGTTGTGCTGTCTTTGCATTGAGTCGATGGTTTCCTTGACTGGGCAGAAGCGTCTGCATTTGAGGTGGTCCCGTTTGTTTCTTGTCTCCTTTGCTGCCCTTGCCCAGTCAGACATACTTCTTCCAAATAGGCGGCTCAGACAGATGGCAAAGAGCACTCTGCCTAGGTCTTCTCCTACAAGTTTCACGGTTTCAAGTCTGCCATTCAGGGCTTTAATCCATTCCAGGAGGTGCGTGTGCCAGGTGGAACATCATGGTCTACTCTCGTTGTGTTCCATGTGGCTGTGCAGGCTTCCCAGCACCGTTTCTTGGAGAGACTCTCCTTTGTCCACTGTCTCCTCTTGGCTCCCTGGTCGCAAATGGGCTGTCCATGTATGTTTGAGTTGGGCTCTGGGCTCTCGATTCTGTTGCATGGGTCTGTGTGCCTGTTTTTGGGCCCAGACTGTGCCGTTTCGGTACCTAGCGCTTCGTCCTCTATGTTGAAATCAGAAAGTGTGATACGTCCTGCTTTGTTCGTTTTCCTGAGGATTCCTTGGCCTATGCAGGGTCTCTTGTTGCTGGCTAGAAACTTTAGGATTCTCTCTTCTATCTCTCTGGCAAATATGGCTGCAACTTTGACTGGGATTGCATGGAATCCAGAGATTCCTTTCTCCGCTATGGACGTTTCAAGTGTGTTAATTCTTCCATTCCTAGGTCCCGGAATATCCTTCTTTTTCCTTGTGTCGTCTTGAATTTCTTTCCACAAACGTCTGTTAGTTTTCGATTGACATAGCTTTCACCGGTTTTGCTAAGGTTCTTCATAGAGATCTTCTTCTTCGTACTGGCAAGCTGTGTTTTTTTTTTTTTGTCTGTTTGTGTTTAGCTTCCGTTTGTCTATTCTTTGCAACTTGTAATTGGTTCTGTTTTGCAGAAGTGCATCGCTGTGCTCACATCTGCTGGCAATGCTCCTGTATTTGCTGTGGAAGTCTGGCCCTATCTAACGTCCCTTCCCATCTGCCTCTGCACCCCCTCGGACGCCTGCCCCAGAATGACTGAAGCAGTGGTGAGGAGGCTCACCCCCAGGATTCCAGCCGGGCCACCCCGGGCCACCGACCCAGAAGGTGCGGACCTCACCGCTCCACCACCGGCCGGCCCCTTTCATGTTCCATTGGGACCCTGCAGTTGAGTGCAATGGGGCTTGAATATGCTGCTTGAGCCCAACTCTGGCACTGTTAGATGAGGCCAGGTTGTTTGTCGGGGCCACTGTGACGTCAGAGGATTGGTCCTAATTGTGTGTCTGCTGTCCCGGCAAGCTTCATGGACACAGGGCTTCAGAGCCCGCTTGGAGCAGTCTCATAACTCACCCTTCCCAGTGAGCCCAGGTTTGTCCTTCGCTGCCGTTTTTTGGCTTGTGAATTTCTCTGACTTTCAAACGTTCCAGCAGAGCCTGTCTAAAGACTGACATCTTTCATTGTGGATTATTCAGGTGTGATATCTGTTCGCCTTGCATTTTCTGGGACCTTTGTTTCTTTTCCACAGTATGCTCGTCATGGTCTTTCTCAGCTATCTCACTTAGATATGCTTACCAGTCCGTTCTCCTTCAGTCCAAGTGATTAATTTTGTATTTCTTGAATCACCGTATGTTCTCTAGGCCGAGGTGTGAGTGCTTTCGTGACTCTTGGTTGCTGTCTTTGAATTTGCACCGGTCACTTGTAGGACTCTTTGCTATCCTAGCCTAGGTCAAAGGAAGCACTGAGAACCCGTGGTCATCTGGGTTGGTTTGACATCCTGAGATCAGAAACTCCAAATTCGACGTGGTCCTGGCAACCCCCTTCATGGACATAATGTTTTTCCGAGACAAATTAGACAAATCTGATGAATTCCTCTCTCCAGGAAAGATATTTTTCTTTCTCTTTTGTGGATTTCGGAAGTTTCGAACTTGACCCCTGACACTTGAGCGTTGCCCTAGATTGCATCTAGATACGGCTTACTTTATTTCTATAGGCTGTGCCATTTGTTTGACCTACATCCTCAGCCCTGGCATGTTTATTTTTCTGGAAACAGAATTG
The DNA here is from genome assembly GCF_041296235.1 of Equus asinus. NCBI lineage: Eukaryota > Metazoa > Chordata > Mammalia > Perissodactyla > Equidae > Equus > Equus asinus. Next base: position 79,440,319 of record NC_091820.1, read on the forward strand.
TAATGTTCTAATTTTCAGCCAGCTTCCTTCCATATGGCGTCAAAGCACATAATCAATAATCCTTCTACGGCAAGAGATCGGGGGAGAGAATTTCATTGGAGCCAAAGTGAGCACTCCAGCCTGGGAGGGCAGCCTTCACAAAGGAACCAAGCCCTCTGGAAAAGGGTGATTTTCAGCACACTTGTAGAGCCCTTCCCAACAAAGAGACCTACCCCAAGCATGACAGGGCTCCATTCCTTCGAGGCTTCCAAGACATCTCTTGGGACGCATTAGCATGTGGCCAGTGGGTCCCCGTGACGCCAGAGCTATGGAAAGTGAGACTGATCTTCCAAGAATGCTAGGGGCCTAGGAAAGGAGGCATCGACTCTTCTCTTCAATGTCCTCAAGAGATCCTTCTTGACTATGGATTATGCTTAAGGCAGAAGGACACTGTAGGTCTGATAAGGCCCAAGTGCGGCCTCGTGTTTCCAATCAAGTTTCAAGCTTGAATCAGCATGGCCTCCCCATAGACTTGAATAGATGACAATGTTCTCCTCTCAGTGCTTGTCCCTCTATTCTCGCTTCTTGCCAAGGATTCCTTTCTTATCCCTGGAATCAGAGTCCGTTTGATCTCTTAAAGTTTCTGTGCCCGCTTTCTGTTTGTCAAAGCTGTTTCTGGGTATGTCTCCCTTTAATAGCCCAGCCTAGGCCAATCCTCAGACTGTAACCATGCGGCCATCTTGGGGGACATGTTCACCGTGATGTCATAAAGAAGCTCAGAAGGCTAAGTTGTCCTGACAACCTCCAAGCACACAGAGTTTCAGAGCCATCTCAGACCAGTCTGACTCCTCCCCCTTTCCAGGTAGGATAGTTTTCCTTTTTCTGGATTACTTGTCGGTTTCTATGTTTGTCCTCGAATTTGGAAAGGCCTGCTCCATTCTCTCTAGACACTGGTTTCTTTCCTGTAAGATTACCCCGGCTATTATCTCTTACGCCTTGGGAAGAGGGCCAAGTGGGTGGACCTTCCCCAGACAAAGTCCTGGACTCCCTCCCAAGTTGAAGTTGCCCGGGCAATCCTCTGATGCGCAATGATCGTGTCATCTCCTAGCACTCTGCCAATTCCACCTTGGCAGGTCCCATGTTTTCCTTCCTTCTTCCTTTGGGGAAGTGTACCAGATGCCTTCACAGATTGGAATATTCTCACGGTTCTTTTTCTGGTGCGTATTGAGAACGGACCCTCACAATTGCTACTTCTTTATGACCTCTGTCCGCACCGTACCATGAAATCTCTATTCCCTAACAGTGCTAATGTGATCTGCACCCGTGCTGTGAAAGAGTGAGGCCCGGGTCACACAAGCGGAACGTGGGCACTTGCCCGCTCCACCACAGGGCCGGCCCTGACTTGTACTTTTGGACCAACCTGTGGCCTGAACTTGGGAAGGTTGGGCCTGTTTGGATTATTCGTGAAGCTGATTAGTAGTAACATCATGGACGGTAACATTATGACTTCACCGTTGGTTCCTGGGCTTAGCACGGATCAGGTTCTCTTGGTAGTATTCCTCTTCATGTATTTGGAATGGTCTGCCTTTCTGTAGCATCAGTAAGCCTTTTGAGGTGATTTTCCCTCCTTGGAAGTTCACCTTCTCTAATCTCTTTCAGCCCCCAAAGCTGTATGCCGTCATTCTGAAACCCTTTTTGGATTTTTGCTTTTAGGTGAATTTATTGCCGTAACCCTGCATTAGAACATCGTATGTCTTTCAGATTTACATCCTCATCGATTTAGACTTCCGTGTAGGTTCCATCCTCTTCACCAGCGTAAGCCGAATCACAGGCCCTCACCACACACTTGTGCCTCATCATCTCTTTCACCCTCCCCCACCGCCCCGCTTTGCCTCTGGGCACCCCCGATCAAATGTCCAGTGCCACCTGTTGGTTAGTGCTTGTTTTTTCTTCTCCATGTAAGTGAGATCCTACGGTATTTGACTTTGTCCCTGGGGCTTGTTTCACTTCCCCTAAATCCCTCCCAGCCGTTCTGGTGCTCACAAATGGCTGGATTGCATCCTTTGTTCCCGCTGAGTGGTCTGCCATTGTGTGGCTATAGCCCATGTTCCTTCTCCATTCGTCCCTTGCTGGGCACCAGGGTGGCTTCCAAGTCTTGGAGAGCGGGAGTAAGGCTGTGGTGAACTGAGTGGTGCACATGTCTTTAGGCGGTAGTGTTTCCGAGTTCTTTGGCTAAACACGCCCCAGAGGAATAGCTGGATCATATGGGACATGGATTCTTAAATTTCGGAGGCAGTTCCACACCGCTTGGCCTAGTGGCTGCACCGGTTTCCACTGCCAGCAGCAGTGCAGGAGGCGTCCCTTCTCTCCACCTCCTCTCTGACACTTGTTGTTTCCTGTCTGCCTCCTTATAGCCATTCTGACCACAGTGAGCTGCTATGTCCTTGCGGTTTGGATTTGCCTTGGCCTCAGACTTAATGAGGGTGAACAAGTTTTCATGCACCTGTTGGCCCTCTTTAGATCTTCTTGGGAGAAATCTCTGTGTCCATCTTTGGCCCAGGTTTTCATTGGCTTGTTCTTTTTCTCGTGGAGACGTGTGAGTTGATTGTATCTTTGGGCTTTTCACCCCTTGTCCGATGTGTGCTTTGCAAACATCCACTCCCAGTTGTTGTGCTGTCTTTGCATTGAGTCGATGGTTTCCTTGACTGGGCAGAAGCGTCTGCATTTGAGGTGGTCCCGTTTGTTTCTTGTCTCCTTTGCTGCCCTTGCCCAGTCAGACATACTTCTTCCAAATAGGCGGCTCAGACAGATGGCAAAGAGCACTCTGCCTAGGTCTTCTCCTACAAGTTTCACGGTTTCAAGTCTGCCATTCAGGGCTTTAATCCATTCCAGGAGGTGCGTGTGCCAGGTGGAACATCATGGTCTACTCTCGTGTTCCATGTGGCTGTGCAGGCTTCCCAGCACCGTTTATTGGAGAGACTCTCCTTTGTCCACTGTCTCCTCTTGGCTCCCTGGTCGCAAATGGGCTGTCCATGTATGTTTGAGTTGGGCTCTGGGCTCTCGATTCTGTTGCATGGGTCTGTGTGCCTGTTTTTGGGCCCGGACTGTGCCGTTTCGGTACCTAGCGCTTCGTCCTCTATGTTGAAATCAGAAAGTGTGATACGTCCTGCTTTGTTCGTTTTCCTGAGGATTCCTTGGCCTATGCAGGGTCCCTTGTTGCTGGCTAGAAACTTTAGGATTCTCTCTTCTATCTCTCTGGCAAATATGGCTGCAACTTTGACTGGGATTGCATGGAATCCAGAGATTCCTTTCTCCGCTATGGACGTTTCAAGTGTGTTAATTCTTCCATTCCTAGGTCCCGGAATATCCTTCTTTTTCCTTGTGTCGTCTTGAATTTCTTTCCACAAACGTCTGTTAGTTTTCGATTGACATAGCTTTCACCGGTTTTGCTAAGGTTCTTCATAGAGATCTTCTTCTTCGTACTCGCAAGCTGTGTTTTTTTTTTTTTTTGTCTGTTTGTGTTTAGCTTCCGTTTTTCTATTCTTTGCATCTTGTAATTGGTTCTGTTTTGCAGAAGTGCATCGCTGTGCTCACATCTGCTGGCAATGCTCCTGTATTTGCTGTGGAAGTCTGGCCCTATCTAACGTCCCTTCCCATCTGCCTCTGTACCCCCTCGGACGCCTGCCCCAGAATGACTGAAGCAGTGGTGAGGAGGCTCACCCCCAGGATTCCAGCCGGCCCACCCCGGGCCACCGACCCAGAAGGTGCGGACCTCACCGCTCCACCACTGGCCGGCCGCTTTCATGTTCCATTGGGAACCTGCAGTTTAGTGCAATGGGGCTTGAATATGCTGCTTGAGCCCAACTCTGGCACTGTTAGATGAGGCCAGGTTGTTTGTCGGGGCCACTGTGACGTCAGAGGATTGGTCATAATTGTGTGTCTGCTGTCCCGGCAAGCTTCATGGACACAGGACTTCAGAGCCCGCTTGGAGCAGTCTCATAACTCACCCTTCCCAGTGAGCCCAGGTTTGTCCTTCGCTGCCGTTTTTTGGCTTGTGAATTTCTCTGACTTTCAAACGTTCCAGCAGAGCCTGTCTAAAGACTGACATCTTTCATTGTGGATTATTCAGGTGTGATATCTGTTCGCCTTGCATTTTCTGGGACCTTTGTTTCTTTTCCACAGTATGCTCATCATGGTCTTTCTCAGCTATCTCACTTAGATATGCTTACCAGTCCGTTCTCCTTCAGTCCAAGTGATTAATTTTGTATTTCTTGAATCACCGTATGTTCTCTAGGCCGAGGTGTGAGTGCTTTCGTGACTCTTGGTTGCTGTCTTTGAATTTGCACCGGTCACTTGTAGGACTCTTTGCTAGCCTAGCCTAGGTCAAAGGAAGCACTGAGAACCCGTGGTCATCTGGGTTGGTTTGACATCCTGAGATCAGAAACTCCAAATTCGACGTGGTCCTGGCAACCCCCTTCATGGACATAATGTTTTTCCGAGACAAATTAGACAAATCTGATGAATTCCTCTCTCCAGGAAAGATATTTTTCTTTCTCTTTTGTGGATTTGGGAAGTTTCGAACTTGACCCCTGACACTTGAGCGTTGCCCTAGATTGCATCTAGATACGGCTTACTTTATTTCTATAGGCTGTGCCATTTGTTTGACCTACATCCTCAGCCCTGGCATGCTTATTTTTCTGGAAACAGAATTGTAATGTTCTAATTTTCAGCCAGCTTCCTTCCATATGGCGTCAAAGCACATAATCAATAATCCTTCTACGGCAAGAGGTCGGGGGAGAGAATTTCATTGGAGCCAAAGTGAGCACTCTAGCCTGGGAGGGCAGCCTTCACAAAGGAACCAAGCCCTCTGGAAAAGGGTGATTTTCAGCACACTTGTAGAGCCCTTCCCAACAAAGAGACCTACCCCAAGCATGACAGGGCTCCATTCCTTCGAGGCTTCCAAGACATCTCTTGGAACGCATTAGCATGTAGGGAGTGGGCCCCCGTGACGCCAGAGCTATGGAAAGTGAGACTGATCTTCCAAGAATGCTAGGGGCCTAGGAAAGGAGGCATCGACTCTTCTCTTCAATGTCCTCAAGAGATCCTTCTTGACTATGGATTATGCTTAAGGCAGAAGGACACTGTAGGTCTGATAAGGCCCAAGTGCGGCCTCGTGTTTCCAATCAAGTTTCAAGCTTGAATCAGCATGGCCTCCCCATAGACTTGAATAGATGACAATGTTCTCCTCTCAGTGCTTGTCCCTCGATTCTGGCTTCTTGCCAAGGATTCCTTTCTTATCCCTGGAATCAGAGTCCGTTTGATCTCTTCCAGTTTCTGTGCCCGCTTTCTGTTTGTCAAAGCTGTTTCTGGGTATGTCTCCCTTTAATAGCCCAGCCTAGGCCAATCCTCAGACTGTAACCATGCGGCCATCTTTTGGGACATGTTCACCGTGATGTCATAAAGAACCTCAGAAGGCTAAGTTGTCCTGACAACCTCCAAGCACACAGAGTTTCAGAGCCATCTCAGACCAGTCTGACTCCTCCCCCTTTCCAGGTAGGATAGTTTTCCTTTTTCTGGATTTCTTGTCGGTTTCTATCTTTCTCCTCGAATTTGGAAAGGCTCGCTCCATTCTCTCTAGACACTGGTTTCTTTCCTGTAAGATTAGCCTGGCTATTATCTCTTACGTCTTGGGAAGAGGGCCAAGTGGGTGGACCTTCCCCAGAGAAAGTCCTGGACTCCCTCCCAAGTTGAAGTTGCCCGGGCAATCCTCTGATGCGCAATGATCGTGTCATCTCCTAGCACTCTGCCAATTCCACCTTGGCAGGTCCCATGTTTTCCTTCCTTCTTCCTTTGGGGAAGTGTACAAGATGCCTTCACAGATTGGAATATTCTCACGGTTCTTTTTCTGGTGCGTATTGAGAACGGACCCTCACAATTGCTACTTCTTTATGACCTCTGTCCGCACCGTACCATGAAATCTCTATTCCCTAACAGTGCTAATGTGATCTGCACCCGTGCTGTGAAAGAGTGAGGCCCGGGTCACGCAAGCGGAACGTGGGCACTTGCCCGCTCCACCACAGGGCCGGCCCTGACTTGTACTTTTGGACCAACCTGTGGCCTGAACTTGGGAAGGTTGGGCCTGTTTGGATTATTCGTGAAGCTGATTAGTAGTAACATCATGGACGGTAACATTATGACTTCACCGTTGGTTCCTGGGCTTAGCACGGATCAGGTTCTCTTGCTAGTATTCCTCTTCATGTATTTGGAATGGTCTACCTTTCTGTAGCATCAGTAAGCCTTTTGAGGTGATTTTCCCTCCTTGGAAGTTCACCTTCTCTAATCTCTTTCAGCCCCCAAAGCTGTATGCCGTCATTCTGAACCCCTCTTTGGATTTTTGCTTTTAGGTGAATTTATTGCCGTAACCCTGCATTAGGACATCCTATGACTTTCAAATTTACATCCTCATCGATTTAGACTTCCGTGTAGGTTCCATCCTCTTCACCAGCGTAAGCCGAATCACAGGCCCTCACCACACACTTGTGCCTCATCATCTCTTTCACCCTCCCCCACCGCCCCGCTTTGCCTCTGGGCACCCCCGATCAAATGTCCAGTGCCGCCTGTTGGTTAGTGCTTGTTTTTTCTTCTCCTTGTAAGTGAGATCCTACGGTATTTGACTTTGTCCCTGGGGCTTGTTTCACTTCCCCTAAATCCCTCCCAGCCGTTCTGGTGCTCACAAATGGCTGGATTGCATCCTTTGTTCCCGCTGAGTGGTCTACCATTGTGTGGCTATAGCCCATGTTCCTTCTCCATTCGTCCCTTGCTGGGCACCAGGGTGGCTTCCAAGTCTTGGAGAGCGGGAGTAAGGCTGTGGTGAACTGAGTGGTGCACATGTCTTTAGGCGGTAGTGTTTCCGAGTTCTTTGGCTAAACACGCCCCAGAGGAATAGCTAGATCATATGGGACATGGATTCTTAAATTTCGGAGGCAGTTCCACACCGCTTGGCCTAGTGGCTGCACCGGTTTCCACTGCCAGCAGCAGTGCAGGAGGCGTCCCTTCTCTCCACCTCCTCTCTGACACTTGTTGTTTCCTGTCTGCCTCCTTATAGCCATTCTGACCACAGTGAGCTGCTATGTCATTGCGGTTTGGATTTGCCTTGGCCTCAGACTTAATGAGGGTGAACAAGTTTCCATGCACCTGTTGGCCCTCTTTAGATCTTCTTGGGAGAAATCTCTGTGTCCATCTTTGGCCCAGGTTTTCATTGGCTTGTTCTTTTTCTTGTGGAGACGTGTGAGTTGACTGTTTCTTTGGGCTTTTCACCCCTTGTCCGATGTGTGCTTTGCAAACATCCACTCCCAGTTGTTGTGCTGTCTTTGCATTGAGTCGATGGTTTCCTTGACTGGGCAGAAGCGTCTGCATTTGAGGTGGTCCCGTTTGTTTCTTGTCTCCTTTGCTGCCCTTGCCCAGTCAGACATACTTCTTCCAAATAGGCGGCTCAGACAGATGGCAAAGAGCACTCTGCCTAGGTCTTCTCCTACAAGTTTCACGGTTTCAAGTCTGCCATTCAGGGCTTTAATCCATTCCAGGAGGTGCGTGTGCCAGGTGGAACATCATGGTCTACTCTTGTTGTGTTCCATGTGGCTGTGCAGGCTTCCCAGCACCGTTTATTGGAGAGACTCTCCTTTGTCCACTGTCTCCTCTTGGCTCCCTGGTCGCAAATGGGCTGTCCATGTATGTTTGAGTTGGGCTCTGGGCTCTCGATTCTGTTGCATGGGTCTGTGTTCCTGGTTTTGGGCCCGGACTGTGCCGTTTCGGTACCTAGCGCTTCGTCCTCTATGTTGAAATCAGAAAGTGTGATACGTCCTGCTTTGTTCGTTTTCCTGAGGATTCCTTGGCCTATGCAGGGTCTCTTGTTGCTGGCTAGAAACTTTAGGATTCTCTCTTCTATCTCTCTGGCAAATATGGCTGCAACTTTGACTGGGATTGCATGGAATCCAGAGATTCGTTTCTCCGCTATGGACGTTTCAAGTGTGTTAATTCTTCCATTCCTAGGTCCCGGAATAGCCTTCTTTTTCCTTGTGTCGTCTTGAATTTCTTTCCACAAACGTCTGTTAGTTTTCGATTGACATAGCTTTCACCGGTTTTGCTAAGGTTCTTCATAGAGATCTTCTTCTTCGTACTGGCAAGCTGTGTTTTTTTTTTTTTGTCTGTTTGTGTTTAGCTTCCGTTTTTCTATTCTTTGCAACTTGTAATTGGTTCTGTTTTGCAGAAGTGCATCGCTGTGCTCACATCTGCTGGCAATGCTCCTGTATTTGCTGTGGAAGTCTGGCCCTATCTAACGTCCCTTCCCATCTGCCTCTGCACCCCCTCGGACGCCTGCCCCAGAATGACTGAAGCAGTGGTGAGGAGGCTCACCCCCAGGATTCCAGCCGGGCCACCCCGGGCCACCGACCCAGAAGGTGCGGACCTCACCGCTCCACCACCGGCCGGCCCCTTTCATGTTCCATTGGGAACCTGCAGTTGAGTGCAATGGGGCTTGAATATGCTGCTTGAGCCCAACTCTGGCACTGTTAGATGAGGCCAGGTTGTTTGTCGGGGCCACTGTGACGTCAGAGGATTGGTCATAATTGTGTGTCTACTGTCCCGGCAAGCTTCATGGACACAGGGCTTCAGAGCCCGCTTGGAGCAGTCTCATAACTCACCCTTCCCAGTGAGCCCAGGTTTGTCCTTCGCTGCCGTTTTTTGGCTTGTGAATTTCTCTGACTTTCAAACGTTCCAGCAGAGCCTGTCTAAAGACTGACATCTTTCATTGTGGATTATTCAGGTGTGATATCTGTTCGCCTTGCATTTTCTGGGACCTTTGTTTCTTTTCCACAGTATGCTCGTCATGGTCTTTCTCAGCTATCTCACTTAGATATGCTTACCAGTCCGTTCTCCTTCAGTCCAAGTGATTAATTTTGTATTTCTTGAATCACCGTATGTTCTCTAGGCCGAGGTGTGAGTGCTTTCGTGACTCTTGGTTGCTGTCTTTGAATTTGCACCGGTCACTTGTAGGACTCTTTGCTAGCCTAGCCTAGGTCAAAGGAAGCACTGAGAACCCGTGGTCATCTGGGTTGGTTTGACATCCTGAGATCAGAAACTCCAAATTCGACGTGGTCCTGGCAACCCCCTTCATGGACATAATGTTTTTCCGAGACAAATTAGACAAATCTGATGAATTCCTCTCTCCAGGAAAGATATTTTTCTTTCTCTTTTGTGGATTTCGGAAGTTTCGAACTTGACCCCTGACACTTGAGCGTTGCCCTAGATTGCATCTAGATACGGCTTACTTTATTTCTATAGGCTGTGCCGTTTGTTTGACCTACATCCTCAGCCCTGGAATGCTTATTTTTCTGGAAACAGAATTGTAATGTTCTAATTTTCAGCCAGCTTCCTTCCATATGGCGTCAAAGCACATAATCAATAATCCTTCTACGGCAAGAGGTCGGGGGAGAGAATTTCATTGGAGCCAAAGTGAGCACTCCAGCCTGGGAGGGCAGCCTTCACAAAGGAACCAAGCCCTCTGGAAAAGGGTGATTTTCAGCACACTTGTAGAGCCCTTCCCAACAAAGAGACCTACCCCAAGCATGACAGGGCTCCATTCCTTCGAGGCTTCCAAGACATCTCTTGGAACGCATTAGCATGTATGGAGTGGGCCCCCGTGACGCCAGAGCTATGGAAAGTGAGACTGATCTTCCAAGAATGCTAGGGGCCTAGGAAAGGAGGCATCGACTCTTCTCTTCAATGTCCTCAAGAGATCCTTCTTGACTATGGATTATGCTTAAGGCAGAAGGACACTGTAGGTCTGATAAGGCCCAAGTGCGGCCTCGTGTTTCCAATCAAGTTTCAAGCTTGAATCAGCATGGCCTCCCCATAGACTTGAATAGATGACAATGTTCTCCTCTCAGTGCTTGTCCCTCGATTCTGGCTTCTTGCCAAGGATTCCTTTCTTATCCCTGGAATCAGAGTCCGTTTGATCTCTTCCAGTTTCTGTGCCCGCTTTCTGTTTGTCAAAGCTGTTTCTGGGTATGTCTCCCTTTAATAGCCCAGCCTAGGCCAATCCTCAGACTGTAACCATGCGGCCATCTTGGGGGACATGTTCACCGTGATGTCATAAAGAAGCTCAGAAGGCTAAGTTGTCCTGACAACCTCCAAGCACACAGAGTTTCAGAGCCATCTCAGACCAGTCTGACTCCTCCCCCTTTCCAGGTAGGATAGTTTTCCTTTTTCTGGATTTCTTGTCGGTTTCTATCTTTCTCCTCGAATTTGAAAAGGCCTGCTCCATTCTCTCTAGACACTGGTTTCTTTCCTGTAAGATTAGCCTGGCTATTATCTCTTACGTCTTGGGAAGAGGGCCAAGTGGGTGGACCTTCCCCAGAGAAAGTCCTGGACTCCCTCCCAAGTTGAAGTTGCCCGGGCAATCCTCTGATGCGCAATGATCGTGTCATCTCCTAGCACTCTGCCAATTCCACCTTGGCAGGTCCCATGTTTTCCTTCCTTCTTCCTTTGGGGAAGTGTACCAGATGCCTTCACAGATTGGAATATTCTCACGGTTCTTTTTCTGGTGCGTATTGAGAACGGACCCTCACAATTGCTACTTCTTTATGACCTCTGTCTGCACCGTACCATGAAATCTCTATTCCCTAACAGTGCTAATGTGATCTGCACCCGTGCTGTGAAAGAGTGAGGCCCGGGTCACACAAGCGGAACGTGGGCACTTGCCCGCTCCACCACAGGGCCGGCCCTGACTTGTACTTTTGGACCAACCTGTGGCCTGAACTTGGGAAGGTTGGGCCTGTTTGGATTATTCGTGAAGCTGATTAGTAGTAACATCATGGACGGTAACATTATGACTTCACCGTTGGTTCCTGGGCTTAGCACGGATCAGGTTCTCTTGGTAGTATTCCTCTTCATGTATTTGGAATGGTCTACCTTTCTGTAGCATCAGTAAGCCTTTTGAGGTGATTTTCCCTCCTTGGAAGTTCACCTTCTCTAATCTCTTTCAGCCCCCAAAGCTGTATGCCGTCATTCTGAACCCCTTTTTGAATTTTTGCTTTTAGGTGAATTTATTGCCGTAACCCTGCATTAGAACATCGTATGTCTTTCAGATTTACATCCTCATCGATTTAGACTTCCGTGTAGGTTCCATCCTCTTCACCAGCGTAAGCCGAATCACAGGCCCTCACCACACACTTGTGCCTCATCATCTCTTTCACCCTCCCCCACCGCCCCGCTTTGCCTCTGGGCACCCCCGATCAAATGTCCAGTGCCGCCTGTTGGTTAGTGCTTGTTTTTTCTTCTCCTTGTAAGTGAGATCCTACTGTATTTGACTTTGTCCCTGGGGCTTGTTTCACTTCCCCTAAATCCCTCCCAGCCGTTCTGGTGCTCACAAATGGCTGGATTGCATCCTTTGTTCCCGCTGAGTGGTCTGCCATTGTGTGGCTATAGCCCATGTTCCTTCTCCATTCGTCCCTTGCTGGGCACCAGGGTGGCTTCCAAATCTTGGAGAGCGGGAGTAAGGCTGTGGTGAACTGAGTGGTGCACATGTCTTTAGGCGGTAGTGTTTCCGAGTTCTTTGGCTAAACACGCCCCAGAGAAATAGCTAGATCATATGGGACATGGATTCTTAAATTTTGGAGGCAGTTCCACACCGCTTGGCCTAGTGGCTGCACCGGTTTCCACTGCCAGCAGCAGTGCAGGAGGCGTCCCTTCTCTCCACCTCCTCTCTGACACTTGTTGTTTCCTGTCTGCCTCCTTATAGCCATTCTGACCACAGTGAGCTGCTATGTCATTGCGGTTTGGATTTGCCTTGGCCTCAGACTTAATGAGGGTGAACAAGTTTCCATGCACCTGTTGGCCCTCTTTAGATCTTCTTGGGAGAAATCTCTGTGTCCATCTTTGGCCCATGTTTTCATTGGCTTGTTCTTTTTCTTGTGGAGACGTCTGAGTTGACTGTTTCTTTGGGCTTTTCACCCCTTGTCCGATGTGTGCTTTGCAAACATCCACTCCCAGTTGTTGTGCTGTCTTTGCATTGAGTCGATGGTTTCCTTGACTGGGCAGAAGCGTCTGCATTTGAGGTGGTCCCGTTTGTTTCTTGTCTCCTTTGCTGCCCTTGCCCAGTCAGACATACTTCTTCCAAATAGGCGGCTCAGACAGATGGCAAAGAGCACTCTGCCTAGGTCTTCTCCTACAAGTTTCACGGTTTCAAGTCTGCCATTCAGGGCTTTAATCCATTCCAGGAGGTGCGTGTGCCAGGTGGAACATCATGGTCTACTCTTGTTGTGTTCCATGTGGCTGTGCAGGCTTCCCAGCACCGTTTATTGGAGAGACTCTCCTTTGTCCACTGTCTCCTCTTGGCTCCCTGGTCGCAAATGGGCTGTCCATGTATGCTTGAGTTGGGCTCTGGGCTCTCGATTCTGTTGCATGGGTCTGTGTTCCTGGTTTTGGGCCCGGACTGTGCCGTTTCGGTACCTAGCGCTTCGTCCTCTATGTTGAAATCAGAAAGTGTGATACGTCCTGCTTTGTTCGTTTTCCTGAGGATTCCTTGGCCTATGCAGGGTCTCTTGTTGCTGGCTAGAAACTTTAGGATTCTCTCTTCTATCTCTCTGGCAAATATGGCTGCAACTTTGACTGGGATTGCATGGAATCCAGAGATTCCTTTCTCCGCTATGGACGTTTCAAGTGTGTTAATTCTTCCATTCCTAGGTCCCGGAATAGCCTTCTTTTTCCTTGTGTCGTCTTGAATTTCTTTCCACAAACGTCTGTTAGTTTTCGATTGACATAGCTTTCACCGGTTTTGCTAAGGTTCTTCATAGAGATCTTCTTCTTCGTACTGGCAAGCTGTGTTTTTTTTTTTTTGTCTGTTTGTGTTTAGCTTCCGTTTTTCTATTCTTTGCAACTTGTAATTGGTTCTGTTTTGCAGAAGTGCATCGCTGTGCTCACATCTGCTGGCAATGCTCCTGTATTTGCTGTGGAAGTCTGGCCCTATCTAACGTCCCTTCCCATCTGCCTCTGCACCCCCTCGGACGCCTGCCCCAGAATGACTGAAGCAGTGGTGAGGAGGCTCACCCCCAGGATTCCAGCCGGGCCACCCCGGGCCACCGACCCAGAAGGTGCGGACCTCACCGCTCCACCACCGGCCGGCCCCTTTCATGTTCCATTGGGAACCTGCAGTTGAGTGCAATGGGGCTTGAATATGCTGCTTGAGCCCAACTCTGGCACTGTTAGATGAGGCCAGGTTGTTTGTCGGGGCCACTGTGACGTCAGAGGATTGGTCATAATTGTGTGTCTGCTGTCCCGGCAAGCTTCATGGACACAGGGCTTCAGAGCCCGCTTGGAGCAGTCTCATAACTCACCCTTCCCAGTGAGCCCAGGTTTGTCCTTCGCTGCCGTTTTTTGGCTTGTGAATTTCTCTGACTTTCAAACGTTCCAGCAGAGCCTGTCTAAAGACTGACATCTTTCATTGTGGATTATTCAGGTGTGATATCTGTTCGCCTTGCATTTTCTGGGACCTTTGTTTCTTTTCCACAGTATGCTCGTCATGGTCTTTCTCAGCTATCTCACTTAGATATGCTTACCAGTCCGTTCTCCTTCAGTCCAAGTGATTAATTTTGTATTTCTTGAATCACCGTATGTTCTCTAGGCCGAGGTGTGAGTGCTTTCGTGACTCTTGGTTGCTGTCTTTGAATTTGCACCGGTCACTTGTAGGACTCTTTGCTAGCCTAGCCTAGGTCAAAGGAAGCACTGAGAACCCGTGGTCATCTGGGTTGGTTTGACATCCTGAGATCAGAAACTCCAAATTCGACGTGGTCCTGGCAACCCCCTTCATGGACATAATGTTTTTCCGAGACAAATTAGACAAATCTGATGAATTCCTCTCTCCAGGAAAGATATTTTTCTTTCTCTTTTGTGGATTTGGGAAGTTTCGAACTTGACCCCTGACACTTGAGCGTTGCCCTAGATTGCATCTAGATACGGCTTACTTTATTTCTATAGGCTGTGCCGTTTGTTTGACCTACATCCTCAGCCCTGGAATGCTTATTTTTCTGGAAACAGAATTGTAATGTTCTAATTTTCAGCCAGCTTCCTTCCATATGGCGTCAAAGCACATAATCAATAATCCTTCTACGGCAAGAGGTCGGGGGAGAGAATTTCATTGGAGCCAAAGTGAGCACTCCAGCCTGGGAGGGCAGCCTTCACAAAGGAACCAAGCCCTCTGGAAAAGGGTGATTTTCAGCACACTTGTAGAGCCCTTCCCAACAAAGAGACCTACCCCAAGCATGACAGGGCTCCATTCCTTCGAGGCTTCCAAGACATCTCTTGGAACGCATTAGCATGTAGGGAGTGGGCCCCCGTGACGCCAGAGCTATGGAAAGTGAGACTGATCTTCCAAGAATGCTAGGGGCCTAGGAAAGGAGGCATCGACTCTTCTCTTCAATGTCCTCAAGAGATCCTTCTTGACTATGGATTATGCTTAAGGCAGAAGGACACTGTAGGTCTGATAAGGCCCAAGTGCGGCCTCGTGTTTCCAATCAAGTTTCAAGCTTGAATCAGCATGGCCTCCCCATAGACTTGAATAGATGACAATGTTCTCCTCTCAGTGCTTGTCCCTCGATTCTGGCTTCTTGCCAAGGATTCCTTTCTTATCCCTGGAATCAGAGTCCGTTTGATCTCTTCCAGTTTCTGTGCCCGCTTTCTGTTTGTCAAAGCTGTTTCTGGGTATGTCTCCCTTTAATAGCCCAGCCTAGGCCAATCCTCAGACTGTAACCATGCGGCCATCTTGGGGGACATGTTCACCGTGATGTCATAAAGAAGCTCAGAAGGCTAAGTTGTCCTGACAACCTCCAAGCACACAGAGTTTCAGAGCCATCTCAGACCAGTCTGACTCCTCCCCCTTTCCAGGTAGGATAGTTTTCCTTTTTCTGGATTTCTTGTCAGTTTCTATCTTTCTCCTCGAATTTGAAAAGGCCTGCTCCATTCTCTCTAGACACTGGTTTCTTTCCTGTAAGATTAGCCTGGCTATTATCTCTTACGTCTTGGGAAGAGGGCCAAGTGGGTGGACCTTCCCCAGAGAAAGTCCTGGACTCCCTCCCAAGTTGAAGTTGCCCAGGCAATCCTCTGATGCGCAATGATCGTGTCATCTCCTAGCACTCTGCCAATTCCACCTTGGCAGGTCCCATGTTTTCCTTCCTTCTTCCTTTGGGGAAGTGTACCAGATGCCTTCACAGATTGGAATATTCTCACGGTTCTTTTTCTGGTGCGTATTGAGAACGGACCCTCACAATTGCTACTTCTTTATGACCTCTGTCTGCACCGTACCATGAAATCTCTATTCCCTAACAGTGCTAATGTGATCTGCACCCGTGCTGTGAAAGAGTGAGGCCCGGGTCACACAAGCGGAACGTGGGCACTTGCCCGCTCCACCACAGGGCCGGCCCTGACTTGTACTTTTGGACCAACCTGTGGCCTGAACTTGGGAAGGTTGGGCCTGTTTGGATTATTCGTGAAGCTGATTAGTAGTAACATCATGGACGGTAACATTATGACTTCACCGTTGGTTCCTGGGCTTAGCACGGATCAGGTTCTCTTGGTAGTATTCCTCTTCATGTATTTGGAATGGTCTACCTTTCTGTAGCATCAGTAAGCCTTTTGAGGTGATTTTCCCTCCTTGGAAGTTCACCTTCTCTAATCTCTTTCAGCCCCCAAAGCTGTATGCCGTCATTCTGAACCCCTTTTTGAATTTTTGCTTTTAGGTGAATTTATTGCCGTAACCCTGCATTAGAACATCGTATGTCTTTCAGATTTACATCCTCATCGATTTAGACTTCCGTGTAGGTTCCATCCTCTTCACCAGCGTAAGCCGAATCACAGGCCCTCACCACACACTTGTGCCTCATCATCTCTTTCACCCTCCCCCACCGCCCCGCTTTGCCTCTGGGCACCCCCGATCAAATGTCCAGTGCCGCCTGTTGGTTAGTGCTTGTTTTTTCTTCTCCTTGTAAGTGAGATCCTACTGTATTTGACTTTGTCCCTGGGGCTTGTTTCACTTCCCCTAAATCCCTCCCAGCCGTTCTGGTGCTCACAAATGGCTGGATTGCATCCTTTGTTCCCGCTGAGTGGTCTGCCATTGTGTGGCTATAGCCCATGTTCCTTCTCCATTCGTCCCTTGCTGGGCACCAGGGTGGCTTCCAAATCTTGGAGAGCGGGAGTAAGGCTGTGGTGAACTGAGTGGTGCACATGTCTTTAGGCGGTAGTGTTTCCGAGTTCTTTGGCTAAACACGCCCCAGAGAAATAGCTAGATCATATGGGACATGGATTCTTAAATTTTGGAGGCAGTTCCACACCGCTTGGCCTAGTGGCTGCACCGGTTTCCACTGCCAGCAGCAGTGCAGGAGGCGTCCCTTCTCTCCACCTCCTCTCTGACACTTGTTGTTTCCTGTCTGCCTCCTTATAGCCATTCTGACCACAGTGAGCTGCTATGTCATTGCGGTTTGGATTTGCCTTGGCCTCAGACTTAATGAGGGTGAACAAGTTTCCATGCACCTGTTGGCCCTCTTTAGATCTTCTTGGGAGAAATCTCTGTGTCCATCTTTGGCCCATGTTTTCATTGGCTTGTTCTTTTTCTTGTGGAGACGTCTGAGTTGACTGTTTCTTTGGGCTTTTCACCCCTTGTCCGATGTGTGCTTTGCAAACATCCACTCCCAGTTGTTGTGCTGTCTTTGCATTGAGTCGATGGTTTCCTTGACTGGGCAGAAGCGTCTGCATTTGAGGTGGTCCCGTTTGTTTCTTGTCTCCTTTGCTGCCCTTGCCCAGTCAGACATACTTCTTCCAAATAGGCGGCTCAGACAGATGGCAAAGAGCACTCTGCCTAGGTCTTCTCCTACAAGTTTCACGGTTTCAAGTCTGCCATTCAGGGCTTTAATCCATTCCAGGAGGTGCGTGTGCCAGGTGGAACATCATGGTCTACTCTTGTTGTGTTCCATGTGGCTGTGCAGGCTTCCCAGCACCGTTTATTGGAGAGACTCTCCTTTGTCCACTGTCTCCTCTTGGCTCCCTGGTCGCAAATGGGCTGTCCATGTATGTTTGAGTTGGGCTCTGGGCTCTCGATTCTGTTGCATGGGTCTGTGTTCCTGGTTTTGGGCCCGGACTGTGCCGTTTCGGTACCTAGCGCTTCGTCCTCTATGTTGAAATCAGAAAGTGTGATACGTCCTGCTTTGTTCGTTTTCCTGAGGATTCCTTGGCCTATGCAGGGTCTCTTGTTGCTGGCTAGAAACTTTAGGATTCTCTCTTCTATCTCTCTGGCAAATATGGCTGCAACTTTGACTGGGATTGCATGGAATCCAGAGATTCCTTTCTCCGCTATGGACGTTTCAAGTGTGTTAATTCTTCCATTCCTAGGTCCCGGAATAGCCTTCTTTTTCCTTGTGTCGTCTTGAATTTCTTTCCACAAACGTCTGTTAGTTTTCGATTGACATAGCTTTCACCGGTTTTGCTAAGGTTCTTCATAGAGATCTTCTTCTTCGTACTGGCAAGCTGTGTTTTTTTTTTTTTGTCTGTTTGTGTTTAGCTTCCGTTTTTCTATTCTTTGCAACTTGTAATTGGTTCTGTTTTGCAGAAGTGCATCGCTGTGCTCACATCTGCTGGCAATGCTCCTGTATTTGCTGTGGAAGTCTGGCCCTATCTAACGTCCCTTCCCATCTGCCTCTGCACCCCCTCGGACGCCTGCCCCAGAATGACTGAAGCAGTGGTGAGGAGGCTCACCCCCAGGATTCCAGCCGGGCCACCCCGGGCCACCGACCCAGAAGGTGCGGACCTCACCGCTCCACCACCGGCCGGCCCCTTTCATGTTCCATTGGGAACCTGCAGTTGAGTGCAATGGGGCTTGAATATGCTGCTTGAGCCCAACTCTGGCACTGTTAGATGAGGCCAGGTTGTTTGTCGGGGCCACTGTGACGTCAGAGGATTGGTCATAATTGTGTGTCTGCTGTCCCGGCAAGCTTCATGGACACAGGGCTTCAGAGCCCGCTTGGAGCAGTCTCATAACTCACCCTTCCCAGTGAGCCCAGGTTTGTCCTTCGCTGCCGTTTTTTGGCTTGTGAATTTCTCTGACTTTCAAACGTTCCAGCAGAGCCTGTCTAAAGACTGACATCTTTCATTGTGGATTATTCAGGTGTGATATCTGTTCGCCTTGCATTTTCTGGGACCTTTGTTTCTTTTCCACAGTATGCTCGTCATGGTCTTTCTCAGCTATCTCACTTAGATATGCTTACCAGTCCGTTCTCCTTCAGTCCAAGTGATTAATTTTGTATTTCTTGAATCACCGTATGTTCTCTAGGCCGAGGTGTGAGTGCTTTCGTGACTCTTGGTTGCTGTCTTTGAATTTGCACCGGTCACTTGTAGGACTCTTTGCTAGCCTAGCCTAGGTCAAAGGAAGCACTGAGAACCCGTGGTCATCTGGGTTGGTTTGACATCCTGAGATCAGAAACTCCAAATTCGACGTGGTCCTGGCAACCCCCTTCATGGACATAATGTTTTTCCGAGACAAATTAGACAAATCTGATGAATTCCTCTCTCCAGGAAAGATATTTTTCTTTCTCTTTTGTGGATTTGGGAAGTTTCGAACTTGACCCCTGACACTTGAGCGTTGCCCTAGATTGCATCTAGATACGGCTTACTTTATTTCTATAGGCTGTGCCGTTTGTTTGACCTACATCCTCAGCCCTGGAATGCTTATTTTTCTGGAAACAGAATTGTAATGTTCTAATTTTCAGCCAGCTTCCTTCCATATGGCGTCAAAGCACATAATCAATAATCCTTCTACGGCAAGAGGTCGGGGGAGAGAATTTCATTGGAGCCAAAGTGAGCACTCCAGCCTGGGAGGGCAGCCTTCACAAAGGAACCAAGCCCTCTGGAAAAGGGTGATTTTCAGCACACTTGTAGAGCCCTTCCCAACAAAGAGACCTACCCCAAGCATGACAGGGCTCCATTCCTTCGAGGCTTCCAAGACATCTCTTGGAACGCATTAGCATGTATGGAGTGGGCCCCCGTGACGCCAGAGCTATGGAAAGTGAGACTGATCTTCCAAGAATGCTAGGGGCCTAGGAAAGGAGGCATCGACTCTTCTCTTCAATGTCCTCAAGAGATCCTTCTTGACTATGGATTATGCTTAAGGCAGAAGGACACTGTAGGTCTGATAAGGCCCAAGTGCGGCCTCGTGTTTCCAATCAAGTTTCAAGCTTGAATCAGCATGGCCTCCCCATAGACTTGAATAGATGACAATGTTCTCCTCTCAGTGCTTGTCCCTCGATTCTGGCTTCTTGCCAAGGATTCCTTTCTTATCCCTGGAATCAGAGTCCGTTTGATCTCTTCCAGTTTCTGTGCCCGCTTTCTGTTTGTCAAAGCTGTTTCTGGGTATGTCTCCCTTTAATAGCCCAGCCTAGGCCAATCCTCAGACTGTAACCATGCGGCCATCTTGGGGGACATGTTCACCGTGATGTCATAAAGAAGCTCAGAAGGCTAAGTTGTCCTGACAACCTCCAAGCACACAGAGTTTCAGAGCCATCTCAGACCAGTCTGACTCCTCCCCCTTTCCAGGTAGGATAGTTTTCCTTTTTCTGGATTTCTTGTCGGTTTCTATCTTTCTCCTCGAATTTGAAAAGGCCTGCTCCATTCTCTCTAGACACTGGTTTCTTTCCTGTAAGATTAGCCTGGCTATTATCTCTTACGTCTTGGGAAGAGGGCCAAGTGGGTGGACCTTCCCCAGAGAAAGTCCTGGACTCCCTCCCAAGTTGAAGTTGCCCAGGCAATCCTCTGATGCGCAATGATCGTGTCATCTCCTAGCACTCTGCCAATTCCACCTTGGCAGGTCCCATGTTTTCCTTCCTTCTTCCTTTGGGGAAGTGTACCAGATGCCTTCACAGATTGGAATATTCTCACGGTTCTTTTTCTGGTGCGTATTGAGAACGGACCCTCACAATTGCTACTTCTTTATGACCTCTGTCTGCACCGTACCATGAAATCTCTATTCCCTAACAGTGCTAATGTGATCTGCACCCGTGCTGTGAAAGAGTGAGGCCCGGGTCACACAAGCGGAACGTGGGCACTTGCCCGCTCCACCACAGGGCCGGCCCTGACTTGTACTTTTGGACCAACCTGTGGCCTGAACTTGGGAAGGTTGGGCCTGTTTGGATTATTCGTGAAGCTGATTAGTAGTAACATCATGGACGGTAACATTATGACTTCACCGTTGGTTCCTGGGCTTAGCACGGATCAGGTTCTCTTGGTAGTATTCCTCTTCATGTATTTGGAATGGTCTACCTTTCTGTAGCATCAGTAAGCCTTTTGAGGTGATTTTCCCTCCTTGGAAGTTCACCTTCTCTAATCTCTTTCAGCCCCCAAAGCTGTATGCCGTCATTCTGAACCCCTTTTTGAATTTTTGCTTTTAGGTGAATTTATTGCCGTAACCCTGCATTAGAACATCGTATGTCTTTCAGATTTACATCCTCATCGATTTAGACTTCCGTGTAGGTTCCATCCTCTTCACCAGCGTAAGCCGAATCACAGGCCCTCACCACACACTTGTGCCTCATCATCTCTTTCACCCTCCCCCACCGCCCCGCTTTGCCTCTGGGCACCCCCGATCAAATGTCCAGTGCCGCCTGTTGGTTAGTGCTTGTTTTTTCTTCTCCTTGTAAGTGAGATCCTACTGTATTTGACTTTGTCCCTGGGGCTTGTTTCACTTCCCCTAAATCCCTCCCAGCCGTTCTGGTGCTCACAAATGGCTGGATTGCATCCTTTGTTCCCGCTGAGTGGTCTGCCATTGTGTGGCTATAGCCCATGTTCCTTCTCCATTCGTCCCTTGCTGGGCACCAGGGTGGCTTCCAAATCTTGGAGAGCGGGAGTAAGGCTGTGGTGAACTGAGTGGTGCACATGTCTTTAGGCGGTAGTGTTTCCGAGTTCTTTGGCTAAACACGCCCCAGAGAAATAGCTAGATCATATGGGACATGGATTCTTAAATTTTGGAGGCAGTTCCACACCGCTTGGCCTAGTGGCTGCACCGGTTTCCACTGCCAGCAGCAGTGCAGGAGGCGTCCCTTCTCTCCACCTCCTCTCTGACACTTGTTGTTTCCTGTCTGCCTCCTTATAGCCATTCTGACCACAGTGAGCTGCTATGTCATTGCGGTTTGGATTTGCCTTGGCCTCAGACTTAATGAGGGTGAACAAGTTTCCATGCACCTGTTGGCCCTCTTTAGATCTTCTTGGGAGAAATCTCTGTGTCCATCTTTGGCCCATGTTTTCATTGGCTTGTTCTTTTTCTTGTGGAGACGTCTGAGTTGACTGTTTCTTTGGGCTTTTCACCCCTTGTCCGATGTGTGCTTTGCAAACATCCACTCCCAGTTGTTGTGCTGTCTTTGCATTGAGTCGATGGTTTCCTTGACTGGGCAGAAGCGTCTGCATTTGAGGTGGTCCCGTTTGTTTCTTGTCTCCTTTGCTGCCCTTGCCCAGTCAGACATACTTCTTCCAAATAGGCGGCTCAGACAGATGGCAAAGAGCACTCTGCCTAGGTCTTCTCCTACAAGTTTCACGGTTTCAAGTCTGCCATTCAGGGCTTTAATCCATTCCAGGAGGTGCGTGTGCCAGGTGGAACATCATGGTCTACTCTTGTTGTGTTCCATGTGGCTGTGCAGGCTTCCCAGCACCGTTTATTGGAGAGACTCTCCTTTGTCCACTGTCTCCTCTTGGCTCCCTGGTCGCAAATGGGCTGTCCATGTATGCTTGAGTTGGGCTCTGGGCTCTCGATTCTGTTGCATGGGTCTGTGTTCCTGGTTTTGGGCCCGGACTGTGCCGTTTCGGTACCTAGCGCTTCGTCCTCTATGTTGAAATCAGAAAGTGTGATACGTCCTGCTTTGTTCGTTTTCCTGAGGATTCCTTGGCCTATGCAGGGTCTCTTGTTGCTGGCTAGAAACTTTAGGATTCTCTCTTCTATCTCTCTGGCAAATATGGCTGCAACTTTGACTGGGATTGCATGGAATCCAGAGATTCCTTTCTCCGCTATGGACGTTTCAAGTGTGTTAATTCTTCCATTCCTAGGTCCCGGAATAGCCTTCTTTTTCCTTGTGTCGTCTTGAATTTCTTTCCACAAACGTCTGTTAGTTTTCGATTGACATAGCTTTCACCGGTTTTGCTAAGGTTCTTCATAGAGATCTTCTTCTTCGTACTGGCAAGCTGTGTTTTTTTTTTTTTGTCTGTTTGTGTTTAGCTTCCGTTTTTCTATTCTTTGCAACTTGTAATTGGTTCTGTTTTGCAGAAGTGCATCGCTGTGCTCACATCTGCTGGCAATGCTCCTGTATTTGCTGTGGAAGTCTGGCCCTATCTAACGTCCCTTCCCATCTGCCTCTGCACCCCCTCGGACGCCTGCCCCAGAATGACTGAAGCAGTGGTGAGGAGGCTCACCCCCAGGATTCCAGCCGGGCCACCCCGGGCCACCGACCCAGAAGGTGCGGACCTCACCGCTCCACCACCGGCCGGCCCCTTTCATGTTCCATTGGGAACCTGCAGTTGAGTGCAATGGGGCTTGAATATGCTGCTTGAGCCCAACTCTGGCACTGTTAGATGAGGCCAGGTTGTTTGTCGGGGCCACTGTGACGTCAGAGGATTGGTCATAATTGTGTGTCTGCTGTCCCGGCAAGCTTCATGGACACAGGGCTTCAGAGCCCGCTTGGAGCAGTCTCATAACTCACCCTTCCCAGTGAGCCCAGGTTTGTCCTTCGCTGCCGTTTTTTGGCTTGTGAATTTCTCTGACTTTCAAACGTTCCAGCAGAGCCTGTCTAAAGACTGACATCTTTCATTGTGGATTATTCAGGTGTGATATCTGTTCGCCTTGCATTTTCTGGGACCTTTGTTTCTTTTCCACAGTATGCTCGTCATGGTCTTTCTCAGCTATCTCACTTAGATATGCTTACCAGTCCGTTCTCCTTCAGTCCAAGTGATTAATTTTGTATTTCTTGAATCACCGTATGTTCTCTAGGCCGAGGTGTGAGTGCTTTCGTGACTCTTGGTTGCTGTCTTTGAATTTGCACCGGTCACTTGTAGGACTCTTTGCTAGCCTAGCCTAGGTCAAAGGAAGCACTGAGAACCCGTGGTCATCTGGGTTGGTTTGACATCCTGAGATCAGAAACTCCAAATTCGACGTGGTCCTGGCAACCCCCTTCATGGACATAATGTTTTTCCGAGACAAATTAGACAAATCTGATGAATTCCTCTCTCCAGGAAAGATATTTTTCTTTCTCTTTTGTGGATTTGGGAAGTTTCGAACTTGACCCCTGACACTTGAGCGTTGCCCTAGATTGCATCTAGATACGGCTTACTTTATTTCTATAGGCTGTGCCGTTTGTTTGACCTACATCCTCAGCCCTGGAATGCTTATTTTTCTGGAAACAGAATTGTAATGTTCTAATTTTCAGCCAGCTTCCTTCCATATGGCGTCAAAGCACATAATCAATAATCCTTCTACGGCAAGAGGTCGGGGGAGAGAATTTCATTGGAGCCAAAGTGAGCACTCCAGCCTGGGAGGGCAGCCTTCACAAAGGAACCAAGCCCTCTGGAAAAGGGTGATTTTCAGCACACTTGTAGAGCCCTTCCCAACAAAGAGACCTACCCCAAGCATGACAGGGCTCCATTCCTTCGAGGCTTCCAAGACATCTCTTGGAACGCATTAGCATGTATGGAGTGGGCCCCCGTGACGCCAGAGCTATGGAAAGTGAGACTGATCTTCCAAGAATGCTAGGGGCCTAGGAAAGGAGGCATCGACTCTTCTCTTCAATGTCCTCAAGAGATCCTTCTTGACTATGGATTATGCTTAAGGCAGAAGGACACTGTAGGTCTGATAAGGCCCAAGTGCGGCCTCGTGTTTCCAATCAAGTTTCAAGCTTGAATCAGCATGGCCTCCCCATAGACTTGAATAGATGACAATGTTCTCCTCTCAGTGCTTGTCCCTCGATTCTGGCTTCTTGCCAAGGATTCCTTTCTTATCCCTGGAATCAGAGTCCGTTTGATCTCTTCCAGTTTCTGTGCCCGCTTTCTGTTTGTCAAAGCTGTTTCTGGGTATGTCTCCCTTTAATAGCCCAGCCTAGGCCAATCCTCAGACTGTAACCATGCGGCCATCTTGGGGGACATGTTCACCGTGATGTCATAAAGAAGCTCAGAAGGCTAAGTTGTCCTGACAACCTCCAAGCACACAGAGTTTCAGAGCCATCTCAGACCAGTCTGACTCCTCCCCCTTTCCAGGTAGGATAGTTTTCCTTTTTCTGGATTTCTTGTCGGTTTCTATCTTTCTCCTCGAATTTGGAAAGGCCTGCTCCATTCTCTCTAGACACTGGTTTCTTTCCTGTAAGATTAGCCTGGCTATTATCTCTTACGTCTTGGGAAGAGGGCCAAGTGGGTGGACCTTCCCCAGAGAAAGTCCTGGACTCCCTCCCAAGTTGAAGTTGCCCAGGCAATCCTCTGATGCGCAATGATCGTGTCATCTCCTAGCACTCTGCCAATTCCACCTTGGCAGGTCCCATGTTTTCCTTCCTTCTTCCTTTGGGGAAGTGTACCAGATGCCTTCACAGATTGGAATATTCTCACGGTTCTTTTTCTGGTGCGTATTGAGAACGGACCCTCACAATTGCTACTTCTTTATGACCTCTGTCTGCACCGTACCATGAAATCTCTATTCCCTAACAGTGCTAATGTGATCTGCACCCGTGCTGTGAAAGAGTGAGGCCCGGGTCACACAAGCGGAACGTGGGCACTTGCCCGCTCCACCACAGGGCCGGCCCTGACTTGTACTTTTGGACCAACCTGTGGCCTGAACTTGGGAAGGTTGGGCCTGTTTGGATTATTCGTGAAGCTGATTAGTAGTAACATCATGGACGGTAACATTATGACTTCACCGTTGGTTCCTGGGCTTAGCACGGATCAGGTTCTCTTGGTAGTATTCCTCTTCATGTATTTGGAATGGTCTACCTTTCTGTAGCATCAGTAAGCCTTTTGAGGTGATTTTCCCTCCTTGGAAGTTCACCTTCTCTAATCTCTTTCAGCCCCCAAAGCTGTATGCCGTCATTCTGAACCCCTTTTTGAATTTTTGCTTTTAGGTGAATTTATTGCCGTAACCCTGCATTAGAACATCGTATGTCTTTCAGATTTACATCCTCATCGATTTAGACTTCCGTGTAGGTTCCATCCTCTTCACCAGCGTAAGCCGAATCACAGGCCCTCACCACACACTTGTGCCTCATCATCTCTTTCACCCTCCCCCACCGCCCCGCTTTGCCTCTGGGCACCCCCGATCAAATGTCCAGTGCCGCCTGTTGGTTAGTGCTTGTTTTTTCTTCTCCTTGTAAGTGAGATCCTACTGTATTTGACTTTGTCCCTGGGGCTTGTTTCACTTCCCCTAAATCCCTCCCAGCCGTTCTGGTGCTCACAAATGGCTGGATTGCATCCTTTGTTCCCGCTGAGTGGTCTGCCATTGTGTGGCTATAGCCCATGTTCCTTCTCCATTCGTCCCTTGCTGGGCACCAGGGTGGCTTCCAAGTCTTGGAGAGCGGGAGTAAGGCTGTGGTGAACTGAGTGGTGCACATGTCTTTAGGCGGTAGTGTTTCCGAGTTCTTTGGCTAAACACGCCCCAGAGAAATAGCTAGATCATATGGGACATGGATTCTTAAATTTTGGAGGCAGTTCCACACCGCTTGGCCTAGTGGCTGCACCGGTTTCCACTGCCAGCAGCAGTGCAGGAGGCGTCCCTTCTCTCCACCTCCTCTCTGACACTTGTTGTTTCCTGTCTGCCTCCTTATAGCCATTCTGACCACAGTGAGCTGCTATGTCATTGCGGTTTGGATTTGCCTTGGCCTCAGACTTAATGAGGGTGAACAAGTTTCCATGCACCTGTTGGCCCTCTTTAGATCTTCTTGGGAGAAATCTCTGTGTCCATCTTTGGCCCATGTTTTCATTGGCTTGTTCTTTTTCTTGTGGAGACGTCTGAGTTGACTGTTTCTTTGGGCTTTTCACCCCTTGTCCGATGTGTGCTTTGCAAACATCCACTCCCAGTTGTTGTGCTGTCTTTGCATTGAGTCGATGGTTTCCTTGACTGGGCAGAAGCGTCTGCATTTGAGGTGGTCCCGTTTGTTTCTTGTCTCCTTTGCTGCCCTTGCCCAGTCAGACATACTTCTTCCAAATAGGCGGCTCAGACAGATGGCAAAGAGCACTCTGCCTAGGTCTTCTCCTACAAGTTTCACGGTTTCAAGTCTGCCATTCAGGGCTTTAATCCATTCCAGGAGGTGCGTGTGCCAGGTGGAACATCATGGTCTACTCTTGTTGTGTTCCATGTGGCTGTGCAGGCTTCCCAGCACCGTTTATTGGAGAGACTCTCCTTTGTCCACTGTCTCCTCTTGGCTCCCTGGTCGCAAATGGGCTGTCCATGTATGTTTGAGTTGGGCTCTGGGCTCTCGATTCTGTTGCATGGGTCTGTGTTCCTGGTTTTGGGCCCGGACTGTGCCGTTTCGGTACCTAGCGCTTCGTCCTCTATGTTGAAATCAGAAAGTGTGATACGTCCTGCTTTGTTCGTTTTCCTGAGGATTCCTTGGCCTATGCAGGGTCTCTTGTTGCTGGCTAGAAACTTTAGGATTCTCTCTTCTATCTCTCTGGCAAATATGGCTGCAACTTTGACTGGGATTGCATGGAATCCAGAGATTCCTTTCTCCGCTATGGACGTTTCAAGTGTGTTAATTCTTCCATTCCTAGGTCCCGGAATAGCCTTCTTTTTCCTTGTGTCGTCTTGAATTTCTTTCCACAAACGTCTGTTAGTTTTCGATTGACATAGCTTTCACCGGTTTTGCTAAGTTTCTTCATAGAGATCTTCTTCTTCGTACTGGCAAGCTGTGTTTTTTTTTTTTTTTGTCTGTTTGTGTTTAGCTTCCGTTTTTCTATTCTTTGCAACTTGTAATTGGTTCTGTTTTGCAGAAGTGCATCCCTGTGCTCACATCTGCTGGCAATGCTCCTGTATTTGCTGTGGAAGTCTGGCCCTATCTAACGTCCCTTCCCATCTGCCTCTGCACCCCCTCGGACGCCTGCCCCAGAATGACTGAAGCAGTGGTGAGGAGGCTCACCCCCAGGATTCCAGCCGGGCC